>NW_027363635.1:0-582288 GCF_046119375.1 Phyllobates terribilis
TAAAAGGTGTGCTCAGGTGGCATGTTAACGGTAAAAGGTGTTCTCCGTTGGCATGCTAACGGTAAAGTTGTGCTTCGGTGGCATGCTAACGATACAAGGTGTGCTCCGGTGGCATGCTAACGGGAAAAGGTGTGCTCCGGTGGCATGCTAACACGGAAAGGTGTGCTCCGGTGGCATGCTAACGTGAGAAAGTGGCATGCTAACGAGAAGAGGTGCGCTACGGTGGCATGCTAAAGGGAAAAGGTGTGCTCCGGTGGCATGCTAACGATACAAGGTGTGCTTCGGTGGCATGCTAACGGGAAAAGGTGTGCTCCGGTGGCATGCTAACACGGAAAGGTGTGCTCCGGTCGCATGCTAACGAGAAGAGGTGAGCTATGGTGGCATGCTAACGGAAGAGGTGTGCTATGGTGGCATGCTAACGGTAAAAGGTGTGCTCCGGTGGCTTGCTTTCGGTTAAACGTGTGCTCCGGTGGCATGCTAACGGTAAAGGTGTGCTCCGGTGGCATGCTAACAGTAAAAGGTGTGCTCTGGTGGCATGCTAACATTAAAAGGTGGGCTCCGGTGGCATGCTAATGGGAAAGGCAGGCTCCGGTGGCATGCTAATGGTTAAAGGTGTGCCCCGGTGGAATGCTAACGGAAAAAGGTGTGCTCCGGTGGCATGCTAAAGGGAAAAGGTGTTCTCCGGTGGCATGCTAACGATAGAAGGTGTGCTCCGGTGGCATGCTAACGGGAAAAGGTGTGCTCCGGTGACATGCTAACACGCAAAGGTATGCTCCGGTCGCATGCTAACGTAAGAAAGTGTGCTACAATGGCATGCTAATGAGAAGATGTGCGCTACGGTGGCATGCAAACGGGAAAAGGTGTGCTATGGTGGCATGCTAATGTTAAAAGGTGTGCTCTGGTGGCTTCCTTTCGGTAAAATGTGTGCTCTGGTGGCATGCTAGCGATACAAGATATGCTCCGGTGGCATGCTAACGGGAAAAGTTGTGCTCCGGTGGCATGCTAAGGGGGAAAGGTGTGCTCTGGTGGCATGCTAACGGGAGAAGGTGTGCTACTGTGGCATGCTAACAGGAAAAGGTGTGCTATGGTGGCATGCTAACGGTAAAAGGTGTGCAACGGTGGCATGATAACGGAAAAAGGTGTGCTCCGGTGGCATGCTAACGGGAAAAGGTGTGCAACGGTGGCATGCTAACAGGAAAAGGTGTGCTCCGGTGGCATGCTAACGGGAAAAGGTGTGCTCCGGTGGTATGCTAACGGGAAAAGGTGTGCTACTGTGGCATGCTAAAGGGAAAAGGTGAACTCCGTTGGCATGCTAACGGGAAAACTGTGTGCTACAGTGGCATGCTAACGGTAAAGGTGTGCTCCGCTGGCATGCTAACGGGAAGATGGTGTGCTACCGTGACATGCTAACGGTAAAGGTGTGCTCCAGTGTCATGCTAACGCAAAAAGGGGGGCTCCGGTGGCATGCTGACGGGAGGAGGTGTCTTCCGGTGGCATGCTAATGGATAAAGGTGGGCTACAGTGGCATGCTAACGGTAAAGGTGTGCTCCGGTGGCATGCTAACGGGAAAAAGTGTGCTCCGGTTGCATGCTAACGGTAAAGGTGTGCTCCGGTGGCATGCTAACAGTAAAAGGTGTGCTCTGGTGGCATGCTAACAGTAAAAGGTGGGCTCCGGTGGCATGCTAATGGGAAAGGCAGGCTCCGGTGGCATGCTAATGGTTAAAGGTGTGCCCCGGTGGCATGCTAACGGAAAAAGGTGTGCTCCGGTGGCATGCTAACTGGGAAAGGTGTACTGCGGTGGCATGCTAACGGTAAAAGCGGGCTCCGGTGGCATGCTAATGATAAAACGTGTGCTATGGTGGCATGCTAGTGGGAAAAGGTGTGCCGTGGTGGCTTGCTAATAGTAAAGGTGTGCTCCGGTGGCATGCTAATGGTTAAAGGTGTGCTCCAGTGGCATGCTAACGGAAAAAGGTGTGCCCCGGTGGCATGCTAACGGAAAAACCTGTGCTACGGTGGCATGCTAACGGGGAAAGGTGTGCTGCGGTGGCATGCTAACGGTAAAAGCGGGCTCCGGTGGCATTCTAATGATAAAACGTGTGCTATGGTGGCATGCTAACGGGAAAAGGTGTGCTGCGGTGGCATGCTAATAGTAAAGGTGTGCTCCGGTGGCATACTAATGGTTAAAGGTGTGCTCCAGTGGCATGCTAACGGAAAAAGGAGTGCTCCGGTAGCATGCTAACGTTAAAGGTGTGCTCCGGTGGCATGCTAACGGTAAAAGGTGTGCTCCGGTAGCATGTTAGCGGTAAAAGTGTGCTCCGGTGGCATTCTAACGGTAAAAGGTGTGCTCCGGTGGCATGCTAAGGGTAAAAGGTGTGCTTTGGTAGCATGCTAACGGTAAAAGGTGTGCTCCGGTGGCATGCTAACGGGAAAAGATGTGCTCCGGTGGCATGCTAACGGGAAAATGCGTGCTGCGGTGGCATGCTCATGGTAAAGGGTGTGCTCCGGTGGCATGCTAACGGTAGAAGGAGTGCTCCGGTGGCATGATAATGAGTAAAGGTGTGCTACGGTGGCATGCTAATGGGAAAAGGTGTGCTCCGGTGGCATGCTAACGGGAAAAGGTGTGATCTGGTGGCATGCTAATGGAGAAAGGTGTGCTCCGGTGGCATGCTGACGGGAAAAGGTGTGCTCCAGTGGCATGCTAACGGGAGAAGGTTTGCTCCGGTGGCATACTAACGGGAAAAGGTGTGCTCCGGTGGCATGCTAATGGAAAGAGGTGTGCTACGGTGGCATGCTAATGGCAAAAGGTGTGTTACGGTGGCATGCTCACGGAAAAATGTGTGGTACGTTTGCATGCTCATTGTAAAAGGTGTGCTCCGGTGGCATGCTAAAGGGAAAAGGCGTGCTACAGTGGCATACTCACGGGAAAGCGGTGTGCTCCGGTGACATGCTAACGGGAAAAGGTGTGCTCCTTTGGCATGCTAATGGGAAAAGGTATGCTCCAGTGGCATGCTAACAGGAAAAGGTGTGATCTGGTGGCATGCTAATAGAAAAAGTTGTACTCCGATGGCATGCTAACGGGAAAAGGTGTGCTCTGGTGGCATGCTAACGGGAAAAGTTGTGCTCCTGTGGCATGCTAACAGAAAAAGGTGTGCTACGGTGGCATGCTAATTGGGAGAGGTGTGCTACGGTGGCTTGCTAATGGTAAAGGTGTTGCTCCGGTGGCATGCTAATGGTAAAAGGTGTGCTCCGGTGGCATGCTAACGGAAAGGTGTGCTCTGGTGGTTTGCTAACGGGAAAAATGTGTGCTACATTGGCATGCTAATGGTAAAGGTGTGCTCCGGTGACATGCTAATGGGAAAAAGGTGTGCTACGGTGGCATGCTAACGGCAAGGGTGTGCTCCGGTGTCATGCTAACGGGAAAAGGTGCGCTCCGGTGGTATGCTGACGGGAAAAGGTGTGCTCCGGTGGCATGCTAACGGGAAAAGGTGTGCTCTGGTGGCATGCTAACCGGGAAAGGTGTCCTCCGGTGGCATGCTAAAGGGAGAAGGTGTGCTACAGTTGTATGCTAACGGGAAAAGGTGGTCTACAGTTGCATGCTAACGGGAAAAGGTGTGCTACAGTTGCATGCTAATGGGAAAAGGTGGGCTACAGTTGCATTCTAATAGGAAAAGGTGGGCTACGGTGGCCTGGTAACGGGAGAAGCTGTGCTCCGGTGGCATGCTAAAGGTAAAACTTGTGCTCCGGTGGCATGCTAACAGTAAAGGTGTGCTCCGGTGGCATGCTAACGGGAAAAGGTGTGCTCCGGTGGCATGCTAACGGGAAAAGGTGTGCTACGGTGGCATGCTAACGGGAAAAGGTGTACTACGGTGACAAGCTAACGGTAAAGGTGTGCTCCAGTGTCATGCTAACGCGAAAAGTGTGCTCCGGTGGCATGCTGACGGGAGAAGTTGTCTTCCGGTGGCATGCTAATGGAAAGATGTGTCCTACGGTGGCATGCTAACGGGTAAAGATGGGCTACAGTGGCATGCTAACAGTAAAGGTGTGCTCCGGTGGCATGCCAACGGGAAAAGGTGTGTTCCGGTGGCATGCTAACGGAAAAGTTGTGCTCCGGTGGCATGCTAACAGTAAAAGGTGTGCTCTGGTGGCATGCTAACAGTAAAAGGTGTCCTCCGTTGGCATGCTAATGGGAAAAAGTGTGCTCTGGTGGCATGCTAACGGGAAAAAGGTGTGCTACGGTGGCATGCTAACGGGAAAAAGGTGTGCTCCGGTGGCATGCTAACGGGAAAAGGTGTGCTCCGGTGCCATGCTAACTGTAAAACGTGTGCAATGGAGGCATGCTAACGGTAAAAGGTGCGCTCCAGTGGCATGCTAGGGGTAAAAGGTATGCTCCGGTGTCATGCTAACGGAAAAAGGTATGCTCCAGTGGCATGATATTGGGAAAAGGTGTGCAACGGTGGCATGCTAACGGCAGAAGGTGTGCTCCGGTGGGAACAATGGGAAAAGGTGTGCTCCGGTGGCATGCTAATGGGAAAATGTGTGCAACGGTGGCATGCTAACGGAAAAAGGTGTGCAATGGTGGCATGCTAACGGTAAAAGGTGTGCTCCAGTGGCATGGTAATGGGAAAAGGTATGCTACGGGGGTATGATAACGGGAAAAGGTGTCCAACGGTGGCATGCTAACAGGAGAAGGTGTGCTCCGGTGGCAACAACTGGAAAAGGTGTGCTCCGGTGGCATGCTAACGAGAAAAGGTGTGCAACAGTGGCATGCTAACTGGAAAAGGTGAGCAATGGTGGCATGCTAACGATACAAGATGTGCTCCGGTGGCATGCTAATTTGAAAAGGTGTGCTACAGTGGCATGCTAACAGGGAAAGGTGTGCTCCGGTGGCATGCTAAAGGGAGAATGTGTGCTACTATGGCATGCTAACAAGAAAAAGTGTGCTACAGTGGCATGCTAATGGGAAAAGGTGTGCTATGGTGGCTTGCTAACTGTAAAAGGTGTGCAATGGTGGTATGATAACGAAAAAGGTGTGCTCCGGTGGCATGCTAAAGGGAAAAGGTGTTCTCCAGTGGATGCTAACGGGGAAAGGTGTGTTCCGGTGGCATGCTAACGGGAGAAGGTGTGCTCCGGGGGCATGCTAACGGGAAAATGTGTGCTCCGGTTGCATGCTAATGGGAAAAGGTGTGCTCCGGTGACATGCAAGCGGGAAAAGGTGTGCACAGGTGGCATGCTAATGGAAAAAGGTGTACTACAGCTGCATACTAATGGGAAAAGGTGTATTACTGTGGCATGCTCACGGTAAAGGTGTGCTCTGGTGGCATGCTGATGGTAAAAGGTGTGCTCCAGTGGCATACTAACAGTAAAAGGTGTGCTCAGGTGGCATGTTAACGGTAAAAGGTGTTCTCCGTTGGCATGCTAACGGTAAAGTTGTGCTTCGGTGGCATGCTAACGATACAAGGTGTGCTCCGGTGGCATGCTAACGGGAAAAGGTGTGCTCCGGTGGCATGCTAACACGGAAAGGTGTGCTCCGGTGGCATGCTAACGTGAGAAAGTGGCATGCTAACGAGAAGAGGTGCGCTACGGTGGCATGCTAACGGGAAAAGGGGTGCTCCGGTGGCATGCTAACGATACAAGGTGTGCTTCGGTGGCATGCTAACGGGAAAAGGTGTGCTCCGGTGGCATGCTAACACGGAAAGGTGTGCTCCGGTCGCATGCTAACGAGAAGAGGTGAGCTATGGTGGCATGCTAACGGAAAAGGTGTGCTATGGTGGCATGCTATCGGTAAAAGGTGTGCTCCGGTGGCTTGCTTTCGGTTAAACGTGTGCTCCGGTGGCATGCTAGCGATACAAGATGTGCTCCGGTGGCATGCTAATGGGAAAAGGTGTGCTCCAGTGGCATGCTAAAGGTAAAGGTGTGCTCCGGTGGCATGCTAACGGGAAAAGGTGTGGTACTGTGGCATGCTAACGGGAATAGATGTGCTACGGTGGCATGCTAAAGGGAAAAGGTGTTCTCCAGTGGATGCTAACGGGGAAAGGTGTGTTCCGGTGGCATGCTAATGGGAGAAGGTGTGCTCCGGTGGCATGCTATCAGGAGAAAATGTGCTCCGGGGGCATGCTAACGGGAAAATGTGTGCTCCGGTGGCATGCTGATGGTAAAAGGTGTGCTCTAGTGGCTTACTAATGGTAAAAGGTGTGCTCCGGTGGCATGTTAACGGTAAGAGGTGTTCTCCGTTGGCATGCTAACGGTAAAAGGTGTGCTACGGTGGCATGCTAACGATACAAGGTGTGCTCCGGTGGCAAGATATCGGAAAAAGGTGTGCTCGGGTGGCATGCAAACACGGAAAGGTGTGCTCCGGTGGCATGCTAACATGAGAAAGTGTGCTACGGTGACATGCTAACGAGAAGAGGTGCGCTATGGTGGCATGCTAACGGGAAGAGATGTGCTATGGTGGCATGCTAACAGTAAAAGGTGTGCTCCTGTGGCTTGCTTTCGGTAAAAGGTGTGCTCCGGTGGCATGCTAACGATACAAGATGTGCTCCGGTGGTATGCTAACGGGAAAAGGTGTGCTCCGGTGGCATGCTAACAGGGAAAGGGGTGCTCCGGTGGCATGCTAACGGGAGAAGGTGTCCTACTGTGGCATGCTAACAAGAAAAGGTGTGCTACAGTGGTATGCTAACGGGAAAAGGTGTGCTATCGTGGCAAGCTAACGGTAAAAGGTGTGCAACGGTGGCATGATAACGGAAAAAGGTGTGCTCCGGTGGCATGCTAACGGGAAAAGGTGTGCAACGGTGGCATGCTAACAGGAAAAGGTGTGCTCCGGTGGCATGCTAACGGGAAAAGGTGTGCTCCGGTGGCATGCTAACGGAAAAAAGTGTGCTCAGGTGGCATGCTAACGGGAAAAGCTGTGCTCCGGTGGCATGCCAATGGAAAAAGGTATGCTACGGTGGAGTGCTAATGGGAGAAGGTGTGCTCTGGTGGCATGCTAACGGTAAAAGGTGTGCTCCAGTGGCATGCTAGCGGTAAAAGGTATGCTCCGGTGGCATGCTAACTAAAAAAGTTATGCTCCAGTGGCATGATATTGGGAAAAGGTGTGCAACGGTGGAATGCTAACGGCAGAAGGTGTGCTCCGGTGGGAACAATGGGAAAAGGTGTGCTCCGGTGGCATGCTAACGGGAAAATGTGTGCAACGGTGGCATGCTAACGGAAAAAGGTGTGCAATGGAGGCATGCTAACGGTAAAAGGTGCGCTCCAGTGGCATGCTAGGGGTAAAAGGTATGCTCCGGTGTCATGCTAACGGAAAAAGGTATGCTCCAGTGGCATGATATTGGGAAAAGGTGTGCAACGGTGGCATGCTAACGGCAGAAGGTGTGCTCCGGTGGGAACAATGGGAAAAGGTGTGCTCCGGTGGCATGCTAATGGGAAAATGTGTGCAACGGTGGCATGCTAACGGAAAAAGGTGTGCAATGGTGGCATGCTAACGTTAAAAGGTGTGCTCCAGTGGCATGGTAATGGGAAAAGGTATGCTACGGGGGTATGATAACGGGAAAAGGTGTCCAACGGTGGCATGCTAACAGGAGAAGGTGTGCTCCGGTGGCAACAACTGGAAAAGGTGTGCTCCGGTGGCATGCTAACGAGAAAAGGTGTGCAACAGTGGCATGCTAACTGGAAAAGGTGAGCAATGGTGGCATGCTAACGATACAAGATGTGCTCCGGTGGCATGCTAATTTGAAAAGGTGTGCTACAGTGGCATGCTAACAGGGAAAGGTGTGCTCCGGTGGCATGCTAAAGGGAGAATGTGTGCTACTGTGGCATGCTAACAAGAAAAAGTGTGCTACAGTGGCATGCTAATGGGAAAAGGTGTGCTATGGTGGCTTGCTAACTGTAAAAGGTGTGCAATGGTGGTATGATAACGAAAAAGGTGTGCTCCAGTGGCATGCTAAAGGGAAAAGGTGTTCTCCAGTGGATGCTAACGGGGAAAGGTGTGTTCCGGTGGCATGCTAACGGGAGAAGGTGTGCTCCGGGGGCATGCTAACGGGAAAATGTGTGCTCCGGTTGCATGCTAATGGGAAAAGGTGTGCTCCGGTGACATGCAAGCGGGAAAAGGTGTGCACAGGTGGCATGCTAATGGAAAAAGGTGTACTACAGCTGCATACTAATGGGAAAAGGTGTATTACTGTGGCATGCTCACGGTAAAGGTGTGCTCTGGTGGCATGCTGATGGTAAAAGGTGTGCTCCAGTGGCATACTAACAGTAAAAGGTGTGCTCAGGTGGCATGTTAACGGTAAAAGGTGTTCTCCGTTGGCATGCTAACGGTAAAGTTGTGCTTCGGTGGCATGCTAACGATACAAGGTGTGCTCCGGTGGCATGCTAACGGGAAAAGGTGTGCTCCGTTGGCATGCTAACGGTAAAGTTGTGCTTCGGTGGCATGCTAACGATACAAGGTGTGCTCCGGTGGCATGCTAACGGGAAAAGGTGTGCTCCGGTGGCATGCTAACACGGAAAGGTGTGCTCCGGTGGCATGCTAACGTGAGAAAGTGGCATGCTAACGAGAAGAGGTGCGCTACGGTGGCATGCTAACGGGAAAAGGGGTGCTCCGGTGGCATGCTAACGATACAAGGTGTGCTTCGGTGGCATGCTAACGGGAAAAGGTGTGCTCCGGTGGCATGCTAACACGGAAAGGTGTGCTCCGGTCGCATGCTAACGAGAAGAGGTGAGCTATGGTGGCATGCTAACGGAAAAGGTGTGCTATGGTGGCATGCTATCGGTAAAAGGTGTGCTCCGGTGGCTTGCTTTCGGTTAAACGTGTGCTCCGGTGGCATGCTAGCGATACAAGATGTGCTCCGGTGGCATGCTAATGGGAAAATGTGTGCTCCGGTGGCATGCTAACAGGGAAAGGTGTGCTCCGGTGGCATGCTAACGGGAGAAGGTGTCCTACTGTGGCATGCTAACAAGAAAAGGTGTGCTAC
The DNA here is from genome assembly GCF_046119375.1 of Phyllobates terribilis. Classification (NCBI taxonomy): domain Eukaryota; kingdom Metazoa; phylum Chordata; class Amphibia; order Anura; family Dendrobatidae; genus Phyllobates; species Phyllobates terribilis. The sequence goes on from NW_027363635.1 coordinate 8,967, forward strand.
AGTGGCATGCTAACGGGAAAAGGTGTGCTATGGTGGCATGCTAATGGGAAAAGGTGTGCTATCGTGGCATGCTAACGGTAAAAGGTGTGCAACGGTGGCATGATAACGGAAAAAGGTTTGCTCCGGTGGCATGCTAACGGGAAAAGGTGTGCTCCGGTGGCATGCTAACGGAAAAAAGGATGCTCCTGTGGCATGCTAACGGGAAAATCTGTGCTCCGGTGGCATGCCAATGGAAAAAGGTATGCTACGGTGGAATGCTAATGGGAGAAGGTGTGCTCTGGTGGCATGCTAACGGTAAAAGGTGTGCTCCAGTGGCATGCTAGCGGTAAAAGGTGTGCTCTGGTGGCATGCTAACTGAAAAAGGTATGCTCCAGTGCCATGATATTGGGAAAAGGTGTGCAACGGTGGAATGCTAACGGCAGAAGGTGTGCTGCGGTGGGAACAATGGGAAAAGGTGTGCTCCGTTGGCATGCTAACGGGAAAATGTGTGCAATTAAGGCATGCTAACGGTAAAAAGTGTGCTCCGGTGGCATGCTAACGGGAAAAGGTATGCTCCGGTGGTATGATAGCGGGAAAAGGTGTGCAACGGTGGCATGCTAACAGGAGAAGGTGTGCTTCGGTGGCAACAACGGGAAAAGGTGTGCTGCGGTGGCATGCTAACGAGAAAAGGTGTGCAACGGTGGCATGCTAACGGGAAAAGGTGTGCAATGGTGGCATGCTAACGGTAAAAGGTGTGTTCCGGTGGCATGCTAACGTGAAAAGGTGTGTTCCGGTAGCATGCTAACGATACAAGATGTGCTCCGGTGGAATGCTAATGGGAAAAGGTGTGCTCCGGTGGTATGCTAACAGGGAAAGGTGTGCTCCGGTGGCATGCTAACGGGAGAAGGTGTGCTACTGTGGCATGCTAACAATAGAAGGTGTGATACAGTGGCATGCTAACGGGAAAATGTGTGCTATGGTGGCTTGCTAACGGGAAAAGGTGAGCTATGGTGGCATGCTAACTGTAAAAGGTGTGCAATGGTGGCATGATAACGGAAAAAGGTGTGCTACGGTGGCATGCTAAAGGGAAAGGGTGTTCTCCAGTGGATGCTAACGGGGAAAGGTGTGTTCCGAGGGCATGCTAACGGGAGAAGGTGTGCTCCGGTGGCATGCTAACTGGAGAAAATGTGCTCCGGGGGCATGCTAACGGGAAAATGTGTGCTCCGGTTGCATGCTAACGGGAAAAGGTGTGCTCCGGTGACATGCTAGCAGGAAAAGGTGTGCACCGGTGGCATGCTAATGGTAAAAGGTGTGCTACAGCGGCATACTAATGGGAAAAGGTGTAATACTGTGGCATGCTCACGGTAAAGGTGTGCTCTGGTGGCATGCTGATGGTAAAAGCTGTGCTCCAGTGTCACACTAACGGTGAAAGGTGTGCTCCGGTGGCATGTTAACGGTAAGAGGTGTTCTCTGTTGGCACTCTAACGGTAAAAGGTGTGCTACGGTTGCATGCTAACGATACAAGGTGTGCTCCGGTGGCATGCTAACGGGAAAAGGTGTGCTTCGGTGGCATGCTAACGAGAAGAGGTGCGCTACGGTGGCATGCTAGCGATACAAGATGTGCTCCGGTGGCATGCTAACAGGGAAAGGTGTGCTCCGGTGGCATGCTAACGGGAGAAGGTGTCCTACTGTGGCATGCTAACAAGAAAAGGTGTGCTACAGTGGCATGCTAACGGGAAAAGGTGTGCTATGGTGGCATGCTAATGGGAAAAGGTGTGCTATCGTGGCATGCTAACGGGAAAAGGTGTGCTCCGGTGGCATGCTAACGATACAAGGTGTGCTCCGATGGCATGCTAACGGGAAAAGGTGTGCTCCGGTGACATGCTAACGGGAAAAGGTGTGCTCCGGTGGCATGCTAACACGGAAAGGTGTGCTCCGGTGGCATGCTAACGTGAGAAAGTGGCATGCTAACGAGAAGAGGTGCGCTACGGTGGCATGCTAACGGGAAAAGGGGTGCTCCGGTGGCATGCTAACGATACAAGGTGTGCTTCGGTGGCATGCTAACGGGAAAAGGTGTGCTCCGGTGGCATGCTAACACGGAAAGGTGTGCTCCGGTCGCATGCTAACGAGAAGAGGTGAGCTATGGTGGCATGCTAACGGAAAAGGTGTGCTATGGTGGCATGCTATCGGTAAAAGGTGTGCTCCGGTGGCTTGCTTTCGGTTAAACGTGTGCTCCGGTGGCATGCTAGCGATACAAGATGTGCTCCGGTGGCATGCTAATGGGAAAATGTGTGCTCCGGTGGCATGCTAACAGGGAAAGGTGTGCTCCGGTGGCATGCTAACGGGAGAAGGTGTCCTACTGTGGCATGCTAACAAGAAAAGGTGTGCTACAGTGGCATGCTAACGGGAAAAGGTGTGCTGTGGTGGCATGCTAATGGGAAAAGGTGTGCTATCGTGGCATGCTAACGGTAAAAGGTGTGCAACGGTGGCATGATAACGGAAAAAGGTTTGCTCCGGTGGCATGCTAACGGGAAAAGGTGTGCTCCGGTGGCATGCTAACGGAAAAAAGGATGCTCCTGTGGCATGCTAACGGGAAAATCTGTGCTCCGGTGGCATGCCAATGGAAAAAGGTATGCTACGGTGGAATGCTAATGGGAGAAGGTGTGCTCTGGTGGCATGCTAACGGTAAAAGGTGTGCTCCAGTGGCATGCTAGCGGTAAAAGGTGTGCTCTGGTGGCATGCTAACTGAAAAAGGTATGCTCCAGTGCCATGATATTGGGAAAAGGTGTGCAACGGTGGAATGCTAACGGCAGAAGGTGTGCTGCGGTGGGAACAATGGGAAAAGGTGTGCTCCGTTGGCATGCTAACGGGAAAATGTGTGCAATTGAGGCATGCTAACGGTAAAAAGTGTGCTCCGGTGGCATGCTAACGGGAAAAGGTATGCTCCGGTGGTATGATAGCGGGAAAAGGTGTGCAACGGTGGCATGCTAACAGGAGAAGGTGTGCTTCGGTGGCAACAACGGGAAAAGGTGTGCTGCGGTGGCATGCTAACGAGAAAAGGTGTGCAACGGTGGCATGCTAACGGGAAAAGGTGTGCAATGGTGGCATGCTAACGGTAAAAGGTGTGTTCCGGTGGCATGCTAACGTGAAAAGGTGTGTTCCGGTAGCATGCTAACGATACAAGATGTGCTCCGGTGGAATGCTAATGGGAAAAGGTGTGCTCCGGTGGTATGCTAACAGGGAAAGGTGTGCTCCGGTGGCATGCTAACGGGAGAAGGTGTGCTACTGTGGCATGCTAACAATAGAAGGTGTGATACAGTGGCATGCTAACGGGAAAATGTGTGCTATGGTGGCTTGCTAACGGGAAAAGGTGAGCTATGGTGGCATGCTAACTGTAAAAGGTGTGCAATGGTGGCATGATAACGGAAAAAGGTGTGCTACGGTGGCATGCTAAAGGGAAAGGGTGTTCTCCAGTGGATGCTAACGGGGAAAGGTGTGTTCCGAGGGCATGCTAACGGGAGAAGGTGTGCTCCGGTGGCATGCTAACTGGAGAAAATGTGCTCCGGGGGCATGCTAACGGGAAAATGTGTGCTCCGGTTGCATGCTAACGGGAAAAGGTGTGCTCCGGTGACATGCTAGCAGGAAAAGGTGTGCACCGGTGGCATGCTAATGGTAAAAGGTGTGCTACAGCGGCATACTAATGGGAAAAGGTGTAATACTGTGGCATGCTCACGGTAAAGGTGTGCTCTGGTGGCATGCTGATGGTAAAAGCTGTGCTCCAGTGTCACACTAACGGTGAAAGGTGTGCTCCGGTGGCATGTTAACGGTAAGAGGTGTTCTCTGTTGGCACTCTAACGGTAAAAGGTGTGCTACGGTTGCATGCTAACGATACAAGGTGTGCTCCGGTGGCATGCTAACGGGAAAAGGTGTGCTTCGGTGGCATGCTAACGAGAAGAGGTGCGCTACGGTGGCATGCTAACGGGAAAAGGTGTGCTCCGGTGGCATGCTAACGATACAAGGTGTGCTCCGATGGCATGCTAACGGGAAAAGGTGTGCTCCGGTGACATGCTAACACGCAAAGGTGTGCTCCGGTCGCATGCTAACGTAAGAAAGTGTGCTACAATGGCATGCTAATGGGAAAAGTTGTGCTCCGGTGGCATGCTAACGGAAAAAAGTGTGCTCCTGTGGCATGCTAACGGGAAAAGCTGTGCTCCGGTGGCATGCCAATGGAAAAAGGTTTGCTACGGTGGAATGGTAATGGGAAAAGGTGTGCGCTGGTGGCATGCTAACGGTAAAAGGTGTGCTCCAGTGGCATGCTAGCGGTAAAAGGTGAAATCCGGTGGCTTGCTCACGGAAATAGGTATGCTACAGTGGCATGATATTGGGAAAAGGTGTCCAATGGTGGCATGCTAACGGCATAAGGTGTGCTCCGGTGGGAACAATGGGAAAAGGTGTGCTCCGGTGGCATGCTAATGGGAAAATGAGTGCAACGGTGGAATGCTAACGGAAAAAGGTGTGTAATGGAGGCATGCTAACGGTAAAAGGTGTGCTCCGGTGGCATGCTAAAGGGAAGAGGTATGCTCTGGTGGTATGATAGCGGGAAAAGGTGTGCAACGGTGGCATGCTAACAGGAGAAGGTGTGCTTCGCTGGCAACAACGGGAAAAGGTGTGCTCCGGTGGCATGCTAACGGGAGAATGTGTGCTACTGTGGCATGCTAACATTAAAAGGTGTGCAACAGTGGCATGCTAACTGGAAAATGTGTGCTATGGTGGCTTGCTAACTGGAAAAGGTGAGCTATGGTGGCATGTTAACTGTAAAAGGTGGGCAATGGTGGCATGATAACGGAAAAAGGTGTGCTCCGGTGGCATGCTAAAGGGAAAAGGTGTTCTCCAGTGGATGCTAACGGGGAAAGGTGTGTTCCGAGGGCATGCTAACGGGAGAAGGCGTGCTCCGGTGGCATGCTAACAGGAGAAAATGTGCTCCGGGGGCATGCTAACGGGAAAAGGTGTGCTCCGGTGACATGTTAGCGGGAAAAGGTGTGCACCGGTGGCATGCTAATGGAAAAAGGTGTGCTACAGCGGCATACTAATGGGAAAAGGTGTAATACTGTGGCATGCTCACGGTAAAAGTGTGCTCTGGTGGCATGCTGATGGTAAAAGGTGTGCTCCAGTGGCACACTAACGGTAAAAGGTGTGCTCCGGTGGCATGTTAACGGTAAGAGGTTTTCTCCGTTGGCATTCTAACGGTAAAAGGTGTGCTACGTTGGCATGCTAACGATACAAGGTGTGCTCCGGTGTCATGCTAACAGTAAAAGGTGTGCTCCGGTGGCATGCTAACATGGAAAGGTGTGCTCCGGTGGCATGCTAATGTGAGAAAGTGTGCTACGGTGGCATGCCAACGAGAAGAGGTGCGCTTCGGTGGCATGCTAAAGGGAAAAGGTGTGCTCCGATGGCATGCTAACGATAGAAGGTGTGCTCCGGTGGCATGCTAACGGGAAAAGGTGTGCTCCGGTGACATGCTAACACGCAAAGGTATGCTCCGGTCGCATGCTAACGTAAGAAAGTGTGCTACAATGGCATGCTAATGAGAAGATGTGCGCTACGGTGGCATGCAAACGGGAAAAGGTGTGCTATGGTGGCATGCTAATGTTAAAAGGTGTGCTCTGGTGGCTTCCTTTCGGTAAAATGTGTGCTCTGGTGGCATGCTAGCGATACAAGATATGCTCCGGTGGCATGCTAACGGGAAAAGTTGTGCTCCGGTGGCATGCTAACAGGGAAAGGTGTGCTCTGGTGGCATGCTAACGGGAGAAGGTGTGCTACTGTGGCATGCTAACAGGAAAAGGTGTGCTATGGTGGCATGCTAACGGTAAAAGGTGTGCAACGGTGGCATGATAACGGAAAAAGGTGTGCTCCGGTGGCATGCTAACGGGAAAAGGTGTGCAACGGTGGCATGCTAACAGGAAAAGGTGTGCTCCGGTGGCATGCTAACGGGAAAAGGTGTGCTCCGGTGGTATGCTAACGGGAAAAGGTGTGCTACTGTGGCATGCTAAATGGAAAAGGTGAACTCCGTTGGCATGCTAACGGGAAAACTGTGTGCTACAGTGGCATGCTAACGGTAAAGGTGTGCTCCGCTGGCATGCTAACGGGAAGATGGTGTGCTACGGTGACATGCTAACGGTAAAGGTGTGCTCCAGTGTCATGCTAACGCGAAAAGGTGTGCTCCGGTGGCATGCTGACGGGAGGAGGTGTCTTCCGGTGGCATGCTAATGGATAAAGGTGGGCTACAGTGGCATGCTAACGGTAAAGGTGTGCTCCGGTGGCATGCTAACGGGAAAAAGTGTGCTCCGGTTGCATGCTAACGGTAAAGGTGTGCTCCGGTGGCATGCTAACAGTAAAAGGTGTGCTCTGGTGGCATGCTAACAGTAAAAGGTGGGCTCCGGTGGCATGCTAATGGGAAAGGCAGGCTCCGGTGGCATGCTAATGGTTAAAGGTGTGCCCCGGTGGCATGCTAACGGAAAAAGGTGTGCTCCGGTGGCATGCTAAAGGGAAAAGGTGTTCTCCGGTGGCATGCTAACGATAGAAGGTGTGCTCCGGTGGCATGCTAACGGGAAAAGGTGTGCTCCGGTGACATGCTAACACGCAAAGGTATGCTCCGGTCGCATGCTAACGTAAGAAAGTGTGCTACAATGGCATGCTAATGAGAAGATGTGCGCTACGGTGGCATGCAAACGGGAAAAGGTGTGCTATGGTGGCATGCTAATGTTAAAAGGTGTGCTCTGGTGGCTTCCTTTCGGTAAAATGTGTGCTCTGGTGGCATGCTAGCGATACAAGATATGCTCCGGTGGCATGCTAACGGGAAAAGTTGTGCTCCGGTGGCATGCTAACAGGGAAAGGTGTGCTCTGGTGGCATGCTAACGGGAGAAGGTGTGCTACTGTGGCATGCTAACAGGAAAAGGTGTGCTATGGTGGCATGCTAACGGTAAAAGGTGTGCAACGGTGGCATGATAACGGAAAAAGGTGTGCTCCGGTGGCATGCTAACGGGAAAAGGTGTGCAACGGTGGCATGCTAACAGGAAAAGGTGTGCTCCGGTGGCATGCTAACGGGAAAAGGTGTGCTCCGGTGTTATGCTAACGGGAAAAGGTGTGCTACTGTGGCATGCTAAAGGGAAAAGGTGAACTCCGTTGGCATGCTAACGGGAAAACTGTGTGCTACAGTGGCATGCTAACGGTAAAGGTGTGCTCCGCTGGCATGCTAACGGGAAGATGGTGTGCTACGGTGACATGCTAACGGTAAAGGTGTGCTCCAGTGTCATGCTAACGCGAAAAGGTGTGCTCCGGTGGCATGCTGACGGGAGGAGGTGTCTTCCGGTGGCATGCTAATGGATAAAGGTGGGCTACAGTGGCATGCTAACGGTAAAGGTGTGCTCCGGTGGCATGCTAACGGGAAAAAGTGTGCTCCGGTTGCATGCTAACGGTAAAGGTGTGCTCCGGTGGCATGCTAACAGTAAAAGGTGTGCTCTGGTGGCATGCTAACAGTAAAAGGTGGGCTCCGGTGGCATGCTAATGGGAAAGGCAGGCTCCGGTGGCATGCTAATGGTTAAAGGTGTGCCCCGGTGGCATGCTAACGGAAAAAGGTGTGCTCCGGTGGCATGCTAACTGGGAAAGGTGTACTGCGGTGGCATGCTAACGGTAAAAGCGGGCTCCGGTGGCATGCTAATGATAAAACGTGTGCTATGGTGGCATGCTAGTGGGAAAAGGTGTGCCGTGGTGGCTTGCTAATAGTAAAGGTGTGCTCCGGTGGCATGCTAATGGTTAAAGGTGTGCTCCAGTGGCATGCTAACGGAAAAAGGTGTGCCCCGGTGGCATGCTAACGGAAAAACGTGTGCTACGGTGGCATGCTAACGGGGAAAGGTGTGCTGCGGTGGCATGCTAACGGTAAAAGCGGGCTCCGGTGGCATTCTAACGATAAAACGTGTGCTATGGTGGCATGCTAACGGGAAAAGGTGTGCTGCGGTGGCATGCTAATAGTAAAGGTGTGCTCCGGTGGCATACTAATGGTTAAAGGTGTGCTCCAGTGGCATGCTAACGGAAAAAGGAGTGCTCCGGTAGCATGCTAACGTTAAAGGTGTGCTCCGGTGGCATGCTAACGGTAAAAGGTGTGCTCCGGTAGCATGCTAGCGGTAAAAGTGTGCTCCGGTGGCTTTCTAACGGTAAAAGGTGTGCTCAGGTGGCATGCTAAGGGTAAAAGGTGTGCTTTGGTAGCATGCTAACGGTAAAAGGTGTGCTCCGGTGGCATGCTAACGGGAAAAGATGTGCTCCGGTGGCATGCTAACGGGAAAATGCGTGCTGCGGTGGCATGCTCATGGTAAAGGGTGTGCTCCGGTGGCATGCTAACGGTAGAAGGAGTGCTCCGGTGGCATGATAATGAGTAAAGGTGTGCTACGGTGGCATGCTAATGGGAAAAGGTGTGCTCCGGTGGCATGCTAACGGGAAAAGGTGTGATCTGGTGGCATGCTAATGGAGAAAGGTGTGCTCCGGTGGCATGCTGACGGGAAAAGGTGTGCTCCAGTGGCATGCTAACGGGAGAAGGTTTGCTAGGGTGGCATACTAACGGGAAAAGGTGTGCTCCGGTGGCATGCTAATGGAAAGAGGTGTGCTACGGTGGCATGCTAATGGCGAAAGGTGTGTTACGGTGGCATGCTCACGGAAAAATGTGTGGTACGTTTGCATGCTCATTGTAAAAGGTGTGCTCCGGTGGCATGCTAACGGGAAAAGGCGTGCTACAGTGGCATACTCACGGGAAAGCGGTGTGCTCCGGTGACATGCTAACGGGAAAAGGTGTGCTCCTTTGGCATGCTAATGGGAAAAGGTATGCTCCAGTGGCATGCTAACAGGAAAAGGTGTGATCTGGTGGCATGCTAATAGAAAAAATTGTACTCCGATGGCATGCTAACGGGAAAAGGTGTGCTCTGGTGGCATGCTAACGGGAAAAGTTGTGCTCCTGTGGCATGCTAACAGAAAAAGGTGTTCTACGGTGGCATGCTAATTGGGAGAGGTGTGCTACGGTGGCTTGCTAATGGTAAAGGTGTGCTCCGGTGGCATGCTAATGGTAAAAGGTGTGCTCCGGTGGCATGCTAACGGAAAGGTGTGCTCTGGTGGTTTGCTAACGGGAAAAATGTGTGCTACATTGGCATTCTAATGGTAAAGGTGTGCTCCGGTGACATGCTAATGGGAAAAAGGTGTGCTACGGTGGCATGCTAACGGCAAGGGTGTGCTCCGGTGTCATGCTAACGGGAAAAGGTGCGCTCCGCTGGTATGCTGACGGGAAAAGGTGTGCTCCGGTGGCATGCTAACGGGAAAAGGTGTGCTCTGGTGGCATGCTAACCGGGAAAGGTGTCCTCCGGTGGCATGCTAAAGGGAGAAGGTGTGCTACAGTTGTATGCTAACGGGAAAAGGTGGTCTACAGTTGCATGCTAACGGGAAAAGGTGTGCTACAGTTGCATGCTAATGGGAAAAGGTGGGCTACAGTTGCATTCTAATAGGAAAAGGTGGGCTACGGTGGCCTGGTAACGGGAGAAGCTGTGCTCCGGTGGCATGCTAAAGGTAAAACTTGTGCTCCGGTGGCATGCTAACAGTAAAGGTGTGCTCCGGTGGCATGCTAACGGGAAAAGGTGTGCTCCGGTGGCATGCTAACGGGGAAAGGTGTGCTGCGGTGGCATGCTAATGGTAAAGGCGGGCTCCGGTGGCATGCAAACGATAAAACGTGTGCTATCATGGCATGCTAACGGTAAAGGTGTGCTCCGGTGGCATGCTAATGGTTAAAGGTGTGCTCCAGTGGCATGCTAATGGAAAAAGGTGTGCTCCGGTGGCATTATAATGTTAAAGGTGTGCTCCTGTGGCATGCTAAAGGGAAAAGGTGTGCTCCAGTGGCATGCTAGCGGTAAAGGGTGTGCTCCGGTGGCATGCTAACGGTAAAGGTGTGCTCCGGTGGTATGCTAACAGGAAAAGGTGTGCTCCGGTGACATGCTAGTGGTAAAAGGCATGCTCCGGTAGCATGCTAACGGTAAAAGGTGTGCTCCGGTGGCATGCTAAGGGGAAAAGCTGTGCTCTGGTGGCATGCTAATGGTAAAAGGTGTGCTCCGGTGGCATGCTAAGGGGAAAAGCTGTGCTCTGGTGGCATGCTAACGGTAAAAGGTATGCTCCGGTGGCATACTAACGGTAAAAGGTGAACTCCGGTGGCATGCTAACGGGAAAAGATGTGCTCCGGTGGCATGCTAACGGGAAAATGTGTGCTACGGTGGCATGCTCATTGTAAAAGGTGTGCTCCGGTGGCATGCTAACGGAAAAAGTGTGCTACGGTGGCATGCTAACGGGAGAACATGTGGTTCGGTGGCATGCTAACTGGAAAAGGTGTGCTCCGGTGGCATGCTAATGGGAGAAGGTGTGCTTCAGTGGCATGCTAACAGGAAAAGGTGTGCTCCGGTGACATGCTAACGGGAGATGGTGTGCTACGATTACATGCTGACGGTAAAAGGTGTGCTCCGGTGGCTTGCCAACAAGAGAAGGTGTGCTACGGTGGCATGCTAACGGCAAAAGGTTTGCTCCAGTGGCATGCTAACTGAAAAAGGTGTGCTACGGTGGCATGCTAACGGGGAAAGGTGTGCTACGGTGGCATGCTAACGGTAAAGGTGTGCTCCGGTGGCATGTCAACGGGAAAAGGTGTGCTCCAATGGCATGCTAACAAGAAAAGGTGTGCTCCGGTGGCATGCTAACGGTAAAGGTGTGCTCCGGTGACATGCTAACGGTGAAAGGTGTGCTCCCGTGGCATGCTAACGGGAAAAGGTGTGCTCCGCTGCCATGTCAATGGGAAAAGGGTGCTCCGATGGCATGCTAACGGGAAAAGGTGTGCTCCGGTGGCATGCTAATGGTAAAGGTGTGCTCCGGTGGCATGCTAACGGTCAAAGGTGTCCTCTGATGGCATGCTAACGGTAAAGGGTGTGCTCCGGTGGCATGCTAATGGTAAAGGTGTGCTTCGGTGGTATGCTAACAGGAAAAGGTGTGCTCCTGTGGCATGCTAACGGGGAAAGAAGTGCTCCGGTGGCATGCTAAACGGGAAAGGTGTCCTCCGTTGGCATGCTAAAGGGAGAAGGTGTGCTACAGTTGCATGCTAATGGGAAAAGGTGGGCTACAGTTGTATGCTAACGGGAAACAGTGTGCTACAGTTGCATGCTAACGGCAAAAGGTGGGCTACAGTTGCATGCTAATAGGAAAAGGTGGGCTACGGTGGCATGGTAACGGGAGAAGGAGTGCTCTGGTGGCATGCTAACGGTAAAACGTGTGCTCCGGTGGCATGCTAATGGTAAAGGTGTGCTCCGGTGGCATGCTAACGGGAAAAGGTGTGCTCCGGTGGGATGCTAACAGGGAAAGTTGTGCTCCGGTGGCATGCTAACGTGAGAAGGTGTGCTACTGTAGCATGCTAAAGGGAAAAGGTGTGCTCCGGTGGCATGCTAAAGGTAAAGGTGTGCTCTGGTGGCATGCTAACGGGAAAAGGTGTGGTACTGTGGCATGCTAACGGGAAAAGGTGTGCTACGGTGGCATGCTAAAGGGAAAAGGTGTTCTCCAGTGGATGATAATGGGGAAAGGTGTGTTCCGGTGGCATGCTAATGGGAGAAGGTGTGCTCCGGTGGCATGCTAACAGGAGAAAATGTGCTCCGGGGGCATGCTAACGGGAAAATGTGTGCTCCGATGGCATGCTAACAGGAAAAGGTGTGCTACGGTGACATGCTAGCGGGAAAAGATGTGCACCGGTGGCATGCTAAAGGAAAAAGGTGTGCTACAGCGGCATACTAACTGGAAAAGGTGTAATACTGTGGCATGCTCACGGTAAAGGTGTGCTCTGGTGGCATGCTGATGGTAAAAGGTGTGCTCCGGTGGCATACTAACGGTAAAAGTTGTGCTCCGGTGGCATGTTAACGGTAAAAGGTGTTTTCCGTTGGCATGCTAACGGTAAAAGGTGTGATACAGTGTCATGCTTAACGATACAAGGTGTGCTCCGGTGGCATGCTAACGGGAAAAGGTGTGCTCCAGTGGCATGCTAACACGGAAAGGTGTGATCCGGTGGCTTGCTAACGTGAGAAAGTGTGCTCCGGTGGCATGCTAACGAGAAGAGGAGCGCTACGGTGGCATGCTAACGGGAAAAGGTGTTCTCCGGTGGCATGCTAACGATACAAGGTGTGCTCCGGTGGCATGCTAACGGGAAAAGGGGTGCTCCGGTGGCATGCTAATACGGAAAGGTGTGCTCCGGTGGCATGCTAACGTGAGAAAGAGTGCTACGGTGGCATGCTAACGAGAAGAGGAGCGCTACGGTGTCATGCTAATGGGAAAAGGTGTGCCATGGTGGCATGCTAACAGTAAAAGGTGTGCTCCGGTGGCTTGCTTTTGGTAAAAGGTGTGCTCCGGTGGCATGCTAACGATACAAGATGTGCTCCGGTGGCATGCTAACGGGAAAAGGAGTAATACTGTGGCATGCTCACGGTAAAGGTGTGCTCTGGTGGCATGTTAATGGTAAAAGGTGTTCTCCGTTGGCATGCTAACGGTAAAAGGTGTGATACGTTGTCATGCTTAACGATACAAGGTGTGCTCCGGTGGCATGCTAACGGGAAATGGTGTGCTCCAGTGGCATGCTAACAAGGAAAGGTGTGCTCCAGTGGCATGCTAACGTGGGAAAGTGTGCTACGGTGGCATGCTAACGAGAAGAGGAGCGCTACGGTGGCATGCTAACGGGAAAAGGTGTGCTCCGGTGGCATGCTAACGATACAAGGTGTGCTCCGGTGGCAAGATAACGGGAAAAGGTGTGCTCCGGTGGCATGCAAACACGGAAAGGTGTGCTCCGGTGGCATGCTAACGTGAGAAAGTGTGCTACGGTGGCATGCTAACGAGAAGAGGTGCGCTATGGTGGCATGCTAACGGGAAGAGGTGCGCTATGGTGGCATGCTAATAGTAAAAGGTGTGCTCCGGTGGCTTGCTTTCGGTAAAAGGTGTGCTCCGGTGGCTTGCTTTCGGTAAGAGGTGTGCTCCGGTGGCATGCTAACGATACAAGATGTGCTCCGGTGGCATGCTAACGGGAAAAGGTGTGCTCCGGTGGCATGCTAACAGGGAAAGGTGTGCTCCGGTGGCATACTAACGGTAAAAGGTGTGCTCCGGTGGCATGTTAACGGTAAAAGGTGTTCTCCGTTGGCATGCTAACGGTAAAAGGTGTGCTACGGTGGCATGCTAACGATACAAGGTGTGCTCTGGTGGCATGCTAACGGGAAAAGGTGTGCTCCGATGGCATGCTAACACGGAAAGGTGTGCTCCGGTGGCATGCTAACGTGAGAAAGTGTGCTACGGTGGCATGCTAATGAGAAGAGGTGCGCTACGGTGGCATGCTAATGGGAAAGGTGTGCTCCGGTGGCATGCTAACGGGAAAAGGTGTGCTCCGGTGACATGCTAACACGGAAAGGTGTGCTCCGGTCGCATGCTAACGTAAGAAAGTGTGCTACAATGGCATGCTAACGAGAAGAGTTGCGCTACGGTGGCATGCAAACGGGAAAAGGTGTGCTATGGTGGCATGCTAGCGGGAAAAGGTGTGCACCGGTGGCATGCTAATGGAAAAAGGTGTGCTACAGCGGCATACTAATGGGAAAAGGTGTAATACTGTGGCATGCTGATGGTAAAGGTGTGCTCTGGTGGCATGCTGATGGTAAAAGGTGTGCTCCAGTGGCATACTAACGGTAAAAGGTGTGCTCCGGTGGCATGTTAACGGTAAAAGGTTTTCTCCGTTGGCATGCTAACGGTAAAAGGTGTGCTACGGTGGCATGCTAACGATACAAGGTGTGCTCTGGTGGCATGCTAACAGGAAAAGGTGTGCTCCGGTGGCATGCTAACACGGAAAGGTGTGCTCCGTTCGCATGCTAACGTAAGAAAGTGTGCTACAATGGCATGCTAACGAGAAGAGGTGCGCTACGGTGGCATGCAAACGGGAAAAGGTGTGCTATGGTGGCATGCTAACGGTAAAACGTGTGCTCTGCTGGCTTCCTTTCGGTAAAATGTGTGCTCTGGTGGCATGCTAGCGATACAAGATGTGCTCCGGTGGCATGCTAATGGGAAAAGGTGTGCTCCGGTGGCATGCTAACAGGGAAAGGTGTGCTCCGGTGGCATGCTAACGGAAGAAGGTGTGCTACTGTGGCATGCTAACAAGAAAAGGTGTGCTACAGTGGCATGCTAACTGGAAAAGGTGTGCTATGATGGCATGCTAATGGTAAAATGTGTGCTATGGTGGCATGCTAACGGTAAAAGGTGTGCAACGGTGGCATGATAACGGTAAAAGGTGTGCTCCGGTGGCATGCTAACGGGAAAAGGTGTAAAACGGTGGCATGCTAACAGGAAAAGGTGTGCTCCGGTGGCATGCTAACGGGAAAAGGTGTGCTCCGGTGGCATGCTAACGGGAAAAGGTGTGCTCCGGTGGCATGCTAACGGAAAAAGGTGTGCTCCGGTGGCATGCTGATGGTAAAAGGTGTGCTCCGGCGGCATGCTAACGGTAAAAGTTGTTCTCCGTTGGCATGCTAACAGTTAAACGTGTGCTCAGGTGGCACGCTAACGATGCAAGGTGTGCTCTTGTGGCATGCTAACAGGAAAAGGTGTACTCCGGTGGAATGCTGACAGGGAAAGTTGTGCTCCGTCGGCATGCTAACGTGAGAAGGTGTGCTACTGTAGCATGCTAACGGGAAAAGGTGTGCTCCAGTGGCATGCTAAAGGTAAAGATATGCTCTGGTGGCATGCTAACGGGAAAAGGTGTGGTACTGTGGCATGTCAATGGGAAAAGGTGTGCTCCAATGGCATGCTAACAAGAAAAGGTGTGCTCCGGTGGCATGCTAACGGTAAAGGTGTGCTCCGGTGACATGCTAACGGTGAAAGGTGTGCTCCCGTGGCATGCTAACGGGAAAAGGTGTGCTCCGCTGCCATGTCAATGGGAAAAGGGTGCTCCGATGGCATGCTAACGGGAAAAGGTGTGCTCCGGTGGCATGCTAATGGTAAAGGTGTGCTCCGGTGGCATGCTAACGGTCAAAGGTGTCCTCTGATGGCATGCTAACGGTAAAGGGTGTGCTCCGGTGGCATGCTAATGGTAAAGGTGTGCTTCGGTGGTATGCTAACAGGAAAAGGTGTGCTCCTGTGGCATGCTAACGGGGAAAGAAGTGCTCCGGTGGCATGCTAAACGGGAAAGGTGTCCTCCGTTGGCATGCTAAAGGGAGAAGGTGTGCTACAGTTGCATGCTAATGGGATAAGGTGGGCTACAGTTGTATGCTAACGGGAAACAGTGTGCTACAGTTGCATGCTAACGGCAAAAGGTGGGCTACAGTTGCATGCTAATAGGAAAAGGTGGGCTACGGTGGCATGGTAACGGGAGAAGGAGTGCTCTGGTGGCATGCTAACGGTAAAACGTGTGCTCCGGTGGCATGCTAATGGTAAAGGTGTGCTCCGGTGGCATGCTAACGGGAAAAGGTGTGCTCCGGTGGGATGCTAACAGGGAAAGTTGTGCTCCGGTGGCATGCTAACGTGAGAAGGTGTGCTACTGTAGCATGCTAAAGGGAAAAGGTGTGCTCCGGTGGCATGCTAAAGGTAAAGGTGTGCTCTGGTGGCATGCTAACGGGAAAAGGTGTGGTACTGTGGCATGCTAACGGGAAAAGGTGTGCTACGGTGGCATGCTAAAGGGAAAAGGTGTTCTCCAGTGGATGATAATGGGGAAAGGTGTGTTCCGGTGGCATGCTAATGGGATAAGGTGTGCTCCGGTGGCATGCTAACAGGAGAAAATGTGCTCCGGGGGCATGCTAACGGGAAAATGTGTGCTCCGATGGCATGCTAACAGGAAAAGGTGTGCTACGGTGACATGCTAGCGGGAAAAGATGTGCACCGGTGGCTTGCTAAAGGAAAAAGGTGTGCTACAGCGGCATACTAACTGGAAAAGGTGTAATACTGTGGCATGCTCACGGTAAAGGTGTGCTCTGGTGGCATGCTGATGGTAAAAGGTGTGCTCCGGTGGCATACTAACGGTAAAAGTTGTGCTCCGGTGGCATGTTAACGGTAAAAGGTGTTTTCCGTTGGCATGCTAACGGTAAAAGGTGTGATACAGTGTCATGCTTAACGATACAAGGTGTGCTCCGGTGGCATGCTAACGGGAAAAGGTGTGCTCCAGTGGCATGCTAACACGGAAAGGTGTGATCCGGTGGCTTGCTAACGTGAGAAAGTGTGCTCCGGTGGCATGCTAACGAGAAGAGGAGCGCTACGGTGGCATGCTAACGGGAAAAGGTGTTCTCCGGTGGCATGCTAACGATACAAGGTGTGCTCCGGTGGCATGCTAACGGGAAAAGGGGTGCTCCGGTGGCATGCTAATACGGAAAGGTGTGCTCCGGTGGCATGCTAACGTGAGAAAGAGTGCTACGGTGGCATGCTAACGAGAAGAGGAGCGCTACGGTGGCATGCTAATGGGAAAAGGTGTGCCATGGTGGCATGCTAACAGTAAAAGGTGTGCTCCGGTGGCTTGCTTTTGGTAAAAGGTGTGCTCCGGTGGCATGCTAACGATACAAGATGTGCTCCGGTGGCATGCTAACGGGAAAAGGAGTAATACTGTGGCATGCTCACGGTAAAGGTGTGCTCTGGTGGCATGTTAATGGTAAAAGGTGTTCTCCGTTGGCATGCTAACGGTAAAAGGTGTGATACGTTGTCATGCTTAACGATACAAGGTGTGCTCCGGTGGCATGCTAACGGGAAATGGTGTGCTCCAGTGGCATGCTAACAAGGAAAGGTGTGCTCCAGTGGCATGCTAACGTGGGAAAGTGTGCTACGGTGGCATGCTAACGAGAAGAGGAGCGCTACGGTGGCATGCTAACGGGAAAAGGTGTGCTCCGGTGGCATGCTAACGATACAAGGTGTGCTCCGGTGGCAAGATAACGGGAAAAGGTGTGCTCCGGTGGCATGCAAACACGGAAAGGTGTGCTCCGGTGGCATGCTAACGTGAGAAAGTGTGCTACGGTGGCATGCTAACGAGAAGAGGTGCGCTATGGTGGCATGCTAACGGGAAGAGGTGCGCTATGGTGGCATGCTAATAGTAAAAGGTGTGCTCCGGTGGCTTGCTTTCGGTAAAAGGTGTGCTCCGGTGGCTTGCTTTCGGTAAGAGGTGTGCTCCGGTGGCATGCTAACGATACAAGATGTGCTCCGGTGGCATGCTAACGGGAAAAGGTGTGCTCCGGTGGCATGCTAACAGGGAAAGGTGTGCTCCGGTGGCATACTAACGGTAAAAGGTGTGCTCCGGTGGCATGTTAACGGTAAAAGGTGTTCTCCGTTGGCATGCTAACGGTAAAAGGTGTGCTACGGTGGCATGCTAACGATACAAGGTGTGCTCTGGTGGCATGCTAACGGGAAAAGGTGTGCTCCGATGGCATGCTAACACGGAAAGGTGTGCTCCGGTGGCATGCTAACGTGAGAAAGTGTGCTACGGTGGCATGCTAATGAGAAGAGGTGCGCTACGGTGGCATGCTAATGGGAAAGGTGTGCTCCGGTGGCATGCTAACGGGAAAAGGTGTGCTCCGGTGACATGCTAACACGGAAAGGTGTGCTCCGGTCGCATGCTAACGTAAGAAAGTGTGCTACAATGGCATGCTAACGAGAAGAGTTGCGCTACGGTGGCATGCAAACGGGAAAAGGTGTGCTATGGTGGCATGCTAGCGGGAAAAGGTGTGCACCGGTGGCATGCTAATGGAAAAAGGTGTGCTACAGCGGCATACTAATGGGAAAAGGTGTAATACTGTGGCATGCTGATGGTAAAGGTGTGCTCTGGTGGCATGCTGATGGTAAAAGGTGTGCTCCAGTGGCATACTAACGGTAAAAGGTGTGCTCCGGTGGCATGTTAACGGTAAAAGGTTTTCTCCGTTGGCATGCTAACGGTAAAAGGTGTGCTACGGTGGCATGCTAACGATACAAGGTGTGCTCTGGTGGCATGCTAACAGGAAAAGGTGTGCTCCGGTGGCATGCTAACACGGAAAGGTGTGCTCCGTTCGCATGCTAACGTAAGAAAGTGTGCTACAATGGCATGCTAACGAGAAGAGGTGCGCTACGGTGGCATGCAAACGGGAAAAGGTGTGCTATGGTGGCATGCTAACGGTAAAACGTGTGCTCTGCTGGCTTCCTTTCGGTAAAATGTGTGCTCTGGTGGCATGCTAGCGATACAAGATGTGCTCCGGTGGCATGCTAATGGGAAAAGGTGTGCTCCGGTGGCATGCTAACAGGGAAAGGTGTGCTCCGGTGGCATGCTAACGGAAGAAGGTGTGCTACTGTGGCATGCTAACAAGAAAAGGTGTGCTACAGTGGCATGCTAACTGGAAAAGGTGTGCTATGATGGCATGCTAATGGTAAAATGTGTGCTATGGTGGCATGCTAACGGTAAAAGGTGTGCAACGGTGGCATGATAACGGTAAAAGGTGTGCTCCGGTGGCATGCTAACGGGAAAAGGTGTAAAACGGTGGCATGCTAACAGGAAAAGGTGTGCTCCGGTGGCATGCTAACGGGAAAAGGTGTGCTCCGGTGGCATGCTAACGGGAAAAGGTGTGCTCCGGTGGCATGCTAACGGAAAAAGGTGTGCTCCGGTGGCATGCTGATGGTAAAAGGTGTGCTCCGGCGGCATGCTAACGGTAAAAGTTGTTCTCCGTTGGCATGCTAACAGTTAAACGTGTGCTCAGGTGGCACGCTAACGATGCAAGGTGTGCTCTTGTGGCATGCTAACAGGAAAAGGTGTACTCCGGTGGAATGCTGACAGGGAAAGTTGTGCTCCGTCGGCATGCTAACGTGAGAAGGTGTGCTACTGTAGCATGCTAACGGGAAAAGGTGTGCTCCAGTGGCATGCTAAAGGTAAAGATATGCTCTGGTGGCATGCTAACGGGAAAAGGTGTGGTACTGTGGCATGTCAATGGGAAAAGGTGTGCTCCAATGGCATGCTAACAAGAAAAGGTGTGCTCCGGTGGCATGCTAACGGTAAAGGTGTGCTCCGGTGACATGCTAACGGTGAAAGGTGTGCTCCCGTGGCATGCTAACGGGAAAAGGTGTGCTCCGCTGCCATGTCAATGGGAAAAGGGTGCTCCGATGGCATGCTAACGGGAAAAGGTGTGCTCCGGTGGCATGCTAATGGTAAAGGTGTGCTCCGGTGGCATGCTAACGGTCAAAGGTGTCCTCTGATGGCATGCTAACGGTAAAGGGTGTGCTCCGGTGGCATGCTAATGGTAAAGGTGTGCTTCGGTGGTATGCTAACAGGAAAAGGTGTGCTCCTGTGGCATGCTAACGGGGAAAGAAGTGCTCCGGTGGCATGCTAAACGGGAAAGGTGTCCTCCGTTGGCATGCTAAAGGGAGAAGGTGTGCTACAGTTGCATGCTAATGGGATAAGGTGGGCTACAGTTGTATGCTAACGGGAAACAGTGTGCTACAGTTGCATGCTAACGGCAAAAGGTGGGCTACAGTTGCATGCTAATAGGAAAAGGTGGGCTACGGTGGCATGGTAACGGGAGAAGGAGTGCTCTGGTGGCATGCTAACGGTAAAACGTGTGCTCCGGTGGCATGCTAATGGTAAAGGTGTGCTCCGGTGGCATGCTAACGGGAAAAGGTGTGCTCCGGTGGGATGCTAACAGGGAAAGTTGTGCTCCGGTGGCATGCTAACGTGAGAAGGTGTGCTACTGTAGCATGCTAAAGGGAAAAGGTGTGCTCCGGTGGCATGCTAAAGGTAAAGGTGTGCTCTGGTGGCATGCTAACGGGAAAAGGTGTGGTACTGTGGCATGCTAACGGGAAAAGGTGTGCTACGGTGGCATGCTAAAGGGAAAAGGTGTTCTCCAGTGGATGATAATGGGGAAAGGTGTGTTCCGGTGGCATGCTAATGGGATAAGGTGTGCTCCGGTGGCATGCTAACAGGAGAAAATGTGCTCCGGGGGCATGCTAACGGGAAAATGTGTGCTCCGATGGCATGCTAACAGGAAAAGGTGTGCTACGGTGACATGCTAGCGGGAAAAGATGTGCACCGGTGGCTTGCTAAAGGAAAAAGGTGTGCTACAGCGGCATACTAACTGGAAAAGGTGTAATACTGTGGCATGCTCACGGTAAAGGTGTGCTCTGGTGGCATGCTGATGGTAAAAGGTGTGCTCCGGTGGCATACTAACGGTAAAAGTTGTGCTCCGGTGGCATGTTAACGGTAAAAGGTGTTTTCCGTTGGCATGCTAACGGTAAAAGGTGTGATACAGTGTCATGCTTAACGATACAAGGTGTGCTCCGGTGGCATGCTAACGGGAAAAGGTGTGCTCCAGTGGCATGCTAACACGGAAAGGTGTGATCCGGTGGCTTGCTAACGTGAGAAAGTGTGCTCCGGTGGCATGCTAACGAGAAGAGGAGCGCTACGGTGGCATGCTAACGGGAAAAGGTGTTCTCCGGTGGCATGCTAACGATACAAGGTGTGCTCCGGTGGCATGCTAACGGGAAAAGGGGTGCTCCGGTGGCATGCTAATACGGAAAGGTGTGCTCCGGTGGCATGCTAACGTGAGAAAGAGTGCTACGGTGGCATGCTAACGAGAAGAGGAGCGCTACGGTGGCATGCTAATGGGAAAAGGTGTGCCATGGTGGCATGCTAACAGTAAAAGGTGTGCTCCGGTGGCTTGCTTTTGGTAAAAGGTGTGCTCCGGTGGCATGCTAACGATACAAGATGTGCTCCGGTGGCATGCTAACGGGAAAAGGAGTAATACTGTGGCATGCTCACGGTAAAGGTGTGCTCTGGTGGCATGTTAATGGTAAAAGGTGTTCTCCGTTGGCATGCTAACGGTAAAAGGTGTGATACGTTGTCATGCTTAACGATACAAGGTGTGCTCCGGTGGCATGCTAACGGGAAAAGGTGTGCTCCAGTGGCATGCTAACAAGGAAAGGTGTGCTCCAGTGGCATGCTAACGTGGGAAAGTGTGCTACGGTGGCATGCTAACGAGAAGAGGAGCGCTACGGTGGCATGCTAACGGGAAAAGGTGTGCTCCGGTGGCATGCTAACGATACAAGGTGTGCTCCGGTGGCAAGATAACGGGAAAAGGTGTGCTCCGGTGGCATGCAAACACGGAAAGGTGTGCTCCGGTGGCATGCTAACGTGAGAAAGTGTGCTACGGTGGCATGCTAACGAGAAGAGGTGCGCTATGGTGGCATGCTAACGGGAAGAGGTGCGCTATGGTGGCATGCTAACAGTAAAAGGTGTGCTCCGGTGGCTTGCTTTCGGTAAAAGGTGTGCTCCGGTGGCTTGCTTTCGGTAAGAGGTGTGCTCCGGTGGCATGCTAACGATACAAGATGTGCTCCGGTGGCATGCTAACGGGAAAACGTGTGCTCCGGTGGCATGCTAACAGGGAAAGGTGTGCTCCGGTGGCATACTAACGGTAAAAGGTGTGCTCCGGTGGCATGTTAACGGTAAAAGGTGTTCTCCGTTGGCATGCTAACGGTAAAAGGTGTGCTACGGTGGCATGCTAACGATACAAGGTGTGCTCTGGTGGCATGCTAACGGGAAAAGGTGTGCTCCGATGGCATGCTAACACGGAAAGGTGTGCTCCGGTGGCATGCTAACGTGAGAAAGTGTGCTACGGTGGCATGCTAATGAGAAGAGGTGCGCTACGGTGGCATGCTAATGGAAAGGTGTGCTCCGGTGGCATGCTAACGATACAAGGTGTGCTCCGGTGGCATGCTAACGGGAAAAGGTGTGCTCCGGTGACATGCTAACACGGAAAGGTGTGCTCCGGTCGCATGCTAACGTAAGAAAGTGTGCTACAATGGCATGCTAACGAGAAGAGGTGCGCTACGGTGGCATGCAAACGGGAAAAGGTGTGCTATGGTGGCATGGTAACTGTAAAAGGTGTGCTCTGGTGGCTTCCTTTCGGTAAAATGTGTGCTCTGGTGGCATGCTAGCGATACAAGATGTGCTCCGGTGGCATGCTAACGGGAAAAGGTGTGCTCCGGTGGCATGCTAACAGGGAAAGGTGTGCTCCGGTGGCATGCTAACGGGAGAAGGTGTGCTACTGTGGCATGCTAACAAGAAAAGGTGTGCTACAGTGGCATGCTAACTGGAAAAGGTGTGCTATGATGGCATGCTAACGGGAGAAGGTGTGCTCCAGTGGCATGCTAACAGGAGAAAATGTGCTCCGGGGGCATGCTAACGGGAAAATGTGTGCTCCGGTTGCATGCTAACGGGAAAAGGTGTGCTCCGGTGACATGCTAGCGGGAAAAGGTGTGCACCGGTGGCATGCTAATGGAAAAAGGTGTGCTACAGCGGCATACTAATGGGAAAAGGTGTAATACTGTGGCATGCTGATGGTAAAGGTGTGCTCTGGTGGCATGCTGATGGTAAAAGGTGTGCTCCAGTGGCATACTAACGGTAAAAGGTGTGCTCCGGTGGCATGTTAACGGTAAAAGGTTTTCTCCGTTGGCATGCTAACGGTAAAAGGTGTGCTACGGTGGCATGCTAACGATACAAGGTGTGCTCTGGTGGCATGCTAACAGGAAAAGGTGTGCTCCGGTGGCATGCTAACACGGAAAGGTGTGCTCCGTTCGCATGCTAACGTAAGAAAGTGTGCTACAATGGCATGCTAACGAGAAGAGGTGCGCTACGGTGGCATGCAAACGGGAAAAGGTGTGCTATGGTGGCATGCTAACGGTAAAACGTGTGCTCTGCTGGCTTCCTTTCGGTAAAATGTGTGCTCTGGTGGCATGCTAGCGATACAAGATGTGCTCCGGTGGCATGCTAATGGGAAAAGGTGTGCTCCGGTGGCATGCTAACAGGGAAAGGTGTGCTCCGGTGGCATGCTAACGGAAGAAGGTGTGCTACTGTGGCATGCTAACAAGAAAAGGTGTGCTACAGTGGCATGCTAACTGGAAAAGGTGTGCTATGATGGCATGCTAATGGTAAAATGTGTGCTATGGTGGCATGCTAACGGTAAAAGGTGTGCAACGGTGGCATGATAACGGTAAAAGGTGTGCTCCGGTGGCATGCTAACGGGAAAAGGTGTGCAACGGTGGCATGCTAACAGGAAAAGGTGTGCTCCGGTGGCATGCTAACGGGAAAAGGTGTGCTCCGGTGGCATGCTAACGGGAAAAGGTGTGCTCCGGTGGCATGCTAACGGAAAAAGGTGTGCTCCGGTGGCATGCTGATGGTAAAAGGTGTGCTCCGGCGGCATGCTAACGGTAAAAGGTGTTCTCCGTTGGCATGCTAACAGTTAAATGTGTGCTCAGGTGGCACGCTAACGATGCAAGGTGTGCTCTTGTGGCATGCTAACGGGAAAAGGTGTACTCCGGTGGAATGCTGACAGGGAAAGTTGTGCTCCGTCGGCATGCTAACGTGAGAAGGTGTGCTACTGTAGCATGCTAACGGGAAAAGGTGTGCTCCAGTGGCATGCTAAAGGTAAAGGTATGCTCTGGTGGCATGCTAACGGGAAAAGGTGTGGTACTGTGGCATGCTAACGGGAATAGGTGTGCTACAGTGGCATGCTAAAGGGAAAAGATGTTCTCCAGTGGATGCTAACCGGGAAAGGTGTGTTCCGGTGGCATGCTAATGGGAGAAGGTGTGCTCCGGTGGCATGCTAACGATACAAGGTGTGCTCTGGTGGCATGCTAACAGGAAAAGGTGTGCTCCGGTGGCATGCTAACACGGAAAGGTGTGCTCCGTTCGCATGCTAACGTAAGAAAGTGTGCTACAATGGCATGCTAACGAGAAGAGGTGCGCTACGGTGGCATGCAAACGGGAAAAGGTGTGCTATGGTGGCATGCTAACGGTAAAACGTGTGCTCTGCTGGCTTCCTTTCGGTAAAATGTGTGCTCTGGTGGCATGCTAGCGATACAAGATGTGCTCCGGTGGCATGCTAATGGGAAAAGGTGTGCTCCGGTGGCATGCTAACAGGGAAAGGTGTGCTCCGGTGGCATGCTAACGGAAGAAGGTGTGCTACTGTGGCATGCTAACAAGAAAAGGTGTGCTACAGTGGCATGCTAACTGGAAAAGGTGTGCTATGATGGCATGCTAATGGTAAAATGTGTGCTATGGTGGCATGCTAACGGTAAAAGGTGTGCAACGGTGGCATGATAACGGTAAAAGGTGTGCTCCGGTGGCATGCTAACGGGAAAAGGTGTGCAACGGTGGCATGCTAACAGGAAAAGGTGTGCTCCGGTGGCATGCTAACGGGAAAAGGTGTGCTCCGGTGGCATGCTAACGGGAAAAGGTGTGCTCCGGTGGCATGCTAACGGAAAAAGGTGTGCTCCGGTGGCATGCTGATGGTAAAAGGTGTGCTCCGGCGGCATGCTAACGGTAAAAGGTGTTCTCCGTTGGCATGCTAACAGTTAAATGTGTGCTCAGGTGGCACGCTAACGATGCAAGGTGTGCTCTTGTGGCATGCTAACGGGAAAAGGTGTACTCCGGTGGAATGCTGACAGGGAAAGTTGTGCTCCGTCGGCATGCTAACGTGAGAAGGTGTGCTACTGTAGCATGCTAACGGGAAAAGGTGTGCTCCAGTGGCATGCTAAAGGTAAAGGTATGCTCTGGTGGCATGCTAACGGGAAAAGGTGTGGTACTGTGGCATGCTAACGGGAATAGGTGTGCTACGGTGGCATGCTAAAGGGAAAAGATGTTCTCCAGTGGATGCTAACCGGGAAAGGTGTGTTCCGGTGGCATGCTAATGGGAGAAGGTGTGCTCCGGTGGCATGCTAACAGGAGAAAATGTGCTCCGGGGGCATGCTAACGGGAAAATGTGTGCTCCGGTGGCATGCTGATGGTAAAAGGAGTGCTCCAGTGGCTTACTAATGGTAAAAGGTGTGCTCCGATGGCATGTTAACGGTAAGAGGTGTTCTCCGCTGGCATGCTAACGGTAAAAGGTGTGCTACGGTGGCATGCTAACGATACAACGTGTGCTCCGGTGGCAAGATAATGGAAAAAGGCGTGCTCCGGTGGCATGCAAACACGGAAAGGTGTGCTCCGGTGGCATGCTAACGTGAGAAAGTGTGCTACGGTGGCATGCTAACGAGAAGAGGTGCGCTATGGTGGCATGCTAACGGGAAGAGGTGTGCTATGGTGGCATGCTAACAGTAAAAGGTGTGCTCCTGTGGCTTGCTTTCGGTAAAATGTGTGATCCGGTGGCATGCTAACGATACAAGATGTGCTCCGGTGGCATGTTAACGGGAAAAGGTGTGCTCTGGTGGCATGCTAACGGGAAAAGGGGTGCTCTGGTGGCATGCTAACGGTAAAAGGTGTGCTCCAGTGGCATGCTAGCGGTAAAAGGTGTGCTCCGGTGGCATGCTAACTAAAAAAGTTATGCTCCAGTGGCATGATATTGCGAAAAGGTGTGCAACGGTGGAATGCTAACGGCAGAAGGTGTGCTCCGGTGGGAACAATGGGAAAAGTTGTGCTCCGGTGGCATTCTAACGGGAAAATGTGTGCAACGGTGGCATGCTAACGGAAAAAGGTGTGCAATGGAGGCATGCTAACGGTAAAAGGTGCGCTCCAGTGGCATGCTAGTGGTAAAAGGTATGCTCCGGTGTCATGCTAACGGAAAAAGGTATGCTCCAGTGGCATGATATTGGGAAAAGCTGTGCAACGGTGGCATGCTAACGGCAGAAGGTGTGCTCCGGTGGGAACAATGGGAAAAGGTGTGCTCCGGTGGCATGCTAACGGGAAAATGTGTGCAACGGTGGCATGCTAACGGGAAAAGGTGTGCAATGGTGGCATGCTAATGGTAAAAGGTGTGTTCCGGTGGCATGCTAACGTGAAAAGGTGTGTTCCGGTAGCATGCTAACGATACAAGATGTGCTCCGGTGGAATGCTAATGGGAAAAGGTGTGCTCCGGTGGTATGCTAACAGGGAAAGGTGTGCTCCGGTGGCATGCTAACGGGAGAAGGTGTGCTACTGTGGCATGCTAACAATAGAAGGTGTGAAACAGTGTCATGCTAACGGGAAAATGTGTGCTATGGTGGCTTGCTAACGGGAAAAGGTGAGCTATGGTGGCATGCTAACTGTAAAAGGTGTGCAATGGTGGCATGATAACGGAAAAAGGTGTGCTACGGTGGCATGCTAAAGGGAACGGGTGTTCTCCAGTGGATGCTAACGGGGAAAGGTGTGTTCCGAGGGCATGCTAACGGGAGAAGGTGTGCTCCGGTGGCATGCTAACTGGAGAAAATGTGCTCCGGGGGCATGCTAACGGGAAAATGTGTGCTCCGGTTGCATGCTAACGGGAAAAGGTGTGCTCCGGTGACATGCTAGCGGGAAAAGGTGTGCACCGGTGGCATGCTAATGGTAAAAGGTGTGCTACAGCGGCATACTAATGGGAAAAGGTGTAATACTGTGGCATGCTCACGGTAAAGGTGTGCTCTGGTGGCATGCTGATGGTAAAAGCTGTGCTCCAGTGTCACACTAACGGTAAAAGGTGTGCTCCGGTGGCATGTTAACGGTAAGAGGTGTTCTCTGTTGGCACTCTAACGGTAAAAGGTGTGCTACGGTGGCATGCTAACGATACAAGGTGTGCTCCGGAGGCATGCTAACGGGAAAAGGTGTGCTTCGGTGGCATGCTAACACGGAAAGGTGTGCTCCGGTGGCATGCTAACGAGAAGAGGTGCGCTACGGTGGCATGCTAACGGGAAAAGGTGTGCTCCGGTGGCATGCTAACGATACAAGGTGTGCTCCGATGGCATGCTAACGGGAAAAGGTGTGCTCCGGTGACATGCTAACACGCAAAGGTGTGCTCCGGTCGCATGCTAACGTAAGAAAGTGTGCTACAATAGCATGCTAATGGGAAAAGTTGTGCTCCAGTGGCATGCTAACGGAAAAAAGTGTGCTCCTGTGGCATGCTAACGAGAAAAGCTGTGCTCCGGTGGCATGCCAATGGAAAAAGGTTTGCTACGGTGGAATAGTAATGGGAGAAGGTGTGCGCTGGTGGCATGCTAACGGTAAAAGGTGTGCTCCAGTGGCATGCTAGCGGTAAAAGGTGAAATCCGGTGGCTTGCTCACGGAAATAGGTATGCTACAGTGGCATGATATTGGGAAAAGGTGTCCAACGGTGGCATGCTAACGGCATAAGGTGTGCTCCGGTGGGAACAATGGGAAAAGGTGTGCTCCGGTGGCATGCTAATGGGAAAATGAGTGCAACGGTGGAATGCTAACGGAAAAAGGTGTGCAATGAAGGCATGCTAACGGTAAAAGGTGTGCTCCGGTGGCATGCTAAAGGGAAGAGGTATGCTCTGGTGGTATGATAGCGGGAAAAGGTGTGCAACGGTGGCATGCTAACAGGAGAAGGTGTGCTTCGCTGGCAACAACGGGAAAAGGTGTGCTCCGGTGGCATGCTAACGAGAAAAGGTGTGCAACGGTGGCATGCTAACGGTAAAAGGTGTGTTCCCGTGGCATGCTAACGTGAAAAGGTGTGTTCCGGTGGCATGCTAACGATACAAGATGTGCTCCGGTGGCATGCTAATGGGAAAAGGTGTGCTCCGGTGGTATGCTAACAGGGAAAGGTGTGCTCCGGTGGCATGCTAACGGGAGAATGTGTGCTACTGTGGCATGCTAACAATAAAAGGTGTGCTACAGTGGCATGCTAACTGGAAAATGTGTGCTATGGTGGCTTGCTAACGGGAAAAGGTGAGCTGTGGTGGCATGCTAACTGTAAAAGGTGTGCAATGGTGGCATGATAACGGAAAAAGGTGTGCTCTGGTGGCATGCTAACGGGAAAAGCTGTGCTCCGGTGGCATGCCAATGGAAAAAGGTATGTTATGGTGGAATGCTAATAGGAGAAGGTGTGCTCCGGTGGCATGCTAACTGTAAAAGGTGTGCTCCAGTGGCATGCTAGCGGTAAAAGGTGTGCTCCGGTGTCATGCTAATGGAAATAGGTATGCTCCAGTGGCATGATATTGGGAAAAGGTGCGCAACGGTGGCATGCTAACGGCAGAAGGTGTGCTCCGGTGGGAACAATGGGAAAAGGTGTGCTCCGGTGGCATGCTAACGGGAAAATGCGTGCAACGGTGGAATGCTAACGGAAAAATGTGTGCAATGGAGGCATGCTAACGGTAAAAGGTGTGCTCCGGTGGCATGCTAACGGGAAGAGGTATGCTCCGGTGGTATGATAGCGGGAAAAGGTGTGCAACGGTGGCATGCTAACAGGAGAAGGTGTGCTTCGGTAGCAACAATGGGAAAAGGTGTGCTCCGGTGGCATGCTAACGTGAAAAGGTGTGTTCCGGTGGCATGCTAACGATACAAGATATGCTCCGGTGGCATGCTAATGGGAAAAGGTGTGCTCCTGTGGTATGCTAACAGGGAAATGTGTGCTCCGGTGGCATGCTAACGGGAGAATGTGTGCTACTGTGGCATGCTAACATTAAAAGGTGTGCAACAGTGGCATGCTAACCGGAAAATGTGTGCTATGGTGGCATGCTAACTGGAAAAGGTGAGCTATGGTGGCATGTTAACTGTAAAAGGTGGGCAATGGTGGCATGATAACGGAAAAAGGTGTGCTCCGGTGGCATGCTAAAGGGAAAAGGTGTTCTCCAGTGGATGCTAACGGGGAAAGGTGTGTTCCGAGGGCATGCTAACGGGAGAAGGCGTGCTCCGGTGGCATGCTAACAGGAGAAAATGTGCTCCGGGGGCATGCTAACGGGAAAAGGTGTGCTCCGGTGACATGTTAGCGGGAAAAGGTGTGCACCGGTGGCATGCTAATGGAAAAAGGTGTGCTACAGCGGCATACTAATGGGAAAAGGTGCAATACTGTGGCATGCTCACGGTAAAAGTGTGCTCTGGTGGCATGCTGATGGTAAAAGGTGTGCTCCAGTGGCACACTAACGGTAAAAGGTGTGCTCCGGTGGCATGTTAACGGTAAGAGGTTTTCTCCGTTGGCATTCTAACGGTAAAAGGTGTGCTACGTTGGCATGCTAACGATACAAGGTGTGCTCCGGTGTCATGCTAACGGGAAAAGGTGTGCTCCGGTGGCATGCTAACATGGAAAGGTGTGCTCCGGTGGCATGCTAATGTGAGAAAGTGTGCTACGGTGGCATGCCAACGAGAAGAGGTGCGCTTCGGTGGCATGCTAAAGGGAAAAGGTGTGCTCCGGTGGCATGCTAACGATAGAAGGTGTGCTCCGGTGGCATGCTAACGGGAAAAGGTGTGCTCCGGTGACATGCTAACACGCAAAGGTATGCTCCGGTCGCATGCTAACGTAAGAAAGTGTGCTACAATGGCATGCTAATGAGAAGATGTGCGCTACGGTGGCATGCAAACGGGAAAAGGTGTGCTATGGTGGCATGCTAATGTTAAAAGGTGTGCTCTGGTGGCTTCCTTTCGGTAAAATGTGTGCTCTGGTGGCATGCTAGCGATACAAGATATGCTCCGGTGGCATGCTAACGGGAAAAGTTGTGCTCCGGTGGCATGCTAACAGGGAAAGGTGTGCTCTGGTGGCATGCTAACGGGAGAAGGTGTGCTACTGTGGCATGCTAACAGGAAAAGGTGTGCTATGGTGGCATGCTAACGGTAAAAGGTGTGCAACGGTGGCATGATAACGGAGAAAGGTGTGCTCCGGTGGCATGCTAACGGGAAAAGGTGTGCAGCGGTGGCATGCTAACAGGAAAAGGTGTGCTCCGGTGGCATGCTAACGGGAAAAGGTGTGCTCCGGTGGTATGCTAACGGGAAAAGGTGTGCTACTGTGGCATGCTAAAGGGAAAAGGTGAACTCCGTTGGCATGCTAACGGGAAAACTGAGTGCTACAGTGGCATGCTAACGGTAAAGGTGTGCTCCGCTGGCATGCTAACGGGAAGATGGTGTGCTACGGTGACATGCTAACGGTAAAGGTGTGCTCCAGTGTCATGCTAACGCGAAAAGGTGTGCTCCGGTGGCATGCTGACGGGAGGAGGTGTCTTCCGGTGGCATGCTAATGGATAAAGGTGGGCTACAGTGGCATGCTAACGGTAAAGGTGTGCTCCGGTGGCATGCTAACGGGAAAAAGTGTGCTCCGGTTGCATGCTAACGGTAAAGGTGTGCTCCGGTGGCATGCTAACAGTAAAAGGTGTGCTCTGGTGGCATGCTAACAGTAAAAGGTGGGCTCCGGTGGCATGCTAATGGGAAAGGCAGGCTCCGGTGGCATGCTAATGGTTAAAGGTGTGCCCCGGTGGCATGCTAACGGAAAAAGGTGTGCTCCGGTGGCATGCTAACTGGGAAAGGTGTACTGCGGTGGCATGCTAACGGTAAAAGCGGGCTCCGGTGGCATGCTAATGATAAAACGTGTGCTATGGTGGCATGCTAGTGGGAAAAGGTGTGCCGTGGTGGCTTGCTAATAGTAAAGGTGTGCTCCGGTGGCATGCTAATGGTTAAAGGTGTGCTCCAGTGGCATGCTAACGGAAAAAGGTGTGCCCCGGTGGCATGCTAACAGAAAAACGTGTGCTACGGTGGCATGCTAACGGGGAAAGGTGTGCTGCGGTGGCATGCTAACGGTAAAAGCGGGCTCCGGTGGCATTCTAACGATAAAACGTGTGCTATGGTGGCATGCTAACGGGAAAAGGTGTGCTGCGGTGGCAGGCTAATAGTAAAGGTGTGCTCCGGTGGCATACTAATGGTTAAAGGTGTGCTCCAGTGGCATGCTAACGGAAAAAGGAGTGCTCCGGTAGCATGCTAACGTTAAAGGTGTGCTCCGGTGGCATGCTAACGGTAAAAGGTGTGCTCCGGTAGCATGCTAGCGGTAAAAGTGTGCTCCGGTGGCATTCTAACGGTAAAAGGTGTGCTCCGGTGGCATGTTAAGGGTAAAAGGTGTGCTTTGGTAGCATGCTAACGGTAAAAGGTGTGCTCCGGTGGCATGCTAACGGGAAAAGATGTGCTCCGGTGGCATGCTAAGGGTAAAAGGTGTGCTTTGGTAGCATGCTAACGGTAAAAGGTGTGCTCCGGTGGCATGCTAACGGGAAAAGATGTGCTCCGGTGGCATGCTAACGGGAAAATGCGTGCTGCGGTGGCATGCTCATGGTAAAGGGTGTGCTCCGGTGGCATGCTAACGGTAGAAGGAGTGCTCCGGTGGCATGATAATGAGTAAAGGTGTGCTACGGTGGCATGCTAATGGGAAAAGGTGTGCTCCGGTGGCATGCTAACGGGAAAAGGTGTGATCTGGTGGCATGCTAATGGAGAAAGGTGTGCTCCGGTGGCATGCTGACGGGAAAAGGTGTGCTCCAGTGGCATGCTAACGGGAGAAGGTTTGCTCCGGTGGCATACTAACGGGAAAAGGTGTGCTTTGGTGGCATGCTAATGGAAAGAGGTGTGCTACGGTGGCATGCTAATGGCAAAAGGTGTGTTACGGTGGCATGCTCACGGAAAAATGTGTGGTACGTTTGCATGCTCATTGTAAAAGGTGTGCTCCGGTGGCATGCTAACGGGAAAAGGCGTGCTACAGTGGCATACTCACGGGAAAGCGGTGTGCTCCGGTGACATGCTAACGGGAAAAGGTGTGCTCCTTTGGCATGCTAATGGGAAAAGGTATGCTCCAGTGGCATGCTAACAGGAAAAGGTGTGATCTGGTGGCATGCTAATAGAAAAAGTTGTACTCCGATGGCATGCTAACGGGAAAAGGTGTGCTCTGGTGGCATGCTAACGGGAAAAGTTGTGCAGCTGTGGCATGCTAACAGAAAAAGGTGTGCTACGGTGGCATGCTAATTGGGAGAGGTGTGCTACGGTGGCTTGCTAATGGTAAAGGTGTGCTCCGGTGGCATGCTAATGGTAAAAGGTGTGCTCCGGTGGCATGCTAACGGAAAGGTGTGCTCTGGTGGTTTGCTAACGGGAAAAATGTGTGCTACATTGGCATGCTAATGGTAAAGGTGTGCTCCGGTGACATGCTAATGGGAAAAAGGTGTGCTACGGTGGCATGCTAACGGCAAGGGTGTGCTCCGGTGTCATGCTAACGGGAAAAGGTGCGCTCTGGTGGTATGCTGACGGGAAAAGGTGTGCTCCGGTGGCATGCTAACGGGAAAAGGTGTGCTCTGGTGGCATGCTAACCGGGAAAGGTGTCCTCCGGTGGCATGCTAAAGGGAGAAGGTGTGCTACAGTTGTATGCTAACGGGAAAAGGTGGTCTACAGTTGCATGCTAACGGGAAAAGGTGTGCTACAGTTGCATGCTAATGGGAAAAGGTGGGCTACAGTTGCATTCTAATAGGAAAAGGTGGGCTACGGTGGCCTGGTAACGGGAGAAACTGTGCTCCGGTGGCATGCTACAGGTAAAACTTGTGCTCCGGTGGCATGCTAACAGTAAAGGTGAGCTCCGGTGGCATGCTAACGGGAAAAGGTGTGCTCCGGTGGCATGCTAACGGGAAAAGGTGTGCTACGGTGGCATGCTAATGGGAAAAGGTGTACTACGGTGACAAGCTAACGGTAAAGGTGTGCTCCAGTGTCATGCTAACGCGAAAAGTGTGCTCCGGTGGCATGCTGACGGGAGAAGTTGTCTTCCGGTGGCATGCTAATGGAAAGATGTGTCCTACGGTGGCATGCTAACGGGTAAAGATGGGCTACAGTGGCATGCTAACAGTAAAGGTGTGCTCCGGTGGCATGCTAACGGGAAAAGGTGTGTTCCGGTGGCATGCTAACGGAAAAGTTGTGCTCCGGTGGCATGCTAACAGTAAAAGGTGTGCTCTGGTGGCATGCTAACAGGAAAAAGTGTGCTCCGGTGGCATGCTAATGGGAAAGGCGGGCTCCGGTGGCATGCTAATGGTTAAAGGTGTGCCCCGTTGGCATGCTAACGGAAAAACGTGTGCTCCTGTGGCATGCTAACGGGGAAAGGTGTGCTGCGGTGGCATGCTAACGGTAAAGGCGGGCTCCGGTGGCATGCAAATGATAAAACGTGTGCTATCGTGGCATGCTAATGGGAAAAGGTGTGCTGCGGTGGCATGATAACGGTAAAGGTGTGCTCCGGTGGCATGCTAATGGTTAAAGGTGTGCTCCAGTGGCATGCTAATGGAAAAAGGTGTGCTCCGTTGGCATGCTAATGTTAAAGGTGTGCTCCGGTGGCATGCTAACGGGAAAAGGTGTACTACGGTGACAAGCTAACGGTAAAGGTGTGCTCCAGTGTCATGCTAACGCGAAAAGTGTGCTCCGGTGGCATGCTGACGGGAGAAGTTGTCTTCCGGTGGCATGCTAATGGAAAGAGGTGTCCTACGGTGGCATGTTAACGGGTAAAGATGGGCTACGGTGGCATGCTAACAGTAAAGGTGTGCTCCGGTGGCATGCTAACGGAAAAGTTGTGCTCCGGTGGCATGCTAACAGTAAAAGGTATGCTCTGGTGGCATGCTAACAGGAAAAAGTGTGCTCCGGTGGCATGCTAATGGGAAAGGCGGGCTCCGGTGGCATGCTAATGGTTAAAGGTGTGCCCCGTTGGCATGCTAACGGAAAAACGTGTGCTCCGGTGGCATGCTAACGGGGAAAGGTGTGCTGCGGTGGCATGCTAATGGTAAAGGCGGGCTCCGGTGGCATGCAAACGATAAAACGTGTGCTATCATGGCATGCTAACGGTAAAGGTGTGCTCCGGTGGCATGCTAATGGTTAAAGGTGTGCTCCAGTGGCATGCTAATGGAAAAAGGTGTGCTCCGTTGGCATGATAATGTTAAAGGTGTGCTCCTGTGGCATGCTAAAGGGAAAAGGTGTGCTCCAGTGGCATGCTAGCGGTAAAGGGTGTGCTCCGGTGGCATGCTAACGGTAAAGGTGTGCTCCGGTGGTATGCTAACAGGAAAAGGTGTGCTCCGGTGACATGCTAGTGGTAAAAGGTGTGCTCCGGTAGCATGCTAACGGTAAAAGGTGTGCTCCGGTGGCATGCTAAGGGGAAAAGCTGTGCTCTGGTGGCATGCTAATGGTAAAAGGTGTGCTCCGGTGGCATGCTAAGGGGAAAAGCTGTGCTCTGGTGGCATGCTAACGGTAAAAGGTATGCTCCGGTGGCATACTAACGGTAAAAGGTGAGCTCCGGTGGCATGCTAACGGGAAAAGATGTGCTCCGGTGGCATGCTAACGGGAAAATGTGTGCTACGGTGGCATGCTCATGGTAAAAGGTGTGCTCCGGTGGCATGCTAACGGAAAAAGTGTGCTACGGTGGCATGCTAACGGGAGAACATGTGGTTCGGTGGCATGCTAACTGGAAAAGGTGTGCTCCGGTGGCATGCTAATGGGAGAAGGTGTGCTTCAGTGGCATGCTAACAGGAAAAGGTGTGCTCCGGTGACATGCTAACGGGAGATGGTGTGCTACGATTATATGCTGACGGTAAAAGGTGTGCTCCGGTGGCTTGCCAACAAGAGAAGGTGTGCTACGGTGGCATGCTAACGGCAAAAGGTTTGCTCCAGTGGCATGCTAACTGAAAAAGGTGTGCTACGGTGGCATGCTAACGGGGAAAGGTGTGCTACGGTGGCATGCTAACGGTAAAGGTGTGCTCCGGTGGCATGTCAACGGGAAAAGGTGTGCTCCAATGGCATGCTAGCAAGAAAAGGTGTGCTCCGGTGGCATGCTAACGGTAAAGGTGTGCTCCGGTGACATGCTAACGGTGAAAGGTGTGCTCCCGTGGCATGCTAACGGGAAAAGGTGTTCTCCGCTGCCATGTCAATGGGAAAAGGGTGCTCCGATGGCATGCTAACGGGAAAAGGTGTGCTCCGGTGGCATGCTAATGGTAAAGGTGTGCTCCGGTGGCATGCTAACGGTCAAAGGTGTCCTCTGATGGCATGCTAACGGTAAAGGGTGTGCTCCGGTGGCATGCTAATGGTAAAGGTGTGCTTCGGTGGTATGCTAACAGGAAAAGGTGTGCTCCTGTGGCATGCTAACGGGGAAAGAAGTGCTCCGGTGGCATGCTAAACGGGAAAGGTGTCCTCCGTTGGCATGCTAAAGGGAGAAGGTGTGCTACAGTTGCATGCTAATGGGAAAAGGTGGGCTACAGTTGTATGCTAACGGGAAACAGTGTGCTACAGTTGCATGCTAACGGGAAAAGGTGTGCTACAGTTGCATGCTAATAGGAAAAGGTGGGCTACGGTGGCATGGTAACGGGAGAAGGAGTGCTCTGGTGGCATGCTAACGGTAAAACGTGTGCTCCGGTGGCATGCTAATGGTAAAGGTGTGCTCCGGTGGCATGCTAATGGGAAAAGGTGTGCTCCGGTGGGATGCTAACAGGGAAAGTTGTGCTCCGGTGGCATGCTAACGTGAGAAGGTGTGCTACTGTAGCATGCTAAAGGGAAAAGGTGTGCTCCGGTGGCATGCTAAAGGTAAAGGTGTGCTCTGGTGGCATGCTAACGGGAAAAGGTGTGGTACTGTGGCATGCTAACGGGAAAAGGTGTGCTACGGTGGCATGCTAAAGGGAAAAGGTGTTCTCCAGTGGATGATAATGGGGAAAGGTGTGTTCCGGTGGCATGCTAATGGGAGAAGGTGTGCTCCGGTGGCATGCTAACAGGAGAAAATGTGCTCCGGGGGCATGCTAACGGGAAAATGTGTGCTCCGATGGCATGCTAACAGGAAAAGGTGTGCTACGGTGACATGCTAGCGGGAAAAGATGTGCACCGGTGGCATGCTAAAGGAAAAAGGTGTGCTACAGCGGCATACTAACTGGAAAAGGTGTAATACTGTGGCATGCTCACGGTAAAGGTGTGCTCTGGTGGCATGCTGATGGTAAAAGGTGTGCTCCGGTGGCATACTAACGGTAAAAGTTGTGCTCCGGTGGCATGTTAACGGTAAAAGGTGTTTTCCGTTGGCATGCTAACGGTAAAAGGTGTGATACAGTGTCATGCTTAACGATACAAGGTGTGCTCCGGTGGCATGCTAAACGGGAAAGGTGTCCTCCGTTGGCATGCTAAAGGGAGAAGGTGTGCTACAGTTGCATGCTAATGGGAAAAGGTGGGCTACAGTTGTATGCTAACGGGAAACAGTGTGCTACAGTTGCATGCTAACGGGAAAAGGTGTGCTACAGTTGCATGCTAATAGCAAAAGGTGGGCTACGGTGGCATGGTAACGGGAGAAGGAGTGCTCTGGTGGCATGCTAACGGTAAAACGTGTGCTCCGGTGGCATGCTAATGGTAAAGGTGTGCTCCGGTGGCATGCTAACGGGAAAAGGTGTGCTCCGGTGGGATGCT
This sequence comes from Phyllobates terribilis, assembly GCF_046119375.1. Lineage (NCBI taxonomy): Eukaryota > Metazoa > Chordata > Amphibia > Anura > Dendrobatidae > Phyllobates > Phyllobates terribilis. The sequence continues at coordinate 45,109 of NW_027363635.1, forward strand.
AACAGGGAAAGTTGTGCTCCGGTGGCATGCTAACGTGAGAAGGTGTGCTACTGTAGCATGCTAAAGGGAAAAGGTGTGCTCCGGTGGCATGCTAAAGGTAAAGGTGTGCTCTGGTGGCATGCTAACGGGAAAAGGTGTGGTACTGTGGCATGCTAACGGGAAAAGGTGTGCTACGGTGGCATGCTAAAGGGAAAAGGTGTTCTCCAGTGGATGATAATGGGGAAAGGTGTGTTCCGGTGGCATGCTAATGGGAGAAGGTGTGCTCCGGTGGCATGCTAACAGGAGAAAATGTGCTCCGGGGGCATGCTAACGGGAAAATGTGTGCTCCGATGGCATGCTAACAGGAAAAGGTGTGCTACGGTGACATGCTAGCGGGAAAAGATGTGCACCGGTGGCATGCTAAAGGAAAAAGGTGTGCTACAGCGGCATACTAACTGGAAAAGGTGTAATACTGTGGCATGCTCACGGTAAAGGTGTGCTCTGGTGGCATGCTGATGGTAAAAGGTGTGCTCCGGTGGCATACTAACGGTAAAAGTTGTGCTCCGGTGGCATGTTAACGGTAAAAGGTGTTTTCCGTTGGCATGCTAACGGTAAAAGGTGTGATACAGTGTCATGCTTAACGATACAAGGTGTGCTCCGGTGGCATGCTACCGGGAAAAGGTGTGCTCCAGTGGCATGCTAACACGGAAAGGTGTGATCCGGTGGCTTGCTAACGTGAGAAAGTGTGCTCCGGTGGCATGCTAACGAGAAGAGGAGCGCTATGGTGGCATGCTAACGGGAAAAGGTGTTCTCCGGTGGCATGCTAACGATACAAGGTGTGCTCCGGTGGCATGCTAACGGGAAAAGGGGTGCTCCGGTGGCATGCTAATACGGAAAGGTGTGCTCCGGTGGCATGCTAACGTGAGAAAGAGTGCTACGGTGGCATGCTAATGAGAAGAGGAGCGCTACGGTGGCATGCTAATGGGAAAAGGTGTGCCATGGTGGCATGCTAACAGTAAAAGGTGTGCTCCGGTGGCTTGCTTTTGGTAAAAGGTGTGCTCCGGTGGCATGCTAACGATACAAGATGTGCTCCGGTGGCATGCTAACGGGAAAAGGAGTAATACTGTGGCATGCTCACGGTAAAGGTGTGCTCTGGTGGCATGTTAATGGTAAAAGGTGTTCTCCGTTGGCATGCTAACGGTAAAAGGTGTGATACGTTGTCATGCTTAACGATACAAGGTGTGCTCCGGTGGCATGCTAACGGGAAAAGGTGTGCTCCAGTGGCATGCTAACAAGGAAAGGTGTGCTCCAGTGGCATGCTAACGTGGGAAAGTGTGCTACGGTGGCATGCTAACGAGAAGAGGAGCGCTACGGTGGCATGCTAACGGGAAAAGGTGTGCTCCGGTGGCATGCTAACGATACAAGGTGTGCTCCGGTGGCAAGATAACGGGAAAAGGTGTGCTCCGGTGGCATGCAAACACGGAAAGGTGTGCTCCGGTGGCATGCTAACGTGAGAAAGTGTGCTACGGTGGCATGCTAACGAGAAGAGGTGCGCTATGGTGGCATGCTAACGGGAAGAGGTGCGCTATGGTGGCATGCTAACAGTAAAAGGTGTGCTCCGGTGGCTTGCTTTCGGTAAAAGGTGTGCTCCGGTGGCTTGCTTTCAGTAAGAGGTGTGCTCCGGTGGCATGCTAACGATACAAGATGTGCTCCGGTGGCATGCTAACGGGAAAAGGTGTGCTCCGGTGGCATGCTAACAGGGAAAGGTGTGCTCCGGTGGCATACTAACGGTAAAAGGTGTGCTCCGGTGGCATGTTAACGGTAAAAGGTGTTCTCCGTTGGCATGCTAACGGTAAAAGGTGTGCTACGGTGGCATGCTAACGATACAAGGTGTGCTCTGGTGGCATGCTAACGGGAAAAGGTGTGCTCCGATGGCATGCTAACACGGAAAGGTGTGCTCCGGTGGCATGCTAACGTGAGAAAGTGTGCTACGGTGGCATGCTAATGAGAAGAGGTGCGCTACGGTGGCATGCTAACGGGAAAGGTGTGCTCCGGTGGCATGCTAACGATACAAGGTGTGCTCCGGTGGCATGCTAACGGGAAAAGGTGTGCTCCGGTGACATGCTAACACGGAAAGGTGTGCTCCGGTCGCATGCTAACGTAAGAAAGTGTGCTACAATGGCATGCTAACGAGAAGAGGTGCGCTACGGTGGCATGCAAACGGGAAAAGGTGTGCTATGGTGGCATGGTAACTGTAAAAGGTGTGCTCTGGTGGCTTCATTTCGGTAAAATGTGTGCTCTGGTGGCATGCTAGCGATACAAGATGTGCTCCGGTGGCATGCTAACGGGAAAAGGTGTGCTCCGGTGGCATGCTAACAGGGAAAGGTGTGCTCCGGTGGCATGCTAACGGGAGAACGTGTGCTACTGTGGCATGCTAACAAGAAAAGGTGTGCTACAGTGGCATGCTAACTGGAAAAGGTGTGCTATGATGGCATGCTAACGGGAGAAGGTGTGCTCCAGTGGCATGCTAACAGGAGAAAATGTGCTCCGGGGGCATGCTAACGGGAAAATGTGTGCTCCGGTTGCATGCTAACGGGAAAAGGTGTGCTCCGGTGACATGCTAGCGGGAAAAGGTGTGCACCGGTGGCATGCTAATGGAAAAAGGTGTGCTACAGCGGCATACTAATGGGAAAAGGTGTAATACTGTGGCATGCTCATGGTAAAGGTGTGCTCTGGTGGCATGCTGATGGTAAAAGGTGTGCTCCAGTGGCATACTAACGGTAAAAGGTGTGCTCCGGTGGCATGTTAACGGTAAAAGGTTTTCTCCGTTGGCATGCTAACGGTAAAAGGTGTGCTACGGTGGCATGCTAACGATACAAGGTGTGCTCTGGTGGCATGCTAACAGGAAAAGGTGTGCTCCGGTGGCATGCTAACACGGAAAGGTGTGCTCCGTTCGCATGCTAACGTAAGAAAGTGTGCTACAATGGCATGCTAACGAGAAGAGGTGCGCTACGGTGGCATGCAAACGGGAAAAGGTGTGCTATGGTGGCATGCTAACGGTAAAACGTGTGCTCTGCTGGCTTTCTTTCGGTAAAATGTGTGCTCTGGTGGCATGCTAGCGATACAAGATGTGCTCCGGTGGCATGCTAATGGGAAAAGGTGTGCTCCGGTGGCATGCTAACAGGGAAAGGTGTGCTCCGGTGGCATGCTAACGGAAGAAGGTGTGCTACTGTGGCATGCTAACAAGAAAAGATGTGCTACAGTGGCATGCTAACTGGAAAAGGTGTGCTATGATGGCATGCTAATGGTAAAATGTGTGCTATGGTGGCATGCTAACGGTAAAAGGTGTGCAACGGTGGCATGATAACGGTAAAAGGTGTGCTCCGGTGGCATGCTAACGGGAAAAGGTGTGCAACGGTGGCATGCTAACAGGAAAAGGTGTGCTCCGGTGGCATGCTAACGGGAAAAGGTGTGCTCCGGTGGCATGCTAACGGGAAAAGGTGTGGTACTGTGGCATGCTAACGGAAAAAGGTGTGCTCCGGTGGCATGCTGATGGTAAAAGGTGTGCTCCGGCGGCATGCTAACGGTAAAAGGTGTTCTCCGTTGGCATGCTAACAGTTAAACGTGTGCTCAGGTGGCACGCTAACGATGCAAGGTGTGATCTTGTGGCATGCTAACGGGAAAAGGTGTACTCCGGTGGAATGCTGACAGGGAAAGTTGTGCTCCGGCGGCATGCTAACGTGAGAAGGTGTGCTACTGTAGCATGCTAACGGGAAAAGGTGTGCTCCAGTGGCATGCTAAAGGTAAAGGTATGCTCTGGTGGCATGCTAACGGGAAAAGGTGTGGTACTGTGGCATGCTAACGGGAATAGGTGTGCTACGGTGGCATGCTAAAGGGAAAAGATGTTCTCCAGTGGATGCTAACCGTTAAAGGTGTGTTCCGGTGGCATGCTAATGGGAGAAGGTGTGCTCCGGTGGCATGCTAACAGGAGAAAATGTGCTCCGGGGGCATGCTAACGGGAAAATGTGTGCTCCGGTGGCATGCTGATGGTAAAAGGAGTGCTCCAGTGGCTTACTAATGGTGAAAGGTGTGCTCCGATGGCATGTTAACGGTAAGAGGTGTTCTCCGCTGGCATGCTAACGGTAAAAGGTGTGCTACGGTGGCATGCTAACGATACAAGGTGTGCTCCGGTGGCAAGATAATGGAAAAAGGTGTGCTCCGGTGGCATGCAAACACGGAAAGGTGTGCTCCGGTGGCATGCTAACGTGAGAAAGTGTGCTACGGTGGCATGCTAACGAGAAGAGGTGCGCTATGGTGGCATGCTAACGGGAAGAGGTGTGCTATGGCGGCATGCTAACAGTAAAAGGTGTGCTCCTGTGGCTTGCTTTCGGTAAAAGGTGTGATCCGGTGGCATGCTAACGATACAAGATGTGCTCCGGTGGCATGCTAACGGGAAAAGGTGTGCTCTGGTGGCATGCTAACGGGAAAAGGGGTGCTCTGGTGGCATGCTAACGGTAAAAGGTGTGCTCCAGTGGCATGCTAGCGGTAAAAGGTGTGCTCCGGTGGCATGCTAACTAAAAAAGTTATGCTCCAGTGGCATGATATTGCGAAAAGGTGTGCAACGGTGGAATGCTAACGGCAGAAGGTGTGCTCCGGTGGGAACAATGGGAAAAGGTGTGCTCCAGTGGCATTCTAACGGGAAAATGTGTGCAACGGTGGCATGCTAACGGAAAAAGGTGTGCAATGGAGGCATGCTAACGGTAAAAGGTGCGCTCCAGTGGCATGCTAGTGGTAAAAGGTATGCTCCGGTGTCATGCTAATGGAAAAAGGTATGCTCCAGTGGCATGATATTGGGAAAAGGTGTGCAACGGTGGCATGCTAACGGCAGAAGGTGTGCTCCGGTGGAAACAATGGGAAAAGGTGTGCTCCGGTGGCATGCTAACGGGAAAATGTGTGCAACGGTGGCATGCTAACGGAAAAAGGTGTGCAATGGTGGCATGCTAACAGTAAAAGGTGTGCTCCAGTGGCATGCTAATGGGAAAAGGTATGCTCCGGGGGTATGATAACAGGAAAAGGTGTCCAACGGTGGCATGCTAACAGGAGAAGGTGTGCTCCGGTGGCAACAACTGGAAAAGGTGTGCTCCGGTGGCATGCTAACGAGAAAAGGTGTGCAACAGTGGCATGCTAACGGGAAAAGGTGAGCAATGGTGGCATGCTAACGATACAAGATGTGCTCCGGTGGCATGCTAATGGGAAAAGGTGTGCTCCAGTGGCATGCTAACAGGGAAAGGTGTGCTCCGGTGGCATGCTAAAGGGAGAATGTGTGCTACTGTGGCATGCTAACAAGAAAAAGTGTGCTACAGTGGCATGCTAACGGGAAAAGGTGTGTTATGGTGGCTTGCTAACTGTAAAAGGTGTGCAATGGTGGTATGATAACGAAAAAGGTGTGCTCCGGTGGCATGCTAAAGGGAAAAGGTGTTCTCCAGTGGATGCTAACGGGGAAAGGTGTGTTCCGGTGGCATGCTAACGGGAGAAGGTGTGCTCCGGGGGCATGCTAACGGAAAATGTGTGCTCCGGTTGCATGCTAATGGGAGAAGGTGTGCTCCGGTGGCATGCTAACAGGAGAAAATGTGCTCCGGGGGCATGCTAACGGGAAAATGTGTGCTCCGGTGGCATGCTGATGGTAAAAGGTGTGCTCCAGTGGCTTACTAATGGTAAAAGGTGTGCTCCGATGGCATGTTAACGGTAAGAGGTGTTCTCCGCTGGCATGCTAACGGTAAAAGGTGTGCTACGGTGGCATGCTAACGATACAAGGTGTGCTCCGGTGGCAAGATAACGGAAAAAGGTGTGCTCCGGTGGCATGCAAACACGGAAAGGTGTGCTCCGGTGGCATGCTAACGTGAGAAAGTGTGCTACGGTGGCATGCTAATGAGAAGAGGTGCGCTATGGTGGCATGCTAACGGGAAGAGGTGTGCTATGGTGGCATGCTAACAGTAAAAGGTGTGCTCCTGTGGCTTGCTTTCGGTAAAAGGTGAGCTCCGGTGGCATGCTAACGATACAAGATGTGCTCCGGTGGCATGCTAACGGGAAAAGGTGTGCTCTGGTGGCATGCTAACAGGGAAAGGTGTGCTCCGGTGGCATGCTAACGGAAGAAGGTGTCCTACTGTGGCATGCTAACAAGAAAAGGTGTGCTACAGTGGTATGCTAACGGGAAAAGGTGTGCTATGGTGGCATGCTAATGGGAAAAGGTGTGCTATCGTGGCAAGCTAACGGTAAAAGGTGTGCAACGGTGGCATGATAACGGAAAAAGGTGTGCTCCGGTGGCATGCAAACGGGAAAAGCAGTGCAACGGTGGCATGCTAACAGGAAAAGGTGTGCTCCGGTGGCATGCTAACGGGAAAAGGTGTTCTCCGGTGGCATGCTAACGGGAAAAGGTGTGCTCCGGTGGCATGCTAATGGAAAAAGGTGTGCTCCGGTGGCATGCTGATGGTAAAAGGTGTGCTCCGGCGGCATGCTAACGGTAAAAGGTGTTCTCCGTTGGCATGCTAACAGTTAAACGTGTGCTCAGGTGGCATGCTAACGATACAAGGTGTGCTCTTGTGGCATGCTAACGGGAAAAGGTTTACTCCGGTGGAATGCTGACAGGGAAAGTTGTGCTCCGGCGGCATGCTAACGTGAGAAGGTGTGCTACTGTAGCATGCTAACGGGAAAAGGTGTGCTCCAGTGGCATGCTAAAGGTAAAGGTGTGCTCTGGTGGCATGCTAACGGGAAAAGGTGTGGTACTGTGGCATGCTAACGGGAATAGATGTGCTACGGTGGCATGCTAAAGGGAAAAGGTGTTCTCCAGTGGATGCTAACGGGGAAAGGTGTGTTCCGGTGGCATGCTAATGGGAGAAGGTGTGCTCCGGTGGCATGCTAACAGGAGAAAATGTGCTCCGGGGGCATGCTAACGGGAAAATGTGTGCTCCGGTGGCATGCTGATGGTAAAAGGTGTGCTCTAGTGGCTTACTAATGGTAAAAGGTGTGCTCCGGTGGCATGTTAACGGTAAGAGGTGTTCTCCGTTGGCATGCTAACGGTAAAAGGTGTGCTACGGTGGCATGCTAACGATACAAGGTGTGCTCCGGTGGCAAGATAACGGAAAAAGGTGTGCTCGGGTGGCATGCAAACACGGAAAGGTGTGCTCCGGTGGCATGCTAACATGAGAAAGTGTGCTACGGTGGCATGCTAACGAGAAGAGGTGCGCTATGGTGGCATGCTAACGGGAAGAGGTGTGCTATGGTGGCATGCTAACAGTAAAAGGTGTGCTCCTGTGGCTTGCTTTCGGTAAAAGGTGTGCTCCGGTGGCATGCTAACGATACAAGATGTGCTCCGGTGGCATGCTAACGGGAAAAGGTGTGCTCCGGTGGCATGCTAACAGGGAAAGGGGTGCTCCGGTGGCATGCTAACGGGAGAAGGTGTCCTACTGTGGCATGCTAACAAGAAAAGGTGTGCTACAGTGGTATGCTAACGGGAAAAGGTGTGCTATCGTGGCAAGCTAACGGTAAAAGGTGTGCAACGGTGGCATGCTAACGGGAAAAGGTGTGCAACGGTGGCATGCTAACAGGAAAAGGTGTGCTCCGGTGGCATGCTAACGGGAAAAGGTGTGCTCCGGTGGCATGCTAACGGAAAAAAGTGTGCTCAGGTGGCATGCTAACGGGAAAAGCTGTGCTCCGGTGGCATGCCAATGGAAAAAGGTATGCTACGGTGGAGTGCTAATGGGAGAAGTTGTGCTCTGGTGGTATGCTAACGGTAAAAGGTGTGCTCCAGTGGCATGCTAGCGGTAAAAGGTATGCTCCGGTGGCATGCTAACTAAAAAAGTTATGCTCCAGTGGCATGATATTGGGAAAAGGTGTGCAACGGTGGAATGCTAACGGCAGAAGGTGTGCTCCGGTGGGAACAATGGGAAAAGGTGTGCTCCGGTGGCATGCTAACGGGAAAATGTGTGCAACGGTGGCATGCTAACGGAAAAAGGTGTGCAATGGAGGCATGCTAACGGTTAAAGGTGCGCTCCAGTGGCATGCTAGTAGTAAAAGGTATGCTCCGGTGTCATGCTAACGGAAAAAGGTATGCTCCAGTGGCATGATATTGGGAAAAGGTGTGCAACGGTGGCATGCTAACGGCAGAAGGTGTGCTCCGGTGGGAACAATGGGAAAAGGTGTGCTCCGGTGGCATGCTAACGGGAAAATGTGTGCAACGGTGGCATGCTAACGGAAAAAGGTGTGCAATGGTGGAATGCTAACGGTAAAAGGTGTGCTCCAGTGGCATGGTAATGGGAAAAGGTATGCTCCGGGGGTATGATAACGGGAAAAGGTGTCCAACGGTGGCATGCTAACAGGAGAAGGTGTGCTCCGGTGGCAACAACTGGAAAAGGTGTGCTCCGGTGGCATGCTAACGAGAAAAGGTGTGCAACAGTGGCATGCTAACTGGAAAAGGTGAGCAATGGTGGCATGCTAACGATACAAGATGTGCTCCGGTGGCATGCTAATGGGAAAAGGTGTGCTCCAGTGGCATGCTAACAGGGAAAGGTGTGCTCCGGTGGCATGCTAAAGGGAGAATGTGTGCTACTGTGGCATGCTAACAAGAAAAAGTGTGCTACAGTGGCATGCTAACGGGAAAAGGTGTGCTATGGTGGCTTGCTAACTGTAAAAGGTGTGCAATGGTGGTATGATAACGAAAAAGGTGTGCTCCGGTGGCATGCTAAAGGGAAAAGGTGTTCTCCAGTTGATGCTAACGGGGAAAGGTGTGTTCCGGTGGCATGCTAACGGGAGAAGGTGTGCTCCGGGGGCATGCTAACGGGAAAATGTGTGCTCCGGTTGCATGCTAATGGGAAAAGGTGTGCTCCGGTGACATGCTAGCGGGAAAAGGTGTGCACAGGTGGCATGCTAATGGAAAAAGGTGTACTACAGCTGCATACTAATGGGAAAAGGTGTATTACTGTGGCATGCTCACGGTAAAGGTGTGCTCTGGTGGCATGCTGATGGTAAAAGGTGTGCTCCAGTGGCATACTAACGGTAAAAGGTGTGCGCAGGTGGCATGTTAACGGTAAAAGGTGTTCTCCGTTGGCATGCTAACGGTAAAGTTGTGCTTCGGTGGCATGCTAACGATACAAGGTGTGCTCCGGTGGCATGCTAACGGGAAAAGGTGTGCTCCGGTGGCATGCTAACACGGAAAGGTGTGCTCCGGTGGCATGCTAACATGAGAAAGTGGCATGCTAACGAGAAGAGGTGCGCTACGGTGGCATGCTAACGGGAAAAGGGGTGCTCCGGTGGCATGCTAACGATACAAGGTGTGCTTCGGTGGCATGCTAACGGGAAAAGGTGTGCTCCGGTGGCATGCTAACACGGAAAGGTGTGCTCCGGTCGCATGCTAACGAGAAGAGGTGAGCTATGGTGGCATGCTAACGGAAAAGGTGTGCTATGGTGGCATGCTAACGGTAAAAGGTGTGCTCCGGTGGCTTGCTTTCGGTTAAACGTGTGCTCCGGTGGCATGCTAGCGATACAAGATGTGCTCCGGTGGCATGCTAATGGGAAAATGTGTGCTCCGGTGGCATGCTAACAGGGAAAGGTGTGCTCCGGTGGCATGCTAACGGGAGAAGGTGTCCTACTGTGGCATGCTAACAAGAAAAGGTGTGCTACAGTGGCATGCTAACGGGAAAAGGTGTGCTATGGTGGCATGCTAATGGGAAAAGGTGTGCTATCGTGGCATGCTAACGGTAAAAGGTGTGCAACGGTGGCATGATAACGGAAAAAGGTGTGCTCCGGTGGCATGCTAACGGGAAAAGGTGTGCTCCGGTGGCATGCTAACGGAAAAAAGGATGCTCCTGTGGCATGCTAACGGGAAAATCTGTGCTCCGGTGGCATGCCAATGGAAAAAGGTATGCTACGGTGGAATGCTAATGGGAGAAGGTGTGCTCTGGTGGCATGCTAACGGTAAAAGGTGTGCTCCAGTGGCATGCTAGCGGTAAAAGGTGTGCTCTGGTGGCATGCTAACGGAAAAAGGTATGCTCCAGTGCCATGATATTGGGAAAAGGTGTGCAACGGTGGAATGCTAACGGCAGAAGGTGTGCTGCGGTGGGAACAATGGGAAAAGGTGTGCTCCGTTGGCATGCTAACGGGAAAATGTGTGCAATGGAGGCATGCTAACGGTAAAAAGTGTGCTCCGGTGGCATGCTAACGGGAAAAGGTATGCTCCGGTGGTATGATAGCGGGAAAAGGTGTGCAACGGTGGCATGCTAACAGGAGAAGGTGTGCTTCGGTGGCAACAACGGGAAAAGGTGTGCTGCGGTGGCATGCTAACGAGAAAAGGTGTGCAACGGTGGCATGCTAACGGGAAAAGGTGTGCAATGGTGGCATGCTAACGGTAAAAGGTGTGTTCCGGTGGCATGCTAACGTGAAAAGGTGTGTTCCGGTAGCATGCTAACGATACAAGATGTGCTCCGGTGGAATGCTAATGGGAAAAGGTGTGCTCCGGTGGTATGCTAACAGGGAAAGGTGTGCTCCGGTGGCATGCTAACGGGAGAAGGTGTGCTACTGTGGCATGCTAACAATAGAAGGTGTGATACAGTGGCATGCTAACGGGAAAATGTGTGCTATGGTGGCTTGCTAACGGGAAAAGGTGAGCTATGGTGGCATGCTAACTGTAAAAGGTGTGCAATGGTGGCATGATAACGGAAAAAGGTGTGCTACGGTGGCATGCTAAAGGGAAAGGGTGTTCTCCAGTGGATGCTAACGGGGAAAGGTGTGTTCCGATGGCATGCTAACGGGAGAAGGTGTGCTCCGGTGGCATGCTAACTGGAGAAAATGTGCTCCGGGGGCATGCTAACGGGAAAATGTGTGCTCCGGTTGCATGCTAACGGGAAAAGGTGTGCTCCGGTGACATGCTAGCGGGAAAAGGTGTGCACCGGTGGCATGCTAATGGTAAAAGGTGTGCTACAGCGGCATACTAATGGGAAAAGGTGTAATACTGTGGCATGCTCATGGTAAAGGTGTGCTCTGGTGGCATGCTGATGGTAAAAGCTGTGCTCCAGTGTCACACTAACGGTGAAAGGTGTGCTCCGGTGGCATGTTAACGGTAAGAGGTGTTCTCTGTTGGCACTCTAACGGTAAAAGGTGTGCTACGGTGGCATGCTAACGATACAAGGTGTGCTCCGGTGGCATGCTAACGGGAAAAGGTGTGCTTCGGTGGCATGCTAACACGGAAAGGTGTGCTCCGGTGGCATGCTAACGAGAAGAGGTGCGCTACGGTGGCATGCTAACGGGAAAAGGTGTGCTCCGGTGGCATGCTAACGATACAAGGTGTGCTCCGATGGCATGCTAACGGGAAAAGGTGTGCTCCGGTGACATGCTAACACGCAAAGGTGTGCTCCGGTCGCATGCTAACGTAAGAAAGTGTGCTACAATGGCATGCTAATGGGAAAAGTTGTGCTCCGGTGGCATGCTAACGGAAAAAAGTGTGCTCCTGTGGCATGCTAACGGGAAAAGCTGTGCTCCGGTGGCATGCCAATGGAAAAAGGTTTGCTACGGTGGAATGGTAATGGGAAAAGGTGTGCGCTGGTGGCATGCTAACGGTAAAAGGTGTGCTCCAGTGGCATGCTAGCGGTAAAAGGTGAAATCCGGTGGCTTGCTCACGGAAATAGGTATGCTACAGTGGCATGATATTGGGAAAAGGTGTCCAACGGTGGCATGCTAACGGCATAAGGTGTGCTCCGGTGGGAACAATGGGAAAAGGTGTGCTCCGGTGGCATGCTAATGGGAAAATGAGTGCAACGGTGGAATGCTAATGGAAAAAGGTGTGTAATGGAGGCATGCTAACGGTAAAAGGTGTGCTCCGGTGGCATGCTAAAGGGAAGAGGTATGCTCTGGTGGTATGATAGCGGGAAAAGGTGTGCAACGGTGGCATGCTAACAGGAGAAGGTGTGCTTCGCTGGCAACAACGGGAAAAGGTGTGCTCCGGTGGCATGCTAACGAGAAAAGGTGTGCAACGGTGGCATGTTAACGGTAAAAGGTGTGTTCCCGTGGCATGCTAACGTGAAAAGGTGTGTTCCGGTGGCATGCTAACGATACAAGATGTGCTCCGGTGGCATGCTAATGGGAAAAGGTGTGCTCCGGTGGTATGCTAACAGGGAAAGGTGTGCTCCGGTGGCATGCTAACGGGAGAATGTGTGCTACTGTGGCATGCTAACAATAAAAGGTGTGCTACAGTGGCATGCTAACTGGAAAATGTGTGCTATGGTGGCTTGCTAACGGGAAAAGGTGAGCTATGGTGGCATGCTAACTGTAAAAGGTGTGCAATGGTGGCATGATAACGGAAAAAGGTGTGCTCTGGTGGCATGCTAACGGGAAAAGCTGTGCTCCGGTGGCATGCCAATGGAAAAAGGTATGTTATGGTGGATTGCTAATAGGAGAAGGTGTGCTCCGGTGGCATGCTAACTGTAAAAGGTGTGCTCCAGTGGCATGCTAGCGGTAAAAGGTGTGCTCCGGTGTCATGCTAATGGAAATAGGTATGCTCCAGTGGCATGATATTGGGAAAAGGTGTGCAACGGTGGCATGCTAACGGCAGAAGGTGTGCTCCGGTGGGAACAATGGGAAAAGGTGTGCTCCGGTGGCATGCTAACGGGAAAATGTGTGCAACGGTGGAATGCTAACGGAAAAATGTGTGCAATGGAGGCATGCTAACGGTAAAAGGTGTGCTCCGGTGGCATGCTAACGGGAAGAGGTATGCTCCGGTGGTATGATAGCGGGAAAAGGTGTGCAACGGTGGCATGCTAACAGGAGAAGGTGTGCTTCGGTGGCAACAATGGGAAAAGGTGTGCTCCGGTGGCATGCTAACGTGAAAAGGTGTGTTCCGGTGGCATGCTAACGATACAAGATGTGCTCCGGTGGCATGCTAATGGGAAAAGGTGTGCTCCGGTGGTATGCTAACAGGGAAATGTGTGCTCCGGTGGCATGCTAACGGGAGAATGTGTGCTACTGTGGCATGCTAACATTAAAAGGTGTGCAACAGTGGCATGCTAACTGGAAAATGTGTGCTATGGTGGCTTGCTAACTGGAAAAGGTGAGCTATGGTGGCATGTTAACTGTAAAAGGTGGGCAATGGTGGCATGATAACGGAAAAAGGTGTGCTCCGGTGGCATGCTAAAGGGAAAAGGTGTTCTCCAGTGGATGCTAACGGGGAAAGGTGTGTTCCGAGGGCATGCTAACGGGAGAAGGCGTGCTCCGGTGGCATGCTAACAGGAGAAAATGTGCTCTGGGGGCATGCTAACGGGAAAAGGTGTGCTCCGGTGACATGTTAGCGGGAAAAGGTGTGCACCGGTGGCATGCTAATGGAAAAAGGTGTGCTACAGCGGCATACTAATGGAAAAAGGTGTAATACTGTGGCATGCTCACGGTAAAGGTGTGCTCTGGTGGCATGCTGATGGTAAAAGGTGTGCTCCAGTGGCACACTAACGGTAAAAGGTGTGCTCCGGTGGCATGTTAACGGTAAGAGGTTTTCTCCGTTGGCATTCTAACGGTAAAAGGTGTGCTACGTTGGCATGCTAACGATACAAGGTGTGCTCCGGTGTCATGCTAACGGGAAAAGGTGTGCTCCGGTGGCATGCTAACATGGAAAGGTGTGCTCCGGTGGCATGCTAATGTGAGAAAGTGTGCTACGGTGGCATGCCAACGAGAAGAGGTGCGCTTCGGTGGCATGCTAAAGGGAAAAGGTGTGCTCCGGTGGCATGCTAACGATAGAAGGTGTGCTCCGGTGGCATGCTAACGGGAAAAGGTGTGCTCCGGTGACATGCTAACACGCAAAGGTATGCTCCGGTCGCATGCTAACGTAAGAAAGTGTGCTACAATGGCATGCTAATGAGAAGATGTGCGCTACGGTGGCATGCAAACGGGAAAAGGTGTGCTATGGTGGCCTGCTAATGTTAAAAGGTGTGCTCTGGTGGCTTCCTTTCGGTAAAATGTGTGCTCTGGTGGCATGCTAGCGATACAAGATATGCTCCGGTGGCATGCTAACGGATAAAGTTGTGCTCCGGTGGCATGCTAACAGGGAAAGGTGTGCTCTGGTGGCATGCTAACGGGAGAAGGTGTGCTACTGTGGCATGCTAACAGGAAAAGGTGTGCTATGGTGGCATGCTAACGGTAAAAGGTGTGCAACGGTGGCATGATAACGGGAAAAGGTGTGCAACGGTGGCATGCTAACAGAAAAAGGTGTGCTCCGGTGGCATGCTAACGGGAAAAGGTGTGCTCCGGTGGTATGCTAACGGGAAAAGGTGTGCTACTGTGGCATGCTAAAGGGAAAAGGTGAACTCCGTTGGCATGCTAATGGGAAAACTGTGTGCTACAGTGGCATGCTAACGGTAAAGGTGTGCTCCGCTGGCATGCTAACGGGAAGATGGTGTGCTACGGTGACATGCTAACGGTAAAGGTGTGCTCCAGTGTCATGCTAACGCGAAAAGGTGTGCTCCGGTGGCATGCTGACGGGAGAAGGTGTCTTCCGGTGGCATGCTAATGGATAAAGGTGGGCGACAGTGGCATGCTAACGGTAAAGGTGTGCTCCGGTGGCATGCTAACGGGAAAAAGTGTGCTCCGGTGGCATGCTAACGGTAAAGGTGTGCTCCGGTGGCATGCTAACAGTAAAAGGTGTGCTCTGGTGGCATGCTAACAGTAAAAGGTGGGCTCCGGTGGCATGCTAATGGGAAAGGCAGGCTCCGGTGGCATGCTAATGGTTAAAGGTGTGCCCCGGTGGCATGCTAACGGAAAAAGGTGTGCTCCGGTGGCATGCTAAAGGGAAAAGGTGTTCTCCGGTGGCATGCTAACGATAGAAGGTGTGCTCCGGTGGCATGCTAACGGGAAAAGGTGTGCTCCGGTGACATGCTAACACGCAAAGGTATGCTCCGGTCGCATGCTAACGTAAGAAAGTGTGCTACAATGGCATGCTAATGAGAAGATGTGCGCTACGGTGGCATGCAAACGGGAAAAGGTGTGCTATGGTGGCATGCTAATGTTAAAAGGTGTGCTCTGGTGGCTTCCTTTCGGTAAAATGTGTGCTCTGGTGGCATGCTAGCGATACAAGATATGCTCCGGTGGCATGCTAACGGGAAAAGTTGTGCTCCGGTGGCATGCTAACAGGGAAAGGTGTGCTCTGGTGGCATGCTAACGGGAGAAGGTGTGCTACTGTGGCATGCTAACAGGAAAAGGTGTGCTATGGTGGCATGCTAACGGTAAAAGGTGTGCAACGGTGGCATGATAACGGAAAAAGGTGTGCTCCGGTGGCATGCTAACGGGAAAAGGTGTGCAACGGTGGCATGCTAACAGGAAAAGGTGTGCTCCGGTGGCATGCTAACGGGAAAAGGTGTGCTCCGGTGGTATGCTAACGGGAAAAGGTGTGCTACTGTGGCATGCTAAAGGGAAAAGGTGAACTCCGTTGGCATGCTAACGGGAAAACTGTGTGCTACAGTGGCATGCTAACGGTAAAGGTGTGCTCCGCTGGCATGCTAACGGGAAGATGGTGTGCTACGGTGACATGCTAACGGTAAAGGTGTGCTCCAGTGTCATGCTAACGCGAAAAGGGGGGCTCCGGTGGCATGCTGACGGGAGGAGGTGTCTTCCGGTGGCATGCTAATGGATAAAGGTGGGCTACAGTGGCATGCTAACGGTAAAGGTGTGCTCCGGTGGCATGCTAATGGGAAAAATTGTGCTCCGGTGGCATGCTAACGGGAAAAGGTGTGCTCCGGTGGCATGCTAACGGAAAAAGGTGTGCTCCGGTGGCATGCTGATGGTAAAAGGTGTGCTCCGGCGGCATGCTAACGGTAAAAGGTGTTCTCCGTTGGCATGCTAACAGTTAAACGTGTGCTCAGGTGGCACGCTAACGATGCAAGGTGTGCTCTTGTGGCATGCTAACGGGAAAAGGTGTACTCCGGTGGCATGCTGATGGTAAAAGGAGTGCTCCAGTGGCTTACTAATGGTAAAAGGTGTGCTCCGATGGCATGTTAACGGTAAGAGGTGTTCTCCGCTGGCATGCTAACGGTAAAAGGTGTGCTACGGTGGCATGCTAACGATACAAGGTGTGCTCCGGTGGCAAGATAATGGAAAAAGGCGTGCTCCGGTGGCATGCAAACACGGAAAGGTGTGCTCCGGTGGCATGCTAACAGGAGAAAATGTGCTCCGGGGGCATGCTAACGGGAAAATGTGTGCTCCGGTGGCATGCTGATGGTAAAAGGAGTGCTCCAGTGGCTTACTAATGGTAAAAGGTGTGCTCCGATGGCATGTTAACGGTAAGAGGTGTTCTCCGCTGGCATGCTAACGGTAAAAGGTGTGCTACGGTGGCATGCTAACGATACAAGGTGTGCTCCGGTGGCAAGATAATGGAAAAAGGCGTGCTCCGGTGGCATGCAAACACGGAAAGGTGTGCTCCGGTGGCATGCTAACGTGAGAAAGTGTGCTACGGTGGCATGCTAACGAGAAGAGGTGCGCTATGGTGGCATGCTAACGGGAAGAGGTGTGCTATGGTGGCATGCTAACAGTAAAAGGTGTGCTCCTGTGGCTTGCTTTCGGTAAAAGGTGTGATCCGGTGGCATGCTAACGATACAAGATGTGCTCCGGTGGCATGCTAAGGGGAAAAGGTGTGCTCTGGTGGCATGCTAACGGGAAAAGGGGTGCTCTGGTGGCATGCTAACGGTAAAAGGTGTGCTCCAGTGGCATGCTAGCGGTAAAAGGTGTGCTCCGGTGGCATGCTAACTAAAAAAGTTATGCTCCAGTGGCATGATATTGCGAAAAGGTGTGCAACGGTGGAATGCTAACGGCAGAAGGTGTGCTCCGGTGGGAACAATGGGAAAAGGTGTGCTCCGGTGGCATTCTAATGGGAAAATGTGTGCAACGGTGGCATGCTAACGGAAAAAGGTGTGCAATGGAGGCATGCTAACGGTAAAAGGTGCGCTCCAGTGGCATGCTAGTGGTAAAAGGTATGCTCCGGTGTCATGCTAACGGAAAAAGGTATGCTCCAGTGGCATGATATTGGGAAAAGGTGTGCAACGGTGGCATGCTAACGGCAGAAGGTGTGCTCCGGTGGGAACAATGGGAAAAGGTGTGCTCCGGTGGCATGCTAACGGGAAAATGTGTGCAACGGTGGCATGCTAACGGAAAAAGGTGTGCAATGGTGGCATGCTAACAGTAAAAGGTGTGCTCCAGTGGCATGCTAATGGGAAAAGGTATGCTCCGGGGGTATGATAACAGGAAAAGGTGTCCAACGGTGGCATGCTAACAGGAGAAGGTGTGCTCCGGTGGCAACAACTGGAAAAGGTGTGCTCCGGTGGCATGCTAACGAGAAAAGGTGTGCAACAGTGGCATGCTAACGGGAAAAGGTGAGCAATGGTGGCATGCTAACGATACAAGATGTGCTCCGGTGGCATGCTAATGGGAAAAGGTGTGCTCCAGTGGCATGCTAACAGGGAAAGGTGTGCTCCGGTGGCATGCTAAAGGGAGAATGTGTGCTACTGTGGCATGCTAACAAGAAAAAGTGTGCTACAGTGGCATGCTAACGGGAAAAGGTGTGTTATGGTGGCTTGCTAACTGTAAAAGGTGTGCAATGGTGGTATGATAATGAAAAAGGTGTGCTCCGGTGGCATGCTAAAGGGAAAAGGTGTTCTCCAGTGGATGCTAACGGGGAAAGGTGTGTTCCGGTGGCATGCTAACGGGAGAAGGTGTGCTCCGGGGGCATGCTAACGGAAAATGTGTGCTCCGGTTGCATGCTAATGGGAGAAGGTGTGCTCCGGTGGCATGCTAACAGGAGAAAATGTGCTCCGGGGGCATGCTAACGGGAAAATGTGTGCTCCGGTGGCATGCTGATGGTAAAAGGTGTGCTCCAGTGGCTTACTAATGGTAAAAGGTGTGCTCTGATGGCATGTTAACGGTAAGAGGTGTTCTCCGCTGGCATGCTAACGGTAAAAGGTGTGCTACGGTGGCATGCTAACGATACAAGGTGTGCTCCGGTGGCAAGATAACGGAAAAAGGTGTGCTCCGGTGGCATGCAAACACGGAAAGGTGTGCTCCGGTGGCATGCTAACGTGAGAAAGTTTGCTACGGTGGCATGCTAATGAGAAGAGGTGCGCTATGGTGGCATGCTAACGGGAAGAGGTGTGCTATGGTGGCATGCTAACAGTAAAAGGTGTGCTCCTGTGGCTTGCTTTCGGTAAAAGGTGAGCTCCGGTGGCATGCTAACGATACAAGATGTGCTCCGGTGGCATGCTAACGGGAAAAGGTGTGCTCTGGTGGCATGCTAACAGGGAAAGGTGTGCTCCGGTGGCATGCTAACGGGAGAAGGTGTCCTACTGTGGCATGCTAACAAGAAAAGGTGTGCTACAGTGGTATGCTAACGGGAAAAGGTGTGCTATGGTGGCATGCTAACGGGAAAAGGTGTTCTCCGGTGGCATGCTAACGGGAAAAGGTGTGCTCCGGTGGCATGCTAACGGAAAAAGGTGTGCTCCGGTGGCATGCTGATGGTAAAAGGTGTGCTCCGGCGGCATGCTAACGGTAAAAGGTGTTCTCCGTTGGCATGCTAACAGTTAAACGTGTGCTCAGGTGGCATGCTAACGATACAAGGTGTGCTCTTGTGGCATGCTAACGGGAAAAGGTGTACTCCGGTGGAATGCTGACAGGGAAAGTTGTGCTCCGGCGGCATGCTAACGTGAGAAGGTGTGCTACTGTAGCATGCTAACGGGAAAAGGTGTGCTCCAGTGGCATGCTAAAGGTAAAGGTGTGCTCTGGTGGCATGCTAACGGGAAAAGGTGTGGTACTGTGGCATGCTAACGGGAATAGATGTGCTACGGTGGCATGCTAAAGGGAAAAGGTGTTCTCCAGTGGATGCTAACGGGGAAAGGTGTGTTCCGGTGGCATGCTAATGGGAGAAGGTGTGCTCCGGTGGCATGCTAACAGGAGAAAATGTGCTCCGGGGGCATGCTAACGGGAAAATGTGTGCTCCGGTGGCATGCTGATGGTAAAAGGTGTGCTCCAGTGGCATACTAACGGTAAAAGGTGTGCTCAGGTGGCATGTTAATGGTAAAAGGTGTTCTCCGTTGGCATGCTAACGGTAAAGTTGTGCTTCGGTGGCATGCTAACGATACAAGGTGTGCTCCGGTGGCATGCTAACGGGAAAAGGTGTGCTCCGGTGGCATGCTAACACGGAAAGGTGTGCTCCGGTGGCATGCTAACGTGAGAAAGTGGCATGCTAACGAGAAGAGGTGCGCTACGGTGGCATGCTAACGGGAAAAGGGGTGCTCCGGTGGCATGCTAACGATACAAGGTGTGCTTCGGTGGCATGCTAACGGGAAAAGGTGTGCTCCGGTGGCATGCTAACACGGAAAGGTGTGCTCCGGTCGCATGCTAACGAGAAGAGGTGAGCTATGGTGGCATGCTAACGGAAGAGGTGTGCTATGGTGGCATGCTAACGGTAAAAGGTGTGCTCCGGTGGCTTGCTTTCGGTTAAACGTGTGCTCCGGTGGCATGCTAACGGTAAAGGTGTGCTCCGGTGGCATGCTAACAGTAAAAGGTGTGCTCTGGTGGCATGCTAACAGTAAAAGGTGGGCTCCGGTGGCATGCTAATGGGAAAGGCAGGCTCCGGTGGCATGCTAATGGTTAAAGGTGTGCCCCGGTGGCATGCTAACGGAAAAAGGTGTGCTCCGGTGGCATGCTAAAGGGAAAAGGTGTTCTCCGGTGGCATGCTAACGATAGAAGGTGTGCTCCGGTGGCATGCTAACGGGAAAAGGTGTGCTCCGGTGACATGCTAACACGCAAAGGTATGCTCCGGTCGCATGCTAACGTAAGAAAGTGTGCTACAATGGCATGCTAATGAGAAGATGTGCGCTACGGTGGCATGCAAACGGGAAAAGGTGTGCTATGGTGGCATGCTAATGTTAAAAGGTGTGCTCTGGTGGCTTCCTTTCGGTAAAATGTGTGCTCTGGTGGCATGCTAGCGATACAAGATATGCTCCGGTGGCATGCTAACGGGAAAAGTTGTGCTCCGGTGGCATGCTAAGGGGGAAAGGTGTGCTCTGGTGGCATGCTAACGGGAGAAGGTGTGCTACTGTGGCATGCTAACAGGAAAAGGTGTGCTATGGTGGCATGCTAACGGTAAAAGGTGTGCAACGGTGGCATGATAACGGAAAAAGGTGTGCTCCGGTGGCATGCTAACGGGAAAAGGTGTGCAACGGTGGCATGCTAACAGGAAAAGGTGTGCTCCGGTGGCATGCTAACGGGAAAAGGTGTGCTCCGGTGGTATGCTAACGGGAAAAGGTGTGCTACTGTGGCATGCTAAAGGGAAAAGGTGAACTCCGTTGGCATGCTAACGGGAAAACTGTGTGCTACAGTGGCATGCTAACGGTAAAGGTGTGCTCCGCTGGCATGCTAACGGGAAGATGGTGTGCTACCGTGACATGCTAACGGTAAAGGTGTGCTCCAGTGTCATGCTAACGCGAAAAGGGGGGCTCCGGTGGCATGCTGACGGGAGGAGGTGTCTTCCGGTGGCATGCTAATGGATAAAGGTGGGCTACAGTGGCATGCTAACGGTAAAGGTGTGCTCCGGTGGCATGCTAACGGGAAAAAGTGTGCTCCGGTTGCATGCTAACGGTAAAGGTGTGCTCCGGTGGCATGCTAACAGTAAAAGGTGTGCTCTGGTGGCATGCTAACAGTAAAAGGTGGGCTCCGGTGGCATGCTAATGGGAAAGGCAGGCTCCGGTGGCATGCTAATGGTTAAAGGTGTGCCCCGGTGGCATGCTAACGGAAAAAGGTGTGCTCCGGTGGCATGCTAACTGGGAAAGGTGTACTGCGGTGGCATGCTAACGGTAAAAGCGGGCTCCGGTGGCATGCTAATGATAAAACGTGTGCTATGGTGGCATGCTAGTGGGAAAAGGTGTGCCGTGGTGGCTTGCTAATAGTAAAGGTGTGCTCCGGTGGCATGCTAATGGTTAAAGGTGTGCTCCAGTGGCATGCTAACGGAAAAAGGTGTGCCCCGGTGGCATGCTAACGGAAAAACCTGTGCTACGGTGGCATGCTAACGGGGAAAGGTGTGCTGCGGTGGCATGCTAACGGTAAAAGCGGGCTCCGGTGGCATTCTAATGATAAAACGTGTGCTATGGTGGCATGCTAACGGGAATAGGTGTGCTGCGGTGGCATGCTAATAGTAAAGGTGTGCTCCGGTGGCATACTAATGGTTAAAGGTGTGCTCCAGTGGCATGCTAACGGAAAAAGGAGTGCTCCGGTAGCATGCTAACGTTAAAGGTGTGCTCCGGTGGCATGCTAACGGTAAAAGGTGTGCTCTGGTAGCATGCTAGCGGTAAAAGTGTGCTCCGGTGGCATTCTAACGGTAAAAGGTGTGCTCCGGTGGCATGCTAAGGGTAAAAGGTGTGCTTTGGTAGCATGCTAACGGTAAAAGGTGTGCTCCGGTGGCATGCTAACGGGAAAAGATGTGCTCCGGTGGCATGCTAACGGGAAAATGCGTGCTGCGGTGGCATGCTCATGGTAAAGGGTGTGCTCCGGTGGCATGCTAACGGTAGAAGGAGTGCTCCGGTGGCATGATAATGAGTAAAGGTGTGCTACGGTGGCATGCTAATGGGAAAAGGTGTGCTCCGGTGGCATGCTAACGGGAAAAGGTGTGATCTGGTGGCATGCTAATGGAGAAAGGTGTGCTCCGGTGGCATGCTGACGGGAAAAGGTGTGCTCCAGTGGCATGCTAACGGGAGAAGGTTTGCTCCGGTGGCATACTAACGGGAAAAGGTGTGCTCCGGTGGCATGCTAATGGAAAGAGGTGTGCTACGGTGGCATGCTAATGGCAAAAGGTGTGTTACGGTGGCATGCTCACGGAAAAATGTGTGGTACGTTTGCATGCTCATTGTAAAAGGTGTGCTCCGGTGGCATGCTAAAGGGAAAAGGCGTGCTACAGTGGCATACTCACGGGAAAGCGGTGTGCTCCGGTGACATGCTAACGGGAAAAGGTGTGCTCCTTTGGCATGCTAATGGGAAAAGGTATGCTCCAGTGGCATGCTAACAGGAAAAGGTGTGATCTGGTGGCATGCTAATAGAAAAAGTTGTACTCCGATGGCATGCTAACAGGAAAAGGTGTGCTCTGGTGGCATGCTAACGGGAAAAGTTGTGCTCCTGTGGCATGCTAACAGAAAAAGGTGTGCTACGGTGGCATGCTAATTGGGAGAGGTGTGCTACGGTGGCTTGCTAATGGTAAAGGTGTTGCTCCGGTGGCATGCTAATGGTAAAAGGTGTGCTCCGGTGGCATGCTAACGGAAAGGTGTGCTCTGGTGGTTTGCTAACGGGAAAAATGTGTGCTACATTGGCATGCTAATGGTAAAGGTGTGCTCCGGTGACATGCTAATGGGAAAAAGGTGTGCTACGGTGGCATGCTAACGGCAAGGGTGTGCTCCGGTGTCATGCTAACGGGAAAAGGTGCGCTCCGGTGGTATGCTGACGGGAAAAGGTGTGCTCCGGTGGCATGCTAACGGGAAAAGGTGTGCTCTGGTGGCATGCTAACCGGGAAAGGTGTCCTCCGGTGGCATGCTAAAGGGAGAAGGTGTGCTACAGTTGTATGCTAACGGGAAAAGGTGGTCTACAGTTGCATGCTAACGGGAAAAGGTGTGCTACAGTTGCATGCTAATGGGAAAAGGTGGGCTACAGTTGCATTCTAATAGGAAAAGGTGGGCTACGGTGGCCTGGTAACGGGAGAAGCTGTGCTCCGGTGGCATGCTAAAGGTAAAACTTGTGCTCCGGTGGCATGCTAACAGTAAAGGTGAGCTCCGGTGGCATGCTAACGGGAAAAGGTGTGCTCCGGTGGCATGCTAACGGGAAAAGGTGTACTACGGTGACAAGCTAACGGTAAAGGTGTGCTCCAGTGTCATGCTAACGCGAAAAGTGTGCTCCGGTGGCATGCTGACGGGAGAAGTTGTCTTCCGGTGGCATGCTAATGGAAAGATGTGTCCTACGGTGGCATGCTAACGGGTAAAGATGGGCTACAGTGGCATGCTAACAGTAAAGGTGTGCTCCGGTGGCATGCTAACGGGAAAAGGTGTGTTCCGGTGGCATGCTAACGGAAAAGTTGTGCTCCGGTGGCATGCTAACAGTAAAAGGTGTGCTCTGGTGGCATGCTAACAGGAAAAAGTGTGCTCCGGTGGCATGCTAATGGGAAAGGCGGGCTCCGGTGGCATGCTAATGGTTAAAGGTGTGCCCCGTTGGCATGCTAACGGAAAAACGTGTGCTCCTGTGGCATGCTAACGGGGAAAGGTGTGCTGCGGTGGCATGCTAACGGTAAAGGCGGGCTCCGGTGGCATGCAAATGATAAAACGTGTGCTATCGTGGCATGCTAATGGGAAAAGGTGTGCTGCGGTGGCATGATAACGGTAAAGGTGTGCTCCGGTGGCATGCTAATGGTTAAAGGTGTGCTCCAGTGGCATGCTAATGGAAAAAGGTGTGCTCCGTTGGCATGCTAATGTTAAAGGTGTGCTCCGGTGGCATGCTAACGGGAAAAGGTGTACTACGGTGACAAGCTAACGGTAAAGGTGTGCTCCAGTGTCATGCTAACGCGAAAAGTGTGCTCCGGTGGCATGCTGACGGGAGAAGTTGTCTTCCGGTGGCATGCTAATGGAAAGAGGTGTCCTACGGTGGCATGTTAACGGGTAAAGATGGGCTACGGTGGCATGCTAACAGTAAAGGTGTGCTCCGGTGGCATGCTAACGGAAAAGTTGTGCTCCGGTGGCATGCTAACAGTAAAAGGTATGCTCTGGTGGCATGCTAACAGGAAAAAGTGTGCTCCGGTGGCATGCTAATGGGAAAGGCGGGCTCCGGTGGCATGCTAATGGTTAAAGGTGTGCCCCGTTGGCATGCTAACGGAAAAACGTGTGCTCCGGTGGCATGCTAACGGGGAAAGGTGTGCTGCGGTGGCATGCTAATGGTAAAGGCGGGCTCCGGTGGCATGCAAACGATAAAACGTGTGCTATCATGGCATGCTAACGGTAAAGGTGTGCTCCGGTGGCATGCTAATGGTTAAAGGTGTGCTCCAGTGGCATGCTAATGGAAAAAGGTGTGCTCCGGTGGCATGATAATGTTAAAGGTGTGCTCCTGTGGCATGCTAAAGGGAAAAGGTGTGCTCCAGTGGCATGCTAGTGGTAAAGGGTGTGCTCCGGTGGCATGCTAACGGTAAAGGTGTGCTCCGGTGGTATGCTAACAGGAAAAGGTGTGCTCCGGTGACATGCTAGTGGTAAAAGGTGTGCTCCGGTAGCATGCTAACGGTAAAAGGTGTGCTCCGGTGGCATGCTAAGGGGAAAAGCTGTGCTCTGGTGGCATGCTAATGGTAAAAGGTGTGCTCCGGTGGCATGCTAAGGGGAAAAGCTGTGCTCTGGTGGCATGCTAACGGTAAAAGGTATGCTCCGGTGGCATACTAATGGTAAAAGGTGAGCTCCGGTGGCATGCTAACGGGAAAAGATGTGCTCCGGTGGCATGCTAACGGGAAAATGTGTGCTACGGTGGCATGCTCATGGTAAAAGGTGTGCTCCGGTGGCATGCTAACGGAAAAAGTGTGCTACGGTGGCATGCTAACGGGAGAACATGTGGTTCGGTGGCATGCTAACTGGAAAAGGTGTGCTCCGGTGGCATGCTAATGGGAGAAGGTGTGCTTCAGTGGCATGCTAACAGGAAAAGGTGTGCTCCGGTGACATGCTAACGGGAGATGGTGTGCTACGATTACATGCTGACGGTAAAAGGTGTGCTCCGGTGGCTTGCCAACAAGAGAAGGTGTGCTACGGTGGCATGCTAACGGCAAAAGGTTTGCTCCAGTGGCATGCTAACTGAAAAAGGTGTGCTACGGTGGCATGCTAACGGGGAAAGGTGTGCTACGGTGGCATGCTAACGGTAAAGGTTTGCTCCGGTGGCATGTCAACGGGAAAAGGTGTGCTCCAATGGCATGCTAGCAAGAAAAGGTGTGCTCCGGTGGCATGCTAACGGTAAAGGTGTGCTCCGGTGACATGCTAACGGTGAAAGGTGTGCTCCCGTGGCATGCTAACGGGAAAAGGTGTGCTCCGCTGCCATGTCAATGGGAAAAGGGTGCTCCGATGGCATGCTAACGGGAAAAGGTGTGCTCCGGTGGCATGCTAATGGTAAAGGTGTGCTCCGGTGGCATGCTAACGGTCAAAGGTGTCCTCTGATGGCATGCTAACGGTAAAGGGTGTGCTCCGGTGGCATGCTAATGGTAAAGGTGTGCTTCGGTGGTATGCTAACAGGAAAAGGTGTGCTCCTGTGGCATGCTAACGGGGAAAGAAGTGCTCCGGTGGCATGCTAAACAGGAAAGGTGTCCTCCGTTGGCATGCTAAAGGGACAAGGTGTGCTACAGTTGCATGCTAATGGGAAAAGGTGGGCTACAGTTGTATGCTAACGGGAAACAGTGTGCTACAGTTGCATGCTAACGGGAAAAGGTGGGCTACAGTTGCATGCTAATAGGAAAAGGTGGGCTACGGTGGCATGGTAACGGGAGAAGGAGTGCTCTGGTGGCATGCTAAAGGTAAAACGTGTGCTCCGGTGGCATGCTAATGGTAAAGGTGTGCTCCGGTGGCATGCTAACGGGAAAAGGTGTGCTACTGTAGCATGCTAAAGGGAAAAGGTGTGCTCCGGTGGCATGCTAAAGGTAAAGGTGTGCTCTGGTGGCATGCTAACGGGAAAAGGTGTGGTACTGTGGCATGCTAACGGTAAAAGGTGTGCAACGGTGGCATGCTAAAGGGAAAAGGTGTTCTCCAGTGGATGATAATGGGGAAAGGTGTGTTCCGGTGGCATGCTAATGGGAGAAGGTGTGCTCCGGTGGCATGCTAACAGGAGAAAATGTGCTCCGGGGGCATGCTAACGGGAAAATGTGTGCTCCGATGGCATGCTAACAGGAAAAGGTGTGCTACGGTGACATGCTAGCGGGAAAAGATGTGCACCGGTGGCATGCTAAAGGAAAAAGGTGTGCTACAGCGGCATACTAACTGGAAAAGGTGTAATACTGTGGCATGCTCACAGTAAAGGTGTGCTCTGGTGGCATGCTGATGGTAAAAGGTGTGCTCCGGTGGCATACTAACGGTAAAAGTTGTGCTCCGGTGGCATGTTAACGGTAAAAGGTGTTTTCCGTTGGCATGCTAACGGTAAAAGGTGTGATACAGTGTCATGCTTAACGATACAAGGTGTGCTCCGGTGGCATGCTAACGGGAAAAGGTGTGCTCCAGTGGCATGCTAACACGGAAAGGTGTGATCCGGTGGCTTGCTAACGTGAGAAAGTGTGCTCCGGTGGCATGCTAACGAGAAGAGGAGCGCTACGGTGGCATGCTAACGGGAAAAGGTGTTCTCCGGTGGCATGCTAACGATACAAGGTGTGCTCCGGTGGCATGCTAACGGGAAAAGGGGTGCTCCGGTGGCATGCTAATACGGAAAGGTGTGCTCCGGTGGCATGCTAACGTGAGAAAGAGTGCTACGGTGGCATGCTAACGAGAAGAGGAGCGCTACGGTGGCATGCTAATGGGAAAAGGTGTGCCATGGTGGCATGCTAACAGTAAAAGGTGTGCTCCGGTGGCTTGCTTTTGGTAAAAGGTGTGCTCCGGTGGCATGCTAACGATACAAGATGTGCTCCGGTGGCATGCTAACGGGAAAAGGAGTAATACTGTGGCATGCTCACGGTAAAGGTGTGCTCTGGTGGCATGTTAATGGTAAAATGTGTTCTCCGTTGGCATGCTAACGGTAAAAGGTGTGATACGTTGTCATGCTTAACGATACAAGGTGTGCTCCGGTGGCATGCTAACGGGAAAAGGTGTGCTCCAGTGGCATGCTAACAAGGAAAGGTGTGCTCCAGTGGCATGCTAACGTGGGAAAGTGTGCTACGGTGGCATGCTAACGAGAAGAGGAGCGCTACGGTGGCATGCTAACGGGAAAAGGTGTGCTCCGGTGGCATGCTAACGATACAAGGTGTGCTCCGGTGGCAAGATAACGGGAAAAGGTGTGCTCCGGTGGCATGCAAACACGGAAAGGTGTGCTCCGGTGGCATGCTAACGTGAGAAAGTGTGCTACGGTGGCATGCTAACGAGAAGAGGTGCGCTATGGTGGCATGCTAACGGGAAGAGGTGCGCTATGGTGGCATGCTAACAGTAAAAGGTGTGCTCCGGTGGCTTGCTTTCGGTAAAAGGTGTGCTCCGGTGGCTTGCTTTCGGTAAGAGGTGTGCTCCGGTGGCATGCTAACGATACAAGATGTGCTCCGGTGGCATGCTAACGGGAAAAGGTGTGCTCCGGTGGCATGCTAACAGGGAAAGGTGTGCTCCGGTGGCATACTAACGGTAAAAGGTGTGCTCCGGTGGCATGTTAACGGTAAAAGGTGTTCTCCGTTGGCATGCTAACGGTAAAAGGTGTGCTACGGTGGCATGCTAACGATACAAGGTGTGCTCTGGTGGCATGCTAACGGTAAAAGGTGTGCTCTGGTAGCATGCTAGCGGTAAAAGTGTGCTCCGGTGGCATTCTAACGGTAAAAGGTGTGCTCCGGTGGCATGCTAAGGGTAAAAGGTGTGCTTTGGTAGCATGCTAACGGTAAAAGGTGTGCTCCGGTGGCATGCTAACGGGAAAAGATGTGCTCCGGTGGCATGCTAACGGGAAAATGCGTGCTGCGGTGGCATGCTCATGGTAAAGGGTGTGCTCCGGTGGCATGCTAACGGTAGAAGGAGTGCTCCGGTGGCATGATAATGAGTAAAGGTGTGCTACGGTGGCATGCTAATGGGAAAAGGTGTGCTCCGGTGGCATGCTAACGGGAAAAGGTGTGATCTGGTGGCATGCTAATGGAGAAAGGTGTGCTCCGGTGGCATGCTGACGGGAAAAGGTGTGCTCCAGTGGCATGCTAACGGGAGAAGGTTTGCTCCGGTGGCATACTAACGGGAAAAGGTGTGCTCCGGTGGCATGCTAATGGAAAGAGGTGTGCTACGGTGGCATGCTAATGGCAAAAGGTGTGTTACGGTGGCATGCTCACGGAAAAATGTGTGGTACGTTTGCATGCTCATTGTAAAAGGTGTGCTCCGGTGGCATGCTAAAGGGAAAAGGCGTGCTACAGTGGCATACTCACGGGAAAGCGGTGTGCTCCGGTGACATGCTAACGGGAAAAGGTGTGCTCCTTTGGCATGCTAATGGGAAAAGGTATGCTCCAGTGGCATGCTAACAGGAAAAGGTGTGATCTGGTGGCATGCTAATAGAAAAAGTTGTACTCCGATGGCATGCTAACAGGAAAAGGTGTGCTCTGGTGGCATGCTAACGGGAAAAGTTGTGCTCCTGTGGCATGCTAACAGAAAAAGGTGTGCTACGGTGGCATGCTAATTGGGAGAGGTGTGCTACGGTGGCTTGCTAATGGTAAAGGTGTTGCTCCGGTGGCATGCTAATGGTAAAAGGTGTGCTCCGGTGGCATGCTAACGGAAAGGTGTGCTCTGGTGGTTTGCTAACGGGAAAAATGTGTGCTACATTGGCATGCTAATGGTAAAGGTGTGCTCCGGTGACATGCTAATGGGAAAAAGGTGTGCTACGGTGGCATGCTAACGGCAAGGGTGTGCTCCGGTGTCATGCTAACGGGAAAAGGTGCGCTCCGGTGGTATGCTGACGGGAAAAGGTGTGCTCCGGTGGCATGCTAACGGGAAAAGGTGTGCTCTGGTGGCATGCTAACCGGGAAAGGTGTCCTCCGGTGGCATGCTAAAGGGAGAAGGTGTGCTACAGTTGTATGCTAACGGGAAAAGGTGGTCTACAGTTGCATGCTAACGGGAAAAGGTGTGCTACAGTTGCATGCTAATGGGAAAAGGTGGGCTACAGTTGCATTCTAATAGGAAAAGGTGGGCTACGGTGGCCTGGTAACGGGAGAAGCTGTGCTCCGGTGGCATGCTAAAGGTAAAACTTGTGCTCCGGTGGCATGCTAACAGTAAAGGTGAGCTCCGGTGGCATGCTAACGGGAAAAGGTGTGCTCCGGTGGCATGCTAACGGGAAAAGGTGTACTACGGTGACAAGCTAACGGTAAAGGTGTGCTCCAGTGTCAAGCTAACGCGAAAAGTGTGCTCCGGTGGCATGCTGACGGGAGAAGTTGTCTTCCGGTGGCATGCTAATGGAAAGATGTGTCCTACGGTGGCATGCTAACGGGTAAAGATGGGCTACAGTGGCATGCTAACAGTAAAGGTGTGCTCCGGTGGCATGCTAACGGGAAAAGGTGTGTTCCGGTGGCATGCTAACGGAAAAGTTGTGCTCCGGTGGCATGCTAACAGTAAAAGGTGTGCTCTGGTGGCATGCTAACAGGAAAAAGTGTGCTCCGGTGGCATGCTAATGGGAAAGGCGGGCTCCGGTGGCATGCTAATGGTTAAAGGTGTGCCCCGTTGGCATGCTAACGGAAAAACGTGTGCTCCTGTGGCATGCTAACGGGGAAAGGTGTGCTGCGGTGGCATGCTAACGGTAAAGGCGGGCTCCGGTGGCATGCAAATGATAAAACGTGTGCTATCGTGGCATGCTAATGGGAAAAGGTGTGCTGCGGTGGCATGATAACGGTAAAGGTGTGCTCCGGTGGCATGCTAATGGTTAAAGGTGTGCTCCAGTGGCATGCTAATGGAAAAAGGTGTGCTCCGTTGGCATGCTAATGTTAAAGGTGTGCTCCGGTGGCATGCTAACGGGAAAAGGTGTACTACGGTGACAAGCTAACGGTAAAGGTGTGCTCCAGTGTCATGCTAACGCGAAAAGTGTGCTCCGGTGGCATGCTGACGGGAGAAGTTGTCTTCCGGTGGCATGCTAATGGAAAGAGGTGTCCTACGGTGGCATGTTAACGGGTAAAGATGGGCTACGGTGGCATGCTAACAGTAAAGGTGTGCTCCGGTGGCATGCTAACGGAAAAGTTGTGCTCCGGTGGCATGCTAACAGTAAAAGGTATGCTCTGGTGGCATGCTAACAGGAAAAAGTGTGCTCCGGTGGCATGCTAATGGGAAAGGCGGGCTCCGGTGGCATGCTAATGGTTAAAGGTGTGCCCCGTTGGCATGCTAACGGAAAAACGTGTGCTCCGGTGGCATGCTAACGGGGAAAGGTGTGCTGCGGTGGCATGCTAATGGTAAAGGCGGGCTCCGGTGGCATGCAAACGATAAAACGTGTGCTATCATGGCATGCTAACGGTAAAGGTGTGCTCCGGTGGCATGCTAATGGTTAAAGGTGTGCTCCAGTGGCATGCTAATGGAAAAAGGTGTGCTCCGGTGGCATGATAATGTTAAAGGTGTGCTCCTGTGGCATGCTAAAGGGAAAAGGTGTGCTCCAGTGGCATGCTAGCGGTAAAGGGTGTGCTCCGGTGGCATGCTAACGGTAAAGGTGTGCTCCGGTGGTATGCTAACAGGAAAAGGTGTGCTCCGGTGACATGCTAGTGGTAAAAGGTGTGCTCCGGTAGCATGCTAACGGTAAAAGGTGTGCTCCGGTGGCATGCTAAGGGGAAAAGCTGTGCTCTGGTGGCATGCTAATGGTAAAAGGTGTGCTCCGGTGGCATGCTAAGGGGAAAAGCTGTGCTCTGGTGGCATGCTAACGGTAAAAGGTATGCTCCGGTGGCATACTAATGGTAAAAGGTGAGCTCCGGTGGCATGCTAACGGGAAAAGATGTGCTCCGGTGGCATGCTAACGGGAAAATGTGTGCTACGGTGGCATGCTCATGGTAAAAGGTGTGCTCCGGTGGCATGCTAACGGAAAAAGTGTGCTACGGTGGCATGCTAACGGGAGAACATGTGGTTCGGTGGCATGCTAACTGGAAAAGGTGTGCTCCGGTGGCATGCTAATGGGAGAAGGTGTGCTTCAGTGGCATGCTAACAGGAAAAGGTGTGCTCCGGTGACATGCTAACGGGAGATGGTGTGCTACGATTACATGCTGACGGTAAAAGGTGTGCTCCGGTGGCTTGCCAACAAGAGAAGGTGTGCTACGGTGGCATGCTAACGGCAAAAGGTTTGCTCCAGTGGCATGCTAACTGAAAAAGGTGTGCTACGGTGGCATGCTAACGGGGAAAGGTGTGCTACGGTGGCATGCTAACGGTAAAGGTTTGCTCCGGTGGCATGTCAACGGGAAAAGGTGTGCTCCAATGGCATGCTAGCAAGAAAAGGTGTGCTCCGGTGGCATGCTAACGGTAAAGGTGTGCTCCGGTGACATGCTAACGGTGAAAGGTGTGCTCCCGTGGCATGCTAACGGGAAAAGGTGTGCTCCGCTGCCATGTCAATGGGAAAAGGGTGCTCCGATGGCATGCTAACGGGAAAAGGTGTGCTCCGGTGGCATGCTAATGGTAAAGGTGTGCTCCGGTGGCATGCTAACGGTCAAAGGTGTCCTCTGATGGCATGCTAACGGTAAAGGGTGTGCTCCGGTGGCATGCTAATGGTAAAGGTGTGCTTCGGTGGTATGCTAACAGGAAAAGGTGTGCTCCTGTGGCATGCTAACGGGGAAAGAAGTGCTCCGGTGGCATGCTAAACAGGAAAGGTGTCCTCCGTTGGCATGCTAAAGGGACAAGGTGTGCTACAGTTGCATGCTAATGGGAAAAGGTGGGCTACAGTTGTATGCTAACGGGAAACAGTGTGCTACAGTTGCATGCTAACGGGAAAAGGTGGGCTACAGTTGCATGCTAATAGGAAAAGGTGGGCTACGGTGGCATGGTAACGGGAGAAGGAGTGCTCTGGTGGCATGCTAAAGGTAAAACGTGTGCTCCGGTGGCATGCTAATGGTAAAGGTGTGCTCCGGTGGCATGCTAACGGGAAAAGGTGTGCTACTGTAGCATGCTAAAGGGAAAAGGTGTGCTCCGGTGGCATGCTAAAGGTAAAGGTGTGCTCTGGTGGCATGCTAACGGGAAAAGGTGTGGTACTGTGGCATGCTAACGGTAAAAGGTGTGCAACGGTGGCATGCTAAAGGGAAAAGGTGTTCTCCAGTGGATGATAATGGGGAAAGGTGTGTTCCGGTGGCATGCTAATGGGAGAAGGTGTGCTCCGGTGGCATGCTAACAGGAGAAAATGTGCTCCGGGGGCATGCTAACGGGAAAATGTGTGCTCCGATGGCATGCTAACAGGAAAAGGTGTGCTACGGTGACATGCTAGCGGGAAAAGATGTGCACCGGTGGCATGCTAAAGGAAAAAGGTGTGCTACAGCGGCATACTAACTGGAAAAGGTGTAATACTGTGGCATGCTCACAGTAAAGGTGTGCTCTGGTGGCATGCTGATGGTAAAAGGTGTGCTCCGGTGGCATACTAACGGTAAAAGTTGTGCTCCGGTGGCATGTTAACGGTAAAAGGTGTTTTCCGTTGGCATGCTAACGGTAAAAGGTGTGATACAGTGTCATGCTTAACGATACAAGGTGTGCTCCGGTGGCATGCTAACGGGAAAAGGTGTGCTCCAGTGGCATGCTAACACGGAAAGGTGTGATCCGGTGGCTTGCTAACGTGAGAAAGTGTGCTCCGGTGGCATGCTAACGAGAAGAGGAGCGCTACGGTGGCATGCTAACGGGAAAAGGTGTTCTCCGGTGGCATGCTAACGATACAAGGTGTGCTCCGGTGGCATGCTAACGGGAAAAGGGGTGCTCCGGTGGCATGCTAATACGGAAAGGTGTGCTCCGGTGGCATGCTAACGTGAGAAAGAGTGCTACGGTGGCATGCTAACGAGAAGAGGAGCGCTACGGTGGCATGCTAATGGGAAAAGGTGTGCCATGGTGGCATGCTAACAGTAAAAGGTGTGCTCCGGTGGCTTGCTTTTGGTAAAAGGTGTGCTCCGGTGGCATGCTAACGATACAAGATGTGCTCCGGTGGCATGCTAACGGGAAAAGGAGTAATACTGTGGCATGCTCACGGTAAAGGTGTGCTCTGGTGGCATGTTAATGGTAAAATGTGTTCTCCGTTGGCATGCTAACGGTAAAAGGTGTGATACGTTGTCATGCTTAACGATACAAGGTGTGCTCCGGTGGCATGCTAACGGGAAAAGGTGTGCTCCAGTGGCATGCTAACAAGGAAAGGTGTGCTCCAGTGGCATGCTAACGTGGGAAAGTGTGCTACGGTGGCATGCTAACGAGAAGAGGAGCGCTACGGTGGCATGCTAACGGGAAAAGGTGTGCTCCGGTGGCATGCTAACGATACAAGGTGTGCTCCGGTGGCAAGATAACGGGAAAAGGTGTGCTCCGGTGGCATGCAAACACGGAAAGGTGTGCTCCGGTGGCATGCTAACGTGAGAAAGTGTGCTACGGTGGCATGCTAACGAGAAGAGGTGCGCTATGGTGGCATGCTAACGGGAAGAGGTGCGCTATGGTGGCATGCTAACAGTAAAAGGTGTGCTCCGGTGGCTTGCTTTCGGTAAAAGGTGTGCTCCGGTGGCTTGCTTTCGGTAAGAGGTGTGCTCCGGTGGCATGCTAACGATACAAGATGTGCTCCGGTGGCATGCTAACGGGAAAAGGTGTGCTCCGGTGGCATGCTAACAGGGAAAGGTGTGCTCCGGTGGCATACTAACGGTAAAAGGTGTGCTCCGGTGGCATGTTAACGGTAAAAGGTGTTCTCCGTTGGCATGCTAACGGTAAAAGGTGTGCTACGGTGGCATGCTAACGATACAAGGTGTGCTCTGGTGGCATGCTAACGGGAAAAGGTGTGCTCTGATGGCATGCTAACACGGAAAGGTGTGCTCCGGTGGCATGCTAACGTGAGAAAGTGTGCTACGGTGGCATGCTAATGAGAAGAGGTGCGCTACGGTGGCATGCTAACGGGAAAGGTGTGCTCCGGTGGCATGCTAACGATACAAGGTGTGCTCCGGTGGCATGCTAACGGGAAAAGGTGTGCTCCGGTGACATGCTAACACGGAAAGGTGTGCTCCGGTCGCATGCTAACGTAAGAAAGTGTGCTACAATGGCATGCTAACAAGAAGAGGTGCGCTACGGTGGCATGCAAACGGGAAAAGGTGTGCTATGGTGGCATGGTAACTGTAAAAGGTGTGCTCTGGTGGCTTCCTTTCGGTAAAATGTGTGCTCTGGTGGCATGCTAGCGATACAAGATGTGCTCCGGTGGCATGCTAACGGGAAAAGGTGTGCTCCGGTGGCATGCTAACAGGGAAAGGTGTGCTCCGGTGGCATGCTAACGGGAGAAGGTGTGCTACTGTGGCATGCTAACAAGAAAAGGTGTGCTACAGTGGCATGCTAACTGGAAAAGGTGTGCTATGATGGCATGCTAACGGGAGAAGGTGTGCTCCAGTGGCATGCTAACAGGAGAAAATGTGCTCCGGGGGCATGCTAACGGGAAAATGTGTGCTCCGGTTGCATGCTAACGGGAAAAGGTGTGCTCCGGTGACATGCTAGCGGGAAAAGGTGTGCACCGGTGGCATGCTAATGGAAAAAGGTGTGCTACAGCGGCATACTAATGGGAAAAGGTGTAATACTGTGGCATGCTCATGGTAAAGGTGTGCTCTGGTGGCATGCTGATGGTAAAAGGTGTGCTCCAGTGGCATACTAACGGTAAAAGGTGTGCTCCGGTGGCA
This sequence comes from Phyllobates terribilis, assembly GCF_046119375.1. Taxonomy (NCBI): domain Eukaryota; kingdom Metazoa; phylum Chordata; class Amphibia; order Anura; family Dendrobatidae; genus Phyllobates; species Phyllobates terribilis. The sequence continues at coordinate 79,643 of NW_027363635.1, forward strand.
TGTTAACGGTAAAAGGTTTTCTCCGTTGGCATGCTAACGGTAAAAGGTGTGCTACGGTGGCATGCTAACGATACAAGGTGTGCTCTGGTGGCATGCTAACAGGAAAAGGTGTGCTCCGGTGGCATGCTAACACGGAAAGGTGTGCTCCGTTCGCATGCTAACGTAAGAAAGTGTGCTACAATGGCATGCTAACGAGAAGAGGTGCGCTACGGTGGCATGCAAACGGGAAAAGGTGTGCTATGGTGGCATGCTAACGGTAAAACGTGTGCTCTGCTGGCTTCCTTTCGGTAAAATGTGTGCTCTGGTGGCATGCTAGCGATGCAAGATGTGCTCTGGTGGCATGCTAATGGGAAAAGGTGTGCTCCGGTGGCATGCTAACAGGGAAAGGTGTGCTCCGGTGGCATGCTAACGGAAGAAGGTGTGCTACTGTGGCATGCTAACAAGAAAAGGTGTGCTACAGTGGCATGCTAACTGGAAAAGGTGTGCTATGATGGCATGCTAATGGTAAAATGTGTGCTATGGTGGCATGCTAACGGTAAAAGGTGTGCAACGGTGGCATGATAACGGTAAAAGGTGTGCTCCGGTGGCATGCTAACGGGAAAAGGTGTGCAACGGTGGCATGCTAACAGGAAAAGGTGTGCTCTGGTGGCATGCTAACGGGAAAAGGTGTGCTCCGGTGGCATGCTAACGGGAAAAGGTGTGCTCCGGTGGCATGCTAACGGAAAAAGGTGTGCTCCGGTGGCATGCTGATGGTAAAAGGTGTGCTCCGGCGGCATGCTAACTGTAAAAGGTGTTCTCCGTTGGCATGCTAACAGTTAAACGTGTGCTCAGGTGGCACGCTAACGATGCAAGGTGTGCTCTTGTGGCATGCTAACGGGAAAAGGTGTACTCCGGTGGAATGCTGACAGGGAAAGTTGTGCTCCGGCGGCATGCTAACGTGAGAAGGTGTGCTACTGTAGCATGCTAACGGGAAAAGGTGTGCTCCAGTGGCATGCTAAAGGTAAAGGTATGCTCTGGTGGCATGCTAACGGGAAAAGGTGTGGTACTGTGGCATGCTAACGGGAATAGGTGTGCTACGGTGGCATGCTAAAGGGAAAAGATGTTCTCCAGTGGATGCTAACCGGGAAAGGTGTGTTCCGGTGGCATGCTAATGGGAGAAGGTGTGCTCCGGTGGCATGCTAACAGGAGAAAATGTGCTCCGGGGGCATGCTAACGGGAAAATGTGTGCTCCGGTGGCATGCTGATGGTAAAAGGAGTGCTCCAGTGGCTTACTAATGGTAAAAGGTGTGCTCCGATGGCATGTCAACGGTAAGAGGTGTTCTCCGCTGGCATGCTAACGGTAAAAGGTGTGCTACGGTGGCATGCTAACGATACAAGGTGTGCTCCGGTGGCAAGATAATGGAGAAAGGCGTGCTCCGGTGGCATGCAAACACGGAAAGGTGTGCTCCGGTGGCATGCTAACGTGAGAAAGTGTGCTACGGTGGCATGCTAACGAGAAGAGGTGCGCTATGGTGGCATGCTAACGGGAAGAGGTGTGCTATGGTGGCATGCTAACAGTAAAAGGTGTGCTCCTGTGGCTTGCTTTCGGTAAAAGGTGTGCTCCGGTGGCATGCTAACGATACAAGATGTGCTCCGGTGGCATGCTAACGGGAAAAGGTGTGCTCTGGTGGCATGCTAACGGGAAAAGGGGTGCTCTGGTGGCATGCTAACGGTAAAAGGTGTGCTCCAGTGGCATGCTAGCGGTAAAAGGTGTGCTCCGGTGGCATGCTAACTAAAAAAGTTATGCTCCAGTGGCATGATATTGCGAAAAGGTGTGCAACGGTGGAATGCTAACGGCAGAAGGTGTGCTCCGGTGGGAACAATGGGAAAAGGTGTGCTCCGGTGGCATTCTAACGGGAAAATGTGTGCAACGGTGGCATGCTAACGGAAAAAGGTGTGCAATGGGGGCATGCTAACGGTAAAAGGTGCGCTCCAGTGGCATGCTAGTGGTAAAAGGTATGCTCCGGTGTCATGCTAACGGAAAAAGGTATGCTCCAGTGGCATGATATGGGGAAAAGGTGTGCAACGGTGGCATGCTAACGGCAGAAGGTGTGCTCCGGTGGGAACAATGGGAAAAGGTGTGCTCCGGTGGCATGCTAACGGGAAAATGTGTGCAACGGTGGCATGCTAACGGAAAAAGGTGTGCAATGGTGGCATGCTAACAGTAAAAGGTGTGCTCCAGTGGCATGCTAATGGGAAAAGGTATGCTCCGGGGGTATGATAACAGGAAAAGGTGTCCAACGGTGGCATGCTAACAGGAGAAGGTGTGCTCCGGTGGCAACAACTGGAAAAGGTGTGCTCCGGTGGCATGCTAACGAGAAAAGGTGTGCAACAGTGGCATGCTAACGGGAAAAGGTGAGCAATGGTGGCATGCTAACGATACAAGATGTGCTCCGGTGGCATGCTAATGGGAAAAGGTGTGCTCCAGTGGCATGCTAACAGGGAAAGGTGTGCTCCGGTGGCATGCTAAAGGGAGAATGTGTGCTACTGTGGCATGCTAACAAGAAAAAGTGTGCTACAGTGGCATGCTAACGGGAAAAGGTGTGCTATGGTGGCTTGCTAACTGTAAAAGGTGTGCAATGGTGGTATGATAACGAAAAAGGTGTGCTCCGGTGGCATGCTAAAGGGAAAAGGTGTTCTCCAGTGGATGCTAACGGGGAAAGGTGTGTTCCGGTGGCATGCTAACGGGAGAAGGTGTGCTCCGGGGGCATGCTAACGGAAAATGTGTGCTCCTGTTGCATGGTAATGGGAGAAGGTGTGCTCCGGTGGCATGCTAACAGGAGAAAATGTGCTCCGGGGGCATGCTAACGGGAAAATGTGTGCTCCGGTGGCATGCTGATGGTAAAAGGTGTGCTCCAGTGGCTTACTAATGGTAAAAGGTGTGCTCCGATGGCATGTTAACGGTAAGAGGTGTTCTCCGCTGGCATGCTAACGGTAAAAGGTGTGCTACGGTGGCATGCTAACGATACAAGGTGTGCTCCGGTGGCAAGATAACGGAAAAAGGTGTGCTCCGGTGGCATGCAAACACGGAAAGGTGTGCTCCGGTGGCATGCTAACGTGAGAAAGTGTGCTACGGTGGCATGCTAATGAGAAGAGGTGTGCTATGGTGGCATGCTAACGGGAAGAGGTGTGCTATGGTGGCATGCTAACAGTAAAAGGTGTGCTCCTGTGGCTTGCTTTCGGTAAAAGGTGAGCTCCGGTGGCATGCTAACGATACAAGATGTGCTCCTGTGGCATGCTAACGGGAAAAGGTGTGCTCTGGTGGCATGCTAACAGGGAAAGGTGTGCTCCGGTGGCATGCTAACGGGAGAAGGTGTCCTACTGTGGCATGCTAACAAGAAAAGGTGTGCTACAGTGGTATGCTAACGGGAAAAGGTGTGCTATGGTGGCATGCTAATGGGAAAAGGTGTGCTATCGTGGCAAGCTAACGGTAAAAGGTGTGCAACGGTGGCATGATAACGGAAATAGGTGTGCTCCGGTGGCATGCAAACGGGAAAAGCAGTGCAACGGTGGCATGCTAACAGGAAAAGGTGTGCTCCGGTGGCATGCTAACGGGAAAAGGTGTTCTCCGGTGGCATGCTAACGGGAAAAGGTGTGCTCCGGTGGCATGCTAACGGAAAAAGGTGTGCTCCGGTGGCATGCTGATGGTAAAAGGTGTGCTCCGGCGGCATGCTAACGGTAAAAGGTGTTCTCCGTTGGCATGCTAACAGTTAAACGTGTGCTCAGGTGGCATGCTAACGATACAAGGTGTGCTCTTGTGGCATGCTAACGGGAAAAGGTGTACTCCGGTGGAATGCTGACAGGGAAAGTTGTGCTCCGGCGGCATGCTAACGTGAGAAGGTGTGCTACTGTAGCATGCTAACGGGAAAAGGTGTGCTCCAGTGGCATGCTAAAGGTAAAGGTGTGCTCTGGTGGCATGCTAACGGGAAAAGGTGTGGTACTGTGGCATGCTAACGGGAATAGGTGTGCTACGGTGGCATGCTAAAGGGAAAAGGTGTTCTCCAGTGGATGCTAACGGGGAAAGGTGTGTTCCGGTGGCATGCTAATGGGAGAAGGTGTGCTCCGGTGGCATGCTATCAGGAGAAAATGTGCTCCGGGGGCATGCTAACGGGAAAATGTGTGCTCCGGTGGCATGCTGATGGTAAAAGGTGTGCTCTAGTGGCTTACTAATGGTAAAAGGTGTGCTCCGGTGGCATGTTAACGGTAAGAGGTGTTCTCCGTTGGCATGCTAACGGTAAAAGGTGTGCTACGGTGGCATGCTAACGATACAAGGTGTGCTCCGGTGGCAAGATATCGGAAAAAGGTGTGCTCGGGTGGCATGCAAACACGGAAAGGTGTGCTCCGGTGGCATGCTAACATGAGAAAGTGTGCTACGGTGACATGCTAACGAGAAGAGGTGCGCTATGGTGGCATGCTAACGGGAAGAGATGTGCTATGGTGGCATGCTAACAGTAAAAGGTGTGCTCCTGTGGCTTGCTTTCGGTAAAAGGTGTGCTCCGGTGGCATGCTAACGATACAAGATGTGCTCCGGTGGTATGCTAACGGGAAAAGGTGTGCTCCGGTGGCATGCTAACAGGGAAAGGGGTGCTCCGGTGGCATGCTAACGGGAGAAGGTGTCCTACTGTGGCATGCTAACAAGAAAAGGTGTGCTACAGTGGTATGCTAACGGGAAAAGGTGTGCTATCGTGGCAAGCTAACGGTAAAAGGTGTGCAACGGTGGCATGATAACGGAAAAAGGTGTGCTCCGGTGGCATGCTAACGGGAAAAGGTGTGCAACGGTGGCATGCTAACAGGAAAAGGTGTGCTCCGGTGGCATGCTAACGGGAAAAGGTGTGCTCCGGTGGCATGCTAACGGAAAAAAGTGTGCTCAGGTGGCATGCTAACGGGAAAAGCTGTGCTCCGGTGGCATGCCAATGGAAAAAGGTATGCTACGGTGGAGTGCTAATGGGAGAAGGTGTGCTCTGGTGGCATGCTAACGGTAAAAGGTGTGCTCCAGTGGCATGCTAGCGGTAAAAGGTATGCTCCGGTGGCATGCTAACTAAAAAAGTTATGCTCCAGTGGCATGATATTGGGAAAAGGTGTGCAACGGTGGAATGCTAACGGCAGAAGGTGTGCTCCGGTGGGAACAATGGGAAAAGGTGTGCTCCGGTGGCATGCTAACGGGAAAATGTGTGCAACGGTGGCATGCTAACGGAAAAAGGTGTGCAATGGAGGCATGCTAACGGTAAAAGGTGCGCTCCAGTGGCATGCTAGGGGTAAAAGGTATGCTCCGGTGTCATGCTAACGGAAAAAGGTATGCTCCAGTGGCATGATATTGGGAAAAGGTGTGCAACGGTGGCATGCTAACGGCAGAAGGTGTGCTCCGGTGGGAACAATGGGAAAAGGTGTGCTCCGGTGGCATGCTAATGGGAAAATGTTTGCAACGGTGGCATGCTAACGGAAAAAGGTGTGCAATGGTGGCATGCTAACGGTAAAAGGTGTGCTCCAGTGGCATGGTAATGGGAAAAGGTATGCTACGGGGGTATGATAACGGGAAAAGGTGTCCAACGGTGGCATGCTAACAGGAGAAGGTGTGCTCCGGTGGCAACAACTGGAAAAGGTGTGCTCCGGTGGCATGCTAACGAGAAAAGGTGTGCAACAGTGGCATGCTAACTGGAAAAGGTGAGCAATGGTGGCATGCTAACGATACAAGATGTGCTCCGGTGGCATGCTAATTTGAAAAGGTGTGCTACAGTGGCATGCTAACAGGGAAAGGTGTGCTCCGGTGGCATGCTAAAGGGAGAATGTGTGCTACTGTGGCATGCTAACAAGAAAAAGTGTGCTACAGTGGCATGCTAATGGGAAAAGGTGTGCTATGGTGGCTTGCTAACTGTAAAAGGTGTGCAATGGTGGTATGATAACGAAAAAGGTGTGCTCCGGTGGCATGCTAAAGGGAAAAGGTGTTCTCCAGTGGATGCTAACGGGGAAAGGTGTGTTCCGGTGGCATGCTAACGGGAGAAGGTGTGCTCCGGGGGCATGCTAACGGGAAAATGTGTGCTCCGGTTGCATGCTAATGGGAAAAGGTGTGCTCCGGTGACATGCAAGCGGGAAAAGGTGTGCACAGGTGGCATGCTAATGGAAAAAGGTGTACTACAGCTGCATACTAATGGGAAAAGGTGTATTACTGTGGCATGCTCACGGTAAAGGTGTGCTCTGGTGGCATGCTGATGGTAAAAGGTGTGCTCCAGTGGCATACTAACAGTAAAAGGTGTGCTCAGGTGGCATGTTAACGGTAAAAGGTGTTCTCCGTTGGCATGCTAACGGTAAAGTTGTGCTTCGGTGGCATGCTAACGATACAAGGTGTGCTCCGGTGGCATGCTAACGGGAAAAGGTGTGCTCCGGTGGCATGCTAACACGGAAAGGTGTGCTCCGGTGGCATGCTAACGTGAGAAAGTGGCATGCTAACGAGAAGAGGTGCGCTACGGTGGCATGCTAACGGGAAAAGGGGTGCTCCGGTGGCATGCTAACGATACAAGGTGTGCTTCGGTGGCATGCTAACGGGAAAAGGTGTGCTCCGGTGGCATGCTAACACGGAAAGGTGTGCTCCGGTCGCATGCTAACGAGAAGAGGTGAGCTATGGTGGCATGCTAACGGAAAAGGTGTGCTATGGTGGCATGCTATCGGTAAAAGGTGTGCTCCGGTGGCTTGCTTTCGGTTAAACGTGTGCTCCGGTGGCATGCTAGCGATACAAGATGTGCTCCGGTGGCATGCTAATGGGAAAAGGTGTGCTCCAGTGGCATGCTAAAGGTAAAGGTGTGCTCCGGTGGCATGCTAACGGGAAAAGGTGTGGTACTGTGGCATGCTAACGGGAATAGATGTGCTACGGTGGCATGCTAAAGGGAAAAGGTGTTCTCCAGTGGATGCTAACGGGGAAAGGTGTGTTCCGGTGGCATGCTAATGGGAGAAGGTGTGCTCCGGTGGCATGCTATCAGGAGAAAATGTGCTCCGGGGGCATGCTAACAGGAAAATGTGTGCTCCGGTGGCATGCTGATGGTAAAAGGTGTGCTCTAGTGGCTTACTAATGGTAAAAGGTGTGCTCCGGTGGCATGTTAACGGTAAGAGGTGTTCTCCGTTGGCATGCTAACGGTAAAAGGTGTGCTACGGTGGCATGCTAACGATACAAGGTGTGCTCCGGTGGCAAGATATCGGAAAAAGGTGTGCTCGGGTGGCATGCAAACACGGAAAGGTGTGCTCCGGTGGCATGCTAACATGAGAAAGTGTGCTACGGTGACATGCTAACGAGAAGAGGTGCGCTGTGGTGGCATGCTAACGGGAAGAGATGTGCTATGGTGGCATGCTAACAGTAAAAGGTGTGCTCCTGTGGCTTGCTTTCGGTAAAAGGTGAGCTCCGGTGGCATGCTAACGATACAAGATGTGCTCCTGTGGCATGCTAACGGGAAAAGGTGTGCTCTGGTGGCATGCTAACAGGGAAAGGTGTGCTCCGGTGGCATGCTAACGGGAGAAGGTGTCCTACTGTGGCATGCTAACAAGAAAAGGTGTGCTACAGTGGTATGCTAACGGGAAAAGGTGTGCTATGGTGGCATGCTAATGGGAAAAGGTGTGCTATCGTGGCAAGCTAACGGTAAAAGGTGTGCAACGGTGGCATGATAACGGAAATAGGTGTGCTCCGGTGGCATGCAAACGGGAAAAGCAGTGCAACGGTGGCATGCTAACAGGAAAAGGTGTGCTCCGGTGGCATGCTAACGGGAAAAGGTGTTCTCCGGTGGCATGCTAACGGGAAAAGGTGTGCTCCGGTGGCATGCTAACGGAAAAAGGTGTGCTCCGGTGGCATGCTGATGGTAAAAGGTGTGCTCCGGCGGCATGCTAACGGTAAAAGGTGTTCTCCGTTGGCATGCTAACAGTTAAACGTGTGCTCAGGTGGCATGCTAACGATACAAGGTGTGCTCTTGTGGCATGCTAACGGGAAAAGGTGTACTCCGGTGGAATGCTGACAGGGAAAGTTGTGCTCCGGCGGCATGCTAACGTGAGAAGGTGTGCTACTGTAGCATGCTAACGGGAAAAGGTGTGCTCCAGTGGCATGCTAAAGGTAAAGGTGTGCTCTGGTGGCATGCTAACGGGAAAAGGTGTGGTACTGTGGCATGCTAACGGGAATAGGTGTGCTACGGTGGCATGCTAAAGGGAAAAGGTGTTCTCCAGTGGATGCTAACGGGGAAAGGTGTGTTCCGGTGGCATGCTAATGGGAGAAGGTGTGCTCCGGTGGCATGCTATCAGGAGAAAATGTGCTCCGGGGGCATGCTAACGGGAAAATGTGTGCTCCGGTGGCATGCTGATGGTAAAAGGTGTGCTCTAGTGGCTTACTAATGGTAAAAGGTGTGCTCCGGTGGCATGTTAACGGTAAGAGGTGTTCTCCGTTGGCATGCTAACGGTAAAAGGTGTGCTACGGTGGCATGCTAACGATACAAGGTGTGCTCCGGTGGCAAGATATCGGAAAAAGGTGTGCTCGGGTGGCATGCAAACACGGAAAGGTGTGCTCCGGTGGCATGCTAACATGAGAAAGTGTGCTACGGTGACATGCTAACGAGAAGAGGTGCGCTATGGTGGCATGCTAACGGGAAGAGATGTGCTATGGTGGCATGCTAACAGTAAAAGGTGTGCTCCTGTGGCTTGCTTTCGGTAAAAGGTGTGCTCCGGTGGCATGCTAACGATACAAGATGTGCTCCGGTGGTATGCTAACGGGAAAAGGTGTGCTCCGGTGGCATGCTAACAGGGAAAGGGGTGCTCCGGTGGCATGCTAACGGGAGAAGGTGTCCTACTGTGGCATGCTAACAAGAAAAGGTGTGCTACAGTGGTATGCTAACGGGAAAAGGTGTGCTATCGTGGCAAGCTAACGGTAAAAGGTGTGCAACGGTGGCATGATAACGGAAAAAGGTGTGCTCCGGTGGCATGCTAACGGGAAAAGGTGTGCAACGGTGGCATGCTAACAGGAAAAGGTGTGCTCCGGTGGCATGCTAACGGGAAAAGGTGTGCTCCGGTGGCATGCTAACGGAAAAAAGTGTGCTCAGGTGGCATGCTAACGGGAAAAGCTGTGCTCCGGTGGCATGCCAATGGAAAAAGGTATGCTACGGTGGAGTGCTAATGGGAGAAGGTGTGCTCTGGTGGCATGCTAACGGTAAACGGTGTGCTCCAGTGGCATGCTAGCGGTAAAAGGTATGCTCCGGTGGCATGCTAACTAAAAAAGTTATGCTCCAGTGGCATGATATTGGGAAAAGGTGTGCAACGGTGGAATGCTAACGGCAGAAGGTGTGCTCCGGTGGGAACAATGGGAAAAGGTGTGCTCCGGTGGCATGCTAACGGGAAAATGTGTGCAACGGTGGCATGCTAACGGAAAAAGGTGTGCAATGGAGGCATGCTAACGGTAAAAGGTGCGCTCCAGTGGCATGCTAGGGGTAAAAGGTATGCTCCGGTGTCATGCTAACGGAAAAAGGTATGCTCCAGTGGCATGATATTGGGAAAAGGTGTGCAACGGTGGCATGCTAACGGCAGAAGGTGTGCTCCGGTGGGAACAATGGGAAAAGGTGTGCTCCGGTGGCATGCTAATGGGAAAATGTTTGCAACGGTGGCATGCTAACGGAAAAAGGTGTGCAATGGTGGCATGCTAACGGTAAAAGGTGTGCTCCAGTGGCATGGTAATGGGAAAAGGTATGCTACGGGGGTATGATAACGGGAAAAGGTGTCCAACGGTGGCATGCTAACAGGAGAAGGTGTGCTCCGGTGGCAACAACTGGAAAAGGTGTGCTCCGGTGGCATGCTAACGAGAAAAGGTGTGCAACAGTGGCATGCTAACTGGAAAAGGTGAGCAATGGTGGCATGCTAACGATACAAGATGTGCTCCGGTGGCATGCTAATTTGAAAAGGTGTGCTACAGTGGCATGCTAACAGGGAAAGGTGTGCTCCGGTGGCATGCTAAAGGGAGAATGTGTGCTACTGTGGCATGCTAACAAGAAAAAGTGTGCTACAGTGGCATGCTAATGGGAAAAGGTGTGCTATGGTGGCTTGCTAACTGTAAAAGGTGTGCAATGGTGGTATGATAACGAAAAAGGTGTGCTCCGGTGGCATGCTAAAGGGAAAAGGTGTTCTCCAGTGGATGCTAACGGGGAAAGGTGTGTTCCGGTGGCATGCTAACGGGAGAAGGTGTGCTCCGGGGGCATGCTAACGGGAAAATGTGTGCTCCGGTTGCATGCTAATGGGAAAAGGTGTGCTCCGGTGACATGCAAGCGGGAAAAGGTGTGCACAGGTGGCATGCTAATGGAAAAAGGTGTACTACAGCTGCATACTAATGGGAAAAGGTGTATTACTGTGGCATGCTCACGGTAAAGGTGTGCTCTGGTGGCATGCTGATGGTAAAAGGTGTGCTCCAGTGGCATACTAACAGTAAAAGGTGTGCTCAGGTGGCATGTTAACGGTAAAAGGTGTTCTCCGTTGGCATGCTAACGGTAAAGTTGTGCTTCGGTGGCATGCTAACGATACAAGGTGTGCTCCGGTGGCATGCTAACGGGAAAAGGTGTGCTCCGGTGGCATGCTAACACGGAAAGGTGTGCTCCGGTGGCATGCTAACGTGAGAAAGTGGCATGCTAACGAGAAGAGGTGCGCTACGGTGGCATGCTAACGGGAAAAGGGGTGCTCCGGTGGCATGCTAACGATACAAGGTGTGCTTCGGTGGCATGCTAACGGGAAAAGGTGTGCTCCGGTGGCATGCTAACACGGAAAGGTGTGCTCCGGTCGCATGCTAACGAGAAGAGGTGAGCTATGGTGGCATGCTAACGGAAAAGGTGTGCTATGGTGGCATGCTATCGGTAAAAGGTGTGCTCCGGTGGCTTGCTTTCGGTTAAACGTGTGCTCCGGTGGCATGCTAGCGATACAAGATGTGCTCCGGTGGCATGCTAATGGGAAAAGGTGTGCTCCAGTGGCATGCTAAAGGTAAAGGTGTGCTCCGGTGGCATGCTAACGGGAAAAGGTGTGGTACTGTGGCATGCTAACGGGAATAGATGTGCTACGGTGGCATGCTAAAGGGAAAAGGTGTTCTCCAGTGGATGCTAACGGGGAAAGGTGTGTTCCGGTGGCATGCTAATGGGAGAAGGTGTGCTCCGGTGGCATGCTATCAGGAGAAAATGTGCTCCGGGGGCATGCTAACAGGAAAATGTGTGCTCCGGTGGCATGCTGATGGTAAAAGGTGTGCTCTAGTGGCTTACTAATGGTAAAAGGTGTGCTCCGGTGGCATGTTAACGGTAAGAGGTGTTCTCCGTTGGCATGCTAACGGTAAAAGGTGTGCTACGGTGGCATGCTAACGATACAAGGTGTGCTCCGGTGGCAAGATATCGGAAAAAGGTGTGCTCGGGTGGCATGCAAACACGGAAAGGTGTGCTCCGGTGGCATGCTAACATGAGAAAGTGTGCTACGGTGACATGCTAACGAGAAGAGGTGCGCTGTGGTGGCATGCTAACGGGAAGAGATGTGCTATGGTGGCATGCTAACAGTAAAAGGTGTGCTCCTGTGGCTTGCTTTCGGTAAAAGGTGTGCTCCGGTGGCATGCTAACGATACAAGATGTGCTCCGGTGGTATGCTAACGGGAAAAGGTGTGCTCCGGTGGCATGCTAACAGGGAAAGGGGTGCTCCGGTGGCATGCTAACGGGAGAAGGTGTCCTACTGTGGCATGCTAACAAGAAAAGGTGTGCTACAGTGGTATGCTAACGGGAAAAGGTGTGCTATCATGGCAAGCTAACGGTAAAAGGTGTGCAACGGTGGCATGATAACGGAAAAAGGTGTGCTCCGGTGGCATGCTAACGGGAAAAGGTGTGCAACGGTGGCATGCTAACAGGAAAAGGTGTGCTCCGGTGGCATGCTAACGGGAAAAGGTGTGCTCCGGTGGCATGCTAACGGAAAAAAGTGTGCTCAGGTGGCATGCTAACGGGAAAAGCTGTGCTCCGGTGGCATGCCAATGGAAAAAGGTATGCTACGGTGGAGTGCTAATGGGAGAAGGTGTGCTCTGGTGGCATGCTAACGGTAAAAGGTGTGCTCCAGTGGCATGCTAGCGGTAAAAGGTATGCTCCGGTGGCATGCTAACTAAAAAAGTTATGCTCCAGTGGCATGATATTGGGAAAAGGTGTGCAACGGTGGAATGCTAACGGCAGAAGGTGTGCTCCGGTGGGAACAATGGGAAAAGGTGTGCTCCGGTGGCATGCTAACGGGAAAATGTGTGCAACGGTGGCATGCTAACGGAAAAAGGTGTGCAATGGAGGCATGCTAACGGTAAAAGGTGCGCTCCAGTGGCATGCTAGGGGTAAAAGGTATGCTCCGGTGTCATGCTAACGGAAAAAGGTATGCTCCAGTGGCATGATATTGGGAAAAGGTGTGCAACGGTGGCATGCTAACGGCAGAAGGTGTGCTCCGGTGGGAACAATGGGAAAAGGTGTGCTCCGGTGGCATGCTAATGGGAAAATGTGTGCAACGGTGGCATGCTAACGGAAAAAGGTGTGCAATGGTGGCATGCTAACGGTAAAAGGTGTGCTCCAGTGGCATGGTAATGGGAAAAGGTATGCTACGGGGGTATGATAACGGGAAAAGGTGTCCAACGGTGGCATGCTAACAGGAGAAGGTGTGCTCCGGTGGCAACAACTGGAAAAGGTGTGCTCCGGTGGCATGCTAACGAGAAAAGGTGTGCAACAGTGGCATGCTAACTGGAAAAGGTGAGCAATGGTGGCATGCTAACGATACAAGATGTGCTCCGGTGGCATGCTAATTTGAAAAGGTGTGCTACAGTGGCATGCTAACAGGGAAAGGTGTGCTCCGGTGGCATGCTAAAGGGAGAATGTGTGCTACTGTGGCATGCTAACAAGAAAAAGTGTGCTACAGTGGCATGCTAATGGGAAAAGGTGTGCTATGGTGGCTTGCTAACTGTAAAAGGTGTGCAATGGTGGTATGATAACGAAAAAGGTGTGCTCCGGTGGCATGCTAAAGGGAAAAGGTGTTCTCCAGTGGATGCTAACGGGGAAAGGTGTGTTCCGGTGGCATGCTAACGGGAGAAGGTGTGCTCCGGGGGCATGCTAACGGGAAAATGTGTGCTCCGGTTGCATGCTAATGGGAAAAGGTGTGCTCCGGTGACATGCAAGCGGGAAAAGGTGTGCACAGGTGGCATGCTAATGGAAAAAGGTGTACTACAGCTGCATACTAATGGGAAAAGGTGTATTACTGTGGCATGCTCACGGTAAAGGTGTGCTCTGGTGGCATGCTGATGGTAAAAGGTGTGCTCCAGTGGCATACTAACAGTAAAAGGTGTGCTCAGGTGGCATGTTAACGGTAAAAGGTGTTCTCCGTTGGCATGCTAACGGTAAAGTTGTGCTTCGGTGGCATGCTAACGATACAAGGTGTGCTCCGGTGGCATGCTAACGGGAAAAGGTGTGCTCCGTTGGCATGCTAACGGTAAAGTTGTGCTTCGGTGGCATGCTAACGATACAAGGTGTGCTCCGGTGGCATGCTAACGGGAAAAGGTGTGCTCCGGTGGCATGCTAACACGGAAAGGTGTGCTCCGGTGGCATGCTAACGTGAGAAAGTGGCATGCTAACGAGAAGAGGTGCGCTACGGTGGCATGCTAACGGGAAAAGGGGTGCTCCGGTGGCATGCTAACGATACAAGGTGTGCTTCGGTGGCATGCTAACGGGAAAAGGTGTGCTCCGGTGGCATGCTAACACGGAAAGGTGTGCTCCGGTCGCATGCTAACGAGAAGAGGTGAGCTATGGTGGCATGCTAACGGAAAAGGTGTGCTATGGTGGCATGCTATCGGTAAAAGGTGTGCTCCGGTGGCTTGCTTTCGGTTAAACGTGTGCTCCGGTGGCATGCTAGCGATACAAGATGTGCTCCGGTGGCATGCTAATGGGAAAATGTGTGCTCCGGTGGCATGCTAACAGGGAAAGGTGTGCTCCGGTGGCATGCTATCGGGAGAAGGTGTCCTACTGTGGCATGCTAACAAGAAAAGGTGTGCTACAGTGGCATGCTAACGGGAAAAGGTGTGCTATGGTGGCATGCTAATGGGAAAAGGTGTGCTATCGTGGCATGCTAACGGTAAAAGGTGTGCAACGCTGGCATGATAACGGAAAAAGGTGTGCTCCGGTGGCATGCTAACGGGAAAAGGTGTGCTCCGGTGGCATGCTAACGGAAAAAAGGATGCTCCTGTGGCATGCTAACGGGAAAATCTGTGCTCCGGTGGCATGCCAATGGAAAAAGGTATGCTACGGTGGAATGCTAATGGGAGAAGGTGTGCTCTGGTGGCATGCTAACGGTAAAAGGTGTGCTCCAGTGGCATGCTAGCGGTAAAAGGTGTGCTCTGGTGGCATGCTAACTGAAAAAGGTATGCTCCAGTGCCATGATATTGGGAAAAGGTGTGCAACGGTGGAATGCTAACGGCAGAAGGTGTGCTGCGGTGGGAACAATGGGAAAAGGTGTGCTCCGTTGGCATGCTAACGGGAAAATGTGTGCAATGGAGGCATGCTAACGGTAAAAAGTGTGCTCCGGTGGCATGCTAACGGGAAAAGGTATGCTCCGGTGGTATGATAGCGGGAAAAGGTGTGCAACGGTGGCATGCTAACAGGAGAAGGTGTGCTTCGGTGGCAACAACGGGAAAAGGTGTGCTGCGGTGGCATGCTAACGAGAAAAGGTGTGCAACGGTGGCATGCTAACGGGAAAAGGTGTGCAATGGTGGCATGCTAACGGTAAAAGGTGTGTTCCGGTGGCATGCTAACGTGAAAAGGTGTGTTCCGGTAGCATGCTAACGATACAAGATGTGCTCCGGTGGAATGCTAATGGGAAAAGGTGTTCTCCGGTGGTATGCTAACAGGGAAAGGTGTGCTCCGGTGGCATGCTAACGGGAGAAGGTGTGCTACTGTGGCATGCTAACAATAGAAGGTGTGATACAGTGGCATGCTAACGGGAAAATGTGTGCTATGGTGGCTTGCTAACGGGAAAAGGTGAGCTATGGTGGCATGCTAACTGTAAAAGGTGTGCAATGGTGGCATGATAACGGAAAAAGGTGTGCTACGGTGGCATGCTAAAGGGAAAGGGTGTTCTCCAGTGGATGCTAACGGGGAAAGGTGTGTTCCGAGGGCATGCTAACGGGAGAAGGTGTGCTCCGGTGGCATGCTAACTGGAGAAAATGTGCTCCGGGGGCATGCTAACGGGAAAATGTGTGCTCCGGTTGCATGCTAACGGGAAAAGGTGTGCTCCGGTGACATGCTAGCAGGAAAAGGTGTGCACCGGTGGCATGCTAATGGTAAAAGGTGTGCTACAGCGGCATACTAATGGGAAAAGGTGTAATACTGTGGCATGCTCACGGTAAAGGTGTGCTCTGGTGGCATGCTGATGGTAAAAGCTGTGCTCCAGTGTCACACTAACGGTGAAAGGTGTGCTCCGGTGGCATGTTAACGGTAAGAGGTGTTCTCTGTTGGCACTCTAACGGTAAAAGGTGTGCTACGGTTGCATGCTAACGATACAAGGTGTGCTCCGGTGGCATGCTAACGGGAAAAGGTGTGCTTCGGTGGCATGCTAACGAGAAGAGGTGCGCTACGGTGGCATGCTAACGGGAAAAGGTGTGCTCCGGTGGCATGCTAACGATACAAGGTGTGCTCCGATGGCATGCTAACGGGAAAAGGTGTGCTCCGGTGACATGCTAACACGCAAAGGTGTGCTCCGGTCGCATGCTAACGTAAGAAAGTGTGCTACAATGGCATGCTAATGGGAAAAGTTGTGCTCCGGTGGCATGCTAACGGAAAAAAGTGTGCTCCTGTGGCATGCTAACGGGAAAAGCTGTGCTCCGGTGGCATGCCAATGGAAAAAGGTTTGCTACGGTGGAATGGTAATGGGAAAAGGTGTGCGCTGGTGGCATGCTAACGGTAAAAGGTGTGCTCCAGTGGCATGCTAGCGGTAAAAGGTGAAATCCGGTGGCTTGCTCACGGAAATAGGTATGCTACAGTGGCATGATATTGGGAAAAGGTGTCCAATGGTGGCATGCTAACGGCATAAGGTGTGCTCCGGTGGGAACAATGGGAAAAGGTGTGCTCCGGTGGCATGCTAATGGGAAAATGAGTGCAACGGTGGAATGCTAACGGAAAAAGGTGTGTAATGGAGGCATGCTAACGGTAAAAGGTGTGCTCCGGTGGCATGCTAAAGGGAAGAGGTATGCTCTGGTGGTATGATAGCGGGAAAAGGTGTGCAACGGTGGCATGCTAACAGGAGAAGGTGTGCTTCGCTGGCAACAACGGGAAAAGGTGTGCTCCGGTGGCATGCTAACGGGAGAATGTGTGCTACTGTGGCATGCTAACATTAAAAGGTGTGCAACAGTGGCATGCTAACTGGAAAATGTGTGCTATGGTGGCTTGCTAACTGGAAAAGGTGAGCTATGGTGGCATGTTAACTGTAAAAGGTGGGCAATGGTGGCATGATAACGGAAAAAGGTGTGCAATGGAGGCATGCTAACGGTAAAAGGTGCGCTCCAGTGGCATGCTAGGGGTAAAAGGTATGCTCCGGTGTCATGCTAACGGAAAAAGGTATGCTCCAGTGGCATGATATTGGGAAAAGGTGTGCAACGGTGGCATGCTAACGGCAGAAGGTGTGCTCCGGTGGGAACAATGGGAAAAGGTGTGCTCCGGTGGCATGCTAATGGGAAAATGTTTGCAACGGTGGCATGCTAACGGAAAAAGGTGTGCAATGGTGGCATGCTAACGGTAAAAGGTGTGCTCCAGTGGCATGGTAATGGGAAAAGGTATGCTACGGGGGTATGATAACGGGAAAAGGTGTCCAACGGTGGCATGCTAACAGGAGAAGGTGTGCTCCGGTGGCAACAACTGGAAAAGGTGTGCTCCGGTGGCATGCTAACGAGAAAAGGTGTGCAACAGTGGCATGCTAACTGGAAAAGGTGAGCAATGGTGGCATGCTAACGATACAAGATGTGCTCCGGTGGCATGCTAATTTGAAAAGGTGTGCTACAGTGGCATGCTAACAGGGAAAGGTGTGCTCCGGTGGCATGCTAAAGGGAGAATGTGTGCTACTGTGGCATGCTAACAAGAAAAAGTGTGCTACAGTGGCATGCTAATGGGAAAAGGTGTGCTATGGTGGCTTGCTAACTGTAAAAGGTGTGCAATGGTGGTATGATAACGAAAAAGGTGTGCTCCGGTGGCATGCTAAAGGGAAAAGGTGTTCTCCAGTGGATGCTAACGGGGAAAGGTGTGTTCCGGTGGCATGCTAACGGGAGAAGGTGTGCTCCGGGGGCATGCTAACGGGAAAATGTGTGCTCCGGTTGCATGCTAATGGGAAAAGGTGTGCTCCGGTGACATGCAAGCGGGAAAAGGTGTGCACAGGTGGCATGCTAATGGAAAAAGGTGTACTACAGCTGCATACTAATGGGAAAAGGTGTATTACTGTGGCATGCTCACGGTAAAGGTGTGCTCTGGTGGCATGCTGATGGTAAAAGGTGTGCTCCAGTGGCATACTAACAGTAAAAGGTGTGCTCAGGTGGCATGTTAACGGTAAAAGGTGTTCTCCGTTGGCATGCTAACGGTAAAGTTGTGCTTCGGTGGCATGCTAACGATACAAGGTGTGCTCCGGTGGCATGCTAACGGGAAAAGGTGTGCTCCGGTGGCATGCTAACACGGAAAGGTGTGCTCCGGTGGCATGCTAACGTGAGAAAGTGGCATGCTAACGAGAAGAGGTGCGCTACGGTGGCATGCTAACGGGAAAAGGGGTGCTCCGGTGGCATGCTAACGATACAAGGTGTGCTTCGGTGGCATGCTAACGGGAAAAGGTGTGCTCCGGTGGCATGCTAACACGGAAAGGTGTGCTCCGGTCGCATGCTAACGAGAAGAGGTGAGCTATGGTGGCATGCTAACGGAAAAGGTGTGCTATGGTGGCATGCTATCGGTAAAAGGTGTGCTCCGGTGGCTTGCTTTCGGTTAAACGTGTGCTCCGGTGGCATTCTAGCGATACAAGATGTGCTCCGGTGGCATGCTAATGGGAAAAGGTGTGCTCCAGTGGCATGCTAAAGGTAAAGGTGTGCTCCGGTGGCATGCTAACGGGAAAAGGTGTGGTACTGTGGCATGCTAACGGGAATAGATGTGCTACGGTGGCATGCTAAAGGGAAAAGGTGTTCTCCAGTGGATGCTAACGGGGAAAGGTGTGTTCCGGTGGCATGCTAATGGGAGAAGGTGTGCTCCGGTGGCATGCTATCAGGAGAAAATGTGCTCCGGGGGCATGCTAACGGGAAAATGTGTGCTCCGGTGGCATGCTGATGGTAAAAGGTGTGCTCTAGTGGCTTACTAATGGTAAAAGGTGTGCTCCGGTGGCATGTTAACGGTAAGAGGTGTTCTCCGTTGGCATGCTAACGGTAAAAGGTGTGCTACGGTGGCATGCTAACGATACAAGGTGTGCTCCGGTGGCAAGATATCGGAAAAAGGTGTGCTCGGGTGGCATGCAAACACGGAAAGGTGTGCTCCGGTGGCATGCTAACATGAGAAAGTGTGCTACGGTGACATGCTAACGAGAAGAGGTGCGCTGTGGTGGCATGCTAACGGGAAGAGATGTGCTATGGTGGCATGCTAACAGTAAAAGGTGTGCTCCTGTGGCTTGCTTTCGGTAAAAGGTGTGCTCCGGTGGCATGCTAACGATACAAGATGTGCTCCGGTGGTATGCTAACGGGAAAAGGTGTGCTCCGGTGGCATGCTAACAGGGAAAGGGGTGCTCCGGTGGCATGCTAACGGGAGAAGGTGTCCTACTGTGGCATGCTAACAAGAAAAGGTGTGCTACAGTGGTATGCTAACGGGAAAAGGTGTGCTATCATGGCAAGCTAACGGTAAAAGGTGTGCAACGGTGGCATGATAACGGAAAAAGGTGTGCTCCGGTGGCATGCTAACGGGAAAAGGTGTGCAACGGTGGCATGCTAACAGGAAAAGGTGTGCTCCGGTGGCATGCTAACGGGAAAAGGTGTGCTCCGGTGGCATGCTAACGGAAAAAAGTGTGCTCAGGTGGCATGCTAACGGGAAAAGCTGTGCTCCGGTGGCATGCCAATGGAAAAAGGTATGCTACGGTGGAGTGCTAATGGGAGAAGGTGTGCTCTGGTGGCATGCTAACGGTAAAAGGTGTGCTCCAGTGGCATGCTAGCGGTAAAAGGTATGCTCCGGTGGCATGCTAACTAAAAAAGTTATGCTCCAGTGGCATGATATTGGGAAAAGGTGTGCAACGGTGGAATGCTAACGGCAGAAGGTGTGCTCCGGTGGGAACAATGGGAAAAGGTGTGCTCCGGTGGCATGCTAACGGGAAAATGTGTGCAACGGTGGCATGCTAACGGAAAAAGGTGTGCAATGGAGGCATGCTAACGGTAAAAGGTGCGCTCCAGTGGCATGCTAGGGGTAAAAGGTATGCTCCGGTGTCATGCTAACGGAAAAAGGTATGCTTCAGTGGCATGATATTGGAAAAAGGTGTGCAACGGTGGCATGCTAACGGCAGAAGGTGTGCTCCGGTGGGAACAATGGGAAAAGGTGTGCTCCGGTGGCATGCTAATGGGAAAATGTGTGCAACGGTGGCATGCTAACGGAAAAAGGTGTGCAATGGTGGCATGCTAACGGTAAAAGGTGTGCTCCAGTGGCATGGTAATGGGAAAAGGTATGCTACGGGGGTATGATAACGGGAAAAGGTGTCCAACGGTGGCATGCTAACAGGAGAAGGTGTGCTCCGGTGGCAACAACTGGAAAAGGTGTGCTCCGGTGGCATGCTAACGAGAAAAGGTGTGCAACAGTGGCATGCTAACTGGAAAAGGTGAGCAATGGTGGCATGCTAACGATACAAGATGTGCTCCGGTGGCATGCTAATTTGAAAAGGTGTGCTACAGTGGCATGCTAACAGGGAAAGGTGTGCTCCGGTGGCATGCTAAAGGGAGAATGTGTGCTACTGTGGCATGCTAACAAGAAAAAGTGTGCTACAGTGGCATGCTAATGGGAAAAGGTGTGCTATGGTGGCTTGCTAACTGTAAAAGGTGTGCAATGGTGGTATGATAACGAAAAAGGTGTGCTCCGGTGGCATGCTAAAGGGAAAAGGTGTTCTCCAGTGGATGCTAACGGGGAAAGGTGTGTTCCGGTGGCATGCTAACGGGAGAAGGTGTGCTCCGGGGGCATGCTAACGGGAAAATGTGTGCTCCGGTTGCATGCTAATGGGAAAAGGTGTGCTCCGGTGACATGCAAGCGGGAAAAGGTGTGCACAGGTGGCATGCTAATGGAAAAAGGTGTACTACAGCTGCATACTAATGGGAAAAGGTGTATTACTGTGGCATGCTCACGGTAAAGGTGTGCTCTGGTGGCATGCTGATGGTAAAAGGTGTGCTCCAGTGGCATACTAACAGTAAAAGGTGTGCTCAGGTGGCATGTTAACGGTAAAAGGTGTTCTCCGTTGGCATGCTAACGGTAAAGTTGTGCTTCGGTGGCATGCTAACGATACAAGGTGTGCTCCGGTGGCATGCTAACGGGAAAAGGTGTGCTCCGTTGGCATGCTAACGGTAAAGTTGTGCTTCGGTGGCATGCTAACGATACAAGGTGTGCTCCGGTGGCATGCTAACGGGAAAAGGTGTGCTCCGGTGGCATGCTAACACGGAAAGGTGTGCTCCGGTGGCATGCTAACGTGAGAAAGTGGCATGCTAACGAGAAGAGGTGCGCTACGGTGGCATGCTAACGGGAAAAGGGGTGCTCCGGTGGCATGCTAACGATACAAGGTGTGCTTCGGTGGCATGCTAACGGGAAAAGGTGTGCTCCGGTGGCATGCTAACACGGAAAGGTGTGCTCCGGTCGCATGCTAACGAGAAGAGGTGAGCTATGGTGGCATGCTAACGGAAAAGGTGTGCTATGGTGGCATGCTATCGGTAAAAGGTGTGCTCCGGTGGCTTGCTTTCGGTTAAACGTGTGCTCCGGTGGCATGCTAGCGATACAAGATGTGCTCCGGTGGCATGCTAATGGGAAAATGTGTGCTCCGGTGGCATGCTAACAGGGAAAGGTGTGCTCCGGTGGCATGCTAACGGGAGAAGGTGTCCTACTGTGGCATGCTAACAAGAAAAGGTGTGCTACAGTGGCATGCTAACGGGAAAAGGTGTGCTATGGTGGCATGCTAATGGGAAAAGGTGTGCTATCGTGGCATGCTAACGGTAAAAGGTGTGCAACGCTGGCATGATAACGGAAAAAGGTGTGCTCCGGTGGCATGCTAACGGGAAAAGGTGTGCTCCGGTGGCATGCTAACGGAAAAAAGGATGCTCCTGTGGCATGCTAACGGGAAAATCTGTGCTCCGGTGGCATGCCAATGGAAAAAGGTATGCTACGGTGGAATGCTAATGGGAGAAGGTGTGCTCTGGTGGCATGCTAACGGTAAAAGGTGTGCTCCAGTGGCATGCTAGCGGTAAAAGGTGTGCTCTGGTGGCATGCTAACTGAAAAAGGTATGCTCCAGTGCCATGATATTGGGAAAAGGTGTGCAACGGTGGAATGCTAACGGCAGAAGGTGTGCTGCGGTGGGAACAATGGGAAAAGGTGTGCTCCGTTGGCATGCTAACGGGAAAATGTGTGCAATGGAGGCATGCTAACGGTAAAAAGTGTGCTCCGGTGGCATGCTAACAGGAAAAGGTATGCTCCGGTGGTATGATAGCGGGAAAAGGTGTGCAACGGTGGCATGCTAACAGGAGAAGGTGTGCTTCGGTGGCAACAACGGGAAAAGGTGTGCTGCGGTGGCATGCTAACGAGAAAAGGTGTGCAACGGTGGCATGCTAACGGGAAAAGGTGTGCAATGGTGGCATGCTAACGGTAAAAGGTGTGTTCCGGTGGCATGCTAACGTGAAAAGGTGTGTTCCGGTAGCATGCTAACGATACAAGATGTGCTCCGGTGGAATGCTAATGGGAAAAGGTGTGCTCCGGTGGTATGCTAACAGGGAAAGGTGTGCTCCGGTGGCATGCTAACGGGAGAAGGTGTGCTACTGTGGCATGCTAACAATAGAAGGTGTGATACAGTGGCATGCTAACGGGAAAATGTGTGCTATGGTGGCTTGCTAACGGGAAAAGGTGAGCTATGGTGGCATGCTAACTGTAAAAGGTGTGCAATGGTGGCATGATAACGGAAAAAGGTGTGCTACGGTGGCATGCTAAAGGGAAAGGGTGTTCTCCAGTGGATGCTAACGGGGAAAGGTGTGTTCCGAGGGCATGCTAACGGGAGAAGGTGTGCTCCGGTGGCATGCTAACTGGAGAAAATGTGCTCCGGGGGCATGCTAACGGGAAAATGTGTGCTCCGGTTGCATGCTAACGGGAAAAGGTGTGCTCCGGTGACATGCTAGCAGGAAAAGGTGTGCACCGGTGGCATGCTAATGGTAAAAGGTGTGCTACAGCGGCATACTAATGGGAAAAGGTGTAATACTGTGGCATGCTCACGGTAAAGGTGTGCTCTGGTGGCATGCTGATGGTAAAAGCTGTGCTCCAGTGTCACACTAACGGTGAAAGGTGTGCTCCGGTGGCATGTTAACGGTAAGAGGTGTTCTCTGTTGGCACTCTAACGGTAAAAGGTGTGCTACGGTTGCATGCTAACGATACAAGGTGTGCTCCGGTGGCATGCTAACGGGAAAAGGTGTGCTTCGGTGGCATGCTAACGAGAAGAGGTGCGCTACGGTGGCATGCTAACGGGAAAAGGTGTGCTCCGGTGGCATGCTAACGATACAAGGTGTGCTCCGATGGCATGCTAACGGGAAAAGGTGTGCTCCGGTGACATGCTAACACGCAAAGGTGTGCTCCGGTCGCATGCTAACGTAAGAAAGTGTGCTACAATGGCATGCTAATGGGAAAAGTTGTGCTCCGGTGGCATGCTAACGGAAAAAAGTGTGCTCCTGTGGCATGCTAACGGGAAAAGCTGTGCTCCGGTGGCATGCCAATGGAAAAAGGTTTGCTACGGTGGAATGGTAATGGGAAAAGGTGTGCGCTGGTGGCATGCTAACGGTAAAAGGTGTGCTCCAGTGGCATGCTAGCGGTAAAAGGTGAAATCCGGTGGCTTGCTCACGGAAATAGGTATGCTACAGTGGCATGATATTGGGAAAAGGTGTCCAATGGTGGCATGCTAACGGCATAAGGTGTGCTCCGGTGGGAACAATGGGAAAAGGTGTGCTCCGGTGGCATGCTAATGGGAAAATGAGTGCAACGGTGGAATGCTAACGGAAAAAGGTGTGTAATGGAGGCATGCTAACGGTAAAAGGTGTGCTCCGGTGGCATGCTAAAGGGAAGAGGTATGCTCTGGTGGTATGATAGCGGGAAAAGGTGTGCAACGGTGGCATGCTAACAGGAGAAGGTGTGCTTCGCTGGCAACAACGGGAAAAGGTGTGCTCCGGTGGCATGCTAACGGGAGAATGTGTGCTACTGTGGCATGCTAACATTAAAAGGTGTGCAACAGTGGCATGCTAACTGGAAAATGTGTGCTATGGTGGCTTGCTAACTGGAAAAGGTGAGCTATGGTGGCATGTTAACTGTAAAAGGTGGGCAATGGTGGCATGATAACGGAAAAAGGTGTGCTCCGGTGGCATGCTAAAGGGAAAAGGTGTTCTCCAGTGGATGCTAACGGGGAAAGGTGTGTTCCGAGGGCATGTTAACGGGAGAAGGCGTGCTCCGGTGGTGCTCCGGTGGCATGCTAACAGGAGAAAATGTGCTCCGGGGGCATGCTAACGGGAAAAGGTGTGCTCCGGTGACATGTTAGCGGGAAAAGGAGTGCACCGGTGGCATGCTAATGGAAAAAGGTGTGCTACAGCGGCATACTAATGGGAAAAGGTGTAATACTGTGGCATGCTCACGGTAAAAGTGTGCTCTGGTGGCATGCTGATGGTAAAAGGTGTGCTCCAGTGGCACACTAACGGTAAAAGGTGTGCTCCGGTGGCATGTTAACGGTAAGAGGTTTTCTCCGTTGGCATTCTAACGGTAAAAGGTGTGCTACGTTGGCATGCTAACGATACAAGGTGTGCTCCGGTGTCATGCTAACAGTAAAAGGTGTGCTCCGGTGGCATGCTAACATGGAAAGGTGTGCTCCGGTGGCATGCTAATGTGAGAAAGTGTGCTACGGTGGCATGCCAACGAGAAGAGGTGCGCTTCGGTGGCATGCTAAAGGGAAAAGGTGTGCTCCGGTGGCATGCTAATGATAGAAGGTGTGCTCTGGTGGCATGCTAACGGGAAAAGGTGTGCTCCGGTGACATGCTAACACGCAAAGGTATGCTCCGGTCGCATGCTAACGTAAGAAAGTGTGCTACAATGGCATGCTAATGAGAAGATGTGCGCTACGGTGGCATGCAAACGGGAAAAGGTGTGCTATGGTGACATGCTAATGTTAAAAGGTGTGCTCTGGTGGCTTCCTTTCGGTAAAATGTGTGCTCTGGTGGCATGCTAGCGATACAAGATATGCTCCGGTGGCATGCTAACGGGAAAAGTTGTGCTCCGGTGGCATGCTAACAGGGAAAGGTGTGCTCTGGTGGCATGCTAACGGGAGAAGGTGTGCTACTGTGGCATGCTAACAGGAAAAGGTGTGCTATGGTGGCATGCTAACGGTAAAAGGTGTGCAACGGTGGCATGATAACGGAAAAAGGTGTGCTCCGGTGGCATGCTAACGGGAAAAGGTGTGCAACGGTGGCATGCTAACAGGAAAAGGTGTGCTCCGGTGGCATGCTAACGGGAAAAGGTGTGCTCTGGTGGTATGCTAACGGGAAAAGGTGTGCTACTGTGGCATGCTAAAGGGAAAAGGTGAACTCCGTTGGCATGCTAACGGGAAAACTGTGTGCTTCAGTGGCATGCTAACGGTAAAGGTGTGCTCCGCTGGCATGCTAACGGGAAGATGGTGTGCTACGGTGACATGCTAACGGTAAAGGTGTGCTCCAGTGTCATGCTAACGCGAAAAGGTGTGCTCCGGTGGCATGCTGACGGGAGGAGGTGTCTTCCGGTGGCATGCTAATGGATAAAGGTGGGCTACAGTGGCATGCTAACGGTAAAGGTGTGCTCCGGTGGCATGCTAACGGGAAAAAGTGTGCTCCGGTTGCATGCTAACGGTAAAGGTGTGCTCCGGTGGCATGCTAACAGTAAAAGGTGTGCTCTGGTGGCATGCTAATGGGAAAGGCAGGCTCCGGTGGCATGCTAATGGTTAAAGGTGTGCCCCGGTGGCATGCTAACGGAAAAAGGTGTGCTCCGGTGGCATGCTAAAGGGAAAAGGTGTTCTCCGGTGGCATGCTAACGATAGAAGGTGTGCTCCGGTGGCATGCTAACGGGAAAAGGTGTGCTCCGGTGACATGCTAACACGCAAAGGTATGCTCCGGTCGCATGCTAACGTAAGAAAGTGTGCTACAATGGCATGCTAATGAGAAGATGTGCGCTACGGTGGCATGCAAACGGGAAAAGGTGTGCTATGGTGGCATGCTAATGTTAAAAGGTGTGCTCTGGTGGCTTCCTTTCCGTAAAATGTGTGCTCTGGTGGCATGCTAGCGATACAAGATATGCTCCGGTGGCATGCTAACGGGAAAAGTTGTGCTCCGGTGGCATGCTAACAGGGAAAGGTGTGCTCTGGTGGCATGCTAACGAGAAAAGGTGTGCAACGGTGGCATGCTAACGGGAAAAGGTGTGCAATGGTGGCATGCTAACGGTAAAAGGTGTGTTCCGGTGGCATGCTAACGTGAAAAGGTGTGTTCCGGTAGCATGCTAACGATACAAGATGTGCTCCGGTGGAATTCTAATGGGAAAAGGTGTGCTCCGGTGGTATGCTAACAGGGAAAGGTGTGCTCCGGTGGCATGCTAACGGGAGAAGGTGTGCTACTGTGGCATGCTAACAATAGAAGGTGTGATACAGTGGCATGCTAACGGGAAAATGTGTGCTATGGTGGCTTGCTAACGGGAAAAGGTGAGCTATGGTGGCATGCTAACTGTAAAAGGTGTGCAATGGTGGCATGATAACGGAAAAAGGTGTGCTACGGTGGCATGCTAAAGGGAAAGGGTGTTCTCCAGTGGATGCTAACGGGGAAAGGTGTGTTCCGAGGGCATGCTAACGGGAGAAGGTGTGCTCCGGTGGCATGCTAACTGGAGAAAATGTGCTCCGGGGGCATGCTAACGGGAAAATGTGTGCTCCGGTTGCATGCTAACGGGAAAAGGTGTGCTCCGGTGACATGCTAGCAGGAAAAGGTGTGCACCGGTGGCATGCTAATGGTAAAAGGTGTGCTACAGCGGCATACTAATGGGAAAAGGTGTAATACTGTGGCATGCTCACGGTAAAGGTGTGCTCTGGTGGCATGCTGATGGTAAAAGCTGTGCTCCAGTGTCACACTAACGGTGAAAGGTGTGCTCCGGTGGCATGTTAACGGTAAGAGGTGTTCTCTGTTGGCACTCTAACGGTAAAAGGTGTGCTACGGTTGCATGCTAACGATACAAGGTGTGCTCCGGTGGCATGCTAACGGGAAAAGGTGTGCTTCGGTGGCATGCTAACGAGAAGAGGTGCGCTACGGTGGCATGCTAACGGGAAAAGGTGTGCTCCGGTGGCATGCTAACGATACAAGGTGTGCTCCGATGGCATGCTAACGGGAAAAGGTGTGCTCCGGTGACATGCTAACACGCAAAGGTGTGCTCCGGTCGCATGCTAACGTAAGAAAGTGTGCTACAATGGCATGCTAATGGGAAAAGTTGTGCTCCGGTGGCATGCTAACGGAAAAAAGTGTGCTCCTGTGGCATGCTAACGGGAAAAGCTGTGCTCCGGTGGCATGCCAATGGAAAAAGGTTTGCTACGGTGGAATGGTAATGGGAAAAGGTGTGCGCTGGTGGCATGCTAACGGTAAAAGGTGTGCTCCAGTGGCATGCTAGCGGTAAAAGGTGAAATCCGGTGGCTTGCTCACGGAAATAGGTATGCTACAGTGGCATGATATTGGGAAAAGGTGTCCAATGGTGGCATGCTAACGGCATAAGGTGTGCTCCGGTGGGAACAATGGGAAAAGGTGTGCTCCGGTGGCATGCTAATGGGAAAATGAGTGCAACGGTGGAATGCTAACGGAAAAAGGTGTGTAATGGAGGCATGCTAACGGTAAAAGGTGTGCTCCGGTGGCATGCTAAAGGGAAGAGGTATGCTCTGGTGGTATGATAGCGGGAAAAGGTGTGCAACGGTGGCATGCTAACAGGAGAAGGTGTGCTTCGCTGGCAACAACGGGAAAAGGTGTGCTCCGGTGGCATGCTAACGGGAGAATGTGTGCTACTGTGGCATGCTAACATTAAAAGGTGTGCAACAGTGGCATGCTAACTGGAAAATGTGTGCTATGGTGGCTTGCTAACTGGAAAAGGTGAGCTATGGTGGCATGTTAACTGTAAAAGGTGGGCAATGGTGGCATGATAACGGAAAAAGGTGTGCTCCGGTGGCATGCTAAAGGGAAAAGGTGTTCTCCAGTGGATGCTAACGGGGAAAGGTGTGTTCCGAGGGCATGTTAACGGGAGAAGGCGTGCTCCGGTGGTGCTCCGGTGGCATGCTAACAGGAGAAAATGTGCTCCGGGGGCATGCTAACGGGAAAAGGTGTGCTCCGGTGACATGTTAGCGGGAAAAGGTGTGCACCGGTGGCATGCTAATGGAAAAAGGTGTGCTACAGCGGCATACTAATGGGAAAAGGTGTAATACTGTGGCATGCTCACGGTAAAAGTGTGCTCTGGTGGCATGCTGATGGTAAAAGGTGTGCTCCAGTGGCACACTAACGGTAAAAGGTGTGCTCCGGTGGCATGTTAACGGTAAGAGGTTTTCTCCGTTGGCATTCTAACGGTAAAAGGTGTGCTACGTTGGCATGCTAACGATACAAGGTGTGCTCCGGTGTCATGCTAACAGTAAAAGGTGTGCTCCGGTGGCATGCTAACATGGAAAGGTGTGCTCCGGTGGCATGCTAATGTGAGAAAGTGTGCTACGGTGGCATGCCAACGAGAAGAGGTGCGCTTCGGTGGCATGCTAAAGGGAAAAGGTGTGCTCCGGTGGCATGCTAATGATAGAAGGTGTGCTCCGGTGGCATGCTAACGGGAAAAGGTGTGCTCCGGTGACATGCTAACACGCAAAGGTATGCTCCGGTCGCATGCTAACGTAAGAAAGTGTGCTACAATGGCATGCTAATGAGAAGATGTGCGCTACGGTGGCATGCAAACGGGAAAAGGTGTGCTATGGTGACATGCTAATGTTAAAAGGTGTGCTCTGGTGGCTTCCTTTCGGTAAAATGTGTGCTCTGGTGGCATGCTAGCGATACAAGATATGCTCCGGTGGCATGCTAACGGGAAAAGTTGTGCTCCGGTGGCATGCTAACAGGGAAAGGTGTGCTCTGGTGGCATGCTAACGGGAGAAGGTGTGCTACTGTGGCATGCTAACAGGAAAAGGTGTGCTATGGTGGCATGCTAACGGTAAAAGGTGTGCAACGGTGGCATGATAACGGAAAAAGGTGTGCTCCGGTGGCATGCTAACGGGAAAAGGTGTGCAACGGTGGCATGCTAACAGGAAAAGGTGTGCTCCGGTGGCATGCTAACGGGAAAAGGTGTGCTCTGGTGGTATGCTAACGGGAAAAGGTGTGCTACTGTGGCATGCTAAAGGGAAAAGGTGAACTCCGTTGGCATGCTAACGGGAAAACTGTGTGCTTCAGTGGCATGCTAACGGTAAAGGTGTGCTCCGCTGGCATGCTAACGGGAAGATGGTGTGCTACGGTGACATGCTAACGGTAAAGGTGTGCTCCAGTGTCATGCTAACGCGAAAAGGTGTGCTCCGGTGGCATGCTGACGGGAGGAGGTGTCTTCCGGTGGCATGCTAATGGATAAAGGTGGGCTACAGTGGCATGCTAACGGTAAAGGTGTGCTCCGGTGGCATGCTAACGGGAAAAAGTGTGCTCCGGTTGCATGCTAACGGTAAAGGTGTGCTCCGGTGGCATGCTAACAGTAAAAGGTGTGCTCTGGTGGCATGCTAACAGTAAAAGGTGGGCTCCGGTGGCATGCTAATGGGAAAGGCAGGCTCCGGTGGCATGCTAATGGTTAAAGGTGTGCCCCGGTGGCATGCTAACGGAAAAAGGTGTGCTCCGGTGGCATGCTAAAGGGAAAAGGTGTTCTCCGGTGGCATGCTAACGATAGAAGGTGTGCTCCGGTGGCATGCTAACGGGAAAAGGTGTGCTCCGGTGACATGCTAACACGCAAAGGTATGCTCCGGTCGCATGCTAACGTAAGAAAGTGTGCTACAATGGCATGCTAATGAGAAGATGTGCGCTACGGTGGCATGCAAACGGGAAAAGGTGTGCTATGGTGGCATGCTAATGTTAAAAGGTGTGCTCTGGTGGCTTCCTTTCCGTAAAATGTGTGCTCTGGTGGCATGCTAGCGATACAAGATATGCTCCGGTGGCATGCTAACGGGAAAAGTTGTGCTCCGGTGGCATGCTAACAGGGAAAGGTGTGCTCTGGTGGCATGCTAACGGGAGAAGGTGTGCTACTGTGGCATGCTAACAGGAAAAGGTGTGCTATGGTGGCATGCTAACGGTAAAAGGTGTGCAACGGTGGCATGATAACGGAAAAAGGTGTGCTCCGGTGGCATGCTAACGGGAAAAGGTGTGCAACGGTGGCATGCTAACAGGAAAAGGTGTGCTCCGGTGGCATGCTAACGGGAAAAGGTGTGCTCCGGTGGTATGCTAACGGGAAAAGGTGTGCTACTGTGGCATGCTAAAGGGAAAAGGTGAACTCCGTTGGCATGCTAACGGGAAAACTGTGTGCTACAGTGGCATGCTAACGGTAAAGGTGTGCTCCGCTGGCATGCTAACGGGAAGATGGTGTGCTACGGTGACATGCTAACGGTAAAGGTGTGCTCCAGTGTCATGCTAACGCGAAAAGGTGTGCTCCGGTGGCATGCTGACGGGAGGAGGTGTCTTCCGGTGGCATGCTAATGGATAAAGGTGGGCTACAGTGGCATGCTAACGGTAAAGGTGTGCTCCGGTGGCATGCTAACGGGAAAAAGTGTGCTCCGGTTGCATGCTAACGGTAAAGGTGTGCTCCGGTGGCATGCTAACAGTAAAAGGTGTGCTCTGGTGGCATGCTAACAGTAAAAGGTGGGCTCCGGTGGCATGCTAATGGGAAAGGCAGGCTCCGGTGGCATGCTAATGGTTAAAGGTGTGCCCCGGTGGCATGCTAACGGAAAAAGGTGTGCTCCGGTGGCATGCTAACTGGGAAAGGTGTACTGCGGTGGCATGCTAACGGTAAAAGCGGGCTCCGGTGGCATGCTAATGATAAAACGTGTGCTATGGTGGCATGCTAGTGGGAAAAGGTGTGCCGTGGTGGCTTGCTAATAGTAAAGGTGTGCTCCGGTGGCATGCTAATGGTTAAAGGTGTGCTCCAGTGGCATGCTAACGGAAAAAGGTGTGCCCCGGTGGCATGCTAACGGAAAAACGTGTGCTACGGTGGCATGCTAACGGGGAAAGGTGTGCTGCGGTGGCATGCTAACGGTAAAAGCGGGCTCCGGTGGCATTCTAACGATAAAACGTGTGCTATGGTGGCATGCTAACGGGAAAAGGTGTGCTGCGGTGGCATGCTAATAGTAAAGGTGTGCTCCGGTGGCATACTAATGGTTAAAGGTGTGCTCCAGTGGCATGCTAACGGAAAAAGGAGTGCTCCGGTAGCATGCTAACGTTAAAGGTGTGCTCCGGTGGCATGCTAACGGTAAAAGGTGTGCTCCGGTAGCATGCTAGCGGTAAAAGTGTGCTCCGGTGGCTTTCTAACGGTAAAAGGTGTGCTCAGGTGGCATGCTAAGGGTAAAAGGTGTGCTTTGGTAGCATGCTAACGGTAAAAGGTGTGCTCTGGTGGCATGCTAACGGGAAAAGATGTGCTCCGGTGGCATGCTAACGGGAAAATGCGTGCTGCGGTGGCATGCTCATGGTAAAGGGTGTGCTCCGGTGGCATGCTAACGGTAGAAGGAGTGCTCCGGTGGCATGATAATGAGTAAAGGTGTGCTACGGTGGCATGCTAATGGGAAAAGGTGTGCTCCGGTGGCATGCTAACGGGAAAAGGTGTGATCTGGTGGCATGCTAATGGAGAAAGGTGTGCTCCGGTGGCATGCTGACGGGAAAAGGTGTGCTCCAGTGGCATGCTAACGGGAGAAGGTTTGCCCCGGTGGCATACTAACGGGAAAAGGTGTGCTCCGGTGGCATGCTAATGGAAAGAGGTGTGCTACGGTGGCATGCTAATGGCGAAAGGTGTGTTACGGTGGCATGCTCACGGAAAAATGTGTGGTACGTTTGCATGCTCATTGTAAAAGGTGTGCTCCGGTGGCATGCTAACGGGAAAAGGCGTGCTACAGTGGCATACTCATGGGAAAGCGGTGTGCTCCGGTGACATGCTAACGGGAAAAGGTGTGCTCCTTTGGCATGCTAATGGGAAAAGGTATGCTCCAGTGGCATGCTAACAGGAAAAGGTGTGATCTGGTGGCATGCTAATAGAAAAAATTGTACTCCGATGGCATGCTAACGGGAAAAGGTGTGCTCTGGTGGCATGCTAACGGGAAAAGTTGTGCTCCTGTGGCATGCTAACAGAAAAAGGTGTGCTACGGTGGCATGCTAATTGGGAGAGGTGTGCTACGGTGGCTTGCTAATGGTAAAGGTGTGCTCCGGTGGCATGCTAATGGTAAAAGGTGTGCTCCGGTGGCATGCTAACGGAAAGGTGTGCTCTGGTGGTTTGCTAACGGGAAAAATGTGTGCTACATTGGCATGCTAATGGTAAAGGTGTGCTCCGGTGACATGCTAATGGGAAAAAGGCGTGCTACGGTGGCATGCTAACGGCAAGGGTGTGCTCCGGTGTCATGCTAACGGGAAAAGGTGCGCTCCGCTGGTATGCTGACGGGAAAAGGTGTGCTCCGGTGGCATGCTAACGGGAAAAGGTGTGCTCTGGTGGCATGCTAACCGGGAAAGGTGTCCTCCGGTGGCATGCTAAAGGGAGAAGGTGTGCTACAGTTGTATGCTAACGGGAAAAGGTGGTCTACAGTTGCATGCTAACGGGAAAAGGTGTGCTACAGTTGCATGCTAATGGGAAAAGGTGGGCTACAGTTGCATTCTAATAGGAAAAGGTGGGCTACGGTGGCCTGGTAACGGGAGAAGCTGTGCTCCGGTGGCATGCTAAAGGTAAAACTTGTGCTCCGGTGGCATGCTAACAGTAAAGGTGTGCTCCGGTGGCATGCTAACGGGAAAAGGTGTGCTCCGGTGGCATGCTAACGGGAAAAGGTGTGCTACGGTGGCATGCTAACGGGAAAAGGTTTACTACGGTGACAAGCTAACGGTAAAGGTGTGCTCCAGTGTCATGCTAACGCGAAAAGTGTGCTCCGGTGGCATGCTGACGGGAGAAGTTGTCTTCCGGTGGCATGCTAATGGAAAGATGTGTCCTACGGTGGCATGCTAACGGGTAAAGATGGGCTACAGTGGCATGCTAACAGTAAAGGTGTGCTCCGGTGGCATGCTAACGGGAAAAGGTGTGTTCCGGTGGCATGCTAACGGAAAAGTTGTGCTCCGGTGGCATGCTAACAGTAAAAGGTGTGCTCTGGTGGCATGCTAACAGGAAAAAGTGTGCTCCGGTGGCATGCTAATGGGAAAGGCGGGCTCCGGTGGCATGCTAATGGTTAAAGGTGTGCCCCGTTGGGATGCTAACGGAAAAACGTGTGCTCCTGTGGCATGCTAACGGGGAAAGGTGTGCTGCGGTGGCATGCTAACGGTAAAGGCGGGCTCCGGTGGCATGCAAATGATAAAACGTGTGCTATCGTGGCATGCTAATGGGAAAAGGTGTGCTGCGGTGGCATGATAACGGTAAAGGTGTGCTCCGGTGGCATGCTAATGGTTAAAGGTGTGCTCCAGTGGCATGCTAATGGAAAAAGGTGTGCTCCGTTGGCATGCTAATGTTAAAGGTGTGCTCCGGTGGCATGCTAACGGGAAAATGTGTACTACGGTGACAAGCTAACGGTAAAGGTGTGCTCCAGTGTCATGCTAACGCGAAAAGTGTGCTCCGGTGGCATGCTGACGGGAGAAGTTGTCTTCCGGTGGCATGCTAATGGAAAGAGGTGTCCTACGGTGGCATGTTAACGGGTAAAGATGGGCTACGGTGGCATGCTAACAGTAAAGGTGTGCTCCGGTGGCATGCTAACGGAAAAGTTGTGCTCCGGTGGCATGCTAACAGTAAAAGGTATGCTCTGGTGGCATGCTAACAGGAAAAAGTGTGCTCCGGTGGCATGCTAATGGGAAAGGCGGGCTCCGGTGGCATGCTAATGGTTAAAGGTGTGCCCTGTTGGCATGCTAACGGAAAAACGTGTGCTCCGGTGGCATGCTAACGGGGAAAGGTGTGATGCGGTGGCATGCTAATGGTAAAGGCGGGCTCCGGTGGCATGCAAACGATAAAACGTGTGCTATCATGGCATGCTAACGGTAAAGGTGTGCTCCGGTGGCATGCTAATGGTTAAAGGTGTGCTCCAGTGGCATGCTAATGGAAAAAGGTGTGCTCCGGTGGCATTATAATGTTAAAGGTGTGCTCCTGTGGCATGCTAAAGGGAAAAGGTGTGCTCCAGTGGCATGCTAGCGGTAAAGGGTGTGCTCCGGTGGCATGCTAACGGTAAAGGTGTGCTCCGGTGGTATGCTAACAGGAAAAGGTGTGCTCCGGTGACATGCTAGTGGTAAAAGGCATGCTCCGGTAGCATGCTAACGGTAAAAGGTGTGCTCCGGTGGCATGCTAAGGGGAAAAGCTGTGCTCTGGTGGCATGCTAATGGTAAAAGGTGTGCTCCGGTGGCATGCTAAGGGGAAAAGCTGTGCTCTGGTGGCATGCTAACGGTAAAAGGTATGCTCCGATGGCATACTAACGGTAAAAGGTGAGCTCCGGTGGCATGCTAACGGGAAAAGATGTGCTCCGGTGGCATGCTAACGGGAAAATGTGTGCTACGGTGGCATGCTCATGGTAAAAGGTGTGCTCCGGTGGCATGCTAACGGAAAAAGTGTGCTACGGTGGCATGCTAACGGGAGAACATGTGGTTCGGTGGCATGCTAACTGGAAAAGGTGTGCTCCGGTGGCATGCTAATGGGAGAAGGTGTGCTTCAGTGGCATGCTAACAGGAAAAGGTGTGCTCCGGTGACATGCTAACGGGAGATGGTGTGCTACGATTACATGCTGACGGTAAAAGGTGTGCTCCGGTGGCTTGCCAACAAGAGAAGGTGTGCTACGGTGGCATGCTAACGGCAAAAGGTTTGCTCCAGTGGCATGCTAACTGAAAAAGGTGTGCTACGGTGGCATGCTAACGGGGAAAGGTGTGCTACGGTGGCATGCTAACGGTAAAGGTGTGCTCCGGTGGCATGTCAACGGGAAAAGGTGTGCTCCAATGGCATGCTAACAAGAAAAGGTGTGCTCCGGTGGCATGCTAACGGTAAAGGTGTGCTCCGGTGACATGCTAACGGTGAAAGGTGTGCTCCCGTGGCA
The DNA here is from genome assembly GCF_046119375.1 of Phyllobates terribilis. NCBI lineage: Eukaryota > Metazoa > Chordata > Amphibia > Anura > Dendrobatidae > Phyllobates > Phyllobates terribilis. The sequence continues at coordinate 114,222 of NW_027363635.1, forward strand.
TGCTAACGGGAAAAGGTGTGCTCCGCTGCCATGTCAATGGGAAAAGGGTGCTCCGATGGCATGCTAACGGGAAAAGGTGTGCTCCGGTGGCATGCTAATGGTAAAGGTGTGCTCCGGTGGCATGCTAACGGTCAAAGGTGTCCTCTGATGGCATGCTAACGGTAAAGGGTGTGCTCCGGTGGCATGCTAATGGTAAAGGTGTGCTTCGGTGGTATGCTAACAGGAAAAGGTGTGCTCCTGTGGCATGCTAACGGGGAAAGAAGTGCTCCGGTGGCATGCTAAACGGGAAAGGTGTCCTCCGTTGGCATGCTAAAGGGAGAAGGTGTGCTACAGTTGCATGCTAATGGGAAAAGGTGGGCTACAGTTGTATGCTAACGGGAAACAGTGTGCTACAGTTGCATGCTAACGGCAAAAGGTGGGCTACAGTTGCATGCTAATAGGAAAAGGTGGGCTACGGTGGCATGGTAACGGGAGAAGGAGTGCTCTGGTGGCATGCTAACGGTAAAACGTGTGCTCCGGTGGCATGCTAATGGTAAAGGTGTGCTCCGGTGGCATGCTAACGGGAAAAGGTGTGCTCCGGTGGGATGCTAACAGGGAAAGTTGTGCTCCGGTGGCATGCTAACGTGAGAAGGTGTGCTACTGTAGCATGCTAAAGGGAAAAGGTGTGCTCCGGTGGCATGCTAAAGGTAAAGGTGTGCTCTGGTGGCATGCTAACGGGAAAAGGTGTGGTACTGTGGCATGCTAACGGGAAAAGGTGTGCTACGGTGGCATGCTAAAGGGAAAAGGTGTTCTCCAGTGGATGATAATGGGGAAAGGTGTGTTCCGGTGGCATGCTAATGGGAGAAGGTGTGCTCCGGTGGCATGCTAACAGGAGAAAATGTGCTCCGGGGGCATGCTAACGGGAAAATGTGTGCTCCGATGGCATGCTAACAGGAAAAGGTGTGCTACGGTGACATGCTAGCGGGAAAAGATGTGCACCGGTGGCATGCTAATGGAAAAAGGTGTGCTACAGCGGCATACTAACTGGAAAAGGTGTAATATTGTGGCATGCTCACGGTAAAGGTGTGCTCTGGTGGCATGCTGATGGTAAAAGGTGTGCTCCGGTGGCATACTAACGGTAAAAGTTGTGCTCCGGTGGCATGTTAACGGTAAAAGGTGTTTTCCGTTGGCATGCTAACGGTAAAAGGTGTGATACAGTGTCATGCTTAACGATACAAGGTGTGCTCCGGTGGCATGCTAACGGGAAAAGGTGTGCTCCAGTGGCATGCTAACACGGAAAGGTGTGATCCGGTGGCTTGCTAACGTGAGAAAGTGTGCTCCGGTGGCATGCTAACGAGAAGAGGAGCGCTACGGTGGCATGCTAACGGGAAAAGGTGTTCTCCGGTGGCATGCTAACGATACAAGGTGTGCTCCGGTGGCATGCTAACGGGAAAAGGGGTGCTCCGGTGGCATGCTAATACGGAAAGGTGTGCTCCGGTGGCATGCTAACGTGAGAAAGAGTGCTACGGTGGCATGCTAACGAGAAGAGGAGCGCTACGGTGGCATGCTAATGGGAAAAGGTGTGCCATGGTGGCATGCTAACAGTAAAAGGTGTGCTCCGGTGGCTTGCTTTTGGTAAAAGGTGTGCTCCGGTGGCATGCTAACGATACAAGATGTGCTCCGGTGGCATGCTAACGGGAAAAGGAGTAATACTGTGGCATGCTCACGGTAAAGGTGTGCTCTGGTGGCATGTTAATGGTAAAAGGTGTTCTCCGTTGGCATGCTAACGGTAAAAGGTGTGATACGTTGTCATGCTTAACGATACAAGGTGTGCTCCGGTGGCATGCTAACGGGAAAAGGTGTGCTCCAGTGGCATGCTAACAAGGAAAGGTGTGCTCCAGTGGCATGCTAACGTGGGAAAGTGTGCTACGGTGGCATGCTAACGAGAAGAGGAGCGCTACGGTGGCATGCTAACGGGAAAAGGTGTGCTCCGGTGGCATGCTAACGATACAAGGTGTGCTCCGGTGGCAAGATAACGGGAAAAGGTGTGCTCCGGTGGCATGCAAACACGGAAAGGTGTGCTCCGGTGGCATGCTAACGTGAGAAAGTGTGCTACGGTGGCATGCTAACGAGAAGAGGTGCGCTATGGTGGCATGCTAACGGGAAGAGGTGCGCTATGGTGGCATGCTAACAGTAAAAGGTGTGCTCCGGTGGCTTGCTTTCGGTAAAAGGTGTGCTCCGGTGGCTTGCTTTCGGTAAAAGGTGTGCTCCGGTGGCTTGCTTTCGGTAAGAGGTGTGCTCCGGTGGCATGCTAACGATACAAGATGTGCTCCGGTGGCATGCTAACGGGAAAAGGTGTGCTCCGGTGGCATGCTAACAGGGAAAGGTGTGCTCCGGTGGCATACTAACGGTAAAAGGTGTGCTCCGGTGGCATGTTAACGGTAAAAGGTGTTCTCCGTTGGCATGCTAACGGTAAAAGGTGTGCTACGGTGGCATGCTAACGATACAAGGTGTGCTCTGGTGGCATGCTAACGGGAAAAGGTGTGCTCCGATGGCATGCTAACACGGAAAGGTGTGCTCCGGTGGCATGCTAACGTGAGAAAGTGTGCTACGGTGGCATGCTAATGAGAAGAGGTGCGCTACGGTGGCATGCTAATGGGAAAGGTGTGCTACGGTGGCATGCTAACGATACAAGGTGTGCTCCGGTGGCATGCTAACGGGAAAAGGTGTGCTCCGGTGACATGCTAACACGGAAAGGTGTGCTCCGGTCGCATGCTAACGTAAGAAAGTGTGCTACAATGGCATGCTAACGAGAAGAGGTGCGCTACGGTGGCATGCAAACGGGAAAAGGTGTGCTATGGTGGCATGGTAACTGTAAAAGGTGTGCTCTGGTGGCTTCCTTTCGGTAAAATGTGTGCTCTGGTGGCATGCTAGCGATACAAGATGTGCTCCGGTGGCATGCTAACGGGAAAAGGTGTGCTCCGGTGGCATGCTAACAGGGAAAGGTGTGCTCCGGTGGCATGCTAACGGGAGAAGGTGTGCTACTGTGGCATGCTAACAAGAAAAGGTGTGCTACAGTGGCATGCTAACTGGAAAAGGTGTGCTATGATGGCATGCTAACGGGAGAAGGTGTGCTCCAGTGGCATGCTAACAGGAGAAAATGTGCTCCGGGGGCATGCTAACGGGAAAATGTGTGCTCCGGTTGCATGCTAACGGGAAAAGGTGTGCTCCGGTGACATGCTAGCGGGAAAAGGTGTGCACCGGTGGCATGCTAATGGAAAAAGGTGTGCTACAGCGGCATACTAATGGGAAAAGGTGTAATACTGTGGCATGCTGATGGTAAAGGTGTGCTCTGGTGGCATGCTGATGGTAAAAGGTGTGCTCCAGTGGCATACTAACGGTAAAAGGTGTGCTCCGGTGGCATGTTAACGGTAAAAGGTTTTCTCCGTTGGCATGCTAACGGTAAAAGGTGTGCTACGGTGGCATGCTAACGATACAAGGTGTGCTCTGGTGGCATGCTAACAGGAAAAGGTGTGCTCCGGTGGCATGCTAACACGGAAAGGTGTGCTCCGTTCGCATGCTAACGTAAGAAAGTGTGCTACAATGGCATGCTAACGAGAAGAGGTGCGCTACGGTGGCATGCAAACGGGAAAAGGTGTGCTATGGTGGCATGCTAACGGTAAAACGTGTGCTCTGCTGGCTTCCTTTCGGTAAAATGTGTGCTCTGGTGGCATGCTAGCGATACAAGATGTGCTCCGGTGGCATGCTAATGGGAAAAGGTGTGCTCCGGTGGCATGCTAACAGGGAAAGGTGTGCTCCGGTGGCATGCTAACGGAAGAAGGTGTGCTACTGTGGCATGCTAACAAGAAAAGGTGTGCTACAGTGGCATGCTAACTGGAAAAGGTGTGCTATGATGGCATGCTAATGGTAAAATGTGTGCTATGGTGGCATGCTAACGGTAAAAGGTGTGCAACGGTGGCATGATAACGGTAAAAGGTGTGCTCCGGTGGCATGCTAACGGGAAAAGGTGTGCAACGGTGGCATGCTAACAGGAAAAGGTGTGCTCCGGTGGCATGCTAACGGGAAAAGGTGTGCTCCGGTGGCATGCTAACGGAAAAAGGTGTGCTCCGGTGGCATGCTGATGGTAAAAGGTGTGCTCCGGCGGCATGCTAACGGTAAAAGGTGTTCTCCGTTGGCATGCTAACAGTTAAATGTGTGCTCAGGTGGCACGCTAACGATGCAAGGTGTGCTCTTGTGGCATGCTAACGGGAAAAGGTGTACTCCGGTGGAATGCTGACAGGGAAAGTTGTGCTCCGTCGGCATGCTAACGTGAGAAGGTGTGCTACTGTAGCATGCTAACGGGAAAAGGTGTGCTCCAGTGGCATGCTAAAGGTAAAGGTATGCTCTGGTGGCATGCTAACGGGAAAAGGTGTGGTACTGTGGCATGCTAACGGGAATAGGTGTGCTACGGTGGCATGCTAAAGGGAAAAGATGTTCTCCAGTGGATGCTAACCGGGAAAGGTGTGTTCCGGTGGCATGCTAATGGGAGAAGGTGTGCTCCGGTGGCATGCTAACAGGAGAAAATGTGCTCCGGGGGCATGCTAACGGGAAAATGTGTGCTCCGGTGGCATGCTGATGGTAAAAGGAGTGCTCCAGTGGCTTACTAATGGTAAAAGGTGTGCTCCGATGGCATGTTAACGGTAAGAGGTGTTCTCCGCTGGCATGCTAACGGTAAAAGGTGTGCTACGGTGGCATGCTAACGATACAAGGTGTGCTCCGGTGGCAAGATAATGGAAAAAGGCGTGCTCCGGTGGCATGCAAACACGGAAAGGTGTGCTCCGGTGGCATGCTAACGTGAGAAAGTGTGCTACGGTGGCATGCTAACGAGAAGAGGTGCGCTATGGTGGCATGCTAACGGGAAGAGGTGTGCTATGGTGGCATGCTAACAGTAAAAGGTGTGCTCCTGTGGCTTGCTTTCGGTAAAATGTGTGATCCGGTGGCATGCTAACGATACAAGATGTGCTCCGGTGGCATGTTAACGGGAAAAGGTGTGCTCTGGTGGCATGCTAACGGGAAAAGGGGTGCTCTGGTGGCATGCTAACGGTAAAAGGTGTGCTCCAGTGGCATGCTAGCGGTAAAAGGTGTGCTCCGGTGGCATGCTAACTAAAAAAGTTATGCTCCAGTGGCATGATATTGCGAAAAGGTGTGCAACGGTGGAATGCTAACGGCAGAAGGTGTGCTCCGGTGGGAACAATGGGAAAAGTTGTGCTCCGGTGGCATTCTAACGGGAAAATGTGTGCAACGGTGGCATGCTAACGGAAAAAGGTGTGCAATGGAGGCATGCTAACGGTAAAAGGTGCGCTCCAGTGGCATGCTAGTGGTAAAAGGTATGCTCCGGTGTCATGCTAACGGAAAAAGGTATGCTCCAGTGGCATGATATTGGGAAAAGCTGTGCAACGGTGGCATGCTAACGGCAGAAGGTGTGCTCCGGTGGGAACAATGGGAAAAGGTGTGCTCCGGTGGCATGCTAACGGGAAAATGTGTGCAACGGTGGCATGCTAACGGGAAAAGGTGTGCAATGGTGGCATGCTAACGGTAAAAGGTGTGTTCCGGTGGCATGCTAACGTGAAAAGGTGTGTTCCGGTAGCATGCTAACGATACAAGATGTGCTCCGGTGGAATGCTAATGGGAAAAGGTGTGCTCCGGTGGTATGCTAACAGGGAAAGGTGTGCTCCGGTGGCATGCTAACGGGAGAAGGTGTGCTACTGTGGCATGCTAACAATAGAAGGTGTGATACAGTGTCATGCTAACGGGAAAATGTGTGCTATGGTGGCTTGCTAACGGGAAAAGGTGAGCTATGGTGGCATGCTAACTGTAAAAGGTGTGCAATGGTGGCATGATAACGGAAAAAGGTGTGCTACGGTGGCATGCTAAAGGGAACGGGTGTTCTCCAGTGGATGCTAACGGGGAAAGGTGTGTTCCGAGGGCATGCTAACGGGAGAAGGTGTGCTCCGGTGGCATGCTAACTGGAGAAAATGTGCTCCGGGGGCATGCTAACGGGAAAATGTGTGCTCCGGTTGCATGCTAACGGGAAAAGGTGTGCTCCGGTGACATGCTAGCGGGAAAAGGTGTGCACCGGTGGCATGCTAATGGTAAAAGGTGTGCTACAGCGGCATACTAATGGGAAAAGGTGTAATACTGTGGCATGCTCACGGTAAAGGTGTGCTCTGGTGGCATGCTGATGGTAAAAGCTGTGCTCCAGTGTCACACTAACGGTAAAAGGTGTGCTCCGGTGGCATGTTAACGGTAAGAGGTCTTCTCTGTTGGCACTCTAACGGTAAAAGGTGTGCTACGGTGGCATGCTAACGATACAAGGTGTGCTCCGGAGGCATGCTAACGGGAAAAGGTGTGCTTCGGTGGCATGCTAACACGGAAAGGTGTGCTCCGGTGGCATGCTAACGAGAAGAGGTGCGCTACGGTGGCATGCTAACGGGAAAAGGTGTGCTCCGGTGGCATGCTAACGATACAAGGTGTGCTCCGATGGCATGCTAACGGGAAAAGGTGTGCTCCGGTGACATGCTAACACGCAAAGGTGTGCTCCGGTCGCATGCTAACGTAAGAAAGTGTGCTACAATAGCATGCTAATGGGAAAAGTTGTGCTCCAGTGGCATGCTAACGGAAAAAAGTGTGCTCCTGTGGCATGCTAACGAGAAAAGCTGTGCTCCGGTGGCATGCCAATGGAAAAAGGTTTGCTACGGTGGAATGGTAATGGGAGAAGGTGTGCGCTGGTGGCATGCTAACAGTAAAAGGTGTGCTCCAGTGGCATGCTAGCGGTAAAAGGTGAAATCCGGTGGCTTGCTCACGGAAATAGGTATGCTACAGTGGCATGATATTGGGAAAAGGTGTCCAACGGTGGCATGCTAACGGCATAAGGTGTGCTCCGGTGGGAACAATGGGAAAAGGTGTGCTCCGGTGGCATGCTAATGGGAAAATGAGTGCAACGGTGGAATGCTAACGGAAAAAGGTGTGCAATGAAGGCATGCTAACGGTAAAAGGTGTGCTCCGGTGGCATGCTAAAGGGAAGAGGTATGCTCTGGTGGTATGATAGCGGGAAAAGGTGTGCAACGGTGGCATGCTAACAGGAGAAGGTGTGCTTCGCTGGCAACAACGGGAAAAGGTGTGCTCCGGTGGCATGCTAACGAGAAAAGGTGTGCAACGGTGGCATGCTAACGGTAAAAGGTGTGTTCCCGTGGCATGCTAACGTGAAAAGGTGTGTTCCGGTGGCATGCTAACAATACAAGATGTGCTCCGGTGGCATGCTAATGGGAAAAGGTGTGCTCCGGTGGTATGCTAACAGGGAAATGTGTGCTCCGGTGGCATGCTAACGGGAGAATGTGTGCTACTGTGGCATGCTAACAATAAAAGGTGTGCTACAGTGGCATGCTAACTGGAAAATGTGTGCTATGGTGGCTTGCTAACGGGAAAAGGTGAGCTATGGTGGCATGCTAACTGTAAAAGGTGTGCAATGGTGGCATGATAACGGAAAAAGGTGTGCTCTGGTGGCATGCTAACGGGAAAAGCTGTGCTCCGGTGGCATGCCAATGGAAAAAGGTATGTTATGGTGGAATGCTAATAGGAGAAGGTGTGCTCCGGTGGCATGCTAACTGTAAAAGGTGTGCTCCAGTGGCATGCTAGCGGTAAAAGGTGTGCTCCGGTGTCATGCTAATGGAAATAGGTATGCTCCAGTGGCATGATATTGGGAAAAGGTGCGCAACGGTGGCATGCTAACGGCAGAAGGTGTGCTCCGGTGGGAACAATGGGAAAAGGTGTGCTCCGGTGGCATGCTAACGGGAAAATGCGTGCAACGGTGGAATGCTAACGGAAAAATGTGTGCAATGGAGGCATGCTAACGGTAAAAGGTGTGCTCCGGTGGCATGCTAACGGGAAGAGGTATGCTCCGGTGGTATGATAGCGGGAAAAGGTGTGCAACGGTGGCATGCTAACAGGAGAAGGTGTGCTTCGGTAGCAACAATGGGAAAAGGTGTGCTCCGGTGGCATGCTAACGTGAAAAGGTGTGTTCCGGTGGCATGCTAACGATACAAGATGTGCTCCGGTGGCATGCTAATGGGAAAAGGTGTGCTCCGGTGGTATGCTAACAGGGAAATGTGTGCTCCGGTGGCATGCTAACGGGAGAATGTGTGCTACTGTGGCATGCTAACATTAAAAGGTGTGCAACAGTGGCATGCTAACTGGAAAATGTGTGCTATGGTGGCATGCTAACTGGAAAAGGTGAGCTATGGTGGCATGTTAACTGTAAAAGGTGGGCAATGGTGGCATGATAACGGAAAAAGGTGTGCTCCGGTGGCATGCTAAAGGGAAAAGGTGTTCTCCAGTGGATGCTAACGGGGAAAGGTGTGTTCCGAGGGCATGCTAACGGGAGAAGGCGTGCTCCGGTGGCATGCTAACAGGAGAAAATGTGCTCCGGGGGCATGCTAACGGGAAAAGGTGTGCTCCGGTGACATGTTAGCGGGAAAAGGTGTGCACCGGTGGCATGCTAATGGAAAAAGGTGTGCTACAGCGGCATACTAATGGGAAAAGGTGCAATACTGTGGCATGCTCACGGTAAAAGTGTGCTCTGGTGGCATGCTGATGGTAAAAGGTGTGCTCCAGTGGCACACTAACGGTAAAAGGTGTGCTCCGGTGGCATGTTAACGGTAAGAGGTTTTCTCCGTTGGCATTCTAACGGTAAAAGGTGTGCTACGTTGGCATGCTAACGATACAAGGTGTGCTCCGGTGTCATGCTAACGGGAAAAGGTGTGCTCCGGTGGCATGCTAACATGGAAAGGTGTGCTCCGGTGGCATGCTAATGTGAGAAAGTGTGCTACGGTGGCATGCCAACGAGAAGAGGTGCGCTTCGGTGGCATGCTAAAGGGAAAAGGTGTGCTCCGGTGGCATGCTAACGATAGAAGGTGTGCTCCGGTGGCATGCTAACGGGAAAAGGTGTGCTCCGGTGACATGCTAACACGCAAAGGTATGCTCCGGTCGCATGCTAACGTAAGAAAGTGTGCTACAATGGCATGCTAATGAGAAGATGTGCGCTACGGTGGCATGCAAACGGGAAAAGGTGTGCTATGGTGGCATGCTAATGTTAAAAGGTGTGCTCTGGTGGCTTCCTTTCGGTAAAATGTGTGCTCTGGTGGCATGCTAGCGATACAAGATATGCTCCGGTGGCATGCTAACGGGAAAAGTTGTGCTCCGGTGGCATGCTAACAGGGAAAGGTGTGCTCTGGTGGCATGCTAACGGGAGAAGGTGTGCTACTGTGGCATGCTAACAGGAAAAGGTGTGCTATGGTGGCATGCTAACGGTAAAAGGTGTGCAACGGTGGCATGATAACGGAGAAAGGTGTGCTCCGGTGGCATGCTAACGGGAAAAGGTGTGCAGCGGTGGCATGCTAACAGGAAAAGGTGTGCTCCGGTGGCATGCTAACGGGAAAAGGTGTGCTCCGGTGGTATGCTAACGGGAAAAGGTGTGCTACTGTGGCATGCTAAAGGGAAAAGGTGAACTCCGTTGGCATGCTAACGGGAAAACTGAGTGCTACAGTGGCATGCTAACGGTAAAGGTGTGCTCCGCTGGCATGCTAACGGGAAGATGGTGTGCTACGGTGACATGCTAACGGTAAAGGTGTGCTCCAGTGTCATGCTAACGCGAAAAGGTGTGCTCCGGTGGCATGCTGACGGGAGGAGGTGTCTTCCGGTGGCATGCTAATGGATAAAGGTGGGCTACAGTGGCATGCTAACGGTAAAGGTGTGCTCCGGTGGCATGCTAACGGGAAAAAGTGTGCTCCGGTTGCATGCTAACGGTAAAGGTGTGCTCCGGTGGCATGCTAACAGTAAAAGGTGTGCTCTGGTGGCATGCTAACAGTAAAAGGTGGGCTCCGGTGGCATGCTAATGGGAAAGGCAGGCTCCGGTGGCATGCTAATGGTTAAAGGTGTGCCCCGGTGGCATGCTAACGGAAAAAGGTGTGCTCCGGTGGCATGCTAACTGGGAAAGGTGTACTGCGGTGGCATGCTAACGGTAAAAGCGGGCTCCGGTGGCATGCTAATGATAAAACGTGTGCTATGGTGGCATGCTAGTGGGAAAAGGTGTGCCGTGGTGGCTTGCTAATAGTAAAGGTGTGCTCCGGTGGCATGCTAATGGTTAAAGGTGTGCTCCAGTGGCATGCTAACGGAAAAAGGTGTGCCCCGGTGGCATGCTAACAGAAAAACGTGTGCTACGGTGGCATGCTAACGGGGAAAGGTGTGCTGCGGTGGCATGCTAACGGTAAAAGCGGGCTCCGGTGGCATTCTAACGATAAAACGTGTGCTATGGTGGCATGCTAACGGGAAAAGGTGTGCTGCGGTGGCATGCTAATAGTAAAGGTGTGCTCCGGTGGCATACTAATGGTTAAAGGTGTGCTCCAGTGGCATGCTAACGGAAAAAGGAGTGCTCCGGTAGCATGCTAACGTTAAAGGTGTGCTCCGGTGGCATGCTAACGGTAAAAGGTGTGCTCCGGTAGCATGCTAGCGGTAAAAGTGTGCTCCGGTGGCATTCTAACGGTAAAAGGTGTGCTCCGGTGGCATGTTAAGGGTAAAAGGTGTGCTTTGGTAGCATGCTAACGGTAAAAGGTGTGCTCCGGTGGCATGCTAACGGGAAAAGATGTGCTCCGGTGGCATGCTAAGGGTAAAAGGTGTGCTTTGGTAGCATGCTAACGGTAAAAGGTGTGCTCCGGTGGCATGCTAACGGGAAAAGATGTGCTCCGGTGGCATGCTAACGGGAAAATGCGTGCTGCGGTGGCATGCTCATGGTAAAGGGTGTGCTCCGGTGGCATGCTAACGGTAGAAGGAGTGCTCCGGTGGCATGATAATGAGTAAAGGTGTGCTACGGTGGCATGCTAATGGGAAAAGGTGTGCTCCGGTGGCATGCTAACGGGAAAAGGTGTGATCTGGTGGCATGCTAATGGAGAAAGGTGTGCTCCGGTGGCATGCTGACGGGAAAAGGTGTGCTCCAGTGGCATGCTAACGGGAGAAGGTTTGCTCCGGTGGCATACTAACGGGAAAAGGTGTGCTTTGGTGGCATGCTAATGGAAAGAGGTGTGCTACGGTGGCATGCTAATGGCAAAAGGTGTGTTACGGTGGCATGCTCACGGAAAAATGTGTGGTACGTTTGCATGCTCATTGTAAAAGGTGTGCTCCGGTGGCATGCTAACGGGAAAAGGCGTGCTACAGTGGCATACTCATGGGAAAGCGGTGTGCTCCGGTGACATGCTAACGGGAAAAGGTGTGCTCCTTTGGCATGCTAATGGGAAAAGGTATGCTCCAGTGGCATGCTAACAGGAAAAGGTGTGATCTGGTGGCATGCTAATAGAAAAAGTTGTACTCCGATGGCATGCTAACGGGAAAAGGTGTGCTCTGGTGGCATGCTAACGGGAAAAGTTGTGCTCCTGTGGCATGCTAACAGAAAAAGGTGTGCTACGGTGGCATGCTAATTGGGAGAGGTGTGCTACGGTGGCTTGCTAATGGTAAAGGTGTGCTCCGGTGGCATGCTAATGGTAAAAGGTGTGCTCCGGTAGCATGCTAACGGTAAAAGGTGTGCTCCGGTGGCATGCTAAGGGGAAAAGCTGTGCTCTGGTGGCATGCTAATGGTAAAAGGTGTGCTCCGGTGGCATGCTAAGGGGAAAAGCTGTGCTCTGGTGGCATGCTAACGGTAAAAGGTATGCTCCGGTGGCATACTAACGGTAAAAGGTGAGCTCCGGTGGCATGCTAACGGGAAAAGATGTGCTCCGGTGGCATGCTAACGGGAAAATGTGTGCTACGGTGGCATGCTCATGGTAAAAGGTGTGCTCCGGTGGCATGCTAACGGAAAAAGTGTGCTACGGTGGCATGCTAACGGGAGAACATGTGGTTCGGTGGCATGCTAACTGGAAAAGGTGTGCTCTGGTGGCATGCTAATGGGAGAAGGTGTGCTTCAGTGGCATGCTAACAGGAAAAGGTGTGCTCCGGTGACATGCTAACGGGAGATGGTGTGCTACGATTACATGCTGACGGTAAAAGGTGTGCTCCGGTGGCTTGCCAACAAGAGAAGGTGTGCTACGGTGGCATGCTAACGGCATAAGGTTTGCTCCAGTGGCATGCTAACTGAAAAAGGTGTGCTACGGTGGCATGCTAACGGGGAAAGGTGTGCTACGGTGGCATGCTAACGGTAAAGGTGTGCTCCGGTGGCATGTCAACGGGAAAAGGTGTGCTCCAATGGCATGCTAGCAAGAAAAGGTGTGCTCCGGTGGCATGCTAACGGTAAAGGTGTGCTCCGGTGACATGCTAACGGTGAAAGGTGTGCTCCCGTGGCATGCTAACGGGAAAAGGTGTGCTCCGCTGCCATGTCAATGGGAAAAGGGTGCTCCGATGGCATGCTAACGGGAAAAGGTGTGCTCCGGTGGCATGCTAATGGTAAAGGTGTGCTCCGGTGGCATGCTAACGGTCAAAGGTGTCCTCTGATGGCATGCTAACGGTAAAGGGTGTGCTCCGGTGGCATGCTAATGGTAAAGGTGTGCTTCGGTGGTATGCTAAACGGGAAAGGTGTCCTCCGTTGGCATGCTAAAGGGAGAAGGTGTGCTACAGTTGCATGCTAATGGGAAAAGGTGGGCTACAGTTGTATGCTAACGGGAAACAGTGTGCTACAGTTGCATGCTAACGGGAAAAGGTGTGCTACAGTTGCATGCTAATAGGAAAAGGTGGGCTACGGTGGCATGGTAACGGGAGAAGGAGTGCTCTGGTGGCATGCTAACGGTAAAACGTGTGCTCCGGTGGCATGCTAATGGTAAAGGTGTGCTCCGGTGGCATGCTAATGGGAAAAGGTGTGCTCCGGTGGGATGCTAACAGGGAAAGTTGTGCTCCGGTGGCATGCTAACGTGAGAAGGTGTGCTACTGTAGCATGCTAAAGGGAAAAGGTGTGCTCCGGTGGCATGCTAAAGGTAAAGGTGTGCTCTGGTGGCATGCTAACGGGAAAAGGTGTGGTACTGTGGCATGCTAACGGGAAAAGGTGTGCTACGGTGGCATTCTAAAGGGAAAAGGTGTTCTCCAGTGGATGATAATGGGGAAAGGTGTGTTCCGGTGGCATGCTAATGGGAGAAGGTGTGCTCCGGTGGCATGCTAACAGGAGAAAATGTGCTCCGGGGGCATGCTAACGGGAAAATGTGTGCTCCGATGGCATGCTAACAGGAAAAGGTGTGCTACGGTGACATGCTAGCGGGAAAAGATGTGCACCGGTGGCATGCTAAAGGAAAAAGGTGTGCTACAGCGGCATACTAACTGGAAAAGGTGTAATACTGTGGCATGCTCACGGTAAAGGTGTGCTCTGGTGGCATGCTGATGGTAAAAGGTGTGCTCCGGTGGCATACTAACGGTAAAAGTTGTGCTCCGGTGGCATGTTAACGGTAAAAGGTGTTTTCCGTTGGCATGCTAACGGTAAAAGGTGTGATACAGTGTCATGCTTAACGATACAAGGTGTGCTCCGGTGGCATGCTAAACGGGAAAGGTGTCCTCCGTTGGCATGCTAAAGGGAGAAGGTGTGCTACAGTTGCATGCTAATGGGAAAAGGTGGGCTACAGTTGTATGCTAACGGGAAACAGTGTGCTACAGTTGCATGCTAACGGGAAAAGGTGTGCTACAGTTGCATGCTAATAGGAAAAGGTGGGCTACGGTAGCATGGTAACGGGAGAAGGAGTGCTCTGGTGGCATGCTAACGGTAAAACGTGTGCTCCGGTGGCATGCTAATGGTAAAGGTGTGCTCCGGTGGCATGCTAACGGGAAAAGGTGTGCTCCGGTGGGATGCTAACAGGGAAAGTTGTGCTCCGGTGGCATGCTAACGTGAGAAGGTGTGCTACTGTAGCATGCTAAAGGGAAAAGGTGTGCTCCGGTGGCATGCTAAAGGTAAAGGTGTGCTCTGGTGGCATGCTAACGGGAAAAGGTGTGGTACTGTGGCATGCTAACGGGAAAAGGTGTGCTACGGTGGCATGCTAAAGGGAAAAGGTGTTCTCCAGTGGATGATAATGGGGAAAGGTGTGTTCCGGTGGCATGCTAATGGGAGAAGGTGTGCTCCGGTGGCATGCTAACAGGAGAAAATGTGCTCCGGGGGCATGCTAACGGGAAAATGTGTGCTCCGATGGCATGCTAACAGGAAAAGGTGTGCTACGGTGACATGCTAGCGGGAAAAGATGTGCACCGGTGGCATGCTAAAGGAAAAAGGTGTGCTACAGCGGCATACTAACTGGAAAAGGTGTAATACTGTGGCATGCTCACGGTAAAGGTGTGCTCTGGTGGCATGCTGATGGTAAAAGGTGTGCTCCGGTGGCATACTAACGGTAAAAGTTGTGCTCCGGTGGCATGTTAACGGTAAAAGGTGTTTTCCGTTGGCATGCTAACGGTAAAAGGTGTGATACAGTGTCATGCTTAACGATACAAGGTGTGCTCCGGTGGCATGCTAACGGGAAAAGGTGTGCTCCAGTGGCATGCTAACACGGAAAGGTGTGATCCGGTGGCTTGCTAACGTGAGAAAGTGTGCTCCGGTGGCATGCTAACGAGAAGAGGAGCGCTACGGTGGCATGCTAACGGGAAAAGGTGTTCTCCGGTGGCATGCTAACGATACAAGGTGTGCTCCGGTGGCATGCTAACGGGAAAAGGGGTGCTCCGGTGGCATGCTAATACGGAAAGGTGTGCTCCGGTGGCATGCTAACGTGAGAAAGAGTGCTACGGTGGCATGCTAACGAGAAGAGGAGCGCTACGGTGGCATGCTAATGGGAAAAGGTGTGCCATGGTGGCATGCTAACAGTAAAAGGTGTGCTCCGGTGGCTTGCTTTTGGTAAAAGGTGTGCTCCGGTGGCATGCTAACGATACAAGATGTGCTCCGGTGGCATGCTAACGGGAAAAGGAGTAATACTGTGGCATGCTCACGGTAAAGGTGTGCTCTGGTGGCATGTTAATGGTAAAAGGTGTTCTCCGTTGGCATGCTAACGGTAAAAGGTGTGATACGTTGTCATGCTTAACGATACAAGGTGTGCTCCGGTGGCATGCTAACGGGAAAAGGTGTGCTCCAGTGGCATGCTAACAAGGAAAGGTGTGCTCCAGTGGCATGCTAACGTGGGAAAGTGTGCTACGGTGGCATGCTAACGAGAAGAGGAGCGCTACGGTGGCATGCTAACGGGAAAAGGTGTGCTCCGGTGGCATGCTAACGATACAAGGTGTGCTCCGGTGGCAAGATAACGGGAAAAGGTGTGCTCCGGTGGCATGCAAACACGGAAAGGTGTGCTCCGGTGGCATGCTAACGTGAGAAAGTGTGCTACGGTGGCATGCTAACGAGAAGAGGTGCGCTATGGTGGCATGCTAACGGGAAGAGGTGCGCTATGGTGGCATGCTAACAGTAAAAGGTGTGCTCCGGTGGCTTGCTTTCGGTAAAAGGTGTGCTCCGGTGGCTTGCTTTCAGTAAGAGGTGTGCTCCGGTGGCATGCTAACGATACAAGATGTGCTCCGGTGGCATGCTAACGGGAAAAGGTGTGCTCCGGTGGCATGCTAACAGGGAAAGGTGTGCTCCGGTGGCATACTAACGGTAAAAGGTGTGCTCCGGTGGCATGTTAACGGTAAAAGGTGTTCTCCGTTGGCATGCTAACGGTAAAAGGTGTGCTACGGTGGCATGCTAACGATACAAGGTGTGCTCTGGTGGCATGCTAACGGGAAAAGGTGTGCTCCGATGGCATGCTAACACGGAAAGGTGTGCTCCGGTGGCATGCTAACGTGAGAAAGTGTGCTACGGTGGCATGCTAATGAGAAGAGGTGCGCTACGGTGGCATGCTAACGGGAAAGGTGTGCTCCGGTGGCATGCTAACGATACAAGGTGTGCTCCGGTGGCATGCTAACGGGAAAAGGTGTGCTCCGGTGACATGCTAACACGGAAAGGTGTGCTCCGGTCGCATGCTAACGTAAGAAAGTGTGCTACAATGGCATGCTAACGAGAAGAGGTGCGCTACGGTGGCATGCAAACGGGAAAAGGTGTGCTATGGTGGCATGGTAACTGTAAAAGGTGTGCTCTGGTGGCTTCATTTAGGTAAAATGTGTGCTCTGGTGGCATGCTAGCGATACAAGATGTGCTCCGGTGGCATGCTAACGGGAAAAGGTGTGCTCCGGTGGCATGCTAACAGGGAAAGGTGTGCTCCGGTGGCATGCTAACGGGAGAAGGTGTGCTACTGTGGCATGCTAACAAGAAAAGGTGTGCTACAGTGGCATGCTAACTGGAAAAGGTGTGCTATGATGGCATGCTAACGGGAGAAGGTGTGCTCCAGTGGCATGCTAACAGGAGAAAATGTGCTCCGGGGGCATGCTAACGGGAAAATGTGTGCTCCGGTTGCATGCTAACGGGAAAAGGTGTGCTCCGGTGACATGCTAGCGGGAAAAGGTGTGCACCGGTGGCATGCTAATGGAAAAAGGTGTGCTACAGCGGCATACTAATGGGAAAAGGTGTAATACTGTGGCATGCTCATGGTAAAGGTGTGCTCTGGTGGCATGCTGATGGTAAAAGGTGTGCTCCAGTGGCATACTAACGGTAAAAGGTGTGCTCCGGTGGCATGTTAACGGTAAAAGGTTTTCTCCGTTGGCATGCTAACGGTAAAAGGTGTGCTACGGTGGCATGCTAACGATACAAGGTGTGCTCTGGTGGCATGCTAACAGGAAAAGGTGTGCTCCGGTGGCATGCTAACACGGAAAGGTGTGCTCCGTTCGCATGCTAACGTAAGAAAGTGTGCTACAATGGCATGCTAACGAGAAGAGGTGCGCTACGGTGGCATGCAAACGGGAAAAGGTGTGCTATGGTGGCATGCTAACGGTAAAACGTGTGCTCTGCTGGCTTTCTTTCGGTAAAATGTGTGCTCTGGTGGCATGCTAGCGATACAAGATGTGCTCCGGTGGCATGCTAATGGGAAAAGGTGTGCTCCGGTGGCATGCTAACAGGGAAAGGTGTGCTCCGGTGGCATGCTAACGGAAGAAGGTGTGCTACTGTGGCATGCTAACAAGAAAAGGTGTGCTACAGTGGCATGCTAACTGGAAAAGGTGTGCTATGATGGCATGCTAATGGTAAAATGTGTGCTATGGTGGCATGCTAACGGTAAAAGGTGTGCAACGGTGGCATGATAACGGTAAAAGGTGTGCTCCGGTGGCATGCTAACGGGAAAAGGTGTGCAACGGTGGCATGCTAACAGGAAAAGGTGTGCTCCGGTGGCATGCTAACGGGAAAAGGTGTGCTCCGGTGGCATGCTAACGGGAAAAGGTGTGCTCCGGTGGCATGCTAACGGAAAAAGGTGTGCTCCGGTGGCATGCTGATGGTAAAAGGTGTGCTCCGGCGGCATGCTAACGGTAAAAGGTGTTCTCCGTTGGCATGCTAACAGTTAAACGTGTGCTCAGGTGGCACGCTAACGATGCAAGGTGTGATCTTGTGGCATGCTAACGGGAAAAGGTGTACTCCGGTGGAATGCTGACAGGGAAAGTTGTGCTCCGGCGGCATGCTAACGTGAGAAGGTGTGCTACTGTAGCATGCTAACGGGAAAAGGTGTGCTCCAGTGGCATGCTAAAGGTAAAGGTATGCTCTGGTGGCATGCTAACGGGAAAAGGTGTGGTACTGTGGCATGCTAACGGGAATAGGTGTGCTACGGTGGCATGCTAAAGGGAAAAGATGTTCTCCAGTGGATGCTAACCGGGAAAGGTGTGTTCCGGTGGCATGCTAATGGGAGAAGGTGTGCTCCGGTGGCATGCTAACAGGAGAAAATGTGCTCCGGGGGCATGCTAACGGGAAAATGTGTGCTCCGGTGGCATGCTGATGGTAAAAGGAGTGCTCCAGTGGCTTACTAATGGTGAAAGGTGTGCTCCGATGGCATGTTAACGGTAAGAGGTGTTCTCCGCTGGCATGCTAACGGTAAAAGGTGTGCTACGGTGGCATGCTAACGATACAAGGTGTGCTCCGGTGGCAAGATAATGGAAAAAGGTGTGCTCCGGTGGCATGCAAACACGGAAAGGTGTGCTCCGGTGGCATGCTAACGTGAGAAAGTGTGCTACGGTGGCATGCTAACGAGAAGAGGTGCGCTATGGTGGCATGCTAACGGGAAGAGGTGTGCTATGGCGGCATGCTAACAGTAAAAGGTGTGCTCCTGTGGCTTGCTTTCGGTAAAAGGTGTGATCCGGTGGCATGCTAACGATACAAGATGTGCTCCGGTGGCATGCTAACGGGAAAAGGTGTGCTCTGGTGGCATGCTAACGGGAAAAGGGGTGCTCTGGTGGCATGCTAACGGTAAAAGGTGTGCTCCAGTGGCATGCTAGCGGTAAAAGGTGTGCTCCGGTGGCATGCTAACTAAAAAAGTTATGCTCCAGTGGCATGATATTGCGAAAAGGTGTGCAACGGTGGAATGCTAACGGCAGAAGGTGTGCTCCGGTGGGAACAATGGGAAAAGGTGTGCTCCAGTGGCATTCTAACGGGAAAATGTGTGCAACGGTGGCATGCTAACGGAAAAAGGTGTGCAATGGAGGCATGCTAACGGTAAAAGGTGCGCTCCAGTGGCATGCTAGTGGTAAAAGGTATGCTCCGGTGTCATGCTAATGGAAAAAGGTATGCTCCAGTGGCATGATATTGGGAAAAGGTGTGCAACGGTGGCATGCTAACGGCAGAAGGTGTGCTCCGGTGGAAACAATGGGAAAAGGTGTGCTCCGGTGGCATGCTAACGGGAAAATGTGTGCAACGGTGGCATGCTAACGGAAAAAGGTGTGCAATGGTGGCATGCTAACAGTAAAAGGTGTGCTCCAGTGGCATGCTAATGGGAAAAGGTATGCTCCGGGGGTATGATAACAGGAAAAGGTGTCCAACGGTGGCATGCTAACAGGAGAAGGTGTGCTCCGGTGGCAACAACTGGAAAAGGTGTGCTCCGGTGGCATGCTAACGAGAAAAGGTGTGCAACAGTGGCATGCTAACTGGAAAAGGTGAGCAATGGTGGCATGCTAACGATACAAGATGTGCTCCGGTGGCATGCTAATGGGAAAAGGTGTGCTCCAGTGGCATGCTAACAGGGAAAGGTGTGCTCCGGTGGCATGCTAAAGGGAGAATGTGTGCTACTGTGGCATGCTAACAAGAAAAAGTGTGCTACAGTGGCATGCTAACGGGAAAAGGTGTGTTATGGTGGCTTGCTAACTGTAAAAGGTGTGCAATGGTGGTATGATAACGAAAAAGGTGTGCTCCGGTGGCATGCTAAAGGGAAAAGGTTTTCTCCAGTGGATGCTAACGGGGAAAGGTGTGTTCCGGTGGCATGCTAACGGGAGAAGGTGTGCTCCGGGGGCATGCTAACGGAAAATGTGTGCTCCGGTTGCATGCTAATGGGAGAAGGTGTGCTCCGGTGGCATGCTAACAGGAGAAAATGTGCTCCGGGGGCATGCTAACGGGAAAATGTGTGCTCCGGTGGCATGCTGATGGTAAAAGGTGTGCTCCAGTGGCTTACTAATGGTAAAAGGTGTGCTCCGATGGCATGTTAACGGTAAGAGGTGTTCTCCGCTGGCATGCTAACGGTAAAAGGTGTGCTACGGTGGCATGCTAACGATACAAGGTGTGCTCCGGTGGCAAGATAACGGAAAAAGGTGTGCTCCGGTGGCATGCAAACACGGAAAGGTGTGCTCCGGTGGCATGCTAACGTGAGAAAGTGTGCTACGGTGGCATGCTAATGAGAAGAGGTGCGCTATGGTGGCATGCTAACGGGAAGAGGTGTGCTATGGTGGCATGCTAACAGTAAAAGGTGTGCTCCTGTGGCTTGCTTTCGGTAAAAGGTGAGCTCCGGTGGCATGCTAACGATACAAGATGTGCTCCGGTGGCATGCTAACGGGAAAAGGTGTGCTCTGGTGGCATGCTAACAGGGAAAGGTGTGCTCCGGTGGCATGCTAACGGAAGAAGGTGTCCTACTGTGGCATGCTAACAAGAAAAGGTGTGCTACAGTGGTATGCTAACGGGAAAAGGTGTGCTATGGTGGCATGCTAATGGGAAAAGGTGTGCTATCGTGGCAAGCTAACGGTAAAAGGTGTGCAACGGTGGCATGAAAACGGAAAAAGGTGTGCTCCGGTGGCATGCAAACGGGAAAAGCAGTGCAACGGTGGCATGCTAACAGGAAAAGGTGTGCTCCGGTGGCATGCTAACGGGAAAAGGTGTTCTCCGGTGGCATGCTAACGGAAAAAGGTGTGCTCCGGTGGCATGCTGATGGTAAAAGGTGTGCTCCGGCGGCATGCTAACGGTAAAAGGTGTTCTCCGTTGGCATGCTAACAGTTAAACGTGTGCTCAGGTGGCATGCTAACGATACAAGGTGTGCTCTTGTGGCATGCTAACGGGAAAAGGTGTACTCCGGTGGAATGCTGACAGGGAAAGTTGTGCTCCGGCGGCATGCTAACGTGAGAAGGTGTGCTACTGTAGCATGCTAACGGGAAAAGGTGTGCTCCAGTGGCATGCTAAAGGTAAAGGTGTGCTCTGGTGGCATGCTAACGGGAAAAGGTGTGGTACTGTGGCATGCTAACGGGAATAGATGTGCTACGGTGGCATGCTAAAGGGAAAAGGTGTTCTCCAGTGGATGCTAACGGGGAAAGGTGTGTTCCGGTGGCATGCTAATGGGAGAAGGTGTGCTCCGGTGGCATGCTAACAGGAGAAAATGTGCTCCGGGGGCATGCTAACGGGAAAATGTGTGCTCCGGTGGCATGCTGATGGTAAAAGGTGTGCTCTAGTGGCTTACTAATGGTAAAAGGTGTGCTCCGGTGGCATGTTAACGGTAAGAGGTGTTCTCCGTTGGCATGCTAACGGTAAAAGGTGTGCTACGGTGGCATGCTAACGATACAAGGTGTGCTCCGGTGGCAAGATAACGGAAAAAGGTGTGCTCGGGTGGCATGCAAACACGGAAAGGTGTGCTCCGGTGGCATGCTAACATGAGAAAGTGTGCTACGGTGGCATGCTAACGAGAAGAGGTGCGCTATGGTGGCATGCTAACGGGAAGAGGTGTGCTATGGTGGCATGCTAACAGTAAAAGGTGTGCTCCTGTGGCTTGCTTTCGGTAAAAGGTGTGCTCCGGTGGCATGCTAACGATACAAGATGTGCTCCGGTGGCATGCTAACGGGAAAAGGTGTGCTCCGGTGGCATGCTAACAGGGAAAGGGGTGCTCCGGTGGCATGCTAACGGGAGAAGGTGTCCTACTGTGGCATGCTAACAAGAAAAGGTGTGCTACAGTGGTATGCTAACGGGAAAAGGTGTGCTATCGTGGCAAGCTAACGGTAAAAGGTGTGCAACGGTGGCATGCTAACGGGAAAAGGTGTGCAACGGTGGCATGCTAACAGGAAAAGGTGTGCTCCGGTGGCATGCTAACGGGAAAAGGTGTGCTCCGGTGGCATGCTAACGGAAAAAAGTGTGCTCAGGTGGCATGCTAACGGGAAAAGCTGTGCTCCGGTGGCATGCCAATGGAAAAAGGTATGCTACGGTGGAGTGCTAATGGGAGAAGTTGTGCTCTGGTGGTATGCTAACGGTAAAAGGTGTGCTCCAGTGGCATGCTAGCGGTAAAAGGTATGCTCCGGTGGCATGCTAACTAAAAAAGTTATGCTCCAGTGGCATGATATTGGGAAAAGGTGTGCAACGGTGGAATGCTAACGGCAGAAGGTGTGCTCCGGTGGGAACAATGGGAAAAGGTGTGCTCCGGTGGCATGCTAACGGGAAAATGTGTGCAACGGTGGCATGCTAACGGAAAAAGGTGTGCAATGGAGGCATGCTAACGGTAAAAGGTGCGCTCCAGTGGCATGCTAGTAGTAAAAGGTATGCTCCGGTGTCATGCTAACGGAAAAAGGTATGCTCCAGTGGCATGATATTGGGAAAAGGTGTGCAACGGTGGCATGCTAACGGCAGAAGGTGTGCTCCGGTGGGAACAATGGGAAAAGGTGTGCTCCGGTGGCATGCTAACGGGAAAATGTGTGCAACGGTGGCATGCTAACGGAAAAAGGTGTGCAATGGTGGAATGCTAACGGTAAAAGGTGTGCTCCAGTGGCATGGTAATGGGAAAAGGTATGCTCCGGGGGTATGATAACGGGAAAAGGTGTCCAACGGTGGCATGCTAACAGGAGAAGGTGTGCTCCGGTGGCAACAACTGGAAAAGGTGTGCTCCGGTGGCATGCTAACGAGAAAAGGTGTGCAACAGTGGCATGCTAACTGGAAAAGGTGAGCAATGGTGGCATGCTAACGATACAAGATGTGCTCCGGTGGCATGCTAATGGGAAAAGGTGTGCTCCAGTGGCATGCTAACAGGGAAAGGTGTGCTCCGGTGGCATGCTAAAGGGAGAATGTGTGCTACTGTGGCATGCTAACAAGAAAAAGTGTGCTACAGTGGCATGCTAACGGGAAAAGGTGTGCTATGGTGGCTTGCTAACTGTAAAAGGTGTGCAATGGTGGTATGATAACGAAAAAGGTGTGCTCCGGTGGCATGCTAAAGGGAAAAGGTGTTCTCCAGTGGATGCTAACGGGGAAAGGTGTGTTCCGGTGGCATGCTAACGGGAGAAGGTGTGCTCCGGGGGCATGCTAACGGGAAAATGTGTGCTCCGGTTGCATGCTAATGGGAAAAGGTGTGCTCCGGTGACATGCTAGCGGGAAAAGGTGTGCACAGGTGGCATGCTAATGGAAAAAGGTGTACTACAGCTGCATACTAATGGGAAAAGGTGTATTACTGTGGCATGCTCACGGTAAAGGTGTGCTCTGGTGGCATGCTGATGGTAAAAGGTGTGCTCCAGTGGCATACTAACGGTAAAAGGTGTGCGCAGGTGGCATGTTAACGGTAAAAGGTGTTCTCCGTTGGCATGCTAACGGTAAAGTTGTGCTTCGGTGGCATGCTAACGATACAAGGTGTGCTCCGGTGGCATGCTAACGGGAAAAGGTGTGCTCCGGTGGCATGCTAACACGGAAAGGTGTGCTCCGGTGGCATGCTAACGTGAGAAAGTGGCATGCTAACGAGAAGAGGTGCGCTACGGTGGCATGCTAACGGGAAAAGGGGTGCTCCGGTGGCATGCTAACGATACAAGGTGTGCTTCGGTGGCATGCTAACGGGAAAAGGTGTGCTCCGGTGGCATGCTAACACGGAAAGGTGTGCTCCGGTCGCATGTTAACGAGAAGAGGTGAGCTATGGTGGCATGCTAACGGAAAAGGTGTGCTATGGTGGCATGCTAACGGTAAAAGGTGTGCTCCGGTGGCTTGCTTTCGGTTAAACGTGTGCTCCGGTGGCATGCTAGCGATACAAGATGTGCTCCGGTGGCATGCTAATGGGAAAATGTGTGCTCCGGTGGCATGCTAACAGGGAAAGGTGTGCTCCGGTGGCATGCTAACGGGAGAAGGTGTCCTACTGTGGCATGCTAACAAGAAAAGGTGTGCTACAGTGGCATGCTAACGGGAAAAGGTGTGCTATGGTGGCATGCTAATGGGAAAAGGTGTGCTATCGTGGCATGCTAACGGTAAAAGGTGTGCAACGGTGGCATGATAACGGAAAAAGGTGTGCTCCGGTGGCATGCTAACGGGAAAAGGTGTGCTCCGGTGGCATGCTAACGGAAAAAAGGATGCTCCTGTGGCATGCTAACGGGAAAATCTGTGCTCCGGTGGCATGCCAATGGAAAAAGGTATGCTACGGTGGAATGCTAATGGGAGAAGGTGTGCTCTGGTGGCATGCTAACGGTAAAAGGTGTGCTCCAGTGGCATGCTAGCGGTAAAAGGTGTGCTCTGGTGGCATGCTAACGGAAAAAGGTATGCTTCAGTGCCATGATATTGGGAAAAGGTGTGCAACGGTGGAATGCTAACGGCAGAAGGTGTGCTGCGGTGGGAACAATGGGAAAAGGTGTGCTCCGTTGGCATGCTAACGGGAAAATGTGTGCAATGGAGGCATGCTAACGGTAAAAAGTGTGCTCCGGTGGCATGCTAACGGGAAAAGGTATGCTCCGGTGGTATGATAGCGGGAAAAGGTGTGCAACGGTGGCATGCTAACAGGAGAAGGTGTGCTTCGGTGGCAACAACGGGAAAAGGTGTGCTGCGGTGGCATGCTAACGAGAAAAGGTGTGCAACGGTGGCATGCTAACGGGAAAAGGTGTGCAATGGTGGCATGCTAACGGTAAAAGGTGTGTTCCGGTGGCATGCTAACGTGAAAAGGTGTGTTCCGGTAGCATGCTAACGATACAAGATGTGCTCCGGTGGAATGCTAATGGGAAAAGGTGTGCTCCGGTGGTATGCTAACAGGGAAAGGTGTGCTCCGGTGGCATGCTAACGGGAGAAGGTGTGCTACTGTGGCATGCTAACAATAGAAGGTGTGATACAGTGGCATGCTAACGGGAAAATGTGTGCTATGGTGGCTTGCTAACGGGAAAAGGTGAGCTATGGTGGCATGCTAACTGTAAAAGGTGTGCAATGGTGGCATGATAACGGAAAAAGGTGTGCTACGGTGGCATGCTAAAGGGAAAGGGTGTTCTCCAGTGGATGCTAACGGGGAAAGGTGTGTTCCGATGGCATGCTAACGGGAGAAGGTGTGCTCCGGTGGCATGCTAACTGGAGAAAATGTGCTCCGGGGGCATGCTAACGGGAAAATGTGTGCTCCGGTTGCATGCTAACGGGAAAAGGTGTGCTCCGGTGACATGCTAGCGGGAAAAGGTGTGCACCGGTGGCATGCTAATGGTAAAAGGTGTGCTACAGCGGCATACTAATGGGAAAAGGTGTAATACTGTGGCATGCTCATGGTAAAGGTGTGCTCTGGTGGCATGCTGATGGTAAAAGCTGTGCTCCAGTGTCACACTAACGGTGAAAGGTGTGCTCCGGTGGCATGTTAACGGTAAGAGGTGTTCTCTGTTGGCACTCTAACGGTAAAAGGTGTGCTACGGTGGCATGCTAACGATACAAGGTGTGCTCCGGTGGCATGCTAACGGGAAGAGGTGTGCTTCGGTGGCATGCTAACACGGAAAGGTGTGCTCCGGTGGCATGCTAACGAGAAGAGGTGCGCTACGGTGGCATGCTAACGGGAAAAGGTGTGCTCCGGTGGCATGCTAACGATACAAGGTGTGCTCCGATGGCATGCTAACGGGAAAAGGTGTGCTCCGGTGACATGCTAACACGCAAAGGTGTGCTCCGGTCGCATGCTAACGTAAGAAAGTGTGCTACAATGGCATGCTAATGGGAAAAGTTGTGCTCCGGTGGCATGCTAACGGAAAAAAGTGTGCTCCTGTGGCATGCTAACGGGAAAAGCTGTGCTCCGGTGGCATGCCAATGGAAAAAGGTTTGCTACGGTGGAATGGTAATGGGAAAAGGTGTGCGCTGGTGGCATGCTAACGGTAAAAGGTGTGCTCCAGTGGCATGCTAGCGGTAAAAGGTGAAATCCGGTGGCTTGCTCACGGAAATAGGTATGCTACAGTGGCATGATATTGGGAAAAGGTGTCCAACGGTGGCATGCTAACGGCATAAGGTGTGCTCCGGTGGGAACAATGGGAAAAGGTGTGCTCCGGTGGCATGCTAATGGGAAAATGAGTGCAACGGTGGAATGCTAACGGAAAAAGGTGTGTAATGGAGGCATGCTAACGGTAAAAGGTGTGCTCCGGTGGCATGCTAAAGGGAAGAGGTATGCTCTGGTGGTATGATAGCGGGAAAAGGTGTGCAACGGTGGCATGCTAACAGGAGAAGGTGTGCTTCGCTGGCAACAACGGGAAAAGGTGTGCTCCGGTGGCATGCTAACGAGAAAAGGTGTGCAACGGTGGCATGTTAACGGTAAAAGGTGTGTTCCCGTGGCATGCTAACGTGAAAAGGTGTGTTCCGGTGGCATGCTAACGATACAAGATGTGCTCCGGTGGCATGCTAATGGGAAAAGGTGTGCTCCGGTGGTATGCTAACAGGGAAAGGTGTGCTCCGGTGGCATGCTAACGGGAGAATGTGTGCTACTGTGGCATGCTAACAATAAAAGGTGTGCTACAGTGGCATGCTAACTGGAAAATGTGTGCTATGGTGGCTTGCTAACGGGAAAAGGTGAGCTATGGTGGCATGCTAACTGTAAAAGGTGTGCAATGGTGGCATGATAACGGAAAAAGGTGTGCTCTGGTGGCATGCTAACGGGAAAAGCTGTGCTCCGGTGGCATGCCAATGGAAAAAGGTATGTTATGGTGGAATGCTAATAGGAGAAGGTGTGCTCCGGTGGCATGCTAACTGTAAAAGGTGTGCTCCAGTGGCATGCTAGCGGTAAAAGGTGTGCTCCGGTGTCATGCTAATGGAAATAGGTATGCTCCAGTGGCATGATATTGGGAAAAGGTGTGCAACGGTGGCATGCTAACGGCAGAAGGTGTGCTCCGGTGGGAACAATGGGAAAAGGTGTGCTCCGGTGGCATGCTAACGGGAAAATGTGTGCAACGGTGGAATGCTAACGGAAAAATGTGTGCAATGGAGGCATGCTAACGGTAAAAGGTGTGCTCCGGTGGCATGCTAACGGGAAGAGGTATGCTCCGGTGGTATGATAGCGGGAAAAGGTGTGCAACGGTGGCATGCTAACAGGAGAAGGTGTGCTTCGGTGGCAACAATGGGAAAAGGTGTGCTCCGGTGGCATGCTAACGTGAAAAGGTGTGTTCCGGTGGCATGCTAACGATACAAGATGTGCTCCGGTGGCATGCTAATGGGAAAAGGTGTGCTCCGGTGGTATGCTAACAGGGAAATGTGTGCTCTGGTGGCATGCTAACGGGAGAATGTGTGCTACTGTGGCATGCTAACATTAAAAGGTGTGCAACAGTGGCATGCTAACTGGAAAATGTGTGCTATGGTGGCTTGCTAACTGGAAAAGGTGAGCTATGGTGGCATGTTAACTGTAAAAGGTGGGCAATGGTGGCATGATAACGGAAAAAGGTGTGCTCCGGTGGCATGCTAAAGGGAAAAGGTGTTCTCCAGTGGATGCTAACGGGGAAAGGTGTGTTCCGAGGGCATGCTAACGGGAGAAGGCGTGCTCCGGTGGCATGCTAACAGGAGAAAATGTGCTCCGGGGGCATGCTAACGGGAAAAGGTGTGCTCCGGTGACATGTTAGCGGGAAAAGGTGTGCACCGGTGGCATGCTAATGGAAAAAGGTGTGCTACAGCGGCATACTAATGGAAAAAGGTGTAATACTGTGGCATGCTCACGGTAAAGGTGTGCTCTGGTGGCATGCTGATGGTAAAAGGTGTGCTCCAGTGGCACACTAACGGTAAAAGGTGTGCTCCGGTGGCATGTTAACGGTAAGAGGTTTTCTCCGTTGGCATTCTAACGGTAAAAGGTGTGCTACGTTGGCATGCTAACGATACAAGGTGTGCTCCGGTGTCATGCTAACGGGAAAAGGTGTGCTCCGGTGGCATGCTAACATGGAAAGGTGTGCTCCGGTGGCATGCTAATGTGAGAAAGTGTGCGACGGTGGCATGCCAACGAGAAGAGGTGCGCTTCGGTGGCATGCTAAAGGGAAAAGGTGTGCTCCGGTGGCATGCTAACGATAGAAGGTGTGCTCCGGTGGCATGCTAACGGGAAAAGGTGTGCTCCGGTGACATGCTAACACGCAAAGGTATGCTCCGGTCGCATGCTAACGTAAGAAAGTGTGCTACAATGGCATGCTAATGAGAAGATGTGCGCTACGGTGGCATGCAAACGGGAAAAGGTGTGCTATGGTGGCCTGCTAATGTTAAAAGGTGTGCTCTGGTGGCTTCCTTTCGGTAAAATGTGTGCTCTGGTGGCATGCTAGCGATACAAGATATGCTCCGGTGGCATGCTAACGGGTAAAGTTGTGCTCCGGTGGCATGCTAACAGGGAAAGGTGTGCTCTGGTGGCATGCTAACGGGAGAAGGTGTGCTACTGTGGCATGCTAACAGGAAAAGGTGTGCTATGGTGGCATGCTAACGGTAAAAGGTGTGCAACGGTGGCATGATAACGGGAAAAGGTGTGCAACGGTGGCATGCTAACAGAAAAAGGTGTGCTCCGGTGGCATGCTAACGGGAAAAGGTGTGCTCCGGTGGTATGCTAACGGGAAAAGGTGTGCTACTGTGGCATGCTAAAGGGAGAAGGTGAACTCCGTTGGCATGCTAATGGGAAAACTGTGTGCTACAGTGGCATGCTAACGGTAAAGGTGTGCTCCGCTGGCATGCTAACGGGAAGATGGTGTGCTACGGTGACATGCTAACGGTAAAGGTGTGCTCCAGTGTCATGCTAACGCGAAAAGGTGTGCTCCGGTGGCATGCTGACGGGAGAAGGTGTCTTCCGGTGGCATGCTAATGGATAAAGGTGGGCGACAGTGGCATGCTAACGGTAAAGGTGTGCTCCGGTGGCATGCTAACGGGAAAAAGTGTGCTCCGGTGGCATGCTAACGGTAAAGGTGTGCTCCGGTGGCATGCTAACAGTAAAAGGTGTGCTCTGGTGGCATGCTAACAGTAAAAGGTGGGCTCCGGTGGCATGCTAATGGGAAAGGCAGGCTCCGGTGGCATGCTAATGGTTAAAGGTGTGCCCTGGTGGCATGCTAACGGAAAAAGGTGTGCTCCGGTGGCATGCTAAAGGGAAAAGGTGTTCTCCGGTGGCATGCTAACGATAGAAGGTGTGCTCCGGTGGCATGCTAACGGGAAAAGGTGTGCTCCGGTGACATGCTAACACGCAAAGGTATGCTCCGGTCGCATGCTAACGTAAGAAAGTGTGCTACAATGGCATGCTAATGAGAAGATGTGCGCTACGGTGGCATGCAAACGGGAAAAGGTGTGCTATGGTGGCATGCTAATGTTAAAAGGTGTGCTCTGGTGGCTTCCTTTCGGTAAAATGTGTGCTCTGGTGGCATGCTAGCGATACAAGATATGCTCCGGTGGCATGCTAACGGGAAAAGTTGTGCTCCGGTGGCATGCTAACAGGGAAAGGTGTGCTCTGGTGGCATGCTAACGGGAGAAGGTGTGCTACTGTGGCATGCTAACAGGAAAAGGTGTGCTATGGTGGCATGCTAACGGTAAAAGGTGTGCAACGGTGGCATGATAACGGAAAAAGGTGTGCTCCAGTGGCATGCTAACGGGAAAAGGTGTGCAACGGTGGCATGCTAACAGGAAAAGGTGTGCTCCGGTGGCATGCTAACGGGAAAAGGTGTGCTCCGGTGGTATGCTAACGGGAAAAGGTGTGCTACTGTGGCATGCTAAAGGGAAAAGGTGAACTCCGTTGGCATGCTAACGGGAAAACTGTGTGCTACAGTGGCATGCTAACGGTAAAGGTGTGCTCCGCTGGCATGCTAACGGGAAGATGGTGTGCTACGGTGACATGCTAACGGTAAAGGTGTGCTCCAGTGTCATGCTAACGCGAAAAGGGGGGCTCCGGTGGCATGCTGACGGGAGGAGGTGTCTTCCGGTGGCATGCTAATGGATAAAGGTGGGCTACAGTGGCATGCTAACGGTAAAGGTGTGCTCCGGTGGCATGCTAACGGGAAAAAGTGTGCTCCGGTTGCATGCTAACGGTAAAGGTGTGCTCCGGTGGCATGCTAACAGTAAAAGGTGTGCTCTGGTGGCATGCTAACAGTAAAAGGTGGGCTCCGGTGGCATGCTAATGGGAAAGGCAGGCTCCGGTGGCATGCTAATGGTTAAAGGTGTGCCCCGGTGGCATGCTAATGGAAAAAGGTGTGCTCCGGTGGCATGCTAACTGGGAAAGGTGTACTGCGGTGGCATGCTAACGGTAAAAGCGGGCTCCGGTGGCATGCTAATGATAAAACGTGTGCTATGGTGGCATGCTAGTGGGAAAAGGTGTGCCGTGGTGGCTTGCTAATAGTAAAGGTGTGCTCCGGTGGCATGCTAATGGTTAAAGGTGTGCTCCAGTGGCATGCTAACGGAAAAAGGTGTGCCCCGGTGGCATGCTAACGGAAAAACGTGTGCTACGGTGGCATGCTAACGGGGAAAGGTGTGCTGCGGTGGCATGCTAACGGTAAAAGCGGGCTCCGGTGGCATTCTAACGATAAAACGTGTGCTATGGTGGAATGCTAACGGGAAAAGGTGTGCTGCGGTGGCATGCTAATAGTAAAGGTGTGCTCCGGTGGCATACTAATGGTTAAAGGTGTGCTCCAGTGGCATGCTAACGGAAAAAGGAGTGCTCCGGTAGCATGCTAACGTTAAAGGTGTGCTCCGGTGGCATGCTAACGGTAAAAGGTGTGCTCCGGTAGCATGCTAGCGGTAAAAGTGTGCTCCGGTGGCATTCTAACGGTAAAAGGTGTGCTCCGGTGGCATGCTAAGGGTAAAAGGTGTGCTTTGGTAGCATGCTAACGGTAAAACGTGTGCTCCGGTGGCATGCTAACAGGAAAAGGTGTGCTCCGCTGGCATGCTAATGGTAAAAGGTGAGCTCCTCCGGTGGCATGCTAAAGGTAAAACTTGTCCTCCGGTGGCATGCTAACAGTAAAGGTGTGCTCCGGTGGCATGCTAACGGGAAAAGGTGTGCTCCGGTGGCATGCTAACGGGAAAAGGTGTGCTACGGTGGCATGCTAACGGGAAAAGGTGTACTACGGTGACAAGCTAACGGTAAAGGTGTGCTCCAGTGTCATGCTAACGCGTAAAGTGTGCTCCGGTGGCATGCTGACGGGAGAAGTTGTCTTCCGGTGGCATGCTAATGGAAAGATGTGTCCTACGGTGGCATGCTAACGGGTAAAGATGGGCTACAGTGGCATGCTAACAGTAAAGGTGTGCTCCGGTGGCATGCTAACGGGAAAAGGTGTGTTACGGTGGCATGCTAACAGGAAAAGGTGTGCTCCAGTGGCACACTAACGGTAAAAGGTGTGCTCCGGTGGCATGTTAACGGTAAGAGGTTTTCTCCGTTGGCATTCTAACGGTAAAAGGTGTGCTACGTTGGCATGCTAACGATACAAGGTGTGCTCCGGTGTCATGCTAACGGGAAAAGGTGTGCTCCGGTGGCATGCTAACATGGAAAGGTGTGCTCCGGTGGCATGCTAATGTGAGAAAGTGTGCGACGGTGGCATGCCAACGAGAAGAGGTGCGCTTCGGTGGCATGCTAAAGGGAAAAGGTGTGCTCCGGTGGCATGCTAACGATAGAAGGTGTGCTCCGGTGGCATGCTAACGGGAAAAGGTGTGCTCCGGTGACATGCTAACACGCAAAGGTATGCTCCGGTCGCATGCTAACGTAAGAAAGTGTGCTACAATGGCATGCTAATGAGAAGATGTGCGCTACGGTGGCATGCAAACGGGAAAAGGTGTGCTATGGTGGCCTGCTAATGTTAAAAGGTGTGCTCTGGTGGCTTCCTTTCGGTAAAATGTGTGCTCTGGTGGCATGCTAGCGATACAAGATATGCTCCGGTGGCATGCTAACGGGTAAAGTTGTGCTCCGGTGGCATGCTAACAGGGAAAGGTGTGCTCTGGTGGCATGCTAACGGGAGAAGGTGTGCTACTGTGGCATGCTAACAGGAAAAGGTGTGCTATGGTGGCATGCTAACGGTAAAAGGTGTGCAACGGTGGCATGATAACGGGAAAAGGTGTGCAACGGTGGCATGCTAACAGAAAAAGGTGTGCTCCGGTGGCATGCTAACGGGAAAAGGTGTGCTCCGGTGGTATGCTAACGGGAAAAGGTGTGCTACTGTGGCATGCTAAAGGGAAAAGGTGAACTCCGTTGGCATGCTAATGGGAAAACTGTGTGCTACAGTGGCATGCTAACGGTAAAGGTGTGCTCCGCTGGCATGCTAACGGGAAGATGGTGTGCTACGGTGACATGCTAACGGTAAAGGTGTGCTCCAGTGTCATGCTAACGCGAAAAGGTGTGCTCCGGTGGCATGCTGACGGGAGAAGGTGTCTTCCGGTGGCATGCTAATGGATAAAGGTGGGCGACAGTGGCATGCTAACGGTAAAGGTGTGCTCCGGTGGCATGCTAACGGGAAAAAGTGTGCTCCGGTGGCATGCTAACGGTAAAGGTGTGCTCCGGTGGCATGCTAACAGTAAAAGGTGTGCTCTGGTGGCATGCTAACAGTAAAAGGTGGGCTCCGGTGGCATGCTAATGGGAAAGGCAGGCTCCGGTGGCATGCTAATGGTTAAAGGTGTGCCCTGGTGGCATGCTAACGGAAAAAGGTGTGCTCCGGTGGCATGCTAAAGGGAAAAGGTGTTCTCCGGTGGCATGCTAACGATAGAAGGTGTGCTCCGGTGGCATGCTAACGGGAAAAGGTGTGCTCCGGTGACATGCTAACATGCAAAGGTATGCTCCGGTCGCATGCTAACGTAAGAAAGTGTGCTACAATGGCATGCTAATGAGAAGATGTGCGCTACGGTGGCATGCAAACGGGAAAAGGTGTGCTATGGTGGCATGCTAATGTTAAAAGGTGTGCTCTGGTGGCTTCCTTTCGGTAAAATGTGTGCTCTGGTGGCATGCTAGCGATACAAGATATGCTCCGGTGGCATGCTAACGGGAAAAGTTGTGCTCCGGTGGCATGCTAACAGGGAAAGGTGTGCTCTGGTGGCATGCTAACGGGAGAAGGTGTGCTACTGTGGCATGCTAACAGGAAAAGGTGTGCTATGGTGGCATGCTAACGGTAAAAGGTGTGCAACGGTGGCATGATAACGGAAAAAGGTGTGCTCCGGTGGCATGCTAACGGGAAAAGGTGTGCAACGGTGGCATGCTAACAGGAAAAGGTGTGCTCCGGTGGCATGCTAACGGGAAAAGGTGTGCTCCGGTGGTATGCTAACGGGAAAAGGTGTGCTACTGTGGCATGCTAAAGGGAAAAGGTGAACTCCGTTGGCATGCTAACGGGAAAACTGTGTGCTACAGTGGCATGCTAACGGTAAAGGTGTGCTCCGCTGGCATGCTAACGGGAAGATGGTGTGCTACGGTGACATGCTAACGGTAAAGGTGTGCTCCAGTGTCATGCTAACGCGAAAAGGGGGGCTCCGGTGGCATGCTGACGGGAGGAGGTGTCTTCCGGTGGCATGCTAATGGATAAAGGTGGGCTACAGTGGCATGCTAACGGTAAAGGTGTGCTCCGGTGGCATGCTAACGGGAAAAAGTGTGCTCCGGTTGCATGCTAACGGTAAAGGTGTGCTCCGGTGGCATGCTAACAGTAAAAGGTGTGCTCTGGTGGCATGCTAACAGTAAAAGGTGGGCTCCGGTGGCATGCTAATGGGAAAGGCAGGCTCCGGTGGCATGCTAATGGTTAAAGGTGTGCCCCGGTGGCATGCTAACGGAAAAAGGTGTGCTCCGGTGGCATGCTAACTGGGAAAGGTGTACTGCGGTGGCATGCTAACGGTAAAAGCGGGCTCCGGTGGCATGCTAATGATAAAACGTGTGCTATGGTGGCATGCTAGTGGGAAAAGGTGTGCCGTGGTGGCTTGCTAATAGTAAAGGTGTGCTCCGGTGGCATGCTAATGGTTAAAGGTGTGCTCCAGTGGCATGCTAACGGAAAAAGGTGTGCCCCGGTGGCATGCTAACGGAAAAACGTGTGCTACGGTGGCATGCTAACGGGGAAAGGTGTGCTGCGGTGGCATGCTAACGGTAAAAGCGGGCTCCGGTGGCATTCTAACGATAAAACGTGTGCTATGGTGGAATGCTAACGGGAAAAGGTGTGCTGCGGTGGCATGCTAATAGTAAAGGTGTGCTCCGGTGGCATACTAATGGTTAAAGGTGTGCTCCAGTGGCATGCTAACGGAAAAAGGAGTGCTCCGGTAGCATGCTAACGTTAAAGGTGTGCTCCGGTGGCATGCTAACGGTAAAAGGTGTGCTCCGGTAGCATGCTAGCGGTAAAAGTGTGCTCCGGTGGCATTCTAACCGTAAAAGGTGTGCTCCGGTGGCATGCTAAGGGTAAAAGGTGTGCTTTGGTAGCATGCTAACGGTAAAACGTGTGCTCCGGTGGCATGCTAACAGGAAAAGGTGTGCTCCGCTGGCATGCTAATGGTAAAAGGTGAGCTCCTCCGGTGGCATGCTAAAGGTAAAACTTGTCCTCCGGTGGCATGCTAACAGTAAAGGTGTGCTCCGGTGGCATGCTAACGGGAAAAGGTGTGCTCCGGTGGCATGCTAACGGGAAAAGGTGTGCTACGGTGGCATGCTAACGGGAAAAGGTGTACTACGGTGACAAGCTAACGGTAAAGGTGTGCTCCAGTGTCATGCTAACGCGTAAAGTGTGCTCCGGTGGCATGCTGACGGGAGAAGTTGTCTTCCGGTGGCATGCTAATGGAAAGATGTGTCCTACGGTGGCATGCTAACGGGTAAAGATGGGCTACAGTGGCATGCTAACAGTAAAGGTGTGCTCCGGTGGCATGCTAACGGGAAAAGGTGTGTTCCGGTGGCATGCTAACGGAAAAGTTGTGCTCCGGTGGCATGCTAACAGTAAAAGGTGTGCTCTGGTGGCATGCTAACAGGAAAAAGTGTGCTCCGGTGGCATGCTAATGGGAAAGGCGGGCTCCGGTGGCATGCTAATGGTTAAAGGTGTGCCCCGTTGGCATGCTAACGGAAAAACGTGTGCTCCTGTGGCATGCTAACGGGGAAAGGTGTGCTGCGGTGGCATGCTAACGGTAAAGGCGGGCTCCGGTGGCATGCAAATGATAAAACGTGTGCTATCGTGGCATGCTAATGGGAAAAGGTGTGCTGCGGTGGCATGATAACGGTAAAGGTGTGCTCCGGTGGCATGCTAATGGTTAAAGGTGTGCTCCAGTGGCATGCTAATGGAAAAAGGTGTGCTCCGTTGGCATGCTAATGTTAAAGGTGTGCTCCGGTGGCATGCTAACGGGAAAAGGTGTACTACGGTGACAAGCTAACGGTAAAGGTGTGCTCCAGTGTCATGCTAACGCGAAAAGTGTGCTCCGGTGGCATGCTGACGGGAGAAGTTGTCTTCCGGTGGCATGCTAATGGAAAGAGGTGTCCTACGGTGGCATGTTAACGGGTAAAGATGGGCTACGGTGGCATGCTAACAGTAAAGGTGTGCTCCGGTGGCATGCTAACGGAAAAGTTGTGCTCCGGTGGCATGCTAACAGTAAAAGGTATGCTCTGGTGGCATGCTAACAGGAAAAAGTGTGCTCCGGTGGCATGCTAATGGGAAAGGCGGGCTCCGGTGGCATGCTAATGGTTAAAGGTGTGCCCCGTTGGCATGCTAACGGAAAAACGTGTGCTCCGGTGGCATGCTAACGGGGAAAGGTGTGCTGCGGTGGCATGCTAATGGTAAAGGCGGGCTCCGGTGGCATGCAAACGATAAAACGTGTGCTATCATGGCATGCTAACGGTAAAGGTGTGCTCCGGTGGCATGCTAATGGTTAAAGGTGTGCTCCAGTGGCATGCTAATGGAAAAAGGTGTGCTCCGGTGGCATGATAATGTTAAAGGTGTGCTCCTGTGGCATGCTAAAGGGAAAAGGTGTGCTCCAGTGGCATGCTAGTGGTAAAGGGTGTGCTCCGGTGGCATGCTAACGGTAAAGGTGTGCTCCGGTGGTATGCTAACAGGAAAAGGTGTGCTCCGGTGACATGCTAGTGGTAAAAGGTGTGCTCCGGTAGCATGCTAACGGTAAAAGGTGTGCTCCGGTGGCATGCTAAGGGGAAAAGCTGTGCTCTGGTGGCATGCTAATGGTAAAAGGTGTGCTCCGGTGGCATGCTAAGGGGAAAAGCTGTGCTCTGGTGGCATGCTAACGGTAAAAGGTATGCTCCGGTGGCATACTAACGGTAAAAGGTGAGCTCCGGTGGCATGCTAACGGAAAAAGTGTGCTACGGTGGCATGCTAACGGGAGAACATGTGGTTCGGTGGCATGCTAACTGGAAAAGGTGTGCTCCGGTGGCAAGCTAATGGGAGAAGGTGTGCTTCAGTGGCATGCTAACAGGAAAAGGTGTGCTCCGGTGACATGCTAACGGGAGATGGTGTGCTACGATTACATGCTGACGGTAAAAGGTGTGCTCCGGTGGCTTGCCAACAAGAGAAGGTGTGCTACGGTGGCATGCTAACGGCAAAAGGTTTGCTCCAGTGGCATGCTAACTGAAAAAGGTGTGCTACGGTGGCATGCTAACGGGGAAAGGTGTGCTACGGTGGCATGCTAACGGTAAAGGTGTGCTCCGGTGGCATGTCAACGGGAAAAGGTGTGCTCCAATGGCATGCTAGCAAGAAAAGGTGTGCTCCGGTGGCATGCTAACGGTAAAGGTGTGCTCCGGTGACATGCTAACGGTGAAAGGTGTGCTCCCGTGGCATGCTAACGGGAAAAGGTGTGCTCCGCTGCCATGTCAATGGGAAAAGGGTGCTCCGATGGCATGCTAACGGGAAAAGGTGTGCTCCGGTGGCATGCTAATGGTAAAGGTGTGCTCCGGTGGCATGCTAACTGTCAAAGGTGTCCTCTGATGGCATGCTAACGGTAAAGGGTGTGCTCCGGTGGCATGCTAATGGTAAAGGTGTGCTTCGGTGGTATGCTAACAGGAAAAGGTGTGCTCCTGTGGCATGCTAACGGGGAAAGAAGTGCTCCGGTGGCATGCTAAACGGGAAAGGTGTCCTCCGTTGGCATGCTAAAGGGAGAAGGTGTGCTACAGTTGCATGCTAATGGGAAAAGGTGGGCTACAGTTGTATGCTAACGGGAAACAGTGTGCTACAGTTGCATGCTAACGGGAAAAGGTGTGCTACAGTTGCATGCTAATAGGAAAAGGTGGGCTACGGTGGCATGGTAACGGGAGAAGGAGTGCTCTGGTGGCATGCTAACGGTAAAACGTGTGCTCCAGTGGCATGCTAATGGTAAAGGTGTGCTCCGGTGGCATGCTAACGGGAAAAGGTGTGCTCCGGTGGGATGCTAACAGGGAAAGTTGTGCTCCGGTGGCATGCTAACGTGAGAAGGTGTGCTACTGTAGCATGCTAAAGGGAAAAGGTGTGCTCCGGTGGCATGCTAAAGGTAAAGGTGTGCTCTGGTGGCATGCTAACGGTAAAAGTTGTGCTCCGGTGGCATGTTAACGGTAAAAGGTGTTTTCCGTTGGCATGCTAACGGTAAAAGGTGTGATACAGTGTCATGCTTAACGATACAAGGTGTGCTCCGGTGGCATGCTAAACGGGAAAGGTGTCCTCCGTTGGCATGCTAAAGGGAGAAGGTGTGCTACAGTTGCATGCTAATGGGAAAAGGTGGGCTACAGTTGTATGCTAACGGGAAACAGTGTGCTACAGTTGCATGCTAACGGGAAAAGGTGTGCTACAGTTGCATGCTAATAGGAAAAGGTGGGCTACGGTGGCATGGTAACGGGAGAAGGAGTGCTCTGGTGGCATGCTAATGGTAAAACGTGTGCTCCGGTGGCATGCTAATGGTAAAGGTGTGCTCCGGTGGCATGCTAACGGGAAAAGGTGTGCTCCGGTGGGATGCTAACAGGGAAAGTTGTGCTCCGGTGGCATGCTAACGTGAGAAGGTGTGCTACTGTAGCATGCTAAAGGGAAAAGGTGTGCTCCGGTGGCATGCTAAAGGTAAAGGTGTGCTCTGGTGGCATGCTAACGGGAAAAGGTGTGGTACTGTGGCATGCTAACGGGAAAAGGTGTGCTACGGTGGCATGCTAAAGGGAAAAGGTGTTCTCCAGTGGATGATAATGGGGAAAGGTGTGTTCCGGTGGCATGCTAATGGGAGAAGGTGTGCTCCGGTGGCATGCTAACAGGAGAAAATGTGCTCCGGGGGCATGCTAACGGGAAAATGTGTGCTCCGATGGCATGCTAACAGGAAAAGGTGTGCTACGGTGACATGCTAGCGGGAAAAGATGTGCACCGGTGGCATGCTAAAGGAAAAAGGTGTGCTACAGCGGCATACTAACTGGAAAAGGTGTAATACTGTGGCATGCTCACGGTAAAGGTGTGCTCTGGTGGCATGCTGATGGTAAAAGGTGTGCTCCGGTGGCATACTAATGGTAAAAGTTGTGCTCCGGTGGCATGTTAACGGTAAAAGGTGTTTTCCGTTGGCATGCTAACGGTAAAAGGTGTGATACAGTGTCATGCTTAACGATACAAGGTGTGCTCCGGTGGCATGCTAACGGGAAAAGGTGTGCTCCAGTGGCATGCTAACACGGAAAGGTGTGATCCGGTGGCTTGCTAACGTGAGAAAGTGTGCTCCGGTGGCATGCTAACGAGAAGAGGAGCGCTACGGTGGCATGCTAACGGGAAAAGGTGTTCTCCGGTGGCATGCTAACGATACAAGGTGTGCTCCGGTGGCATGCTAACGGGAAAAGGGGTGCTCCGGTGGCATGCTAATACGGAAAGGTGTGCTCCGGTGGCATGCTAACGTGAGAAAGAGTGCTACGGTGGCATGCTAACGAGAAGAGGAGCGCTACGGTGGCATGCTAATGGGAAAAGGTGTGCCATGGTGGCATGCTAACAGTAAAAGGTGTGCTCCGGTGGCTTGCTTTTGGTAAAAGGTGTGCTCCGGTGGCATGCTAACGATACAAGATGTGCTCCGGTGGCATGCTAACGGGAAAAGGAGTAATACTGTGGCATGCTCACGGTAAAGGTGTGCTCTGGTGGCATGTTAATGGTAAAAGGTGTTCTCCGTTGGCATGCTAACGGTAAAAGGTGTGATACGTTGTCATGCTTAACGATACAAGGTGTGCTCCGGTGGCATGCTAACGGGAAAAGGTGTGCTCCAGTGGCATGCTAACAAGGAAAGGTGTGCTCCAGTGGCATGCTAACGTGGGAAAGTGTGCTACGGTGGCATGCTAACGAGAAGAGGAGCGCTACGGTGGCATGCTAACGGGAAAAGGTGTGCTCCGGTGGCATGCTAACGATACAAGGTGTGCTCCGGTGGCAAGATAACGGGAAAAGGTGTGCTCCGGTGGCATGCAAACACGGAAAGGTGTGCTCCGGTGGCATGCTAACGTGAGAAAGTGTGCTACGGTGGCATGCTAACGAGAAGAGGTGCGCTATGGTGGCATGCTAACGGGAAGAGGTGTGCTCCGGTGGCTTGCTTTCGGTAAAAGGTGTGCTCCGGTGGCTTGCTTTCAGTAAGAGGTGTGCTCCGGTGGCATGCTAACGATACAAGATGTGCTCCGGTGGCATGCTAACGGGAAAAGGTGTGCTCCGGTGGCATGCTAACAGGGAAAGGTGTGCTCCGGTGGCATACTAACGTTAAAAGGTGTGCTCCGGTGGCATGTTAACGGTAAAAGGTGTTCTCCGTTGGCATGCTAACGGTAAAAGGTGTGCTACGGTGGCATGCTAACGATACAAGGTGTGCTCTGGTGGCATGCTAACGGGAAAAGGTGTGCTCCGATGGCATGCTAACACGGAAAGGTGTGCTCCGGTGGCATGCTAACGTGAGAAAGTGTGCTACGGTGGCATGCTAATGAGAAGAGGTGCGCTACGGTGGCATGCTAACGGGAAAGGTGTGCTCCGGTGGCATGCTAACGATACAAGGTGTGCTCCGGTGGCATGCTAACGGGAAAAGGTGTGCTCCGGTGACATGCTAACACGGAAAGGTGTGCTCCGGTCGCATGCTAACGTAAGAAAGTGTGCTACAATGGCATGCTAACGAGAAGAGGTGCGCTACGGTGGCATGCAAACGGGAAAAGGTGTGCTATGGTGGCATGGTAACTGTAAAAGGTGTGCTCTGGTGGCTTCCTTTCGGTAAAATGTGTGCTCTGGTGGCATGCTAGCGATACAAGATGTGCTCCGGTGGCATGCTAACGGGAAAAGGTGTGCTCCGGTGGCATGCTAACAGGGAAAGGTGTGCTCCGGTGGCATGCTAACGGGAGAAGGTGTGCTACTGTGGCATGCTATCAAGAAAAGGTGTGCTACAGTGGCATGCTAACTGGAAAAGGTGTGCTATGATGGCATGCTAACGGGAGAAGGTGTGCTCCAGTGGCATGCTAACAGGAGAAAATGTGCTCCGGGGGCATGCTAACGGGAAAATGTGTGCTCCGGTTGCATGCTAACGGGAAAAGGTGTGCTCCGGTGACATGCTAGCGGGAAAAGGGGTGCACCGGTGGCATGCTAATGGAAAAAGGTGTGCTACAGCGGCATACTAATGGGAAAAGGTGTAATACTGTGGCATGCTCATGGTAAAGGTGTGCTCTGGTGGCATGCTGATGGTAAAAGGTGTGCTCCAGTGGCATACTAACGGTAAAAGGTGTGCTCCGGTGGCATGTTAACGGTAAAAGGTTTTCTCCGTTGGCATGCTAACGGTAAAAGGTGTGCTACGGTGGCATGCTAACGATACAAGGTGTGCTCTGGTGGCATGCTAACAGGAAAAGGTGTGCTCCGGTGGCATGCTAACACGGAAAGGTGTGCTCCGTTCGCATGCTAACGTAAGAAAGTGTGCTACAATGGCATGCTAACGAG
This sequence comes from Phyllobates terribilis, assembly GCF_046119375.1. Taxonomy (NCBI): domain Eukaryota; kingdom Metazoa; phylum Chordata; class Amphibia; order Anura; family Dendrobatidae; genus Phyllobates; species Phyllobates terribilis. The sequence continues at coordinate 154,536 of NW_027363635.1, forward strand.
AAGAGGTGCGCTACGGTGGCATGCAAACGGGAAAAGGTGTGCTATGGTGGCATGCTAACGGTAAAACGTGTGCTCTGCTGGCTTCCTTTCGGTAAAATGTGTGCTCTGGTGGCATGCTAGCGATACAAGATGTGCTCCGGTGGCATGCTAATGGGAAAAGGTGTGCTCCGGTGGCATGCTAACAGGGAAAGGTGTGCTCTGGTGGCATGCTAACTGAAGAAGGTGTGCTACTGTGGCATGCTAACAAGAAAAGGTGTGCTACAGTGGCATGCTAACTGGAAAAGGTGTGCTATGATGGCATGCTAATGGTAAAATGTGTGCTATGGTGGCATGCTAACGGTAAAAGGTGTGCAACGGTGGCATGATAACGGTAAAAGGTGTGCTCCGGTGGCATGCTAACGGGAAAAGGTGTGCAACGGTGGCATGCTAACAGGTAAAGGTGTGCTCCGGTGGCATGCTAACGGGAAAAGGTGTGCTCCGGTGGCATGCTAACGGGAAAAGGTGTGCTCCGGTGGCATGCTAACGGAAAAAGGTGTGCTCCGGTGGCATGCTGATGGTAAAAGGTGTGCTCCGGCGGCATGCTAACGGTAAAAGGTGTTCTCCGTTGGCATGCTAACAGTTAAACGTGTGCTCAGGTGGCACGCTAACGATGCAAGGTGTGCTCTTGTGGCATGCTAACGGGAAAAGGTGTACTCCGGTGGAATGCTGACAGGGAAAGTTGTGCTCCGGCGGCATGCTAACGTGAGAAGGTGTGCTACTGTAGCATGCTAACGGGAAAAGGTGTGCTCCAGTGGCATGCTAAAGGTAAAGGTATGCTCTGGTGGCATGCTAACGGGAAAAGGTGTGGTACTGTGGCATGCTAACGGGAATAGGTGTGCTACGGTGGCATGCTAAAGGGAAAAGATGTTCTCCAGCGGATGCTAACCGGGAAAGGTGTGTTCCGGTGGCATGCTAATGGGAGAAGGTGTGCTCCGGTGGCATGCTAACAGGAGAAAATGTGCTCCGGGGGCATGCTAACGGGAAAATGTGTGCTCCGGTGGCATGCTGATGGTAAAAGGAGTGCTCCAGTGGCTTACTAATGGTAAAAGGTGTGCTCCGATGGCATGTTAACGGTAAGAGGTGTTCTCCGCTGGCATGCTAACGGTAAAAGGTGTGCTACGGTGGCATGCTAACGATACAAGGTGTGCTCCGGTGGCAAGATAATGGAAAAAGGTGTGCTCCGGTGGCATGCAAACACGGAAAGGTGTGCTCCGGTGGCATGCTAACGTGAGAAAGTGTGCTACGGTGGCATGCTAACGAGAAGAGGTGCGCTATGGTGGCATGCTAACGGGAAGAGGTGTGCTATGGCGGCATGCTAACAGTAAAAGGTGTGCTCCTGTGGCTTGCTTTCGGTAAAAGGTGTGATCCGGTGGCATGCTAACGATACAAGATGTGCTCCGGTGGCATGCTAACGGGAAAAGGTGTGCTCTGGTGGCATGCTAACGGGAAAAGGGGTGCTCTGGTGGCATGCTAACGGTAAAAGGTGTGCTCCAGTGGCATGCTAGCGGTAAAAGGTGTGCTCCGGTGGCATGCTAACTAAAAAAGTTATGCTCCAGTGGCATGATATTGCGAAAAGGTGTGCAACGGTGGAATGCTAACGGCAGAAGGTGTGCTCCGGTGGGAACAATGGGAAAAGGTGTGCTCCAGTGGCATTCTAACAGGAAAATGTGTGCAACGGTGGCATGCTAACGGAAAAAGGTGTGCAATGGAGGCATGCTAACGGTAAAAGGTGCGCTCCAGTGGCATGCTAGTGGTAAAAGGTATGCTCCGGTGTCATGCTAATGGAAAAAGGTATGCTCCAGTGGCATGATATTGGGAAAAGGTGTGCAACGGTGGCATGCTAACGGCAGAAGGTGTGCTCCGGTGGAAACAATGGGAAAAGGTGTGCTCCGGTGGCATGCTAACGGGAAAATGTGTGCAACGGTGGCATGCTAACGGAAAAAGGTGTGCAATGGTGGCATGCTAACAGTAAAAGGTGTGCTCCAGTGGCATGCTAATGGGAAAAGGTATGCTCCGGGGGTATGATAACAGGAAAAGGTGTCCAACGGTGGCATGCTAACAGGAGAAGGTGTGCTCCGGTGGCAACAACTGGAAAAGGTGTGCTCCGGTGGCATGCTAACGAGAAAAGGTGTGCAACAGTGGCATGCTAACGGGAAAAGGTGAGCAATGGTGGCATGCTAACGATACAAGATGTGCTCCGGTGGCATGCTAATGGGAAAAGGTGTGCTCCAGTGGCATGCTAACAGGGAAAGGTGTGCTCCGGTGGCATGCTAAAGGGAGAATGTGTGCTACTGTGGCATGCTAACAAGAAAAAGTGTGCTACAGTGGCATGCTAACGGGAAAAGGTGTGCTATGGTGGCTTGCTAACTGTAAAAGGTGTGCAATGGTGGTATGATAACGAAAAAGGTGTGCTCCGGTGGCATGCTAAAGGGAAAAGGTGTTCTCCAGTGGATGCTAACGGGGAAAGGTGTGTTCCGGTGGCATGCTAACGGGAGAAGGTGTGCTCCGGGGGCATGCTAACGGAAAATGTGTGCTCCGGTTGCATGCTAATGGGAGAAGGTGTGCTCCGGTGGCATGCTAACAGGAGAAAATGTGCTCCGGGGGCATGCTAACGGGAAAATGTGTGCTCCGGTGGCATGCTGATGGTAAAAGGTGTGCTCCAGTGGCTTACTAATGGTAAAAGGTGTGCTCCGATGGCATGTTAACAGTAAGAGGTGTTCTCCGCTGGCATGCTAACGGTAAAAGGTGTGCTACGGTGGCATGCTAACGATACAAGGTGTGCTCCGGTGGCAAGATAACGGAAAAAGGTGTGCTCCGGTGGCATGCAAACACGGAAAGGTGTGCTCCGGTGGCATGCTAACGTGAGAAAGTGTGCTACGGTGGCATGCTAATGAGAAGAGGTGCGCTATGGTGGCATGCTAACGGGAAGAGGTGTGCTATGGTGGCATGCTAACAGTAAAAGGTGTGCTCCTGTGGCTTGCTTTCGGTAAAAGGTGAGCTCCGGTGGCATGCTAACGATACAAGATGTGCTCCGGTGGCATGCTAACGGGAAAAGGTGTGCTCTGGTGGCATGCTAACAGGGAAAGGTGTGCTCCGGTGGCATGCTAACGGAAGAAGGTGTCCTACTGTGGCATGCTAACAAGAAAAGGTGTGCTACAGTGGTATGCTAACGGGAAAAGGTGTGCTATGGTGGCATGCTAATGGGAAAAGGTGTGCTATCGTGGCAAGCTAACGGTAAAAGGTGTGCAACGGTGGCATGATAACGGAAAAAGGTGTGCTCCGGTGGCATGCAAACGGGAAAAGCAGTGCAACGGTGGCATGCTAACAGGAAAAGGTGTGCTCCGGTGGCATGCTAACGGGAAAAGGTGTTCTCCGGTGGCATGCTAACGGGAAAAGGTGTGCTCCGGTGGCATGCTAACGGAAAAAGGTGTGCTCCGGTGGCATGCTGATGGTAAAAGGTGTGCTCCGGCGGCATGCTAACGGTAAAAGGTGTTCTCCGTTGGCATGCTAACAGTTAAACGTGTGCTCAGGTGGCATGCTAACGATACAAGGTGTGCTCTTGTGGCATGCTAACGGGAAAAGGTGTACTCCGGTGGAATGCTGACAGGGAAAGTTGTGCTCCGGCGGCATGCTAACGTGAGAAGGTGTGCTACTGTAGCATGCTAACGGGAAAAGGTGTGCTCCAGTGGCATGCTAAAGGTAAAGGTGTGCTCTGGTGGCATGCTAACGGGAAAAGGTGTGGTACTGTGGCATGCTAACGGGAATAGATGTGCTACGGTGGCATGCTAAAGGGAAAAGGTGTTCTCCAGTGGATGCTAACGGGGAAAGGTGTGTTCCGGTGGCATGCTAATGGGAGAAGGTGTGCTCCGGTGGCATGCTAACAGGAGAAAATGTGCTCCGGGGGCATGCTAACGGGAAAATGTGTGCTCCGGTGGCATGCTGATGGTAAAAGGTGTGCTCTAGTGGCTTACTAATGGTAAAAGGTGTGCTCCGGTGGCATGTTAACGGTAAGAGGTGTTCTCCGTTGGCATGCTAACGGTAAAAGGTGTGCTACGGTGGCATGCTAACGATACAAGGTGTGCTCCGGTGGCAAGATAACGGAAAAAGGCGTGCTCGGGTGGCATGCAAACACGGAAAGGTGTGCTCCGGTGGCATGCTAACATGAGAAAGTGTGCTACGGTGGCATGCTAACGAGAAGAGGTGCGCTATGGTGGCATGCTAACGGGAAGAGGTGTGCTATGGTGGCATGCTAACAGTAAAAGGTGTGCTCCTGTGGCTTGCTTTCGGTAAAAGGTGTGCTCCGGTGGCATGCTAACGATACAAGATGTGCTCCGGTGGCATGCTAACGGGAAAAGGTGTGCTCCGGTGGCATGCTAACAGGGAAAGGGGTGCTCCGGTGGCATGCTAACGGGAGAAGGTGTCCTACTGTGGCATGCTAACAAGAAAAGGTGTGCTACAGTGGTATGCTAACGGGAAAAGGTGTGCTATCGTGGCAAGCTAACGGTAAAAGGTGTGCAACGGTGGCATGATAACGGAAAAAGGTGTGCTCCGGTGGCATGCTAACGGGAAAAGGTGTGCAACGGTGGCATGCTAACAGGAAAAGGTGTGCTCCGGTGGCATGCTAACGGGAAAAGGTGTGCTCCGGTGGCATGCTAACGGAAAAAAGTGTGCTCAGGTGGCATGCTAACGGGAAAAGCTGTGCTCCGGTGGCATGCCAATGGAAAAAGGTATGCTACGGTGGAGTGCTAATGGGAGAAGGTGTGCTCTGGTGGCATGCTAACGGTAAAAGGTGTGCTCCAGTGGCATGCTAGCGGTAAAAGGTATGCTCCGGTGGCATGCTAACTAAAAAAGTTATGCTCCAGTGGCATGATATTGGGAAAAGGTGTGCAACGGTGGAATGCTAACGGCAGAAGGTGTGCTCCGGTGGGAACAATGGGAAAAGGTGTGCTCCGGTGGCATGCTAACGGGAAAATGTGTGCAACGGTGGCATGCTAACGGAAAAAGGTGTGCAATGGAGGCATGCTAACGGTAAAAGGTGCGCTCCAGTGGCATGTGAGTGGTAAAAGGTATGCTCCGGTGTCATGCTAACGGAAAAAGGTATGCTCCAGTGGCATGATATTGGGAAAAGGTGTGCAACGGTGGCATGCTAACGGCAGAAGGTGTGCTCCGGTGGGAACAATGGGAAAAGGTGTGCTCCGGTGGCATGCTAACGGGAAAATGTGTGCAACGGTGGCATGCTAACGGAAAAAGGTGTGCAATGGTGGCATGCTAACGGTAAAAGGTGTGCTCCAGTGGCATGGTAATGGGAAAAGGTATGCTCCGGGGGTATGATAACGGGAAAAGGTGTCCAACGGTGGCATGCTAACAGGAGAAGGTGTGCTCCGGTGGCAACAACTGGAAAAGGTGTGCTCCGGTGGCATGCTAACGAGAAAAGGTGTGCAACAGTGGCATGCTAACTGGAAAAGGTGAGCAATGGTGGCATGCTAACGATACAAGATGTGCTCCGGTGGCATGCTAATGGGAAAAGGTGTGCTCCAGTGGCATGCTAACAGGGAAAGGTGTGCTCCGGTGGCATGCTAAAGGGAGAATGTGTGCTACTGTGGCATGCTAACAAGAAAAAGTGTGCTACAGTGGCATGCTAACGGGAAAAGGTGTGCTATGGTGGCTTGCTAACTGTAAAAGGTGTGCAATGGTGGTATGATAACGAAAAAGGTGTGCTCCGGTGGCATGCTAAAGGGAAAAGGTGTTCTCCAGTGGATGCTAACGGGGAAAGGTGTGTTCCGGTGGCATGCTAACGGGAGAAGGTGTGCTCCGGGGGCATGCTAACGGGAAAATGTGTGCTCCGGTTGCATGCTAATGGGAAAAGGTGTGCTCCGGTGACATGCTAGCGGGAAAAGGTGTGCACAGGTGGCATGCTAATGGAAAAAGGTGTACTACAGCTGCATACTAATGGGAAAAGGTGTATTACTGTGGCATGCTCACGGTAAAGGTGTGCTCTGGTGGCATGCTGATGGTAAAAGGTGTGCTCCAGTGGCATACTAACGGTAAAAGGTGTGCTCAGGTGGCATGTTAACGGTAAAAGGTGTTCTCCGTTGGCATGCTAACGGTAAAGTTGTGCTTCGGTGGCATGCTAACGATACAAGGTGTGCTCTGGTGGCATGCTAACGGGAAAAGGTGTGCTCCGGTGGCATGCTAACACGGAAAGGTGTGCTCCGGTGGCATGCTAACGTGAGAAAGTGGCATGCTAATGAGAAGAGGTGCGCTACGGTGGCATGCTAACGGGAAAAGTGGTGCTCCGGTGGCATGCTAACGATACAAGGTGTGCTTCGGTGGCATGCTAACGGGAAAAGGTGTGCTCCGGTGGCATGCTAACACGGAAAGGTGTGCTCCGGTCGCATGCTAACGAGAAGAGGTGAGCTATGGTGGCATGCTAACGGAAAAGGTGTGCTATGGTGGCATGCTAACGGTAAAAGGTGTGCTCCGGTGGCTTGCTTTCGGTTAAACGTGTGCTCCGGTGGCATGCTAGCGATACAAGATGTGCTCCGGTGGCATGCTAACGGGAAAAGGTGTGCAACGGTGGCATGCTAACAGGAAAAGGTGTGCTCCGGTGGCATGCTAACGGGAAAAGGTGTGCTCCGGTGGCATGCTAAGGGGAAAAGGTGTGCTCCGGTGGCATGCTAACGGAAAAAGGTGTGCTCCGGTGGCATGCTGATGGTAAAAGGTGTGCTCCGGCGGCATGCTAACGGTAAAAGGTGTTCTCCGTTGGCATGCTAACAGTTAAACGTGTGCTCAGGTGGCACGCTAACGATGCAAGGTGTGCTCTTGTGGCATGCTAACGGGAAAAGGTGTACTCCGGTGGAATGCTGACAGGGAAAGTTGTGCTCCGGCGGCATGCTAACGTGAGAAGGTGTGCTACTGTAGCATGCTAACGGGAAAAGGTGTGCTCCAGTGGCATGCTAAAGGTAAAGGTATGCTCTGGTGGCATGCTAACGGGAAAAGGTGTGGTACTGTGGCATGCTAACGGGAATAGGTGTGCTACGGTGGCATGCTAAAGGGAAAAGATGTTCTCCAGTGGATGCTAACCGGGAAAGGTGTGTTCCGGTGGCATGCTAATGGGAGAAGGTGTGCTCCGGTGGCATGCTAACAGGAGAAAATGTGCTCCGGGGGCATGCTAACGGGAAAATGTGTGCTCCGGTGGCATGCTGATGGTAAAAGGAGTGCTCCAGTGGCTTACTAATGGTAAAAGGTGTGCTCCGATGGCATGTTAACGGTAAGAGGTGTTCTCCGCTGGCATGCTAACGGTAAAAGGTGTGCTACGGTGGCATGCTAACGATACAAGGTGTGCTCCGGTGGCAAGATAATGGAAAAAGGTGTGCTCCGGTGGCATGCAAACACGGAAAGGTGTGCTCCGGTGGCATGCTAACGTGAGAAAGTGTGCTACGGTGGCATGCTAACGAGAAGAGGTGCGCTATGGTGGCATGCTAACGGGAAGAGGTGTGCTATGGCGGCATGCTAACAGTAAAAGGTGTGCTCCTGTGGCTTGCTTTCGGTAAAAGGTGTGATCCGGTGGCATGCTAACGATACAAGATGTGCTCCGGTGGCATGCTAACGGGAAAAGGTGTGCTCTGGTGGCATGCTAACGGGAAAAGGGGTGCTCTGGTGGCATGCTAACGGTAAAAGGTGTGCTCCAGTGGCATGCTAGCGGTAAAAGGTGTGCTCCGGTGGCATGCTAACTAAAAAAGTTATGCTCCAGTGGCATGATATTGCGAAAAGGTGTGCAACGGTGGAATGCTAACGGCAGAAGGTGTGCTCCGGTGGGAACAATGGGAAAAGGTGTGCTCCAGTGGCATTCTAACAGGAAAATGTGTGCAACGGTGGCATGCTAACGGAAAAAGGTGTGCAATGGAGGCATGCTAACGGTAAAAGGTGCGCTCCAGTGGCATGCTAGTGGTAAAAGGTATGCTCCGGTGTCATGCTAATGGAAAAAGGTATGCTCCAGTGGCATGATATTGGGAAAAGGTGTGCAACGGTGGCATGCTAACGGCAGAAGGTGTGCTCCGGTGGAAACAATGGGAAAAGGTGTGCTCCGGTGGCATGCTAACGGGAAAATGTGTGCAACGGTGGCATGCTAACGGAAAAAGGTGTGCAATGGTGGCATGCTAACAGTAAAAGGTGTGCTCCAGTGGCATGCTAATGGGAAAAGGTATGCTCCGGGGGTATGATAACAGGAAAAGGTGTCCAACGGTGGCATGCTAACAGGAGAAGGTGTGCTCCGGTGGCAACAACTGGAAAAGGTGTGCTCCGGTGGCATGCTAACGAGAAAAGGTGTGCAACAGTGGCATGCTAACGGGAAAAGGTGAGCAATGGTGGCATGCTAACGATACAAGATGTGCTCCGGTGGCATGCTAATGGGAAAAGGTGTGCTCCAGTGGCATGCTAACAGGGAAAGGTGTGCTCCGGTGGCATGCTAAAGGGAGAATGTGTGCTACTGTGGCATGCTAACAAGAAAAAGTGTGCTACAGTGGCATGCTAACGGGAAAAGGTGTGCTATGGTGGCTTGCTAACTGTAAAAGGTGTGCAATGGTGGTATGATAACGAAAAAGGTGTGCTCCGGTGGCATGCTAAAGGGAAAAGGTGTTCTCCAGTGGATGCTAACGGGGAAAGGTGTGTTCCGGTGGCATGCTAACGGGAGAAGGTGTGCTCCGGGGGCATGCTAACGGAAAATGTGTGCTCCGGTTGCATGCTAATGGGAGAAGGTGTGCTCCGGTGGCATGCTAACAGGAGAAAATGTGCTCCGGGGGCATGCTAACGGGAAAATGTGTGCTCCGGTGGCATGCTGATGGTAAAAGGTGTGCTCCAGTGGCTTACTAATGGTAAAAGGTGTGCTCCGATGGCATGTTAACGGTAAGAGGTGTTCTCCGCTGGCATGCTAACGGTAAAAGGTGTGCTACGGTGGCATGCTAACGATACAAGGTGTGCTCCGGTGGCAAGATAACGGAAAAAGGTGTGCTCCGGTGGCATGCAAACACGGAAAGGTGTGCTCCGGTGGCATGCTAACGTGAGAAAGTGTGCTACGGTGGCATGCTAATGAGAAGAGGTGCGCTATGGTGGCATGCTAACGGGAAGAGGTGTGCTATTGTGGCATGCTAACAGTAAAAGGTGTGCTCCTGTGGCTTGCTTTCGGTAAAAGGTGAGCTCCGGTGGCATGCTAACGATACAAGATGTGCTCCGGTGGCATGCTAACGGGAAAAGGTGTGCTCTGGTGGCATGCTAACAGGGAAAGGTGTGCTCCGGTGGCATGCTAACGGAAGAAGGTGTCCTACTGTGGCATGCTAACAAGAAAAGGTGTGCTACAGTGGTATGCTAACGGGAAAAGGTGTGCTATGGTGGCATGCTAATGGGAAAAGGTGTGCTATCGTGGCAAGCTAACGGTAAAAGGTGTGCAACGGTGGCATGATAACGGAAAAAGGTGTGCTCCGGTGGCATGCAAACGGGAAAAGCAGTGCAACGGTGGCATGCTAACAGGAAAAGGAGTGCTCCGGTGGCATGCTAACGGGAAAAGGTGTTCTCCGGTGGCATGCTAACGGGAAAAGGTGTGCTCCGGTGGCATGCTAACGGAAAAAGGTGTGCTCCGGTGGCATGCTGATGGTAAAAGGTGTGCTCCGGCGGCATGCTAACGGTAAAAGGTGTTCTCCGTTGGCATGCTAACAGTTAAACGTGTGCTCAGGTGGCATGCTAACGATACAAGGTGTGCTCTTGTGGCATGCTAACGGGAAAAGGTGTACTCCGGTGGAATGCTGACAGGGAAAGTTGTGCTCCGGCGGCATGCTAACGTGAGAAGGTGTGCTACTGTAGCATGCTAACGGGAAAAGGTGTGCTCCAGTGGCATGCTAAAGGTAAAGGTGTGCTCTGGTGGCATGCTAACGGGAAAAGGTGTGGTACTGTGGCATGCTAACGGGAATAGATGTGCTACGGTGGCATGCTAAAGGGAAAAGGTGTTCTCCAGTGGATGCTAACGGGGAAAGGTGTGTTCCGGTGGCATGCTAATGGGAGAAGGTGTGCTCCGGTGGCATGCTAACAGGAGAAAATGTGCTCCGGGGGCATGCTAACGGGAAAATGTGTGCTCCGGTGGCATGCTGATGGTAAAAGGTGTGCTCTAGTGGCTTACTAATGGTAAAAGGTGTGCTCCGGTGGCATGTTAACGGTAAGAGGTGTTCTACGTTGGCATGCTAACGGTAAAAGGTGTGCTACGGTGGCATGCTAACGATACAAGGTGTGCTCCGGTGGCAAGATAACGGAAAAAGGCGTGCTCGGGTGGCATGCAAACACGGAAAGGTGTGCTCCGGTGGCATGCTAACATGAGAAAGTGTGCTACGGTGGCATGCTAACGAGAAGAGGTGCGCTATGGTGGCATGCTAACGGGAAGAGGTGTGCTATGGTGGCATGCTAACAGTAAAAGGTGTGCTCCTGTGGCTTGCTTTCGGTAAAAGGTGTGCTCCGGTGGCATGCTAACGATACAAGATGTGCTCCGGTGGCATGCTAACGGGAAAAGGTGTGCTCCGGTGGCATGCTAACAGGGAAAGGGGTGCTCCGGTGGCATGCTAACGGGAGAAGGTGTCCTACTGTGGCATGCTAACAAGAAAAGGTGTGCTACAGTGGTATGCTAACGGGAAAAGGTGTGCTATCGTGGCAAGCTAACGGTAAAAGGTGTGCAACGGTGGCATGATAACGGAAAAAGGTGTGCTCCGGTGGCATGCTAACGGGAAAAGGTGTGCAACGGTGGCATGCTAACAGGAAAAGGTGTGCTCCGGTGGCATGCTAACGGGAAAAGGTGTGCTCCGGTGGCATGCTAACGGAAAAAAGTGTGCTCAGGTGGCATGCTAACGGGAAAAGCTGTGCTCCGGTGGCATGCCAATGGAAAAAGGTATGCTACGGTGGAGTGCTAATGGGAGAAGGTGTGCTCTGGTGGCATGCTAACGGTAAAAGGTGTGCTCCAGTGGCATGCTAGCGGTAAAAGGTATGCTCCGGTGGCATGCTAACTAAAAAAGTTATGCTCCAGTGGCATGATATTGGGAAAAGGTGTGCAACGGTGGAATGCTAACGGCAGAAGGTGTGCTCCGGTGGGAACAATGGGAAAAGGTGTGCTCCGGTGGCATGCTAACGGGAAAATGTGTGCAACGGTGGCATGCTAACGGAAAAAGGTGTGCAATGGAGGCATGCTAACGGTAAAAGGTGCGCTCCAGTGGCATGCTAGTGGTAAAAGGTATGCTCCGGTGTCATGCTAACGGAAAAAGGTATGCTCCAGTGGCATGATATTGGGAAAAGGTGTGCAACGGTGGCATGCTAACGGCAGAAGGTGTGCTCCGGTGGGAACAATGGGAAAAGGTGTGCTCCGGTGGCATGCTAACGGGAAAATGTGTGCAACGGTGGCATGCTAACGGAAAAAGGTGTGCAATGGTGGCATGCTAACGGTAAAAGGTGTGCTCCAGTGGCATGGTAATGGGAAAAGGTATGCTCCGGGGGTATGATAACGGGAAAAGGTGTCCAACGGTGGCATGCTAACAGGAGAAGGTGTGCTCCGGTGGCAACAACTGGAAAAGGTGTGCTCCGGTGGCATGCTAACGAGAAAAGGTGTGCAACAGTGGCATGCTAACTGGAAAAAGTGAGCAATGGTGGCATGCTAACGATACAAGATGTGCTCCGGTGGCATGCTAATGGGAAAAGGTGTGCTCCAGTGGCATGCTAACAGGGAAAGGTGTGCTCCGGTGGCATGCTAAAGGGAGAATGTGTGCTACTGTGGCATGCTAACAAGAAAAAGTGTGCTACAGTGGCATGCTAACGGGAAAAGGTGTGCTATGGTGGCTTGCTAACTGTAAAAGGTGTGCAATGGTGGTATGATAACGAAAAAGGTGTGCTCCGGTGGCATGCTAAAGGGAAAAGGTGTTCTCCAGTGGATGCTAACGGGGAAAGGTGTGTTCCGGTGGCATGCTAACGGGAGAAGGTGTGCTCCGGGGGCATGCTAACGGGAAAATGTGTGCTCCGGTTGCATGCTAATGGGAAAAGGTGTGCTCCGGTGACATGCTAGCGGGAAAAGGTGTGCACAGGTGGCATGCTAATGGAAAAAGGTGTACTACAGCTGCATACTAATGGGAAAAGGTGTATTACTGTGGCATGCTCACGGTAAAGGTGTGCTCTGGTGGCATGCTGATGGTAAAAGGTGTGCTCCAGTGGCATACTAACGGTAAAAGGTGTGCTCAGGTGGCATGTTAACGGTAAAAGGTGTTCTCCGTTGGCATGCTAACGGTAAAGTTGTGCTTCGGTGGCATGCTAACGATACAAGGTGTGCTCCGGTGGCATGCTAACGGGAAAAGGTGTGCTCCGGTGGCATGCTAACACGGAAAGGTGTGCTCCGGTGGCATGCTAACGTGAGAAAGTGGCATGCTAACGAGAAGAGGTGCGCTACGGTGGCATGCTAACGGGAAAAGGGGTGCTCCGGTGGCATGCTAACGATACAAGGTGTGCTTCGGTGGCATGCTAACGGGAAAAGGTGTGCTCCGGTGGCATGCTAACACGGAAAGGTGTGCTCTGGTCGCATGCTAACGAGAAGAGGTGAGCTATGGTGGCATGCTAACGGAAAAGGTGTGCTATGGTGGCATGCTAACGGTAAAAGGTGTGCTCCGGTGGCTTGCTTTCGGTTAAACGTGTGCTCCGGTGGCATGCTAGCGATACAAGATGTGCTCCGGTGGCATGCTAATGGGAAAATGTGTGCTCCGGTGGCATGCTAACAGGGAAAGGTGTGCTCCGGTGGCATGCTAAAGGGAGAAGGTGTGCTACAGTTGCATGCTAATGGGAAAAGGTGGGCTACAGTTGTATGCTAACGGGAAACAGTGTGCTACAGTTGCATGCTAACGGGAAAAGGTGTGCTACAGTTGCATGCTAATAGGAAAAGGTGGGCTACGGTGGCATGGTAACGGGAGAAGGAGTGCTCTGGTGGCATGCTAACGGTAAAACGTGTGCTCCGGTGGCATGCTAATGGTAAAGGCGTGCTCCGGTGGCATGCTAACGGGAAAAGGTGTGCTCCGGTGGGATGCTAACAGGGAAAGTTGTGCTCCGGTGGCATGCTAACGTGAGAAGGTGTGCTACTGTAGCATGCTAAAGGGAAAAGGTGTGCTCCGGTGGCATGCTAAAGGTAAAGGTGTGCTCTGGTGGCATGCTAACGGGAAAAGGTGTGGTACTGTGGCATGCTAACGGGAAAAGGTGTGCTACGGTGGCATGCTAAAGGGAAAAGGTGTTCTCCAGTGGATGATAATGGGGAAAGGTGTGTTCCGGTGGCATTCTAATGGGAGAAGGTGTGCTCCGGTGGCATGCTAACAGGAGAAAATGTGCTCCGGGGGCATGCTAACGGGAAAATGTGTGCTCCGATGGCATGCTAACAGGAAAAGGTGTGCTACGGTGACATGCTAGCGGGAAAAGATGTGCACCGGTGGCATGCTAAAGGAAAAAGGTGTGCTACAGTGGCATACTAACTGGAAAAGGTGTAATACTGTGGCATGCTCACGGTAAAGGTGTGCTCTGGTGGCATGCTGATGGTAAAAGGTGTGCTCCGGTGGCATACTAACGGTAAAAGTTGTGCTCCGGTGGCATGTTAACGGTAAAAGGTGTTTTCCGTTGGCATGCTAACGGTAAAAGGTGTGATACAGTGTCATGCTTAACGATACAAGGTGTGCTCCGGTGGCATGCTAACGGGAAAAGGTGTGCTCCAGTGGCATGCTAACACGGAAAGGTGTGCTCCGGTGGCATGCTAACGTGAGAAAGTGTGCTACGGTGGCATGCTAATGAGAAGAGGTGCGCTACGGTGGCATGCTAACGGGAAAGGTGTGCTCCGGTGGCATGCTAACGATACAAGGTGTGCTCCGGTGGCATGCTAACGGGAAAAGGTGTGCTCCGGTGACATGCTAACACGGAAAGGTGTGCTCCGGTCGCATGCTAACGTAAGAAAGTGTGCTACAATGGCATGCTAACGAGAAGAGGTGCGCTACGGTGGCATGCAAACGGGAAAAGGTGTGCTATGGTGGCATGGTAACTGTAAAAGGTGTGCTCTGGTGGCTTCCTTTCGGTAAAATGTGTGCTCTGGTGGCATGCTAGCGATACAAGATGTGCTCCGGTGGCATGCTAACGGGAAAAGGTGTGCTCCGGTGGCATGCTAACAGGGAAAGGTGTGCTCCGGTGGCATGCTAACGGGAGAAGGTGTGCTACTGTGGCATGCTATCAAGAAAAGGTGTGCTACAGTGGCATGCTAACTGGAAAAGGTGTGCTATGATGGCATGCTAACGGGAGAAGGTGTGCTCCAGTGGCATGCTAACAGGAGAAAATGTGCTCCGGGGGCATGCTAACGGGAAAATGTGTGCTCCGGTTGCATGCTAACGGGAAAAGGTGTGCTCCGGTGACATGCTAGCGGGAAAAGGGGTGCACCGGTGGCATGCTAATGGAAAAAGGTGTGCTACAGCGGCATACTAATGGGAAAAGGTGTAATACTGTGGCATGCTCATGGTAAAGGTGTGCTCTGGTGGCATGCTGATGGTAAAAGGTGTGCTCCAGTGGCATACTAACGGTAAAAGGTGTGCTCCGGTGGCATGTTAACGGTAAAAGGTTTTCTCCGTTGGCATGCTAACGGTAAAAGGTGTGCTACGGTGGCATGCTAACGATACAAGGTGTGCTCTGGTGGCATGCTAACAGGAAAAGGTGTGCTCCGGTGGCATGCTAACACGGAAAGGTGTGCTCCGTTCGCATGCTAACGTAAGAAAGTGTGCTACACTGGCATGCTAACGAGAAGAGGTGCGCTACGGTGGCATGCAAACGGGAAAAGGTGTGCTATGGTGGCATGCTAACGGTAAAACGTGTGCTCTGCTGGCTTCCTTTCGGTAAAATGTGTGCTCTGGTGGCATGCTAGCGATACAAGATGTGCTCCGGTGGCATGCTAATGGGAAAAGGTGTGCTCCGGTGGCATGCTAACAGGGAAAGGTGTGCTCCGGTGGCATGCTAACGGAAGAAGGTGTGCTACTGTGGCATGCTAACAAGAAAAGGTGTGCTACAGTGGCATGCTAACTGGAAAAGGTGTGCTATGATGGCATGCTAATGGTAAAATGTGTGCTATGGTGGCATGCTAACGGTAAAAGGTGTGCAACGGTGGCATGATAACGGTAAAAGGTGTGCTCCGGTGGCATGCTAACGGGAAAAGGTGTGCAACGGTGGCATGCTAACAGGAAAAGGTGTGCTCCGGTGGCATGCTAACGGGAAAAGGTGTGCTCCGGTGGCATGCTAACGGGAAAAGGTGTGCTCCGGTGGCATGCTAACGGAAAAAGGTGTGCTCCGGTGGCATGCTGATGGTAAAAGGTGTGCTCCGGCGGCATGCTAATGGTAAAAGGTGTTCTCCGTTGGCATGCTAACAGTTAAACGTGTGCTCAGGTGGCACGCTAACGATGCAAGGTGTGCTCTTGTGGCATGCTAACGGGAAAAGGTGTACTCCGGTGGAATGCTGACAGGGAAAGTTGTGCTCCGGCGGCATGCTAACGTGAGAAGGTGTGCTACTGTAGCATGCTAACGGGAAAAGGTGTGCTCCAGTGGCATGCTAAAGGTAAAGGTATGCTCTGGTGGCATGCTAACGGGAAAAGGTGTGGTACTGTGGCATGCTAACGGGAATAGGTGTGCTACGGTGGCATGCTAAAGGGAAAAGATGTTCTCCAGTGGATGCTAACCGGGAAAGGTGTGTTCCGGTGGCATGCTAATGGGAGAAGGTGTGCTCCGGTGGCATGCTAACAGGAGAAAATGTGCTCCGGGGGCATGCTAACGGGAAAATGTGTGCTCCGGTGGCATGCTGATGGTAAAAGGAGTGCTCCAGTGGCTTACTAATGGTAAAAGGTGTGCTCCGATGGCATGTTAACGGTAAGAGGTGTTCTCCGCTGGCATGCTAACGGTAAAAGGTGTGCTACGGTGGCATGCTAACGATACAAGGTGTGCTCCGGTGGCAAGATAATGGAAAAAGGTGTGCTCCGGTGGCATGCAAACACGGAAAGGTGTGCTCCGGTGGCATGCTAACGTGAGAAAGTGTGCTACGGTGGCATGCTAACGAGAAGAGGTGCGCTATGGTGGCATGCTAACGGGAAGAGGTGTGCTATGGCGGCATGCTAACAGTAAAAGGTGTGCTCCTGTGGCTTGCTTTCGGTAAAAGGTGTGATCCGGTGGCATGCTAACGATACAAGATGTGCTCCGGTGGCATGCTAACGGGAAAAGGTGTGCTCTGGTGGCATGCTAACGGGAAAAGGGGTGCTCTGGTGGCATGCTAACGGTAAAAGGTGTGCTCCAGTGGCATGCTAGCGGTAAAAGGTGTGCTCCGGTGGCATGCTAACTAAAAAAGTTATGCTCCAGTGGCATGATATTGCGAAAAGGTGTGCAACGGTGGAATGCTAACGGCAGAAGGTGTGCTCCGGTGGGAACAATGGGAAAAGGTGTGCTCCAGTGGCATTCTAACGGGAAAATGTGTGCAACGGTGGCATGCTAACGGAAAAAGGTGTGCAATGGAGGCATGCTAACGGTAAAAGGTGCGCTCCAGTGGCATGCTAGTGGTAAAAGGTATGCTCCGGTGTCATGCTAATGGAAAAAGGTATGCTCCAGTGGCATGATATTGGGAAAAGGTGTGCAACGGTGGCATGCTAACGGCAGAAGGTGTGCTCCGGTGGAAACAATGGGAAAAGGTGTGCTCCGGTGGCATGCTAACGGGAAAATGTGTGCAACGGTGGCATGCTAACGGGAAAATGTGTGCAACGGTGGCATGCTAACGGAAAAAGGTGTGCAATGGTGGCATGCTAGCAGTAAAAGGTGTGCTCCAGTGGCATGCTAATGGGAAAAGGTATGCTCCGGGGGTATGATAACAGGAAAAGGTGTCCAACGGTGGCATGCTAACAGGAGAAGGTGTGCTCCGGTGGCAACAACTGGAAAAGGTGTGCTCCGGTGGCATGCTAACGAGAAAAGGTGTGCAACAGTGGCATGCTAACGGGAAAAGGTGAGCAATGGTGGCATGCTAACGATACAAGATGTGCTCCGGTGGCATGCTAATGGGAAAAGGTGTGCTCCAGTGGCATGCTAACAGGGAAAGGTGTGCTCCGGTGGCATGCTAAAGGGAGAATGTGTGCTACTGTGGCATGCTAACAAGAAAAAGTGTGCTACAGTGGCATGCTAACGGGAAAAGGTGTGCTATGGTGGCTTGCTAACTGTAAAAGGTGTGCAATGGTGGTATGATAACGAAAAAGGTGTGCTCCGGTGGCATGCTAAAGGGAAAAGGTGTTCTCCAGTGGATGCTAACGGGGAAAGGTGTGTTCCGGTGGCATGCTAACGGGAGAAGGTGTGCTCCGGGGGCATGCTAACGGAAAATGTGTGCTCCGGTTGCATGCTAATGGGAGAAGGTGTGCTCCGGTGGCATGCTAACAGGAGAAAATGTGCTCCGGGGGCATGCTAACGGGAAAATGTGTGCTCCGGTGGCATGCTGATGGTAAAAGGTGTGCTCCAGTGGCTTACTAATGGTAAAAGGTGTGCTCCGATGGCATGTTAACGGTAAGAGGTGTTCTCCGCTGGCATGCTAACGGTAAAAGGTGTGCTACGGTGGCATGCTAACGATACAAGGTGTGCTCCGGTGGCAAGATAACGGAAAAAGGTGTGCTCCGGTGGCATGCAAACACGGAAAGGTGTGCTCCGGTGGCATGCTAACGTGAGAAAGTGTGCTACGGTGGCATGCTAATGAGAAGAGGTGCGCTATGGTGGCATGCTAACGGGAAGAGGTGTGCTATGGTGGCATGCTAACAGTAAAAGGTGTGCTCCTGTGGCTTGCTTTCGGTAAAAGGTGAGCTCCGGTGGCATGCTAACGATACAAGATGTGCTCCGGTGGCATGCTAACGGGAAAAGGTGTGCTCTGGTGGCATGCTAACAGGGAAAGGTGTGCTCCGGTGGCATGCTAATGGAAGAAGGTGTCCTACTGTGGCATGCTAACAAGAAAAGGTGTGCTACAGTGGTATGCTAACGGGAAAAGGTGTGCTATGGTGGCATGCTAATGGGAAAAGGTGTGCTATCGTGGCAAGCTAACGGTAAAAGGTGTGCAACGGTGGCATGATAACGGAAAAAGGTGTGCTCCGGTGGCATGCAAACGGGAAAAGCAGTGCAACGGTGGCATGCTAACAGGAAAAGGTGTGCTCCGGTGGCATGCTAACGGGAAAAGGTGTTCTCCGGTGGCATGCTAACGGGAAAAGGTGTGCTCCGGTGGCATGCTAACGGAAAAAGGTGTGCTCCGGTGGCATGCTGATGGTAAAAGGTGTGCTCCGGCGGCATGCTAACGGTAAAAGGTGTTCTCCGTTGGCATGCTAACAGTTAAACGTGTGCTCAGGTGGCATGCTAACGATACAAGGTGTGCTCTTGTGGCATGCTAACGGGAAAAGGTGTACTCCGGTGGAATGCTGACAGGGAAAGTTGTGCTCCGGCGGCATGCTAACGTGAGAAGGTGTGCTACTGTAGCATGCTAACGGGAAAAGGTGTGCTCCAGTGGCATGCTAAAGGTAAAGGTGTGCTCTGGTGGCATGCTAACGGGAAAAGGTGTGGTACTGTGGCATGCTAACGGGAATAGATGTGCTACGGTGGCATGCTAAAGGGAAAAGGTGTTCTCCAGTGGATGCTAACGGGGAAAGGTGTGTTCCGGTGGCATGCTAATGGGAGAAGGTGTGCTCCGGTGGCATGCTAACAGGAGAAAATGTGCTCCGGGGGCATGCTAACGGGAAAATGTGTGCTCCGGTGGCATGCTGATGGTAAAAGGTGTGCTCTAGTGGCTTACTAATGGTAAAAGGTGTGCTCCGGTGGCATGTTAACGGTAAGAGGTGTTCTCCGTTGGCATGCTAACGGTAAAAGGTGTGCTACGGTGGCATGCTAACGATACAAGGTGTGCTCCGGTGGCAAGATAACGGAAAAAGGCGTGCTCGGGTGGCATGCAAACACGGAAAGGTGTGCTCCGGTGGTATGCTAACATGAGAAAGTGTGCTACGGTGGCATGCTAACGAGAAGAGGTGCGCTATGGTGGCATGCTAACGGGAAGAGGTGTGCTATGGTGGCATGCTAACAGTAAAAGGTGTGCTCCTGTGGCTTGCTTTCGGTAAAAGGTGTGCTCCGGTGGCATGCTAATGATACAAGATGTGCTCCGGTGGCATGCTAACGGGAAAAGGTGTGCTCCGGTGGCATGCTAACAGGGAAAGGGGTGCTCCGGTGGCATGCTAACGGGAGAAGGTGTCCTACTGTGGCATGCTAACAAGAAAAGGTGTGCTACAGTGGTATGCTAACGGGAAAAGGTGTGCTATCGTGGCAAGCTAACGGTAAAAGGTGTGCAACGGTGGCATGATAACGGAAAAAGGTGTGCTCCGGTGGCATGCTAACGGGAAAAGGTGTGCTCCGGTGGCATGCTAACGGGAAAAGGTGTGCTCCGGTGGCATGCTAACGGAAAAAAGTGTGCTCAGGTGGCATGCTAACGGGAAAAGCTGTGCTCCGGTGGCATGCCAATGGAAAAAGGTATGCTACGGTGGAGTGCTAATGGGAGAAGGTGTGCTCTGGTGGCATGCTAACGGTAAAAGGTGTGCTCCAGTGGCATGCTAGCGGTAAAAGGTATGCTCCGGTGGCATGCTAACTAAAAAAGTTATGCTCCAGTGGCATGATATTGGGAAAAGGTGTGCAACGGTGGAATGCTAACGGCAGAAGGTGTGCTCCGGTGGGAACAATGGGAAAAGGTGTGCTCCGGTGGCATGCTAACGGGAAAATGTGTGCAACGGTGGCATGCTAACGGAAAAAGGTGTGCAATGGAGGCATGCTAACGGTAAAAGGTGCGCTCCAGTGGCATGCTAGTGGTAAAAGGTATGCTCCGGTGTCATGCTAACGGAAAAAGGTATGCTCCAGTGGCATGATATTGGGAAAAGGTGTGCAACGGTGGCATGCTAAGGGCAGAAGGTGTGCTCCGGTGGGAACAATGGGAAAAGGTGTGCTCCGGTGGCATGCTAACGGGAAAATGTGTGCAACGGTGGCATGCTAACGGAAAAAGGTGTGCAATGGTGGCATGCTAACGGTAAAAGGTGTGCTCCAGTGGCATGGTAATGGGAAAAGGTATGCTCCGGGGGTATGATAACGGGAAAAGGTGTCCAACGGTGGCATGCTAACAGGAGAAGGTGTGCTCCGGTGGCAACAACTGGAAAAGGTGTGCTCCGGTGGCATGCTAACGAGAAAAGGTGTGCAACAGTGGCATGCTAACTGGAAAAGGTGAGCAATGGTGGCATGCTAACGATACAAGATGTGCTCCGGTGGCATGCTAATGGGAAAAGGTGTGCTCCAGTGGCATGCTAACAGGGAAAGGTGTGCTCCGGTGGCATGCTAAAGGGAGAATGTGTGCTACTGTGGCATGCTAACAAGAAAAAGTGTGCTACAGTGGCATGCTAACGGGAAAAGGTGTGCTATGGTGGCTTGCTAACTGTAAAAGGTGTGCAATGGTGGTATGATAACGAAAAAGGTGTGCTCCGGTGGCATGCTAAAGGGAAAAGGTGTTCTCCAGTGGATGCTAACGGGGAAAGGTGTGTTCCGGTGGCATGCTAACGGGAGAAGGTGTGCTCCGGGGGCATGCTAACGGGAAAATGTGTGCTCCGGTTGCATGCTAATGGGAAAAGGTGTGCTCCGGTGACATGCTAGCGGGAAAAGGTGTGCACAGGTGGCATGCTAATGGAAAGAGGTGTACTACAGCTGCATACTAATGGGAAAAGGTGTATTACTGTGGCATGCTCACGGTAAAGGTGTGCTCTGGTGGCATGCTGATGGTAAAAGGTGTGCTCCAGTGGCATACTAACGGTAAAAGGTGTGCTCAGGTGGCATGTTAACGGTAAAAGGTGTTCTCCGTTGGCATGCTAACGGTAAAGTTGTGCTTCGGTGGCATGCTAACGATACAAGGTGTGCTCCGGTGGCATGCTAACGGGAAAAGGTGTGCTCCGGTGGCATGCTAACACGGAAAGGTGTGCTCCGGTGGCATGCTAACGTGAGAAAGTGGCATGCTAACGAGAAGAGGTGCGCTACGGTGGCATGCTAACGGGAAAAGGGGTGCTCCGGTGGCATGCTAACGATACAAGGTGTGCTTCGGTGGCATGCTAACGGGAAAAGGTGTGCTCCGGTGGCATGCTAACACGGAAAGGTGTGCTCCGGTCGCATGCTAACGAGAAGAGGTGAGCTATGGTGGCATGCTAACGGAAAAGGTGTGCTATGGTGGCATGCTAACGGTAAAAGGTGTGCTCCGGTGGCTTGCTTTCGGTTAAACGTGTGCTCCGGTGGCATGCTAGCGATACAAGATGTGCTCCGGTGGCATGCTAATGGGAAAATGTGTGCTCCGGTGGCATGCTAACAGGGAAAGGTGTGCTCCGGTGGCATGCTAACGGGAGAAGGTGTCCTACTGTGGCATGCTAACAAGAAAAGGTGTGCTACAGTGGCATGCTAACGGGAAAAGGTGTGCTATGGTGGCATGCTAATGGGAAAAGGTGTGCTATCGTGGCATGCTAACGGTAAAAGGTGTGCAACGGTGGCATGATAACGGAAAAAGGTGTGCTCCGGTGGCATGCTAACGGGAAAAGGTGTGCTCCGGTGGCATGCTAACGGAAAAAAGGATGCTCCTGTGGCATGCTAACGGGAAAATCTGTGCTCCGGTGGCATGCCAATGGAAAAAGGTATGCTACGGTGGAATGCTAATGGGAGAAGGTGTGCTCTGGTGGCATGCTAACGGTAAAAGGTGTGCTCCAGTGGCATGCTAGCGGTAAAAGGTGTGCTCTGGTGGCATGCTAACGGAAAAAGGTATGCTCCAGTGCCATGATATTGGGAAAAGGTGTGCAACGGTGGAATGCTAACGGCAGAAGGTGTGCTGCGGTGGGAACAATGGGAAAAGGTGTGCTCCGTTGGCATGCTAACGGGAAAATGTGTGCAATGGAGGCATGCTAACGGTAAAAAGTGTGCTCCGGTGGCATGCTAACGGGAAAAGGTATGCTCCGGTGGTATGATAGCGGGAAAAGGTGTGCAACGGTGGCATGCTAACAGGAGAAGGTGTGCTTCGGTGGCAACAACGGGAAAAGGTGTGCTGCGGTGGCATGCTAACGAGAAAAGGTGTGCAACGGTGGCATGCTAACGGGAAAAGGTGTGCAATGGTGGCATGCTAACGGTAAAAGGTGTGTTCCGGTGGCATGCTAACGTGAAAAGGTGTGTTCCGGTAGCATGCTAACGATACAAGATGTGCTCCGGTGGAATGCTAATGGGAAAAGGTGTGCTCCGGTGGTATGCTAACAGGGAAAGGTGTGCTCCGGTGGCATGCTAACGGGAGAAGGTGTGCTACTGTGGCATGCTAACAATAGAAGGTGTGATACAGTGGCATGCTAACGGGAAAATGTGTGCTATGGTGGCTTGCTAACGGGAAAAGGTGAGCTATGGTGGCATGCTAACTGTAAAAGGTGTGCAATGGTGGCATGATAACGGAAAAAGGTGTGCTACGGTGGCATGCTAAAGGGAAAGGGTGTTCTCCAGTGGATGCTAACGGGGAAAGGTGTGTTCCGAGGGCATGCTAACGGGAGAAGGTGTGCTCCGGTGGCATGCTAACTGGAGAAAATGTGCTCCGGGGGCATGCTAACGGGAAAATGTGTGCTCCGGTTGCATGCTAACGGGAAAAGGTGTGCTCCGGTGACATGCTAGCGGGAAAAGGTGTGCACCGGTGGCATGCTAATGGTAAAAGGTGTGCTACAGCGGCATACTAATGGGAAAAGGTGTAATACTGTGGCATGCTCACGGTAAAGGTGTGCTCTGGTGGCATGCTGATGGTAAAAGCTGTGCTCCAGTGTCACACTAACGGTGAAAGGTGTGCTCCGGTGGCATGTTAACGGTAAGAGGTGTTCTCTGTTGGCACTCTAACGGTAAAAGGTGTGCTACGGTGGCATGCTAACGATACAAGGTGTGCTCCGGTGGCATGCTAACGGGAAAAGGTGTGCTTCGGTGGCATGCTAACACGGAAAGGTGTGCTCCGGTGGCATGCTAACGAGAAGAGGTGCGCTACGGTGGCATGCTAACGGGAAAAGGTGTGCTCCGGTGGCATGCTAACGATACAAGGTGTGCTCCGATGGCATGCTAACGGGAAAAGGTGTGCTCCGGTGACATGCTAACACGCAAAGGTGTGCTCCGGTCGCATGCTAACGTAAGAAAGTGTGCTACAATGGCATGCTAATGGGAAAAGTTGTGCTCCGGTGGCATGCTAACGGAAAAAAGTGTGCTCCTGTGGCATGCTAACGGGAAAAGCTGTGCTCCGGTGGCATGCCAATGGAAAAAGGTTTGCTACGGTGGAATGGTAATGGGAAAAGGTGTGCGCTGGTGGCATGCTAACGGTAAAAGGTGTACTCCAGTGGCATGCTAGCGGTAAAAGGTGAAATCCGGTGGCTTGCTCACGGAAATAGGTATGCTACAGTGTCATGATATTGGGAAAAGGTGTCCAACGGTGGCATGCTAACGGCATAAGGTGTGCTCCGGTGGGAACAATGGGAAAAGGTGTGCTCCGGTGGCATGCTAATGGGAAAATGAGAGCAACGGTGGAATGCTAACGGAAAAAGGTGTGTAATGGAGGCATGCTAACGGTAAAAGGTGTGCTCCGGTGGCATGCTAAAGGGAAGAGGTATGCTCTGGTGGTATGATAGCGGGAAAAGGTGTGCAAAGGTGGCATGCTAACAGGAGAAGGTGTGCTTCGCTGGCAACAACGGGAAAAGGTGTGCTCCGGTGGCATGCTAACGAGAAAAGGTGTGCAACGGTGGCATGCTAACGGTAAAAGGTGTGTTCCCGTGGCATGCTAACGTGAAAAGGTGTGTTCCGGTGGCATGCTAACGATACAAGATGTGCTCCGGTGGCATGCTAATGGGAAAAGGTGTGCTCCGGTGGTATGCTAACAGGGAAAGGTGTGCTCCGGTGGCATGCTAACGGGAGAATGTGTGCTACTGTGGCATGCTAACAATAAAAGGTTTGCTACAGTGGCATGCTAACTGGAAAATGTGTGCTATGGTGGCTTGCTAACGGGAAAAGGTGAGCTATGGTGGCATGCTAACTGTAAAAGGTGTGCAATGGTGGCATGATAACGGAAAAAGGTGTGCTCTGGTGGCATGCTAACGGGAAAAGCTGTGCTCCGGTGGCATGCCAATGGAAAAAGGTATGTTATGGTGGAATGCTAATAGGAGAAGGTGTGCTCCGGTGGCATGCTAACTGTAAAAGGTGTGCTCCGGTGGCATGCTAGCGGTAAAAGGTGTGCTCCAGTGGCATGATATTGGGAAAAGGTGTGCAACGGTGGCATGCTAACGGCAGAAGGTGTGCTCCGGTGGGAACAATGGGAAAAGGTGTGCTCCGGTGGCATGCTAACGGGAAAATGTGTGCAACGGTGGAATGCTAACGGAAAAATGTGTGCAATGGAGGCATGCTAACGGTAAAAGGTGTGCTCCGGTGGCATGCTAACGGGAAGAGGTATGCTCCGGTGGTATGATAGCGGGAAAAGGTGTGCAACGGTGGCATGCTAACAGGAGAAGGTGTGCTTCGGTGGCAACAATGGGAAAAGGTGTGCTCCGGTGGCATGCTAACGTGAAAAGGTGTGTTCCGGTGGCATGCTAACGATACAAGATGTGCTCCGGTGGCATGCTAATGGGAAAAGGTGTGCTCCGGTGGTATGCTAACAGGGAAATGTGTGCTCCGGTGGCATGCTAACGGGAGAATGTGTGCTACTGTGGCATGCTAACATTAAAAGGTGTGCAACAGTGGCATGCTAACTGGAAAATGTGTGCTATGGTGGCTTGCTAACTGGAAAAGGTGAGCTATAGTGGCATGTTAACTGTAAAAGGTGGGCAATGGTGGCATGATAACGGAAAAAGGTGTGCTCCGGTGGCATGCTAAAGGGAAAAGGTGTTCTCCAGTGGATGCTAACGGGGAAAGGTGTGTTCCGAGGGCATGCTAACGGGAGAAGGCGTGCTCCGGTGGCATGCTAACAGGAGAAAATGTGCTCCGGGGGCATGCTAACGGGAAAAGGTGTGCTCCGGTGACATGTTAGCGGGAAAAGGTGTGCACCGGTGGCATGCTAATGGAAAAAGGTGTGCTACAGCGGCATACTAATGGAAAAAGGTGTAATACTGTGGCATGCTCACGGTAAAAGTGTGCTCTGGTGGCATGCTGATGGTAAAAGGTGTGCTCCAGTGGCACACTAACGGTAAAAGGTGTGCTCCGGTGGCATGTTAACGGTAAGAGGTTTTCTCCGTTGGCATTCTAACGGTAAAAGGTGTGCTACGTTGGCATGCTAACGATACAAGGTGTGCTCCGGTGTCATGCTAACGGGAAAAGGTGTGCTCCGGTGGCATGCTAACATGGAAAGGTGTGCTCCGGTGGCATGCTAATGTGAGAAAGTGTGCTACGGTGGCATGCCAACGAGAAGAGGTGCGCTTCGGTGGCATGCTAAAGGGAAAAGGTGTGCTCCGGTGGCATGCTAACGATAGAAGGTGTGCTCCGGTGGCATGCTAACGGGAAAAGGTGTGCTCCGGTGACATGCTAACACGCAAAGGTATGCTCCGGTCGCATGCTAACGTAAGAAAGTGTGCTACAATGGCATGCTAATGAGAAGATGTGCGCTACGGTGGCATGCAAACGGGAAAAGGTGTGCTATGGTGGCATGCTAATGTTAAAAGGTGTGCTCTGGTGGCTTCCTTTCGGTAAAATGTGTGCTCTGGTGGCATGCTAGCGATACAAGATATGCTCCGGTGGCATGCTAACGGGTAAAGTTGTGCTCCGGTGGCATGCTAACAGGGAAAGGTGTGCTCTGGTGGCATGCTAACGGGAGAAGGTGTGCTACTGTGGCATGCTAACAGGAAAAGGTGTGCTATGGTGGCATGCTAACGGTAAAAGGTGTGCAACGGTGGCATGATAACGGAAAAAGGTGTGCTCCGGTGGCATGCTAACGGGAAAAGGTGTGCAACGGTGGCATGCTAACAGGAAAAGGTGTGCTCCGGTGGCATGCTAACGGGAAAAGGTGTGCTCCGGTGGTATGCTAACGGGAAAAGGTGTGCTACTGTGGCATGCTAAAGGGAAAAGGTGAACTCCGTTGGCATGCTAACGGGAAAACTGTGTGCTACAGTGGCATGCTAACGGTAAAGGTGTGCTCCGCTGGCATGCTAACGGGAAGATGGTGTGCTACGGTGACATGCTAACGGTAAAGGTGTGCTCCAGTGTCATGCTAACGCGAAAAGGTGTGCTCCGGTGGCATGCTGACGGGAGAAGGTGTCTTCCGGTGGCATGCTAATGGATAAAGGTGGGCTACAGTGGCATGCTAACGGTAAAGGTGTGCTCCGGTGGCATGCTAACGGGAAAAAGTGTGCTCCGGTGGCATGCTAACGGGAAAAGGTGTGCTCCGGTGGCATGCTAACGGAAAAAGGTGTGCTCCGGTGGCATGCTGATGGTAAAAGGTGTGCTCCGGCGGCATGCTAACGGTAAAAGGTGTTCTCCGTTGGCATGCTAACAGTTAAACGTGTGCTCAGGTGGCACGCTAACGATGCAAGGTGTGCTCTTGTGGCATGCTAACGGGAAAAGGTGTACTCCGGTGGAATGCTGACAGAGAAATTTGTGCTCCGGCGGCATGCTAACGTGAGAAGGTGTGCTACTGTAGCATGCTAACGGGAAAAGGTGTGCTCCAGTGGCATGCTAAAGGTAAAGGTATGCTCTGGTGGCATGCTAACGGGAAAAGGTGTGGTACTGTGGCATGCTAACGGGAATAGGTGTGCTACGGTGGCATGCTAAAGGGAAAAGATGTTCTCCAGTGGATGCTAACCGGGAAAGGTGTGTTCCGGTGGCATGCTAATGGGAGAAGGTGTGCTCCGGTGGCATGCTAACAGGAGAAAATGTGCTCCGGGGGCATGCTAACGGGAAAATGTGTGCTCCGGTGGCATGCTGATGGTAAAAGGAGTGCTCCAGTGGCTTACTAATGGTAAAAGGTGTGCTCCGATGGCATGTTAACGGTAAGAGGTGTTCTCCGCTGGCATGCTAACGGTAAAAGGTGTGCTACGGTGGCATGCTAACGATACAAGGTGTGCTCCGGTGGCAAGATAATGGAAAAAGGCGTGCTCCGGTGGCATGCAAACACGGAAAGGTGTGCTCCGGTGGCATGCTAACGTGAGAAAGTGTGCTACGGTGGCATGCTAACGAGAAGAGGTGCGCTATGGTGGCATGCTAACGGGAAGAGGTGTGCTATGGTGGCATGCTAACAGTAAAAGGTGTGCTCCTGTGGCTTGCTTTCGGTAAAAGGTGTGATCCGGTGGCATGCTAACGATACAAGATGTGCTCCGGTGGCATGCTAAGGGGAAAAGGTGTGCTCTGGTGGCATGCTAACGGGAAAAGGGGTGCTCTGGTGGCATGCTAACGGTAAAAGGTGTGCTCCAGTGGCATGCTAGCGGTAAAAGGTGTGCTCCGGTGGCATGCTAACTAAAAAAGTTATGCTCCAGTGGCATGATATTGCGAAAAGGTGTGCAACGGTGGAATGCTAACGGCAGAAGGTGTGCTCCGGTGGGAACAATGGGAAAAGGTGTGCTCCGGTGGCATTCTAATGGGAAAATGTGTGCAACGGTGGCATGCTAACGGAAAAAGGTGTGCAATGGAGGCATGCTAACGGTAAAAGGTGCGCTCCAGTGGCATGCTAGTGGTAAAAGGTATGCTCCGGTGTCATGCTAACGGAAAAAGGTATGCTCCAGTGGCATGATATTGGGAAAAGGTGTGCAACGGTGGCATGCTAACGGCAGAAGGTGTGCTCCGGTGGGAACAATGGGAAAAGGTGTGCTCCGGTGGCATGCTAACGGGAAAATGTGTGCAACGGTGGCATGCTAACGGAAAAAGGTGTGCAATGGTGGCATGCTAACAGTAAAAGGTGTGCTCCAGTGGCATGCTAATGGGAAAAGGTATGCTCCGGGGGTATGATAACAGGAAAAGGTGTCCAACGGTGGCATGCTAACAGGAGAAGGTGTGCTCCGGTGGCAACAACTGGAAAAGGTGTGCTCCGGTGGCATGCTAACGAGAAAAGGTGTGCAACAGTGGCATGTTAACGGGAAAAGGTGAGCAATGGTGGCATGCTAACGATACAAGATGTGCTCCGGTGGCATGCTAATGGGAAAAGGTGTGCTCCAGTGGCATGCTAACAGGCAAAGGTGTGCTCCGGTGGCATGCTAAAGGGAGAATGTGTGCTACTGTGGCATGCTAACAAGAAAAAGTGTGCTACAGTGGCATGCTAACGGGAAAAGGTGTGTTATGGTGGCTTGCTAACTGTAAAAGGTGTGCAATGGTGGTATGATAATGAAAAAGGTGTGCTCCGGTGGCATGCTAAAGGGAAAAGGTGTTCTCCAGTGGATGCTAACGGGGAAAGGTGTGTTCCGGTGGCATGCTAACGGGAGAAGGTGTGCTCCGGGGGCATGCTAACGGAAAATGTGTGCTCCGGTTGCATGCTAATGGGAGAAGGTGTGCTCCGGTGGCATGCTAACAGGAGAAAATGTGCTCCGGGGGCATGCTAACGGGAAAATGTGTGCTCCGGTGGCATGCTGATGGTAAAAGGTGTGCTCCAGTGGCTTACTAATGGTAAAAGGTGTGCTCCGATGGCATGTTAACGGTAAGAGGTGTTCTCCGCTGGCATGCTAACGGTAAAAGGTGTGCTACGGTGGCATGCTAACGATACAAGGTGTGCTCCGGTGGCAAGATAACGGAAAAAGGTGTGCTCCGGTGGCATGCAAACACGGAAAGGTGTGCTCCGGTGGCATGCTAACGTGAGAAAGTGTGCTACGGTGGCATGCTAATGAGAAGAGGTGCGCTATGGTGGCATGCTAACGGGAAGAGGTGTGCTATGGTGGCATGCTAACAGTAAAAGGTGTGCTCCTGTGGCTTGCTTTCGGTAAAAGGTGAGCTCCGGTGGCATGCTAACGATACAAGATGTGCTCCGGTGGCATGCTAACGGGAAAAGGTGTGCTCTGGTGGCATGCTAACAGGGAAAGGTGTGCTCCGGTGGCATGCTAACGGGAGAAGGTGTCCTACTGTGGCATGCTAACAAGAAAAGGTGTGCTACAGTGGTATGCTAACGGGAAAAGGTGTGCTATGGTGGCATGCTAATGGGAAAAGGTGTGCTATCGTGGCAAGCTAACGGTAAAAGGTGTGCAACGGTGGCATGATAACGGAAAAAGGTGTGCTCCGGTGGCATGCAAACGGGAAAAGCAGTGCAACGGTGGCATGCTAACAGGAAAAGGTGTGCTCCGGTGGCATGCTAACGGGAAAAGGTGTTCTCCGGTGGCATGCTAACGGGAAAAGGTGTGCTCCGGTGGCATGCTAACGGAAAAAGGTGTGCTCCGGTGGCATGCTGATGGTAAAAGGTGTGCTCCGGCGGCATGCTAACGGTAAAAGGTGTTCTCCGTTGGCATGCTAACAGTTAAACGTGTGCTCAGGTGGCATGCTAACGATACAAGGTGTGCTCTTGTGGCATGCTAACGGGAAAAGGTGTACTCCGGTGGAATGCTGACAGGGAAAGTTGTGCTCCGGCGGCATGCTAACGTGAGAAGGTGTGCTACTGTAGCATGCTAACGGGAAAAGGTGTGCTCCAGTGGCATGCTAAAGGTAAAGGTGTGCTCTGGTGGCATGCTAACGGGAAAAGGTGTGGTACTGTGGCATGCTAACGGGAATAGATGTGCTACGGTGGCATGCTAAAGGGAAAAGGTGTTCTCCAGTGGATGCTAACGGGGAAAGGTGTGTTCCGGTGGCATGCTAATGGGAGAAGGTGTGCTCCGGTGGCATGCTAACAGGAGAAAATGTGCTCCGGGGGCATGCTAACGGGAAAATGTGTGCTCCGGTGGCATGCTGATGGTAAAAGGTGTGCTCTAGTGGCTTACTAATGGTAAAAGGTGTGCTCCGGTGGCATGTTAACGGTAAGAGGTGTTCTCCGTTGGCATGCTAACGGTAAAAGGTGTGCTACGGTGGCATGCTAACGATACAAGGTGTGCTCCGGTGGCAAGATAACGGAAAAAGGCGTGCTCGGGTGGCATGCAAACACGGAAAGGTGTGCTCCGGTGGCATGCTAACATGAGAAAGTGTGCTACGGTGGCATGCTAACGAGAAGAGGTGCGCTATGGTGGCATGCTAACGGGAAGAGGTGTGCTATGGTGGCATGCTAACAGTAAAAGGTGTGCTCCTGTGGCTTGCTTTCAGTAAAAGGTGTGCTCCGGTGGCATGCTAACGATACAAGATGTGCTCCGGTGGCATGCTAACGGGAAAAGGTGTGCTCCGGTGGCATGCTAACAGGGAAAGGGGTGCTCCGGTGGCATGCTAACGGGAGAAGGTGTACTACTGTGGCATGCTAACAAGAAAAGGTGTGCTACAGTGGTATGCTAACGGGAAAAGGTGTGCTATCGTGGCAAGCTAACGGTAAAAGGTGTGCAACGGTGGCATGATAACGGAAAAAGGTGTGCTCCGGTGGCATGCTAACGGGAAAAGGTGTGCAACGGTGGCATGCTAACAGGAAAAGGTGTGCTCCGGTGGCATGCTAACGGGAAAAGGTGTGCTCCGGTGGCATGCTAATGGAAAAAAGTGTGCTCAGGTGGCATGCTAACGGGAAAAGCTGTGCTCCGGTGGCATGCCAATGGAAAAAGGTATGCTACGGTGGAGTGCTAATGGGAGAAGGTGTGCTCTGGTGGCATGCTAACGGTAAAAGGTGTGCTCCAGTGGCATGCTAGCGGTAAAAGGTATGCTCCGGTGGCATGCTAACTAAAAAAGTTATGCTCCAGTGGCATGATATTGGGAAAAGGTGTGCAACGGTGGAATGCTAACGGCAGAAGGTGTGCTCCGGTGGGAACAATGGGAAAAGGTGTGCTCCGGTGGCATGCTAACGGGAAAATGTGTGCAACGGTGGCATGCTAACGGAAAAAGGTGTGCAATGGAGGCATGCTAACGGTAAAAGGTGCGCTCCAGTGGCATGCTAGTGGTAAAAGGTATGCTCCGGTGTCATGCTAACGGAAAAAGGTATGCTCCAGTGGCATGATATTGGGAAAAGGTGTGCAACGGTGGCATGCTAACGGCAGAAGGTGTGCTCCGGTGGGAACAATGGGAAAAGGTGTGCTCCGGTGGCATGCTAACGGGAAAATGTGTGCAACGGTGGCATGCTAACGGAAAAAGGTGTGCAATGGTGGCATGCTAACGGTAAAAGGTGTGCTCCAGTGGCATGGTAATGGGAAAAGGTATGCTCCGGGGGTATGATAATGGGAAAAGGTGTCCAACGGTGGCATGCTAACAGGAGAAGGTGTGCTCCGGTGGCAACAACTGGAAAAGGTGTGCTCCGGTGGCATGCTAACGAGAAAAGGTGTGCAACAGTGGCATGCTAACTGGAAAAGGTGAGCAATGGTGGCATGCTAACGATGCAAGATGTGCTCCGGTGGCATGCTAATGGGAAAAGGTGTGCTCCAGTGGCATGCTAACAGGGAAAGGTGTGCTCCGGTGGCATGCTAAAGCGAGAATGTGTGCTACTGTGGCATGCTAACAAGAAAAAGTGTGCTACAGTGGCATGCTAACGGGAAAAGGTGTGCTATGGTGGCTTGCTAACTGTAAAAGGTGTGCAATGGTGGTATGATAACGAAAAAGGTGTGCTCCGGTGGCATGCTAAAGGGAAAAGGTGTTCTCCAGTGGATGCTAACGGGGAAAGGTGTGTTCCGGTGGCATGCTAACGGGAGAAGGTGTGCTCCGGGGGCATGCTAACGGGAAAATGTGTGCTCCGGTTGCATGCTAATGGGAAAAGGTGTGCTCCGGTGACATGCTAGCGGGAAAAGGTGTGCACAGGTGGCATGCTAATGGAAAAAGGTGTACTACAGCTGCATACTAATGGGAAAAGGTGTATTACTGTGGCATGCTCACGGTAAAGGTGTGCTCTGGTGGCATGCTGATGGTAAAAGGTGTGCTCCAGTGGCATACTAACGGTAAAAGGTGTGCTCAGGTGGCATGTTAACGGTAAAAGGTGTTCTCCGTTGGCATGCTAACGGTAAAGTTGTGCTTCGGTGGCATGCTAACGATACAAGGTGTGCTCCGGTGGCATGCTAACGTGAGAAAGTGTGCTACGGTGGCATGCTAATGAGATGAGGTGCGCTATGGTGGCATGCTAACGGGAAGAGGTGTGCTATGGTGGCATGCTAACAGTAAAAGGTGTGCTCCTGTGGCTTGCTTTCGGTAAAAGGTGAGCTCCGGTGGCATGCTATCGATACAAGATGTGCTCCGGTGGCATGCTAACGGGAAAAGGTGTGCTCTGGTGGCATGCTAACAGGGAAAGGTGTGCTCCGGTGGCATGCTAACGGGAGAAGGTGTCCTACTGTGGCATGCTAACAAGAAAAGGTGTGCTACAGTGGTATGCTAACGGGAAAAGGTGTGCTATGGTGGCATGCTAATGGGAAAAGGTGTGCTATCGTGGCAAGCTAACGGTAAAAGGTGTGCAACGGTGGCATGATAACGGAAAAAGGTGTGCTCCGGTGGCATGCAAACGGGAAAAGCAGTGCAACGGTGGCATGCTAACAGGAAAAGGTGTGCTCCGGTGGCATGCTAACGGGAAAAGGTGTTCTCCGGTGGCATGCTAACGGGAAAAGGTGTGCTCCGGTGGCATGCTAACGGAAAAAGGTGTGCTCCGGTGGCATGCTGATGGTAAAAGGTGTGCTCCGGCGGCATGCTAACGGTAAAAGGTGTTCTCCGTTGGCATGCTAACAGTTAAACGTGTGCTCAGGTGGCATGCTAACGATACAAGGTGTGCTCTTGTGGCATGCTAACGGGAAAAGGTGTACTCCGGTGGAATGCTGACAGGGAAAGTTGTGCTCCGGCGGCATGCTAACGTGAGAAGGTGTGCTACTGTAGCATGCTAACGGGAAAAGGTGTGCTCCAGTGGCATGCTAAAGGTAAAGGTGTGCTCTGGTGGCATGCTAACGGGAAAAGGTGTGGTACTGTGGCATGCTAACGGGAATAGATGTGCTACGGTGGCATGCTAAAGGGAAAAGGTGTTCTCCAGTGGATGCTAACGGGGAAAGGTGTGTTCCGGTGGCATGCTAATGGGAGAAGGTGTGCTCCGGTGGCATGCTAACAGGAGAAAATATGCTCCGGGGGCATGCTAACGGGAAAATGTGTGCTCCGGTGGCATGCTGATGGTAAAAGGTGTGCTCTAGTGGCTTACTAATGGTAAAAGGTGTGCTCCGGTGGCATGTTAACGGTAAGAGGTGTTCTCCGTTGGCATGCTAATGGTAAAAGGTGTGCTACGGTGGCATGCTAACGATACAAGGTGTGCTCCGGTGGCAAGATAACGGAAAAAGGTGTGCTCGGGTGGCATGCAAACACGGAAAGGTGTGCTCCGGTGGCATGCTAACATGAGAAAGTGTGCTACGGTGGCATGCTAACGAGAAGAGGTGCGCTATGGTGGCATGCTAACGGGAAGAGGTGTGCTATGGTGGCATGCTAACAGTAAAAGGTGTGCTCCTGTGGCTTGCTTTCAGTAAAAGGTGTGCTCCGGTGGCATGCTAACGATACAAGATGTGCTCCGGTGGCATGCTAACGGGAAAAGGTGTGCTCCGGTGGCATGCTAACAGGGAAAGGGGTGCTCCGGTGGCATGCTAACGGGAGAAGGTGTCCTACTGTGGCATGCTAACAAGAAAAGGTGTGCTACAGTGGTATGCTAACGGGAAAAGGTGTGCTATCGTGGCAAGCTAACGGTAAAAGGTGTGCAACGGTGGCATGATAACGGAAAAAGGTGTGCTCCAGTGGCATGCTAACGGGAAAAGGTGTGCAACGGTGGCATGCTAACAGGAAAAGGTGTGCTCCGGTGGCATGCTAACGGGAAAAGGTTTGCTCCGGTGGCATGCTAACGGAAAAAAGTGTGCTCAGGTGGCATGCTAACGGGAAAAGCTGTGCTCCGGTGGCATGCCAATGGAAAAAGGTATGCTACGGTGGAGTGCTAATGGGAGAAGGTGTGCTCTGGTGGCATGCTAACGGTAAAAGGTGTGCTCCAGTGGCATGCTAGCGGTAAAAGGTATGCTCCGGTGGCATGCTAACTAAAAAAGTTATGCTCCAGTGGCATGATATTGGGAAAAGGTGTGCAACGGTGGAATGCTAACGGCAGAAGGTGTGCTCCGGTGGGAACAATGGGAAAAGGTGTGCTCCGGTGGCATGCTAACGGGAAAATGTGTGCAACGGTGGCATGCTAACGGAAAAAGGTGTGCAATGGAGGCATGCTAACGGTAAAAGGTGCGCTCCAGTGGCATGCTATTGGTAAAAGGTATGCTCCGGTGTCATGCTAACGGAAAAAGGTATGCTCCAGTGGCATGATATTGGGAAAAGGTGTGCAACGGTGGCATGCTAACGGCAGAAGGTGTGCTCCGGTGGTAACAATGGGAAAAGGTGTGCTCCGGTGGCATGCTAACGGGAAAATGTGTGCAACGGTGGCATGCTAACGGAAAAAGGTGTGCAATGGTGGCATGCTAACGGTAAAAGGTGTGCTCCAGTGGCATGGTAATGGGAAAAGGTATGCTCCGGGGGTATGATAACGGGAAAAGGTGTCCAACGGTGGCATGCTAACAGGAGAAGGTGTGCTCCGGTGGCAACAACTGGAAAAGGTGTGCTCCGGTGGCATGCTAACGAGAAAAGGTGTGCAACAGTGGCATGCTAACTGGAAAAGGTGAGCAATGGTGGCATGCTAACGATACAAGATGTGCTCCGGTGGCATGCTAATGGGAAAAGGTGTGCTCCAGTGGCATGCTAACAGGGAAAGGTGTGCTCCGGTGGCATGCTAAAGGGAGAATGTGTGCTACTGTGGCATGCTAACAAGAAAAAGTGTGCTACAGTGGCATGCTAACGGGAAAAGGTGTGCTATGGTGGCTTGCTAACTGTAAAAGGTGTGCAATGGTGGTATGATAACGAAAAAGGTGTGCTCCGGTGGCATGCTAAAGGGAAAAGGTGTTCTCCAGTGGATGCTAACGGGGAAAGGTGTGTTCCGGTGGCATGCTAACGGGAGAAGGTGTGCTCCGGGGGCATGCTAACGGGAAAATGTGTGCTCCGGTTGCATGCTAATGGGAAAAGGTGTGCTCCGGTGACATGCTAGCGGGAAAAGGTGTGCACAGGTGGCATGCTAATGGAAAAAGGTGTACTACAGCTGCATACTAATGGGAAAAGGTGTATTACTGTGGCATGCTCACGGTAAAGGTGTGCTCTGGTGGCATGCTGATGGTAAAAGGTGTGCTCCAGTGGCATACTAACGGTAAAAGGTGTGCTCAGGTGGCATGTTAACAGTAAAAGGTGTTCTCCGTTGGCATGCTAACGGTAAAGTTGTGCTTCGGTGGCATGCTAACGATACAAGGTGTGCTCCGGTGGCATGCTAACGGGAAAAGGTGTGCTCCGGTGGCATGCTAACACGGAAAGGTGTGCTCCGGTGGCATGCTAACGTGAGAAAGTGGCATGCTAACGAGAAGAGGTGCGCTACGGTGGCATGCTAACGGGAAAAGGGGTGCTCCGGTGGCATGCTAACGATACAAGGTGTGCTTCGGTGGCATGCTAACGGGAAAAGGTGTGCTCCGGTGGCATGCTAACACGGAAAGGTGTGCTCCGGTCGCATGCTAACGAGAAGAGGTGAGCTATGGTGGCATGCTAACGGAAAAGGTGTGCTATGGTGGCATGCTAACGGTAAAAGGTGTGCTCCGGTGGCTTGCTTTCGGTTAAACGTGTGCTCCGGTGGCATGCTAGCGATACAAGATGTGCTCCGGTGGCATGCTAATGGGAAAATGTGTGCTCCGGTGGCATGCTAACAGGGAAAGGTGTGCTCCGGTGGCATGCTAACGGGAGAAGGTGTCCTACTGTGGCATGCTAACAAGAAAAGGTGTGCTACAGTGGCATGCTAACGGGAAAAGGTGTGCTATGGTGGCATGCTAATGGGAAAAGGTGTGCTATCGTGGCATGCTAACGGTAAAAGGTGTGCAACGGTGGCATGATAACGGAAAAAGGTGTGCTCCGGTGGCATGCTAACGGGAAAAGGTGTGCTCCGGTGGCATGCCAATGGAAAAAGGTATGTTATGGTGGAATGCTAATAGGAGAAGGTGTGCTCCGGTGGCATGCTAACTGTAAAAGGTGTGCTCCAGTGGCATGCTAGCGGTAAAAGGTGTGCTCCGGTGTCATGCTAATGGAAATAGGTATGCTCCAGTGGCATGATATTGGGAAAAGGTGTGCAACG
Source organism: Phyllobates terribilis (assembly GCF_046119375.1). Classification (NCBI taxonomy): domain Eukaryota; kingdom Metazoa; phylum Chordata; class Amphibia; order Anura; family Dendrobatidae; genus Phyllobates; species Phyllobates terribilis. The sequence continues at coordinate 190,930 of NW_027363635.1, forward strand.
GTGGCATGCTAACGGCAGAAGGTGTGCTCCGGTGGGAACAATGGGAAAAGGTGTGCTCCGGTGGCATGCTAACGGGAAAATGTGTGCAACGGTGGAATGCTAACGGAAAAATGTGTGCAATGGAGGCATGCTAACGGTAAAAGGTGTGCTCCGGTGGCATGCTAACGGGAAGAGGTATGCTCCGGTGGTATGATAGCGGGAAAAGGTGTGCAACGGTGGCATGCTAACAGGAGAAGGTGTGCTTCGGTGGCAACAATGGGAAAAGGTGTGCTCCGGTGGCATGCTAACGTGAAAAGGTGTGTTCCGGTGGCATGCTAACGATACAAGATGTGCTCCGGTGGCATGCTAATGGGAAAAGGTGTGCTCCGGTGGTATGCTAACAGGGAAATGTGTGCTCCGGTGGCATGCTAACGGGAGAATGTGTGCTACTGTGGCATGCTAACATTAAAAGGTGTGCAACAGTGGCATGCTAACTGGAAAATGTGTGCTATGGTGCTTGGTAACTGGAAAAGGTGAGCTATGGTGGCATGTTAACTGTAAAAGGTGGGCAATGGTGGCATGATAACGGAAAAAGGTGTGCTCCGGTGGCATGCTAAAGGGAAAAGGTGTTCTCCAGTGGATGCTAACGGGGAAAGGTGTGTTCCGAGGGCATGCTAACGGGAGAAGGCGTGCTCCGGTGGCATGCTAACAGGAGAAAATGTGCTCCGGGGGCATGCTAACGGGAAAAGGTGTGCTACGGTGACATGTTAGCAGGAAAAGGTGTGCACCGGTGGCATGCTAATGGAAAAAGGTGTGCTACAGCGGCATACTAATGGGAAAAGGTGTAATACTGTGGCATGCTCACGGTAAAAGTGTGCTCTGGTGGCATGCTGATGGTAAAAGGTGTGCTCCAGTGGCACACTAACGGTAAAAGGTGTGCTCCGGTGGCATGTTAACGGTAAGAGGTTTTCTCCGTTGGCATTCTAACGGTAAAAGGTGTGCTACGTTGGCATGCTAACGATACAAGGTGTGCTCCGGTGTCATGCTAACGGGAAAAGGTGTCCTCCGGTGGCATGCTAACATGGAAAGGTGTGCTCCGGTGGCATGCTAATGTGAGAAAGTGTGCTACGGTGGCATGCCAACGAGAAGAGGTGCGCTTCGGTGGCATGCTAAAGGGAAAAGGTGTGCTCCGGTGGCATGCTAACGATAGAAGGTGTGCTCCGGTGGCATGCTAACGGGAAAAGGTGTGCTCCGGTGACATGCTAACACGCAAAGGTATGCTCCGGTCACATGCTAACGTAAGAAAGTGTGCTACAATGGCATGCTAATGAGAAGATGTGCGCTACGGTGGCATGCAAACGGGAAAAGGTGTGCTATGGTGGCATGCTAATGTTAAAAGGTGTGCTCTGGTGGCTTCCTTTCGGTAAAATGTGTGCTCTGGTGGCATGCTAGCGATACAAGATATGCTCCGGTGGCATGCTAACGGGTAAAGTTGTGCTCCGGTGGCATGCTAACAGGGAAAGGTGTGCTCTGGTGGCATGCTAATGGGAGAAGGTGTGCTACTGTGGCATGCTAACAGGAAAAGGTGTGCTATGGTGGCATGCTAACGGTAAAAGGTGTGCAACGGTGGCATGATAACGGAAAAAGGTGTGCTCCGGTGGCATGCTAACGGGAAAAGGTGTGCAACGGTGGCATGCTAACAGGAAAAGGTGTGCTCCGGTGGCATGCTAACGGGAAAAGGTGTGCTCCGGTGGTATGCTAACGGGAAAAGGTGTGCTACTGTGGCATGCTAAAGGGAAAAGGTGAACTCCGTTGGCATGCTAACGGGAAAACTGTGTGCTACAGTGGCATGCTAACGGTAAAGGTGTGCTCCGCTGGCATGCTAACGGGAAGATGGTGTGCTACGGTGACATGCTAACGGTAAAGGTGTGCTCCAGTGTCATGCTAATGCGAAAAGGTGTGCTCCGGTGGCATGCTGACGGGAGAAGGTGTCTTCCGGTGGCATGCTAATGGATAAAGGTGGGCTACAGTGGCATGCTAACGGTAAAGGTGTGCTCCGGTGGCATGCTAACGGGAAAAAGTGTGCTCCGGTGGCATGCTAACGGTAAAGGTGTGCTCCGGTGGCATGCTAACAGTAAAAGGTGTGCTCTGGTGGCATGCTAACAGTAAAAGGTGGGCTCCGGTGGCATGCTAATGGGAAAGGCAGGCTCCGGTGGCATGCTAATGGTTAAAGGTGTGCCCCGGTGGCATGCTAACGGAAAAAGGTGTGCTCCGGTGGCATGCTAAAGGGAAAAGGTGTTCTCCGGTGGCATGCTAACGATAGAAGGTGTGCTCCGGTGGCATGCTAACGGGAAAAGGTGTGCTCCGGTGACATGCTAACACGCAAAGGTATGCTCCGGTCGCATGCTAACGTAAGAAAGTGTGCTACAATGGCATGCTAATGAGAAGATGTGCGCTACGGTGGCATGCAAACGGGAAAAGGTGTGCTATGGTGGCATGCTAATGTTAAAAGGTGTGCTCTGGTGGCTTCCTTTCGGTAAAATGTGTGCTCTGGTGGCATGCTAGCGATACAAGATATGCTCCGGTGGCATGCTAACGGGAAAAGTTGTGCTCCGGTGGCATGCTAACAGGGAAAGGTGTGCTCTGGTGGCATGCTAACGGGAGAAGGTGTGCTACTGTGGCATGCTAACAGGAAAAGGTGTGCTATGGTGGCATGCTAACGGTAAAAGGTGTGCAACGGTGGCATGATAACGGAAAAAGGTGTGCTCCGGTGGCATGCTAACGGGAAAAGGTGTGCAACGGTGGCATGCTAACAGGAAAAGGTGTGCTCCGGTGGCATGCTAACGGGAAAAGGTGTGCTCCGGTGGTATGCTAACGGGAAAAGGTGTGCTACTGTGGCATGCTAAAGGGAAAAGGTGAACTCCGTTGGCATGCTAACGGGAAAACTGTGTGCTACAGTGGCATGCTAACGGTAAAGGTGTGCTCCGCTGGCATGCTAACGGGAAGATGGTGTGCTACGGTGACATGCTAACGGTAAAGGTGTGCTCCAGTGTCATGCTAACGCGAAAAGGGGGGCTCCGGTGGCATGCTGACGGGAGGAGGTGTCTTCCGGTGGCATGCTAATGGATAAAGGTGGGCTACAGTGGCATGCTAACGGTAAAGGTGTGCTGCGGTGGCATGCTAACGGGAAAAAGTGTGCTCCGGTTGCATGCTAACGGTAAAGGTGTGCTCCGGTGGCATGCTAACAGTAAAAGGTGTGCTCTGGTGGCATGCTAACAGTAAAAGGTGGGCTCCGGTGGCATGCTAATGGGAAAGGCAGGCTCCGGTGGCATGCTAATGGTTAAAGGTGTGCCCCGGTGGCATGCTAACGGAAAAAGGTGTACTCCGGTGGCATGCTAACTGGGAAAGGTGTACTGCGGTGGCATGCTAACGGTAAAAGCGGGCTCCGGTGGCATGCTAATGATAAAACGTGTGCTATGGTGGCATGCTAGTGGGAAAAGGTGTGCCGTGGTGGCTTGCTAATAGTAAAGGTGTGCTCCGGTGGCATGCTAATGGTTAAAGGTGTGCTCCAGTGGCATGCTAACGGAAAAAGGTGTGCCCCGGTGGCATGCTAACGGAAAAACGTGTGCTACGGTGGCATGCTAACGGGGAAAGGTGTGCTGCGGTGGCATGCTAACGGTAAAAGCGGGCTCCGGTGGCATTCTAATGATAAAACGTGTGCTATGGTGGCATGCTAACGGGAAAAGGTGTGCTGCGGTGGCATGCTAATAGTAAAGGTGTGCTCCGGTGGCATACTAATGGTTAAAGGTGTGCTCCAGTGGCATGCTAACGGAAAAAGGAGTGCTCCGGTAGCATGCTAACGTTAAAGGTGTGCTCCGGTGGCATGCTAACGGTAAAAGGTGTGCTCCGGTAGCATGCTAGCGGTAAAAGTGTGCTCCGGTGGCATGCTGACGGGAAAAGGTGTGCTCCAGTGGCATGCTAACGGGAGAAGGTTTGCTCCGGTGGCATACTAACGGGAAAAGGTGTGCTCCGGTGGCATGCTAATGGAAAGAGGTGTGCTACGGTGGCATGCTAATGGCAAAAGGTGTGTTACGGTGGCATGCTCACGGAAAAATGTGTGGTACGTTTGCATGCTCATTGTAAAAGGTGTGCTCCGGTGGCATGCTAACGGGAAAAGGCGTGCTACAGTGGCATACTCACGGGAAAGCGGTGTGCTCCGGTGACATGCTAACGGGAAAAGGTGTGCTCCTTTGGCATGCTAATGGGAAAAGGTATGCTCCAGTGGCATGCTAACAGGAAAAGGTGTGATCTGGTGGCATGCTAATAGAAAAAGTTTTACTCCGATGGCATGCTAACGGGAAAAGGTGTGCTCTGGTGGCATGCTAACGGGAAAAGTTGTGCTCCTGTGGCATGCTAACAGAAAAAGGTGTGCTACGGTGGCATGCTAATTGGGAGAGGTGTGCTACGGTGGCTTGCTAATGGTAAAGGTGTTGCTCCGGTGGCATGCTAATGGTAAAAGGTGTGCTCCGGTGGCATGCTAACGGTAAGGTGTGCTCTGGTGGTTTGCTAACAGGAAAAATGTGTGCTACATTGGCATGCTAATGGTAAAGGTGTGCTCCGGTGACATGCTAATGGGAAAAAGGTGTGCTACGGTGGCATGCTAACGGCAAGGGTGTGCTCCGGTGTCATGCTAACGGGAAAAGGTGCGCTCCGGTGGTATGCTGACGGGAAAAGGTGTGCTCCGGTGGCATGCTAACGGGAAAAGGTGTGCTCTGGTGGCATGCTAACCGGGAAAGGTGTCCTCCGGTGGCATGCTAAAGGGAGAAGGTGTGCTACAGTTGTATGCTAACGGGAAAAGGTGGTCTACAGTTGCATGCTAACGGGAAAAGGTGTGCTACAGTTGCATGCTAATGGGAAAAGGTGGGCTACAGTTGCATTCTAATAGGAAAAGGTGGGCTACGGTGGCCTGGTAACGGGAGAAGCTGTGCTCCGGTGGCATGCTAAAGGTAAAACTTGTGCTCCGGTGGCATGCTAACAGTAAAGGTGTGCTCCGGTGGCATGCTAACGGGAAAAGGTGTGCTCCGGTGGCATGCTAACGGGAAAAGGTGTGCTACGGTGGCATGCTAACGGGAAAAGGTGTACTACGGTGACAAGCTAACGGTAAAGGTGTGCTCCAGTGTCATGCTAACGCGAAAAGTGTGCTCCGGTGGCATGCTGACGGGAGAAGTTGTCTTCCGGTGGCATGCTAATGGAAAGATGTGTCCTACGGTGGCATGCTAACGGGTAAAGATGGGCTACAGTGGCATGCTAACAGTAAAGGTGTGCTCCGGTGGCATGCTAACGGGAAAAGGTGTGTTCCGGTGGCATGCTAACGGAAAAGTTGTGCTCCGGTGGCATGCTAACAGTAAAAGGTGTGCTCTGGTGGCATGCTAACAGGAAAAAGTGTGCTCCGGTGGCATGCTAATGGGAAAGGCGGGCTCCGGTGGCATGCTAATGGTTAAAGGTGTGCCCCGTTGGCATGCTAACGGAAAAACGTGTGCTCCTGTGGCATGCTAACGGGGAAAGGTGTGCTGCGGTGGCATGCTAACGGTAAAGGCGGGCTCCGGTGGCATGCAAATGATAAAACGTGTGCTATCGTGGCATGCTAATGGGAAAAGGTGTGCTGCGGTGGCATGATAACGGTAAAGGCGTGCTCCGGTGGCATGCTAATGGTTAAAGGTGTGCTCCAGTGGCATGCTAATGGAAAAAGGTGTGCTCCGTTGGCATGCTAATGTTAAAGGTGTGCTCCGGTGGCATGCTAACGGGAAAAGGTGTACTACGGTGACAAGCTAACGGTAAAGGTGTGCTCCAGTGTCATGCTAACGCGAAAAGTGTGCTCCGGTGGCATGCTGACGGGAGAAGTTGTCTTCCGGTGGCATGCTAATGGAAAGAGGTGTCCTACGGTGGCATGTTAACGGGTAAAGATGGGCTACGGTGGCATGCTAACAGTAAAGGTGTGCTCCGGTGGCATGCTAACGGAAAAGTTGTGCTCCGGTGGCATGCTAACAGTAAAAGGTATGCTCTGGTGGCATGCTAACAGGAAAAAGTGTGCTCCGGTGGCATGCTAATGGGAAAGGCGGGCTCCGGTGGCATGCTAATGGTTAAAGGTGTGCCCCGTTGGCATGCTAACGGAAAAACGTGTGCTCCGGTGGCATGCTAACAGGGAAAGGTGTGCTGCGGTGGCATGCTAATGGTAAAGGCGGGCTCCGGTGGCATGCAAACGATAAAACGTGTGCTATCATGGCATGCTAACGGTAAAGGTGTGCTCCGGTGGCATGCTAATGGTTAAAGGTGTGCTCCAGTGGCATGCTAATGGAAAAAGGTGTGCTCCGGTGGCATGATAATGTTAAAGGTGTGCTCCTGTGGCATGCTAAAGGGAAAAGGTGTGCTCCAGTGGCATGCTAGCGGTAAAGGGTGTGCTCCGGTGGCATGCTAACGGTAAAGGTGTGCTCCGGTGGTATGCTAACAGGAAAAGGTGTGCTCCGGTGACATGCTAGTGGTAAAAGGTGTGCTCCGGTAGCATGCTAACGGTAAAAGGTGTGCTCCGGTGGCATGCTAAGGGGAAAAGCTGTGCTCTGGTGGCATGCTAATGGTAAAAGGTGTGCTCCGGTGGCATGCTAAGGGGAAAAGCTGTGCTCTGGTGGCATGCTAACGGTAAAAGGTATGCTCCGGTGGCATACTAACGGTAAAAGGTGAGCTCCGGTGGCATGCTAACGGGAAAAGATGTGCTCCGGTGGCATGCTAACGGGAAAATGTGTGCTACGGTGGCCTGCTCATGGTAAAAGGTGTGCTCCGGTGGCATGCTAACGGAAAAAGTGTGCTACGGTGGCATGCTAACGGGAGAACATGTGTTTCGGTGGCATGCTAACTGGAAAAGGTGTGCTCCGGTGGCATGCTAATGGGAGAAGGTGTGCTTCAGTGGCATGCTAACAGGAAAAGGTGTGCTCCGGTGACATGCTAATGGGAGATGGTGTGCTATGATTACATGCTGACGGTAAAAGGTGTGCTCCGGTGGCTTGCCAACAAGAGAAGGTGTGCTACGGTGGCATGCTAACGGCAAAAGGTTTGCTCCAGTGGCATGCTAACTGAAAAAGGTGTGCTACGGTGGCATGCTAACGGGGAAAGGTGTGCTATGGTGGCATGCTAACGGTAAAGGTGTGCTCCGGTGGCATGTCAACGGGAAAAGGTGTGCTCCAATGGCATGCTAGCAAGAAAAGGTGTGCTCCGGTGGCATGCTAACGGTAAAGGTGTGCTCCGGTGACATGCTAACGGTGAAAGGTGTGCTCCCGTGGCATGCTAACGGGAAAAGGTGTGCTCCGCTGCCATGTCAATGGGAAAAGGGTGCTCCGATGGCATGCTAACAGGAAAAGGTGTGCTCCAGTGGCATGCTAATGGTAAAGGTGTGCTCCGGTGGCATGCTAACGGTCAAAGGTGTCCTCTGATGGCATGCTAACGGTAAAGGGTGTGCTCCGGTGGCATGCTAATGGTAAAGGTGTGCTTCGGTGGTATGCTAACAGGAAAAGGTGTGCTCCTGTGGCATGCTAACGGGGAAAGAAGTGCTCCGGTGGCATGCTAAACGGGAAAGGTGTCCTCCGTTGGCATGCTAAAGGGAGAAGGTGTGCTACAGTTGCATGCTAATGGGAAAAGGTGGGCTACAGTTGTATGCTAACGGGAAACAGTGTGCTACAGTTGCATGCTAACGGGAAAAGGTGTGCTACAGTTGCATGCTAATAGGAAAAGGTGGGCTACGGTGGCATGGTAACGGGAGAAGGAGTGCTCTGGTGGCATGCTAACGGTAAAACGTGTGCTCCGGTGGCATGCTAATGGTAAAGGTGTGCTCCGGTGGCATGCTAACGGGAAAAGGTGTGCTCCGGTGGGATGCTAACAGGGAAAGTTGTGCTCCGGTGGCATGCTAACGTGAGAAGGTGTGCTACTGTAGCATGCTAAAGGGAAAAGGTGTGCTCCGGTGGCATGCTAAAGGTAAAGGTGTGCTCTGGTGGCATGCTAACGGGAAAAGGTGTGGTACTGTGGCATGCTAACGGGAAAAGGTGTGCTACGGTGGCATGCTAAAGGGAAAAGGTGTTCTCCAGTGGATGATAATGGGGAAAGGTGTGTTCCGGTGGCATGCTAATGGGAGAAGGTGTGCTCCGGTGGCATGCTAACAGGAGAAAATGTGCTCCGGGGGCATGCTAACGGGAAAATGTGTGCTCCGATGGCATGCTAACAGGAAAAGGTGTGCTACGGTGACATGCTAGCGGGAAAAGATGTGCACCGGTGGCATGCTAAAGGAAAAAGGTGTGCTACAGCGGCATACTAACTGGAAAAGGTGTAATACTGTGGCATGCTCACGGTAAAGGTGTGCTCTGGTGGCATGCTGATGGTAAAAGGTGTGCTCCGGTGGCATACTAACGGTAAAAGTTGTGCTCCGGTGGCATGTTAACGGTAAAAGGTGTTTTCCGTTGGCATGCTAACGGTAAAAGGTGTGATACAGTGTCATGCTTAACGATACAAGGTGTGCTCCGGTGGCATGCTAAACGGGAAAGGTGTCCTCCGTTGGCATGCTAAAGGGAGAAGGTGTGCTACAGTTGCATGCTAATGGGAAAAGGTGGGCTACAGTTGTATGCTAACGGGAAACAGTGTGCTACAGTTGCATGCTAACGGGAAAAGGTGTGCTACAGTTGCATGCTAATAGGAAAAGGTGGGCTACGGTGGCATGGTAACAGGAGAAGGAGTGCTCTGGTGGCATGCTAACGGTAAAACGTGTGCTCCGGTGGCATGCTAATGGTAAAGGTGTGCTCCGGTGGCATGCTAACGGGAAAAGGTGTGCTCCGGTGGGATGCTAACAGGGAAAGTTGTGCTCCGGTGGCATGCTAACGTGAGAAGGTGTGCTACTGTAGCATGCTAAAGGGAAAAGGTGTGCTCCGGTGGCATGCTAAAGGTAAAGGTGTGCTCTGGTGGCATGCTAACGGGAAAAGGTGTGGTACTGTGGCATGCTAACGGGAAAAGGTGTGCTACGGTGGCATGCTAAAGGGAAAAGGTGTTCTCCAGTGGATGATAATGGGGAAAGGTGTGTTCCAGTGGCATGCTAATGGGAGAAGGTGTGCTCCGGTGGCATGCTAACAGGAGAAAATGTGCTCCGGGGGCATGCTAACGGGAAAATGTGCGCTCCGATGGCATGCTAACAGGAAAAGGTGTGCTACGGTGACATGCTAGCGGGAAAAGATGTGCACCGGTGGCATGCTAAAGGAAAAAGGTGTGCTACAGCGGCATACTAACTGGAAAAGGTGTAATACTGTGGCATGCTCACGGTAAAGGTGTGCTCTGGTGGCATGCTGATGGTAAAAGGTGTGCTCCGGTGGCATACTAACGGTAAAAGTTGTGCTCCGGTGGCATGTTAACGGTAAAAGGTGTTTTCCGTTGGCATGCTAACGGTAAAAGGTGTGATACAGTGTCATGCTTAACGATACAAGGTGTGCTCCGGTGGCATGCTAACGGGAAAAGGTGTGCTCCAGTGGCATGCTAACACGGAAAGGTGTGATCCGGTGGCTTGCTAACGTGAGAAAGTGTGCTCCGGTGGCATGCTAACGAGAAGAGGAGCGCTACGGTGGCATGCTAACGGGAAAAGGTGTTCTCCGGTGGCATGCTAACGATACAAGGTGTGCTCCGGTGGCATGCTAACGGGAAAAGGGGTGCTCCGGTGGCATGCTAATACGGAAAGGTGTGCTCCGGTGGCATGCTAACGTGAGAAAGAGTGCTACGGTGGCATGCTAACGAGAAGAGGAGCGCTACGGTGGCATGCTAATGGGAAAAGGTGTGCCATGGTGGCATGCTAACAGTACAAGGTGTGCTCCGGTGGCTTGCTTTTGGTAAAAGGTGTGCTCCGGTGGCATGCTAACGATACAAGATGTGCTCCGGTGGCATGCTAACGGGAAAAGGAGTAATACTGTGGCATGCTCACGGTAAAGGTGTGCTCTGGTGGCATGTTAATGGTAAAAGGTGTTCTCCGTTGGCATGCTAACGGTAAAAGGTGTGATACGTTGTCATGCTTAACGATACAAGGTGTGCTCCGGTGGCATGCTAACGGGAAAAGGTGTGCTCCAGTGGCATGCTAACAAGGAAAGGTGTGCTCCAGTGGCATGCTAACGTGGGAAAGTGTGCTACGGTGGCATGCTAACGAGAAGAGGAGCGCTACGGTGGCATGCTAACGGGAAAAGGTGTGCTCCGGTGGCATGCTAACGATACAAGGTGTGCTCCGGTGGCAAGATAACGGGAAAAGGTGTGCTCCGGTGGCATGCAAACACGGAAAGGTGTGCTCCGGTGGCATGCTAACGTGAGAAAGTGTGCTACGGTGGCATGCTAACGAGAAGAGGTGCGCTATGGTGGCATGCTAACGGGAAGAGGTGCGCTATGGTGGCATGCTAACAGTAAAAGGTGTGCTCCGGTGGCTTGCTTTCGGTAAAAGGTGTGCTCCGGTGGCTTGCTTTCAGTAAGAGGTGTGCTCAGGTGGCATGCTAACGATACAAGATGTGCTCCGGTGGCATGCTAACGGGAAAAGGTGTGCTCCGGTGGCATGCTAACAGGGAAAGGTGTGCTCCGGTGGCATACTAACGGTAAAAGGTGTGCTCCGGTGGCATGTTAACGGTAAAAGGTGTTCTCCGTTGGCATGCTAACGGTAAAAGGTGTGCTACGGTGGCATGCTAACGATACAAGGTGTGCTCTGGTGGCATGCTAACGGGAAAAGGTGTGCTCCGATGGCATGCTAACACGGAAAGGTGTGCTCCGGTGGCATGCTAACGTGAGAAAGTGTGTTACGGTGGCATGCTAATGAGAAGAGGTGCGCTACGGTGGCATGCTAACGGGAAAGGTGTGCTCCGGTGGCATGCTAACGATACAAGGTGTGCTCCGGTGGCATGCTAATGGGAAAAGGTGTGCTCCGGTGACATGCTAACACGGAAAGGTGTGCTCCGGTCGCATGCTAACGTAAGAAAGTGTGCTACAATGGCATGCTAACGAGAAGAGGTGCGCTACGGTGGCATGCAAACGGGAAAAGGTGTGCTATGGTGGCATGGTAACTGTAAAAGGTGTGCTCTGGTGGCTTCCTTTCGGTAAAATGTGTGCTCTGGTGGCATGCTAGCGATACAAGATGTGCTCCGGTGGCATGCTAACGGGAAAAGGTGTGCTCCGGTGGCATGCTAACAGGGAAAGGTGTGCTCCGGTGGCATGCTAACGGGAGAAGGTGTGCTACTGTGGCATGCTAACAAGAAAAGGTGTGCTACAGTGGCATGCTAACTGGAAAAGGTGTGCTATGATGGCATGCTAACGGGAGAAGGTGTGCTCCAGTGGCATGCTAACAGGAGAAAATGTGCTCCGGGGGCATGCTAACGGGAAAATGTGTGCTCCGGTTGCATGCTAACGGGAAAAGGTGTGCTCCGGTGACATGCTAGCGGGAAAAGGTGTGCACCGGTGGCATGCTAATGGAAAAAGGTGTGCTACAGTCGCATACTAATGGGAAAAGGTGTAATACTGTGGCATGCTCATGGTAAAGGTGTGCTCTGGTGGCATGCTGATGGTAAAAGGTGTGCTCCAGTGGCATACTAACGGTAAAAGGTGTGCTCCGGTGGCATGTTAACGGTAAAAGGTTTTCTCCGTTGGCATGCTAACGGTAAAAGGTGTGCTACGGTGGCATGCTAACGATACAAGGTGTGCTCTGGTGGCATGCTAACAGGAAAAGGTGTGCTCCGGTGGCATGCTAACACGGAAAGGTGTGCTCCATTCGCATGCTAACGTAAGAAAGTGTGCTACAATGGCATGCTAACGAGAAGAGGTGCGCTACGGTGGCATGCAAACGGGAAAAGGTGTGCTATGGTGGCATGCTAACGGTAAAACGTGTGCTCTGCTGGCTTTCTTTCGGTAAAATGTGTGCTCTGGTGGCATGCTAGCGATACAAGATGTGCTCCGGTGGCATGCTAATGGGAAAAGGTGTGCTCCGGTGGCATGCTAACAGGGAAAGGTGTGCTCCGGTGGCATGCTAACGGAAGAAGGTGTGCTACTGTGGCATGCTAACAAGAAAAGGTGTGCTACAGTGGCATGCTAACTGGAAAAGGTGTGCTATGATGGCATGCTAATGGTAAAATGTGTGCTATGGTGGCATGCTAACGGTAAAAGGTGTGCAACGGTGGCATGATAACGGTAAAAGGTGTGCTCCGGTGGCATGCTAACGGGAAAAGGTGTGCAACGGTGGCATGCTAACAGGAAAAGGTGTGCTCCGGTGGCATGCTAACGGGAAAAGGTGTGCTCCGGTGGCATGCTAACGGGAAAAGGTGTGCTCCGGTGGCATGCTAACGGAAAAAGGTGTGCTCCGGTGGCATGCTGATGGTAAAAGGTGTGCTCCGGCGGCATGCTAACTGTAAAAGGTGTTCTCCGTTGGCATGCTAACAGTTAAACGTGTGCTCAGGTGGCACGCTAACGATGCAAGGTGTGCTCTTGTGGCATGCTAACGGGAAAAGGTGTACTCCGGTGGAATGCTGACAGGGAAAGTTGTGCTCCGGCGGCATGCTAACGTGAGAAGGTGTCCTACTGTGGCATGCTAACAAGAAAAGGTGTGCTACAGTGGTATGCTAACGGGAAAAGGTGTGCTATGGTGGCATGCTAATGGGAAAAGGTGTGCTATCGTGGCAAGCTAACGGTAAAAGGTGTGCAACGGTGGCATGATAACGGAAAAAGGTGTGCTCCGGTGGCATGCAAACGGGAAAAGCAGTTCAACGGTGGCATGCTAACAGGAAAAGGTGTGCTCCGGTGGCATGCTAACGGGAAAAGGTGTTCTCCGGTGGCATGCTAACGGGAAAAGGTGTGCTCCGGTGGCATGCTAACGGAAAAAGGTGTGCTCTGGTGGCATGCTGATGGTAAAAGGTGTGCTCCGGTGGCATGCTAACGGTAAAAGGTGTTCTCCGTTGGCATGCTAACAGTTAAACGTGTGCTCAGGTGGCATGCTAACGATACAAGGTGTGCTCTTGTGGCATGCTAACGGGAAAAGGTGTACTCCGGTGGAATGCTGACAGGGAAAGTTGTGCTCCGGCGGCATGCTAACGTGAGAAGGTGTGCTACTGTAGCATGCTAACGGGAAAAGGTGTGCTCCAGTGGCATGCTAAAGGTAAAGGTGTGCTCTGGTGGCATGCTAACGGGAAAAGGTGTGGTACTGTGGCATGCTAACGGGAATAGATGTGCTACGGTGGCATGCTAAAGGGAAAAGGTGTTCTCCAGTGGATGCTAACGGGGAAAGGTGTGTTCCGGTGGCATGCTAATGGGAGAAGGTGTGCTCCGGTGGCATGCTAACAGGAGAAAATGTGCTCCGGGGGCATGCTAACGGGAAAATGTGTGCTCCGGTGGCATGCTGATGGTAAAAGGTGTGCTCTAGTGGCTTACTAATGGTAAAAGGTGTGCTCCGGTGGCATGTTAACGGTAAGAGGTGTTCTCCGTTGGCATGCTAACGGTAAAAGGTGTGCTACGGTGGCATGCTAACGATACAAGGTGTGCTCCGGTGGCAAGATAACGGAAAAAGGCGTGCTCGGGTGGCATGCAAACACGGAAAGGTGTGCTCCGGTGGCATGCTAACATGAGAAAGTGTGCTACGGTGGCATGCTAACGAGAAGAGGTGCGCTATGGTGGCATGCTAACGGGAAGAGGTGTGCTATGGTGGCATGCTAACAGTAAAAGGTGTGCTCCTGTGGCTTGCTTTCGGTAAAAGGTGTGCTCCGGTGGCATGCTAACGATACAAGATGTGCTCCGGTGGCATGCTAACGGGAAAAGGTGTGCTCCGGTGGCATGCTAACAGGGAAAGGGGTGCTCCGGTGGCATGCTAACGGGAGAACGTGTCCTACTGTGGCATGCTAACAAGAAAAGGTGTGCTACAGTGGTATGCTAACGGGAAAAGGTGTGCAACGGTGGCATGATAACGGAAAAAGGTGTGCTCCGGTGGCATGCTAACGGGAAAAGGTGTGCAACGGTGGCATGCTAACAGGAAAAGGTGTGCTCCGGTGGCATGCTAACGGGAAAAGGTGTGCTCCGGTGGCATGCTAACGGAAAAAAGTGTGCTCAGGTGGCATGCTAACGGGAAAAGCTGTGCTCCGGTGGCATGCCAATGGAAAAAGGTATGCTACGGTGGAGTGCTAATGGGAGAAGGTGTGCTCTGGTGGCATGCTAACGGTAAAAGGTGTGCTCCAGTGGCATGCTAGCGGTAAAAGGTATGCTCCGGTGGCATGCTAACTAAAAAAGTTATGCTCCAGTGGCATGATATTGGGAAAAGGTGTGCAACGGTGGAATGCTAACGGCAGAAGGTGTGCTCCGGTGGGAACAATGGGAAAAGGTGTGCTCCGGTGGCATGCTAACGGGAAAATGTGTGCAACGGTGGCATGCTAACGGAAAAAGGTGTGCAATGGAGGCATGCTAACGGTAAAAGGTGCGCTCCAGTGGCATGCTAGTGGTAAAAGGTATGCTCCGGTGTCATGCTAACGGAAAAAGGTATGCTCCAGTGGCATGATATTGGGAAAAGGTGTGCAACGGTGGCATGCTAACGGCAGAAGGTGTGCTCCGGTGGGAACAATGGGAAAAGGTGTGCTCCGGTGGCATGCTAACGGGAAAATGTGTGCAACGGTGGCATGCTAACGGAAAAAGGTGTGCAATGGTGGCATGCTAACGGTAAAAGGTGTGCTCCAGTGGCATGGTAATGGGAAAAGGTATGCTCCGGGGGTATGATAACGGGAAAAGGTGTCCAACGTTGGCATGCTAACAGGAGAAGGTGTGCTCCGGGGGCAACAACTGGAAAAGGTGTGCTCCGGTGGCATGCTAACGAGAAAAGGTGTGCAACAGTGGCATGCTAACTGGAAAAGGTGAGCAATGGTGGCATGCTAACGATACAAGATGTGCTCCGGTGGCATGCTAATGGGAAAAGGTGTGCTCCAGTGGCATGCTAACAGGGAAAGGTGTGCTCCGGTGGCATGCTAAAGGGAGAATGTGTGCTACTGTGGCATGCTAACAAGAAAAAGTGTGCTACAGTGGCATGCTAACGGGAAAAGGTGTGCTATGGTGGCTTGCTAACTGTAAAAGGTGTGCAATGGTGGTATGATAACGAAAAAGGTGTGCTCCGGTGGCATGCTAAAGGGAAAAGGTGTTCTCCAGTGGATGCTAACGGGGAAAGGTGTGTTCCGGTGGCATGCTAACGGGAGAAGGTGTGCTCCGGGGGCATGCTAACGGGAAAATGTGTGCTCCGGTTGCATGCTAATGGGAAAAGGTGTGCTCCGGTGACATGCTAGCGGGAAAAGGTGTGCACAGGTGGCATGCTAATGGAAAAAGGTGTACTACAGCTGCATACTAATGGGAAAAGGTGTATTACTGTGGCATGCTCACGGTAAAGGTGTGCTCTGGTGGCATGCTGATGGTAAAAGGTGTGCTCCAGTGGCATACTAACGGTAAAAGGTGTGCTCAGGTGGCATGTTAACGGTAAAAGGTGTGCTCCGGTGGCATGCTAACGGGAAAAGGTGTGCTCCAGTGGCATGCTAACGGTAAAGTTGTGCTTCGGTGGCATGCTAACGATACAAGGTGTGCTCCGGTGGCATGCTAACGGGAAAAGGTGTGCTCCGGTGGCATGCTAACACGGAAAGGTGTGCTCCGGTGGCATGCTAACGTGAGAAAGTGGCATGCTAACGAGAAGAGGTGCGCTACGGTGGCATGCTAACGGGAAAAGGGGTGCTCCGGTGGCATGCTAACGATACAAGGTGTGCTTCGGTGGCATGCTAACGGGAAAAGGTGTGCTCCGGTGGCATGCTAACACGGAAAGGTGTGCTCCGGTCGCATGCTAACGAGAAGAGGTGAGCTATGGTGGCATGCTAACGGAAAAGGTGTGCTATGGTGGCATGCTAACGGTAAAAGGTGTGCTCCGGTGGCTTGCTTTCGGTTAAACGTGTGCTCCGGTGTCATGCTAGCGATACAAGATGTGCTCCGGTGGCATGCTAATGGGAAAATGTGTGCTCCGGTGGCATGCTAACAGGGAAAGGTGTGCTCCGGTGGCATGCTAACGGGAGAAGGTGTCCTACTGTGGCATGCTAACAAGAAAAGGTGTGCTACAGTGGCATGCTAACGGGAAAAGGTGTGCTATGGTGGCATGCTAATGGGAAAAGGTGTGCTATCGTGGCATGCTAACGGTAAAAGGTGTGCAACGGTGGCATGATAACGGAAAAAGGTGTGCTCCGGTGGCATGCTAACGGGAAAAGGTGTGCTCCGGTGGCATGCTAACGGAAAAAAGGATGCTCCTGTGGCATGCTAACGGGAAAATCTGTGCTCCGGTGGCATGCCAATGGAAAAAGGTATGCTACGGTGGAATGCTAATGGGAGAAGGTGTGCTCTGGTGGCATGCTAACGGTAAAAGGTGTGCTCCAGTGGCATGCTAGCGGTAAAAGGTGTGCTCTGGTGGCATGCTAACGGAAAAAGGTATGCTCCAGTGCCATGATATTGGGAAAAGGTGTGCAACGGTGGAATGCTAACGGCAGAAGGTGTGCTGCGGTGGGAACAATGGGAAAAGGTGTGCTCCGTTGGCATGCTAACGGGAAAATGTGTGCAATGGAGGCATGCTAACGGTAAAAAGTGTGCTCCGGTGGCATGCTAACGGGAAAAGGTATGCTCCGGTGGTATGATAGCGGGAAAAGGTGTGCAACGGTGGCATGCTAACAGGAGAAGGTGTGCTTCGGTGGCAACAACGGGAAAAGGTGTGCTGCGGTGGCATGCTAACGAGAAAAGGTGTGCAACGGTGGCATGCTAACGGGAAAAGGTGTGCAATGGTGGCATGCTAACGGTAAAAGGTGTGTTCCGGTGGCATGCTAACGTGAAAAGGTGTGTTCCGGTAGCATGCTAACGATACAAGATGTGCTCCGGTGGAATGCTAATGGGAAAAGGTGTGCTCCGGTGGTATGCTAACAGGGAAAGGTGTGCTCCGGTGGCATGCTAACGGGAGAAGGTGTGCTACTGTGGCATGCTAACAATAGAAGGTGTGATACAGTGGCATGCTAACGGGAAAATGTGTGCTATGGTGGCTTGCTAACGGGAAAAGGTGAGCTATGGTGACATGCTAACTGTAAAAGGTGTGCAATGGTGGCATGATAACGGAAAAAGGTGTGCTACGGTGGCATGCTAAAGGGAAAGGGTGTTCTCCAGTGGATGCTAACGGGGAAAGGTGTGTTCCGAGGGCATGCTAACGGGAGAAGGTGTGCTCCGGTGGCATGCTAACTGGAGAAAATGTGCTCCGGAGGCATGCTAACGGGAAAATGTGTGCTCCGGTTGCATGCTAACGGGAAAAGGTGTGCTCCGGTGACATGCTAGCGGGAAAAGGTGTGCACCGGTGGCATGCTAATGGTAAAAGGTGTGCTACAGCGGCATACTAATGGGAAAAGGTGTAATACTGTGGCATGCTCACGGTAAAGGTGTGCTCTGGTGGCATGCTGATGGTAAAAGCTGTGCTCCAGTGTCACACTAACGGTGAAAGGTGTGCTCCGGTGGCATGTTAACGGTAAGAGGTGTTCTCTGTTGGCACTCTAACGGTAAAAGGTGTGCTACGGTGGCATGCTAACGATACAAGGTGTGCTCCGGTGGCATGCTAACGGGAAAAGGTGTGCTTCGGTGGCATGCTAACACGGAAAGGTGTGCTCCGGTGGCATGCTAACGAGAAGAGGTGCGCTACGGTGGCATGCTAACGGGAAAAGGTGTGCTCCGGTGGCATGCTAACGATACAAGGTGTGCTCCGATGGCATGCTAACGGGAAAAGGTGTGCTCCGGTGACATGCTAACACGCAAAGGTGTGCTCCGGTCGCATGCTAACGTAAGAAAGTGTGCTACAATGGCATGCTAATGGGAAAAGTTGTGCTCCGGTGGCATGCTAACGGAAAAAAGTGTGCTCCTGTGGCATGCTAACGGGAAAAGCTGTGCTCCGGTGGCATGCCAATGGAAAAAGGTTTGCTACGGTGGAATGGTAATGGGAAAAGGTGTGCGCTGGTGGCATGCTAACGGTAAAAGGTGTGCTCCAGTGGCATGCTAGCGGTAAAAGGTGAAATCCGGTGGCTTGCTCACGGAAATAGGTATGCTACAGTGGCATGATATTGGGAAAAGGTGTCCAACGGTGGCATGCTAACGGCATAAGGTGTGCTCCGGTGGGAACAATGGGAAAAGGTGTGCTCCGGTGGCATGCTAATGGGAAAATGAGTGCAACGGTGGAATGCTAACGGAAAAAGGTGTGTAATGGAGGCATGCTAACGGTAAAAGGTGTGCTCCGGTGGCATGCTAAAGGGAAGAGGTATGCTCTGGTGGTATGATAGCGGGAAAAGGTGTGCAACGGTGGCATGCTAACAGGAGAAGGTGTGCTTCGCTGGCAACAACGGGAAAAGGTGTGCTCCGGTGGCATGCTAACGAGAAAAGGTGTGCAACGGTGGCATGTTAACGGTAAAAGGTGTGTTCCCGTGGCATGCTAATGTGAAAAGGTGTGTTCCGGTGGCATGCTAACGATACAAGATGTGCTCCGGTGGCATGCTAATGGGAAAAGGTGTGCTCCGGTGGTATGCTAACAGGGAAAGGTGTGCTCCGGTGGCATGCTAACGGGAGAATGTGTGCTACTGTGGCATGCTAACAATAAAAGGTGTGCTACAGTGGCATGCTAACTGGAAAATGTGTGCTATGGTGGCTTGCTAACGGGAAAAGGTGAGCTATGGTGGCATGCTAACTGTAAAAGGTGTGCAATGGTGGCATGATAACGGAAAAAGGTGTGCTCTGGTGGCATGCTAACGGGAAAAGCTGTGCTCCGGTGGCATGCCAATGGAAAAAGGTATGTTATGGTGGAATGCTAATAGGAGAAGGTGTGCTCCGGTGGCATGCTAACTGTAAAAGGTGTGCTCCAGTGGCATGCTAGCGGTAAAAGGTGTGCTCCGGTGTCATGCTAATGGAAATAGGTATGCTCCAGTGGCATGATATTGGGAAAAGGTGTGCAACGGTGGCATGCTAACGGCAGAAGGTGTGCTCCGGTGGGAACAATGGGAAAAGGTGTGCTCCGGTGGCATGCTAACGGGAAAATGTGTGCAACGGTGGAATGCTAACGGAAAAATGTGTGCAATGGAGGCATGCTAACGGTAAAAGGTGTGCTCCGGTGGCATGCTAACGGGAAGAGGTATGCTCCGGTGGTATGATAGCGGGAAAAGGTGTGCAACGGTGGCATGCTAACAGGAGAAGGTGTGCTTCGGTGGCAACAATGGGAAAAGGTGTGCTCCGGTGGCATGCTAACGTGAAAAGGTGTGTTCCGGTGGCATGCTAACGATACAAGATGTGCTCCGGTGGCATGCTAATGGGAAAAGGTGTGCTCCGGTGGTATGCTAACAGGGAAATGTGTGCTCCGGTGGCATGCTAACGGGAGAATGTGTGCTACTGTGGCATGCTAACATTAAAAGGTGTGCAACAGTGGCATGCTAACTGGAAAATGTGTGCTATGGTGGCTTGCTAACTGGAAAAGGTGAGCTATGGTGGCATGTTAACTGTAAAAGGTGGGCAATGGTGGCATGATAACGGAAAAAGGTGTGCTCCGGTGGCATGCTAAAGGGAAAAGGTGTTCTCCAGTGGATGCTAACGGGGAAAGGTGTGTTCCGAGGGCATGCTAACGGGAGAAGGCGTGCTCCGGTGGCATGCTAACAGGAGAAAATGTGCTCCGGGGGCATGCTAACGGGAAAAGGTGTGCTCCGGTGACATGTTAGCGGGAAAAGGTGTGCACCGGTGGCATGCTAATGGAAAAAGGTGTGCTACAGCGGCATACTAATGGAAAAAGGTGTAATACTGTGGCATGCTCACGGTAAAAGTGTGCTCTGGTGGCATGCTGATGGTAAAAGGTGTGCTCCAGTGGCACACTAACGGTAAAAGGTGTGCTCCGGTGGCATGTTAACGGTAAGAGGTTTTCTCCGTTGGCATTCTAACGGTAAAAGGTGTGCTACGTTGGCATGCTAACGATACAAGGTGTGCTCCGGTGTCATGCTAACGGGAAAAGGTGTGCTCCGGTGGCATGCTAACATGGAAAGGTGTGCTCCGGTGGCATGCTAATGTGAGAAAGTGTGCTACGGTGGCATGCCAACGAGAAGAGGTGCGCTTCGGTGGCATGCTAAAGGGAAAAGGTGTGCTCCGGTGGCATGCTAACGATAGAAGGTGTGCTCCGGTGGCATGCTAACGGGAAAAGGTGTGCTCCGGTGACATGCTAACACGCAAAGGTATGCTCCGGTCGCATGCTAACGTAAGAAAGTGTGCTACAATGGCATGCTAATGAGAAGATGTGCGCTACGGTGGCATGCAAACGGGAAAAGGTGTGCTATGGTGGCATGCTAATGTTAAAAGGTGTGCTCTGGTGGCTTCCTTTCGGTAAAATGTGTGCTCTGGTGGCATGCTAGCGATACAAGATATGCTCCGGTGGCATGCTAACGGGAAAAGTTGTGCTCCGGTGGCATGCTAACAGGGAAAGGTGTGCTCTGGTGGCATGCTAACGGGAGAAGGTGTGCTACTGTGGCATGCTAACAGGAAAAGGTGTGCTATGGTGGCATGCTAACGGTAAAAGGTGTGCAACGGTGGCATGATAACGGAAAAAGGTGTGCTCCGGTGGCATGCTAACGGGAAAAGGTGTGCAACGGTGGCATGCTAACAGGAAAAGGTGTGCTCCGGTGGCATGCTAACGGGAAAAGGTGTGCTCCGGTGGTATGCTAACGGGAAAAGGTGTGCTACTGTGGCATGCTAAAGGGAAAAGGTGAACTCCGTTGGCATGCTAACGGGAAAACTGTGTGCTACAGTGGCATGCTAACGGTAAAGGTGTGCTCCGCTGGCATGCTAACGGGAAGATGGTGTGCTACGGTGACATGCTAACGGTAAAGGTGTGCTCCAGTGTCATGCTAACGCGAAAAGGGGGGCTCCGGTGGCATGCTGACGGGAGGAGGTGTCTTCCGGTGGCATGCTAATGGATAAAGGTGGGCTACAGTGGCATGCTAACGGTAAAGGTGTGCTCCGGTGGCATGCTAACGGGAAAAAGTGTGCTCCGGTTGCATGCTAACGGTAAAGGTGTGCTCCGGTGGCATGCTAACAGTAAAAGGTGTGCTCTGGTGGCATGCTAACAGTAAAAGGTGGGCTCCGGTGGCATGCTAATGGGAAAGGCAGGCTCCGGTGGCATGCTAATGGTTAAAGGTGTGCCCCGGTGGCATGCTAACGGAAAAAGGTGTGCTCCGGTGGCATGCTAACTGGGAAAGGTGTACTGCGGTGGCATGCTAACGGTAAAAGCGGGCTCCGGTGGCATGCTAATGATAAAACGTGTGCTATGGTGGCATGCTAGTGGGAAAAGGTGTGCCGTGGTGGCTTGCTAATAGTAAAGGTGTGCTCCGGTGGCATGCTAATGGTTAAAGGTGTGCTCCAGTGGCATGCTAACGGAAAAAGGTGTGCCCCGGTGGCATGCAAACGGAAAAACGTGTGCTACGGTGGCATGCTAACGGGGAAAGGTGTGCTGCGGTGGCATGCTAACGGTAAAAGCGGGCTCCGGTGGCATTCTAACGATAAAACGTGTGCTATGGTGGCATGCTAACGGGAAAAGGTGTGCTGCGGTGGCATGCTAATAGTAAAGGTGTGCTCCGGTGGCATACTAATGGTTAAAGGTGTGCTCCAGTGGCATGCTAACGGAAAAAGGAGTGCTCCGGTAGCATGCTAACGTTAGAGGTGTGCTCCGGTGGCATGCTAACGGTAAAAGGTGTGCTCCGGTAGCATGCTAGCGGTAAAAGTGTGCTCCGGTGGCATTCTAACGGTAAAAGGTGTGCTCCGGTGGCATGCTAAGGGTAAAAGGTGTGCTTTGGTAGCATGCTAACGGTAAAAGGTGTGCTCCGGTGGCATGCTAACGGGAAAAGATGTGCTCCGGTGGCATGCTAACGGGAAAATGCGTGCTGCGGTGGCATGCTCATGGTAAAGGGTGTGCTCCGGTGGCATGCTAACGGTAGAAGGAGTGCTCCGGTGGCATGATAATGAGTAAAGGTGTGCTACGGTGGCATGCTAATGGGAAAAGGTGTGCTCCGGTGGCATGCTAACGGGAAAAGGTGTGATCTGGTGGCATGCTAATGGAGAAAGGTGTGCTCCGGTGGCATGCTGACGGGAAAAGGTGTGCTCCAGTGGCATGCTAACGGGAGAAGGTTTGCTCCGGTGGCATACTAACGGGAAAAGGTGTGCTCCGGTGGCATGCTAATGGAAAGAGGTGTGCTACGGTGGCATGCTAATGGCAAAAGGTGTGTTACGGTGGCATGCTCACGGAAAAATGTGTGGTACGTTTGCATGCTCATTGTAAAAGGTGTGCTCCGGTGGCATGCTAACGGGAAAAGGCGTGCTACAGTGGCATACTCACGGGAAAGCGGTGTGCTCCGGTGACATGCTAACGGGAAAAGGTGTGCTCCTTTGGCATGCTAATGGGAAAAGGTATGCTCCAGTGGCATGCTAACAGGAAAAGGTGTGATCTGGTGGCATGCTAATAGAAAAAGTTGTACTCCGATGGCATGCTAACGGGAAAAGGTGTGCTCTGGTGGCATGCTAACGGGAAAAGTTGTGCTCCTGTGGCATGCTAACAGAAAAAGGTGTGCTACGGTGGCATGCTAATTGGGAGAGGTGTGCTACGGTGGCTTGCTAATGGTAAAGGTGTGCTCCGGTGGCATGCTAATGGTAAAAGGTGTGCTCCGGTGGCATGCTAACGGAAAGGTGTGCTCTGGTGGTTTGCTAACGGGAAAAATGTGTGCTACATTGGCATGCTAATGGTAAAGGTGTGCTCCGGTGACATGCTAATGGGAAAAAGGTGTGCTACGGTGGCATGCTAACGGCAAGGGTGTGCTCCGGTGTCATGCTAACGGGAAAAGGTGCGCTCCGGTGGTATGCTGACGGGAAAAGGTGTGCTCCGGTGGCATGCTAACGGGAAAAGGTGTGCTCTGGTGGCATGCTAACCGGGAAAGGTGTCCTCCGGTGGCATGCTAAAGGGAGAAGGTGTGCTACAGTTGTATGCTAACGGGAAAAGGTGGTCTACAGTTGCATGCTAATGGGAAAAGGTGTGCTACAGTTGCATGCTAATGGGAAAAGGTGGGCTACAGTTGCATTCTAATAGGAAAAGGTGGGCTACGGTGGCCTGGTAACGGGAGAAGCTGTGCTCCGGTGGCATGCTAAAGGTAAAACTTGTGCTCCGGTGGCATGCTAACAGTAAAGGTGTGCTCCGGTGGCATGCTAACGGGAAAAGGTGTGCTCCGGTGGCATGCTAACGGGAAAAGGTGTGCTACGGTGGCATGCTAACGGGAAAAGGTGTACTACGGTGACAAGCTAACGGTAAAGGTGTGCTCCAGTGTCATGCTAACGCGAAAAGTGTGCTCCGGTGGCATGCTGACGGGAGAAGTTGTCTTCCGGTGGCATGCTAATGGAAAGATGTGTCCTACGGTGGCATGCTAACGGGTAAAGATGGGCTACAGTGGCATGCTAACAGTAAAGGTGTGCTCCGGTGGCATGCTAACGGGAAAAGGTGTGTTCCGGTGGCATGCTAACGGAAAAGTTGTGCTCCGGTGGCATGCTAACAGTAAAAGGTGTGCTCTGGTGGCATGCTAACAGGAAAAAGTGTGCTCCGGTGGCATGCTAATGGGAAAGGCGGGCTCCGGTGGCATGCTAATGGTTAAAGGTGTGCCCCGTTGGCATGCTAACGGAAAAACGTGTGCTCCTGTGGCATGCTAACGGGGAAAGGTGTGCTGCGGTGGCATGCTAACGGTAAAGGCGGGCTCCGGTGGCATGCAAATGATAAAACGTGTGCTATCGTGGCATGCTAATGGGAAAAGGTGTGCTGCGGTGGCATGATAACGGTAAAGGTGTGCTCCGGTGGCATGCTAATGGTTAAAGGTGTGCTCCAGTGGCATGCTAATGGAAAAAGGTGTGCTCCGTTGGCATGCTAATGTTAAAGGTGTGCTCCGGTGGCATGCTAACGGGAAAAGGTGTACTACGGTGACAAGCTAACGGTAAAGGTGTGCTCCAGTGTCATGCTAACGCGAAAAGTGTGCTCCGGTGGCATGCTGACGGGAGAAGTTGTCTTCCGGTGGCATGCTAATGGAAAGAGGTGTCCTACGGTGGCATGTTAACGGGTAAAGATGGGCTACGGTGGCATGCTAACAGTAAAGGTGTGCTCCGGTGGCATGCTAACGGAAAAGTTGTGCTCCGGTGGCATGCTAACAGTAAAAGGTATGCTCTGGTGGCATGCTAACAGGAAAAAGTGTGCTCCGGTGGCATGCTAATGGGAAAGGCGGGCTCCGGTGGCATGCTAATGGTTAAAGGTGTGCCCCGTTGGCATGCTAACGGAAAAACGTGTGCTCCGGTGGCATGCTAACGGGGAAAGGTGTGCTGCGGTGGCATGCTAACGGTAAAGGCGGGCTCCGGTGGCATGCAAACGATAAAACGTGTGCTATCATGGCATGCTAACGGTAAAGGTGTGCTCCGGTGGCATGCTAATGGTTAAAGGTGTGCTCCAGTGGCATGCTAATGGAAAAAGGTGTGCTCCGGTGGCATGATAATGTTAAAGGTGTGCTCCTGTGGCATGCTAAAGGGAAAAGGTGTGCTCCAGTGGCATGCTAGTGGTAAAGGGTGTGCTCCGGTGGCATGCTAACGGTAAAGGTGTGCTCCGGTGGTATGCTAACAGGAAAAGGTGTGCTCCGGTGACATGCTAGTGGTAAAAGGTGTGCTCCGGTAGCATGCTAACGGTAAAAGGTGTGCTCCGGTGGCATGCTAAGGGGAAAAGCTGTGCTCTGGTGGCATGCTAATGGTAAAAGGTGTGCTCCGGTGGCATGCTAAGGGGAAAAGCTGTGCTCTGGTGGCATGCTAACGGTAAAAGGTATGCTCCGGTGGCATGCTAACGGGAAAAGATGTGCTCCGGTGGCATGCTAACGGGAAAATGTGTGCTACGGTGGCATGCTCATGGTAAAAGGTGTGCTCCGGTGGCATGCTAACGGAAAAAGTGTGCTACGGTGGCATGCTAACGGGAGAACATGTGGTTCGGTGGCATGCTAACTGGAAAAGGTGTGCTCCGGTGGCATGCTAACTGGAAAAGGTGTGCTCCGGTGGCATGCTAATGGGAGAAGGTGTGCTTCAGTGGCATGCTAACAGGAAAAGGTGTGCTCCGGTGACATGCTAACGGGAGATGGTGTGCTACGATTACATGCTGACGGTAAAAGGTGTGCTCCGGTGGCTTGCCAACAAGAAAAGGTGTGCTACGGTGGCATGCTAACGGCAAAAGGTTTGCTCCAGTGGCATGCTAACTGAAAAAGGTGTGCTACGGTGGCATGCTAACGGGGAAAGGTGTGCTACGGTGGCATGCTAACGGTAAAGGTGTGCTCCGGTGGCATGTCAACGGGAAAAGGTGTGCTCCAATGGCATGCTAGCAAGAAAAGGTGTGCTCCGGTGGCATGCTAACGGTAAAGGTGTGCTCCGGTGACATGCTAACGGTGAAAGGTGTGCTCCCGTGGCATGCTAACGGGAAAAGGTGTGCTCCGCTGCCATGTCAATGGGAAAAGGGTGCTCCGATGGCATGCTAACGGGAAAAGGTGTGCTCCGGTGGCATGCTAATGGTAAAGGTGTGCTCCGGTGGCATGCTAACGGTCAAAGGTGTCCTCTGATGGCATGCTAACGGTAAAGGGTGTGCTCCGGTGGCATGCTAATGGTAAAGGTGTGCTTCGGTGGTATGCTAACAGGAAAAGGTGTGCTCCTGTGGCATGCTAACGGGGAAAGAAGTGCTCCGGTGGCATGCTAAACGGGAAAGGTGTCCTCCGTTGGCATGCTAAAGGGAGAAGGTGTGCTACAGTTGCATGCTAATGGGAAAAGGTGGGCTACAGTTGTATGCTAACGGGAAACAGTGTGCTACAGTTGCATGCTAACGGGAAAAGGTGTGCTACAGTTGCATGCTAATAGGAAAAGGTGGGCTACGGTGGCATGGTAACGGGAGAAGGAGTGCTCTGGTGGCATGCTAATGGTAAAACGTGTGCTCCGGTGGCATGCTAATGGTAAAGGTGTGCTCCGGTGGCATGCTAACGGGAAAAGGTGTGCTCCGGTGGGATGCTAACAGGGAAAGTTGTGCTCCGGTGGCATGCTAACGTGAGAAGGTGTGCTACTGTAGCATGCTAAAGGGAAAAGGTGTGCTCCGGTGGCATGCTAAAGGTAAAGGTGTGCTCTGGTGGCATGCTAACGGGAAAAGGTGTGGTACTGTGGCATGCTAACGGGAAAAGGTGTGCTACGGTGGCATGCTAAAGGGAAAAGTTGTTCTCCAGTGGATGATAATGGGGAAAGGTGTGTTCCGGTGGCATGCTAATGGGAGAAGGTGTGCTCCGGTGGCATGCTAACAGGAGAAAATGTGCTCCGGGGGCATGCTAACGGGAAAATGTGTGCTCCGATGGCATGCTAACAGGAAAAGGTGTGCTACGGTGACATGCTAGCGGGAAAAGATGTGCACCGGTGGCATGCTAAAGGAAAAAGGTGTGCTACAGCGGCATACTAACTGGAAAAGGTGTAATACTGTGGCATGCTCACGGTAAAGGTGTGCTCTGGTGGCATGCTGATGGTAAAAGGTGTGCTCCGGTGGCATACTAATGGTAAAAGTTGTGCTCCGGTGGCATGTTAACGGTAAAAGGTGTTTTCCGTTGGCATGCTAACGGTAAAAGGTGTGATACAGTGTCATGCTTAACGATACAAGGTGTGCTCCGGTGGCATGCTAACGGGAAAAGGTGTGCTCCAGTGGCATGCTAACACGGAAAGGTGTGATCCGGTGGCTTGCTAACGTGAGAAAGTGTGCTCCGGTGGCATGCTAACGAGAAGAGGAGCGCTACGGTGGCATGCTAACGGGAAAAGGTGTTCTCCGGTGGCATGCTAATGATACAAGGTGTGCTCCGGTGGCATGCTAACGGGAAAAGGGGTGCTCCGGTGGCATGCTAATACGGAAAGGTGTGCTCCGGTGGCATGCTAAAGTGAGAAAGAGTGCTACGGTGGCATGCTAACGAGAAGAGGAGCGCTACGGTGGCATGCTAATGGGAAAAGGTGTGCCATGGTGGCATGCTAACAGTAAAAGGTGTGCTCCGGTGGCTTGCTTTTGGTAAAAGGTGTGCTCCGGTGGCATGCTAACGATACAAGATGTGCTCCGGTGGCATGCTAACGGGAAAAGGAGTAATACTGTGGCATGCTCACGGTAAAGGTGTGCTCTGGTGGCATGTTAATGGTAAAAGGTGTTCTCCGTTGGCATGCTAACGGTAAAAGGTGTGATACGTTGTCATGCTTAACGATACAAGGTGTGCTCCGGTGGCATGCTAACGGGAAAAGGTGTGCTCCAGTGGCATGCTAACAAGGAAAGGTGTGCTCCAGTGGCATGCTAACGTGGGAAAGTGTGCTACGGTGGCATGCTAACGAGAAGAGGAGCGCTACGGTGGCATGCTAACGGGAAAAGGTGTGCTCCGGTGGCATGCTAACGATACAAGGTGTGCTCCGGTGGCAAGATAACGGGAAAAGGTGTGCTCCGGTGGCATGCAAACACGGAAAGGTGTGCTCCGGTGGCATGCTAACGTGAGAAAGTGTGCTACGGTGGCATGCTAACGAGAAGAGGTGCGCTATGGTGGCATGCTAACGGGAAGAGGTGCGCTATGGTGGCATGCTAACAGTAAAAGGTGTGCTCCGGTGGCTTGCTTTCGGTAAAAGGTGTGCTCCGGTGGCTTGCTTTCAGTAAGAGGTGTGCTCCGGTGGCATGCTAACGATACAAGATGTGCTCCGGTGGCATGCTAACGGGAAAAGGTGTGCTCCGGTGGCATGCTAACAGGGAAAGGTGTGCTCCGGTGGCATACTAACGGTAAAAGGTGTGCTCCGGTGGCATGTTAACGGTAAAAGGTGTTCTCCGTTGGCATGCTAACGGTAAAAGGTGTGCTACGGTGGCATGCTAACGATACAAGGTGTGCTCTGGTGGCATGCTAACGGGAAAAGGTGTGCTCCGATGGCATGCTAACACGGAAAGGTGTGCTCCGGTGGCATGCTAACGTGAGAAAGTGTGCTACGGTGGCATGCTAATGAGAAGAGGTGCGCTACGGTGGCATGCTAACGGGAAAGGTGTGCTCCGGTGGCATGCTAACGATACAAGGTGTGCTCCGGTGGCATGCTAACGGGAAAAGGTGTGCTCCGGTGACATGCTAACACGGAAAGGTGTGCTCCGGTCGCATGCTAACGTAAGAAAGTGTGCTACAATGGCATGCTAACGAGAAGAGGTGCGCTACGGTGGCATGCAAACGGGAAAAGGTGTGCTATGGTGGCATGGTAACTGTAAAAGGTGTGCTCTGGTGGCTTCCTTTCGGTAAAATGTGTGCTCTGGTGGCATGCTAGCGATACAAGATGTGCTCCGGTGGCATGCTAACGGGAAAAGGTGTGCTCCGGTGGCATGCTAACAGGGAAAGGTGTGCTCCGGTGGCATGCTAACGGGAGAAGGTGTGCTACTGTGGCATGCTAACAAGAAAAGGTGTGCTACAGTGGCATGCTAACTGGAAAAGGTGTGCTATGATGGCATGCTAACGGGAGAAGGTGTGCTCCAGTGGCATGCTAACAGGAGAAAATGTGCTCCGGGGGCATGCTAACGGGAAAATGTGTGCTCCGGTTGCATGCTAACGGGAAAAGGTGTGCTCCGGTGACATGCTAGCGGGAAAAGGTGTGCACCGGTGGCATGCTAATGGAAAAAGGTGTGCTACAGCGGCATACTAATGGGAAAAGGTGTAATACTGTGGCATGCTCATGGTAAAGGTGTGCTCTGGTGGCATGCTGATGGTAAAAGGTGTGCTCCAGTGGCATACTAACGGTAAAAGGTGTGCTCCGGTGGCATGTTAACGGTAAAAGGTTTTCTCCGTTGGCATGCTAACGGTAAAAGGTGTGCTACGGTGGCATGCTAACGATACAAGGTGTGCTCTGGTGGCATGCTAACAGGAAAAGGTGTGCTCCGGTGGCATGCTAACACGGAAAGGTGTGCTCCGTTCGCATGCTAACGTAAGAAAGTGTGCTACAATGGCATGCTAACGAGAAGAGGTGCGCTACGGTGGCATGCAAACGGGAAAAGGTGTGCTATGGTGGCATGCTAACGGTAAAACGTGTGCTCTGCTGGCTTCCTTTCGGTAAAATGTGTGCTCTGGTGGCATGCTAGCGATACAAGATGTGCTCCGGTGGCATGCTAATGGGAAAAGGTGTGCTCCGGTGGCATGCTAACAGGGAAAGGTGTGCTCCGGTGGCATGCTAACGGAAGAAGGTGTGCTACTGTGGCATGCTAACGGTAAAAGGTGTGCTACGGTGGCATGCTAACGATACAAGGTGTGCTCTGGTGGCATGCTAACGGGAAAAGGTGTGCTCCGATGGCATGCTAACACGGAAAGGTGTGCTCCGGTGGCATGCTAACGTGAGAAAGTGTGCTACGGTGACATGCTAATGAGAAGAGGTGCGCTACGGTGGCATGCTAACGGGAAAGGTGTGCTCCGGTGGCATGCTAACGATACAAGGTGTGCTCCGGTGGCATGCTAATGGGAAAAGGTGTGCTCCGGTGACATGCTAACACGGAAAGGTGTGCTCCGGTCGCATGCTAACGTAAGAAAGTGTGCTACAATGGCATGCTAACGAGAAGAGGTGCGCTACGGTGGCATGCAAACGGGAAAAGGTGTGCTATGGTGGCATGCTAACGGTAAAACGTGTGCTCTGCTGGCTTCCTTTCGGTAAAATGTGTGCTCTGGTGGCATGCTAGCGATACAAGATGTGCTCCGGTGGCATGCTAATGGGAAAAGGTGTGCTCCGGTGGCATGCTAACAGGGAAAGGTGTGCTCCGGTGGCATGCTAACGGAAGAAGGTGTGCTACTGTGGCATGCTAACGGTAAAAGGTGTGCTACGGTGGCATGCTAACGATACAAGGTGTGCTCTGGTGGCATGCTAACGGGAAAAGGTGTGCTCCGATGGCATGCTAACACGGAAAGGTGTGCTCCGGTGGCATGCTAACGTGAGAAAGTGTGCTACGGTGACATGCTAATGAGAAGAGGTGCGCTACGGTGGCATGCTAACGGGAAAGGTGTGCTCCGGTGGCATGCTAACGATACAAGGTGTGCTCCGGTGGCATGCTAATGGGAAAAGGTGTGCTCCGGTGACATGCTAACACGGAAAGGTGTGCTCCGGTCGCATGCTAACGTAAGAAAGTGTGCTACAATGGCATGCTAACGAGAAGAGGTGCGCTACGGTGGCATGCAAACGGGAAAAGGTGTGCTATGGTGGCATGGTAACTGTAAAAGGTGTGCTCTGGTGGCTTCCTTTCGGTAAAATGTGTGCTCTGGTGGCATGCTAGCGATACAAGATGTGCTCCGGTGGCATGCTAACGGGAAAAGGTGTGCTCCGGTGGCATGCTAACAGGGAAAGGTGTGCTCCGGTGGCATGCTAACGGGAGAAGGTGTGCTACTGTGGCATGCTAACAAGAAAAGGTGTGCTACAGTGGCATGCTAACTGGAAAAGGTGTGCTATGATGGCATGCTAACGGGAGAAGGTGTGCTCCAGTGGCATGCTAACAGGAGAAAATGTGCTCCGGGGGCATGCTAACGGGAAAATGTGTGCTCCGGTTGCATGCTAACGGGAAAAGGTGTGCTCCGGTGACATGCTAGCGGGAAAAGGTGTGCACCGGTGGCATGCTAATGGAAAAAGGTGTGCTACAGCGGCATACTAATGGGAAAAGGTGTAATACTGTGGCATGCTCATGGTAAAGGTGTGCTCTGGTGGCATGCTGATGGTAAAAGGTGTGCTCCAGTGGCATACTAACGGTAAAAGGTGTGCTCCGGTGGCATGTTAACGGTAAAAGGTTTTCTCCGTTGGCATGCTAACGGTAAAAGGTGTGCTACGGTGGCATGCTAACGATACAAGGTGTGCTCTGGTGGCATGCTAACAGGAAAAGGTGTGCTCCGGTGGCATGCTAACACGGAAAGGTGTGCTCCGTTCGCATGCTAACGTAAGAAAGTGTGCTACAATGGCATGCTAACGAGAAGAGGTGCGCTACGGTGGCATGCAAACGGGAAAAGGTGTGCTATGGTGGCATGCTAACGGTAAAACGTGTGCTCTGCTGGCTTCCTTTCGGTAAAATGTGTGCTCTGGTGGCATGCTAGCGATACAAGATGTGCTCCGGTGGCATGCTAATGGGAAAAGGTGTGCTCCGGTGGCATGCTAACAGGGAAAGGTGTGCTCCGGTGGCATGCTAACGGAAGAAGGTGTGCTACTGTGGCATGCTAACAAGAAAAGGTGTGCTACAGTGGCATGCTAACTGGAAAAGGTGTGCTATGATGGCATGCTAATGGTAAAATGTGTGCTATGGTGGCATGCTAACGGTAAAAGGTGTGCAACGGTGGCATGATAACGGTAAAAGGTGTGCTCCGGTGGCATGCTAACGGGAAAAGGTGTGCAACGGTGGCATGCTAACAGGAAAAGGTGTGCTCCGGTGGCATGCTAACGGGAAAAGGTGTGCTCCGGTGGCATGCTAACGGGAAAAGGTGTGCTCCGGTGGCATGCTAACGGAAAAGGTGTGCTCCGGTGGCATGCTGATGGTAAAAGGTGTGCTCCGGCGGCATGCTAACGGTAAAAGGTGTTCTCCGTTGGCATGCTAACAGTTAAACGTGTGCTCAGGTGGCACGCTAACGATGCAAGGTGTGCTCTTGTGGCATGCTAACGGGAAAAGGTGTACTCCGGTGGAATGCTGACAGGGAAAGTTGTGCTCCGGCGGCATGCTAACGTGAGAAGGTGTGCTACTGTAGCATGCTAACGGGAAAAGGTGTGCTCCAGTGGCATGCTAAAGGTAAAGGTATGCTCTGGTGGCATGCTAACGGGAAAAGGTGTGGTACTGTGGCATGCTAACGGGAATAGGTGTGCTACGGTGGCATGCTAAAGGGAAAAGATGTTCTCCAGTGGATGCTAACCGGGAAAGGTGTGTTCCGGTGGCATGCTAATGGGAGAAGGTGTGCTCCGGTGGCATGCTAACAGGAGAAAATGTGCTCCGGGGGCATGCTAACGGGAAAATGTGTGCTCCGGTGGCATGCTGATGGTAAAAGGAGTGCTCCAGTGGCTTACTAATGGTAAAAGGTGTGCTCCGATGGCATGTTAACGGTAAGAGGTGTTCTCCGCTGGCATGCTAACGGTAAAAGGTGTGCTACGGTGGCATGCTAACGATACAAGGTGTGCTCCGGTGGCAAGATAATGGAAAAAGGTGTGCTCCGGTGGCATGCAAACACGGAAAGGTGTGCTCCGGTGGCATGCTAACGTGAGAAAGTGTGCTACGGTGGCATGCTAACGAGAAGAGGTGCGCTATGGTGGCATGCTAACGGGAAGAGGTGTGCTATGGCGGCATGCTAACAGTAAAAGGTGTGCTCCTGTGGCTTGCTTTCGGTAAAAGGTGTGCTCCGGTGGCATGCTAACGGAAGAAGGTGTGCTACTGTGGCATGCTAACGGTAAAAGGTGTGCTACGGTGGCATGCTAACGATACAAGGTGTGCTCTGGTGGCATGCTAACGGGAAAAGGTGTGCTCCGATGGCATGCTAACACGGAAAGGTGTGCTCCGGTGGCATGCTAACGTGAGAAAGTGTGCTACGGTGACATGCTAATGAGAAGAGGTGCGCTACGGTGGCATGCTAACGGGAAAGGTGTGCTCCGGTGGCATGCTAACGATACAAGGTGTGCTCCGGTGGCATGCTAATGGGAAAAGGTGTGCTCCGGTGACATGCTAACACGGAAAGGTGTGCTCCGGTCGCATGCTAACGTAAGAAAGTGTGCTACAATGGCATGCTAACGAGAAGAGGTGCGCTACGGTGGCATGCAAACGGGAAAAGGTGTGCTATGGTGGCATGGTAACTGTAAAAGGTGTGCTCTGGTGGCTTCCTTTCGGTAAAATGTGTGCTCTGGTGGCATGCTAGCGATACAAGATGTGCTCCGGTGGCATGCTAACGGGAAAAGGTGTGCTCCGGTGGCATGCTAACAGGGAAAGGTGTGCTCCGGTGGCATGCTAACGGGAGAAGGTGTGCTACTGTGGCATGCTAACAAGAAAAGGTGTGCTACAGTGGCATGCTAACTGGAAAAGGTGTGCTATGATGGCATGCTAACGGGAGAAGGTGTGCTCCAGTGGCATGCTAACAGGAGAAAATGTGCTCCGGGGGCATGCTAACGGGAAAATGTGTGCTCCGGTTGCATGCTAACGGGAAAAGGTGTGCTCCGGTGACATGCTAGCGGGAAAAGGTGTGCACCGGTGGCATGCTAATGGAAAAAGGTGTGCTACAGCGGCATACTAATGGGAAAAGGTGTAATACTGTGGCATGCTCATGGTAAAGGTGTGCTCTGGTGGCATGCTGATGGTAAAAGGTGTGCTCCAGTGGCATACTAACGGTAAAAGGTGTGCTCCGGTGGCATGTTAACGGTAAAAGGTTTTCTCCGTTGGCATGCTAACGGTAAAAGGTGTGCTACGGTGGCATGCTAACGATACAAGGTGTGCTCTGGTGGCATGCTAACAGGAAAAGGTGTGCTCCGGTGGCATGCTAACACGGAAAGGTGTGCTCCGTTCGCATGCTAACGTAAGAAAGTGTGCTACAATGGCATGCTAACGAGAAGAGGTGCGCTACGGTGGCATGCAAACGGGAAAAGGTGTGCTATGGTGGCATGCTAACGGTAAAACGTGTGCTCTGCTGGCTTCCTTTCGGTAAAATGTGTGCTCTGGTGGCATGCTAGCGATACAAGATGTGCTCCGGTGGCATGCTAATGGGAAAAGGTGTGCTCCGGTGGCATGCTAACAGGGAAAGGTGTGCTCCGGTGGCATGCTAACGGAAGAAGGTGTGCTACTGTGGCATGCTAACAAGAAAAGGTGTGCTACAGTGGCATGCTAACTGGAAAAGGTGTGCTATGATGGCATGCTAATGGTAAAATGTGTGCTATGGTGGCATGCTAACGGTAAAAGGTGTGCAACGGTGGCATGATAACGGTAAAAGGTGTGCTCCGGTGGCATGCTAACGGGAAAAGGTGTGCAACGGTGGCATGCTAACAGGAAAAGGTGTGCTCCGGTGGCATGCTAACGGGAAAAGGTGTGCTCCGGTGGCATGCTAACGGGAAAAGGTGTGCTCCGGTGGCATGCTAACGGAAAAGGTGTGCTCCGGTGGCATGCTGATGGTAAAAGGTGTGCTCCGGCGGCATGCTAACGGTAAAAGGTGTTCTCCGTTGGCATGCTAACAGTTAAACGTGTGCTCAGGTGGCACGCTAACGATGCAAGGTGTGCTCTTGTGGCATGCTAACGGGAAAAGGTGTACTCCGGTGGAATGCTGACAGGGAAAGTTGTGCTCCGGCGGCATGCTAACGTGAGAAGGTGTGCTACTGTAGCATGCTAACGGGAAAAGGTGTGCTCCAGTGGCATGCTAAAGGTAAAGGTATGCTCTGGTGGCATGCTAACGGGAAAAGGTGTGGTACTGTGGCATGCTAACGGGAATAGGTGTGCTACGGTGGCATGCTAAAGGGAAAAGATGTTCTCCAGTGGATGCTAACCGGGAAAGGTGTGTTCCGGTGGCATGCTAATGGGAGAAGGTGTGCTCCGGTGGCATGCTAACAGGAGAAAATGTGCTCCGGGGGCATGCTAACGGGAAAATGTGTGCTCCGGTGGCATGCTGATGGTAAAAGGAGTGCTCCAGTGGCTTACTAATGGTAAAAGGTGTGCTCCGATGGCATGTTAACGGTAAGAGGTGTTCTCCGCTGGCATGCTAACGGTAAAAGGTGTGCTACGGTGGCATGCTAACGATACAAGGTGTGCTCCGGTGGCAAGATAATGGAAAAAGGTGTGCTCCGGTGGCATGCAAACACGGAAAGGTGTGCTCCGGTGGCATGCTAACGTGAGAAAGTGTGCTACGGTGGCATGCTAACGAGAAGAGGTGCGCTATGGTGGCATGCTAACGGGAAGAGGTGTGCTATGGCGGCATGCTAACAGTAAAAGGTGTGCTCCTGTGGCTTGCTTTCGGTAAAAGGTGTGATCCGGTGGCATGCTAACGATACAAGATGTGCTCCGGTGGCATGCTAACGGGAAAAGGTGTGCTCTGGTGGCATGCTAACGGGAAAAGGGGTGCTCTGGTGGCATGCTAACGGTAAAAGGTGTGCTCCAGTGGCATGCTAGCGGTAAAAGGTGTGCTCCGGTGGCATGCTAACTAAAAAAGTTATGCTCCAGTGGCATGATATTGCGAAAAGGTGTGCAACGGTGGAATGCTAACGGCAGAAGGTGTGCTCCGGTGGGAACAATGGGAAAAGGTGTGCTCCAGTGGCATTCTAACGGGAAAATGTGTGCAACGGTGGCATGCTAACGTAAAAAGGTGTGCAATGGAGGCATGCTAACGGTAAAAGGTGCGCTCCAGTGGCATGCTAGTGGTAAAAGGTATGCTCCGGTGTCATGCTAATGGAAAAAGGTATGCTCCAGTGGCATGATATTGGGAAAAGGTGTGCAACGGTGGCATGCTAACGGCAGAAGGTGTGCTCCGGTGGAAACAATGGGAAAAGGTGTGCTCCGGTGGCATGCTAACGGGAAAATGTGTGCAACGGTGGCATGCTAACGGAAAAAGGTGTGCAATGGTGGCATGCTAACAGTAAAAGGTGTGCTCCAGTGGCATGCTAATGGGAAAAGGTATGCTCCGGGGGTATGATAACAGGAAAAGGTGTCCAACGGTGGCATGCTAACAGGAGAAGGTGTGCTCCGGTGGCAACAACTGGAAAAGGTGTGCTCCGGTGGCATGCTAACGAGAAAAGGTGTGCAACAGTGGCATGCTAACGGGAAAAGGTGAGCAATGGTGGCATGCTAACGATACAAGATGTGCTCCGGTGGCATGCTAATGGGAAAAGGTGTGCTCCAGTGGCATGCTAACAGGGAAAGGTGTGCTCCGGTGGCATGCTAAAGGGAGAATGTGTGCTACTGTGGCATGCTAACAAGAAAAAGTGTGCTACAGTGGCATGCTAACGGGAAAAGGTGTGCTATGGTGGCTTGCTAACTGTAAAAGGTGTGCAATGGTGGTATGATAACGAAAAAGGTGTGCTCCGGTGGCATGCTAAAGGGAAAAGGTGTTCTCCAGTGGATGCTAACGGGGAAAGGTGTGTTCCGGTGGCATGCTAACGGGAGAAGGTGTGCTCCGGGGGCATGCTAACGGAAAATGTGTGCTCCGGTTGCATGCTAATGGGAGAAGGTGTGCTCCGGTGGCATGCTAACAGGAGAAAATGTGCTCCGGGGGCATGCTAACGGGAAAATGTGTGCTCCGGTGGCATGCTGATGGTAAAAGGTGTGCTCCAGTGGCTTACTAATGGTAAAAGGTGTGCTCCGATGGCATGTTAACGGTAAGAGGTGTTCTCCGCTGGCATGCTAACGGTAAAAGGTGTGCTACGGTGGCATGCTAACGATACAAGGTGTGCTCCGGTGGCAAGATAACAGAAAAAGGTGTGCTCCGGTGGCATGCAAACACGGAAAGGTGTGCTCCGGTGGCATGCTAACGTGAGAAAGTGTGCTACGGTGGCATGCTAATGAGAAGAGGTGCGCTATGGTGGCATGCTAACGGGAAGAGGTGTGCTATGGTGGCATGCTAACAGTAAAAGGTGTGCTCCTGTGGCTTGCTTTCGGTAAAAGGTGAGCTCCGGTGGCATGCTAACGATACAAGATGTGCTCCGGTGGCATGCTAACGGGAAAAGGTGTGCTCTGGTGGCATGCTAACAGGGAAAGGTGTGCTCCGGTGGCATGCTAACGGAAGAAGGTGTCCTACTGTGGCATGCTAACAAGAAAAGGTGTGCTACAGTGGTATGCTAACGGGAAAAGGTGTGCTATGGTGGCATGCTAATGGGAAAAGGAGTGCTATCGTGGCAAGCTAACGGTAAAAGGTGTGCAACGGTGGCATGATAACGGAAAAAGGTGTGCTCCGGTGGCATGCTAACGGGAAAAGGTGTGCAACGGTGGCATGCTAACAGGAAAAGGTGTGCTCCGGTGGCATGCTAACGGGAAAACGTGTGCTCCGGTGGCATGC
This sequence comes from Phyllobates terribilis, assembly GCF_046119375.1. NCBI lineage: Eukaryota > Metazoa > Chordata > Amphibia > Anura > Dendrobatidae > Phyllobates > Phyllobates terribilis. The sequence goes on from NW_027363635.1 coordinate 228,081, forward strand.
TAATGGAAAAAGGTGTGCTCCTGTGGCATGCTAACGGGAAAAGCTGTGCTCCGGTGGCATGCCAATGGAAAAATATATGCTACGGTGGCACGCTAACGGGAGAAGGTGTGCTCTGGTGGCATGCTAACGGTAAAAGGTGCGCTCCAGTGGCATGCTAGCGGTAAAAGGTATGCTCCGGTGGCATGCTAACGGAAAAAGGTATGCTCCAGTGGCATGATATTGGAAAAAGGTGTGCAACGGTGGCATGCTAACGGCAGAAGGTGTGCTACGGTGGGAACAATGGGAAAAGGTGTGCTCCGGTGGCATGCTAGCGGGAAAATGTGTGCAACGGTGGCATGCTAACGGAAAAAGGTGTGCAATGGTGGCATGCTAACGGTTAAAGGTGTGCTCCGGTGGCATGCTAATGGGAAAAGGTATGCTCCGGGGGTATGATAACGGGAAAAGGTGTGCAACGGTGGCATGCTAACAGGAGAAGGTGTGCTCCGGTGGCAACAACTGGAAAAGGTGTGCTCCGGTGCCATGCTAACGAGAAAAAGTGTGCAACGGTGGCATGCTAACGGGAAAAGGTGAGCAATGGTGGCATGCTAACGATACAAGATGTGCTCCGGTGGCATGCTAATGGGAAAAGGTGTGCTCCGGTGGCATGCTAACAGGGAAAGGTGTGCTCCGGAGGCATGCTAACGGGAGAAGTTGTGCTACTGTGGCATGCTAACAAGAAAAGGTGTGATACAGTGGCATGCTAACGGGAAAAGGTGTGCTATGGTGGCTTGCTAACTGTAAAAGGTGTGCAATGGTGGCATGATAACGAAAAAGGTGTGCTCCAGTGGCATGCTAAAGGGAAAAGGTGTTCTCCAGTGGATGCTAACGGGGAAAGGTGTGTTCCGGTGGCATGCTAACGGGAGAAGGTGTGCTCCGGGGGCATGCTAACGAGAAAATGTGTGCTCCGGTGACATGCTAGCGGGAAATGGTGTGCACAGGTGGCATGCTAATGGAAAAAGGTGTACTACAGCGGCATACTAATGGGAAAAGGTGTAATACTGTGGCATGCTCACGGTAAAGGTGTGCTCTGGAGGCATGCTGATGGTAAAAGGTGTGCTCCAGTGGCATACTAACGGTAAAAGGTGTGCTCAGGTGGCATGTTAACGGTAAAAGGTGTTCTCCGTTGGCATGCTAACGGTAAAAGGTGTGCTTCGGTGGCATACTAACGATACAAGGTGTGCTCCGGTGGCATGCTAACGGGAAAAGGTTTGCTCCAGTGGCATGCTAATACGGAAAGGTGTGCTCCGGTGGCATGCTAACGTGAGAAAGTGTGCTACGGTGGCATGCTAACGAGAAGGGGTGCACTACGGTGGCATGCTAACGGGAAAAGGTGTGCTCCGGTGGCATGCTAATGATACAAGGTGTGCTTCGGTGGCATGCGAGCGGGATAAGGTGTTCTCTGGTGACATGCTAACACGGAAAGGTGTGCTCCGGTCGCATGCTAACGTAAGAAAGTGTGCTACAATGGCATGCTAACGAGAAGAGGTGCGCTACGGTGGCATGCAAATGGGAAAAGGTGTGCTATGGTGGCATGCTAACGGTAAAACGTGTGCTCTGCTGGCTTCCTTTCGGTAAAATTTGTGCTCTGGTGGCATGCTTGCGATACAAGATGTGCTCCGGTGGCATGCTAATGGGAAAAGGTGTGCTCCGGTGGCATGCTAACAGGGAAAGGTGTGCTCCGGTGGCATGCTAACGGAAGAAGGTGTGCTACTGTGGCATGCTAACAAGAAAAGGTGTGCTACAGTGGCATGCTAACTGGAAAAGGTGTGCTATGATGGCATGCTAATGGTAAAATGTGTGCTATGGTGGCATGCTAACGGTAAAAGGTGTGCAACGGTGGCATGATAACGGTAAAAGGTGTGCTCCGGTGGCATGCTAACGGGAAAAGGTGTGCAACGGTGGCATGCTAACAGGAAAAGGTGTGCTCCGGTGGCATGCTAACGGGAAAAGGTGTGCTCCGGTGGCATGCTAACGGGAAAAGGTGTGCTCCGGTGGCATGCTAACGGAAAAAGGTGTGCTCCGGTGGCATGCTGATGGTAAAAGGTGTGCTCCGGTGGCATGCTAACGGGAAAAGGTGTGCTCCGGTTGCATGCTAACGGGAAAAGGTGTGCTCCGGTGACATGCTAGCGGGAAAAGGTGTGCACCGGTGGCATGCTAATGGTAAAAGGTGTGCTGCAGCGGCATACTAATGGGAAAAGGTGTAATACTGTGGCATGCTCACGGTAAAGGTGTGCTCTGGTGGCATGCTGATGGTAAAAGCTGTGCTCCAGTGTCACACTAACGGTGAAAGGTGTGCTCCGGTGGCATGTTAACGGTAAGAGGTGTTCTCTGTTGGCACTCTAACGGTAAAAGGTGTGCTACGGTGGCATGCTAACGATACAAGGTGTGCTCCGGTGGCATGCTAACGGGAAAAGGTGTGCTTCGGTGGCATGCTAACACGGAAAGGTGTGCTCCGGTGGCATGCTAACGAGAAGAGGTGCGCTACGGTGGCATGCTAACGGGAAAAGGTGTGCTCCGGTGGCATGCTAACGATACAAGGTGTGCTCCGATGGCATGCTAACGGGAAAAGGTGTGCTCCGGTGACATGCTAACACGCAAAGGTGTGCTCCGGTCGCATGCTAACGTAAGAAAGTGTGCTACAATGGCATGCTAATGGGAAAAGTTGTGCTCCGGTGGCATGCTAACGGAAAAAAGTGTGCTCCTGTGGCATGCTAACGGGAAAAGCTGTGCTCCGGTGGCATGCCAATGGAAAAAGGTTTGCTACGGTGGAATGGTAATGGGAAAAGGTGTGCGCTGGTGGCATGCTAACGGTAAAAGGTGTGCTCCAGTGGCATGCTAGCGGTAAAAGGTGAAATCCGGTGGCTTGCTCACGGAAATAGGTATGCTACAGTGGCATGATATTGGGAAAAGGTGTCCAACGGTGGCATGCTAACGGCATAAGGTGTGCTCCGGTGGGAACAATGGGAAAAGGTGTGCTCCGGTGGCATGCTAATGGGAAAATGAGTGCAACGGTGGAATGCTAACGGAAAAAGGTGTGTAATGGAGGCATGCTAACGGTAAAAGGTGTGCTCCGGTGGCATGCTAAAGGGAAGAGGTATGCTCTGGTGGTATGATAGCGGGAAAAGGTGTGCAACGGTGGCATGCTAACAGGAGAAGGTGTGCTTCGCTGGCAACAACGGGAAAAGGTGTGCTCCGGTGGCATGCTAACGAGAAAAGGTGTGCAACGGTGGCATGTTAACGGTAAAAGGTGTGTTCCCGTGGCATGCTAACGTGAAAAGGTGTGTTCCGGTGGCATGCTAACGATACAAGATGTGCTCCGGTGGCATGCTAATGGGAAAAGGTGTGCTCCGGTGGTATGCTAACAGGGAAAGGTGTGCTCCGGTGGCATGCTAACGGGAGAATGTGTGCTACTGTGGCATGCTAACAATAAAAGGTGTGCTACAGTGGCATGCTAACTGGAAAATGTGTGCTATGGTGGCTTGCTAACGGGAAAAGGTGAGCTATGGTGGCATGCTAACTGTAAAAGGTGTGCAATGGTGGCATGATGACGGAAAAAGGTGTGCTCTGGTGGCATGCTAACGGGAAAAGCTGTGCTCCGGTGGCATGCCAATGGAAAAAGGTATGTTATGGTGGAATGCTAATAGGAGAAGGTGTGCTCCGGTGGCATGCTAACTGTAAAAGGTGTGCTCCAGTGGCATGCTAGCGGTAAAAGGTGTGCTCCGGTGTCATGCTAATGGAAATAGGTATGCTCCAGTGGCATGATATTGGGAAAAGGTGTGCAACGGTGGCATGCTAACGGCAGAAGGTGTGCTCCGGTGGGAACAATGGGAAAAGGTGTGCTCCGGTGGCATGCTAACGGGAAAATGTGTGCAACGGTGGAATGCTAACGGAAAAATGTGTGCAATGGAGGCATGCTAACGGTAAAAGGTGTGCTCCGGTGGCATGCTAACGGGAAGAGGTATGCTCCGGTGGTATGATAGCGGGAAAAGGTGTGCAACGGTGGCATGCTAACAGGAGAAGGTGTGCTTCGGTGGCAACAATGGGAAAAGGTGTGCTCCGGTGGCATGCTAACGTGAAAAGGTGTGTTCCGGTGGCATGCTAATGATACAAGATGTGCTCCGGTGGCATGCTAATGGGAAAAGGTGTGCTCCGGTGGTATGCTAACAGGGAAATGTGTGCTCCGGTGGCATGCTAACGGGAGAATGTGTGCTACTGTGGCATGCTAACATTAAAAGGTGTGCAACAGTGGCATGCTAACTGGAAAATGTGTGCTATGGTGGCTTGCTAACTGGAAAAGGTGAGCTATGGTGGCATGTTAACTGTAAAAGGTGGGCAATGGTGGCATGATAACGGAAAAAGGTGTGCTCCGGTGGCATGCTAAAGGGAAAAGGTGTTCTCCAGTGGATGCTAACGGGGAAAGGTGTGTTCCGAGGGCATGCTAACGGGAGAAGGCGTGCTCCGGTGGCATGCTAACAGGAGAAAATGTGCTCCGGGGGCATGCTAACGGGAAAAGGTGTGCTCCGGTGACATGTTAGCGGGAAAAGGTGTGCACCGGTGGCATGCTAATGGAAAAAGGTGTGCTACAGCGGCATACTAATGGAAAAAGGTGTAATACTGTGGCATGCTCACGGTAAAAGTGTGCTCTGGTGGCATGCTGATGGTAAAAGGTGTGCTCCAGTGGCACACTAACGGTAAAAGGTGTGCTCCGGTGGCATGTTAACGGTAAGAGGTTTTCTCCGTTGGCATTCTAACGGTAAAAGGTGTGCTACGTTGGCATGCTAACGATACAAGGTGTGCTCCGGTGTCATGCTAACGGGAAAAGGTGTGCTCCGGTGGCATGCTAACATGGAAAGGTGTGCTCCGGTGGCATGCTAATGTGAGAAAGTGTGCTACGGTGGCATGCCAACGAGAAGAGGTGCGCTTCGGTGGCATGCTAAAGGGAAAAGGTGTGCTCCGGTGGCATGCTAACGATAGAAGGTGTGCTCCGGTGGCATGCTAACGGGAAAAGGTGTGCTCCGGTGACATGCTAACACGCAAAGGTATGCTCCGGTCGCATGCTAACGTAAGAAAGTGTGCTACAATGGCATGCTAATGAGAAGATGTGCGCTACGGTGGCATGCAAACGGGAAAAGGTGTGCTATGGTGGCATGCTAATGTTAAAAGGTGTGCTCTGGTGGCTTCCTTTCGGTAAAATGTGTGCTCTGGTGGCATGCTAGCGATACAAGATATGCTCCGGTGGCATGCTAACGGGAAAAGTTGTGCTCCGGTGGCATGCTAACAGGGAAAGGTGTGCTCTGGTGGCATGCTAACGGGAGAAGGTGTGCTACTGTGGCATGCTAACAGGAAAAGGTGTGCTATGGTGGCATGCTAACGGTAAAAGGTGTGCAACGGTGGCATGATAACGGAAAAAGGTGTGCTCCGGTGGCATGCTAACGGGAAAAGGTGTGCAACGGTGGCATGCTAACAGGAAAAGGTGTGCTCCGGTGGCATGCTAACGGGAAAAGGTGTGCTCCGGTGGTATGCTAACGGGAAAAGGTGTGCTACTGTGGCATGCTAAAGGGAAAAGGTGAACTCCGTTGGCATGCTAACGGGAAAACTGTGTGCTACAGTGGCATGCTAACGGTAAAGGTGTGCTCCGCTGGCATGCTAACGGGAAGATGGTGTGCTACGGTGACATGCTAACGGTAAAGGTGTGCTCCAGTGTCATGCTAACGCGAAAAGGGGGGCTCCGGTGGCATGCTGACGGGAGGAGGTGTCTTCCGGTGGCATGCTAATGGATAAAGGTGGGCTACAGTGGCATGCTAACGGTAAAGGTGTGCTCCGGTGGCATGCTAACGGGAAAAAGTGTGCTCCGGTTGCATGCTAACGGTAAAGGTGTGCTCCGGTGGCATGCTAACAGTAAAAGGTGTGCTCTGGTGGCATGCTAACAGTAAAAGGTGGGCTCCGGTGGCATGCTAATGGGAAAGGCAGGCTCCGGTGGCATGCTAATGGTTAAAGGTGTGCCCCGGTGGCATGCTAACGGAAAAAGGTGTGCTCCGGTGGCATGCTAACTGGGAAAGGTGTACTGCGGTGGCATGCTAACGGTAAAAGCGGGCTCCGGTGGCATGCTAATGATAAAACGTGTGCTATGGTGGCATGCTAGTGGGAAAAGGTGTGCCGTGGTGGCTTGCTAATAGTAAAGGTGTGCTCCGGTGGCATGCTAATGGTTAAAGGTGTGCTCCAGTGGCATGCTAACGGAAAAAGGTGTGCCCCGGTGGCATGCTAACGGAAAAACGTGTGCTACGGTGGCATGCTAACGGGGAAAGGTGTGCTGCGGTGGCATGCTAACAGTAAAAGCGGGCTCCGGTGGCATTCTAACGATAAAACGTGTGCTATGGTGGCATGCTAACGGGAAAAGGTGTGCTGCGGTGGCATGCTAATAGTAAAGGTGTGCTCCGGTGGCATACTAATGGTTAAAGGTGTGCTCCAGTGGCATGCTAACGGAAAAAGGAGTGCTCCGGTAGCATGCTAACGTTAGAGGTGTGCTCCGGTGGCATGCTAACGGTAAAAGGTGTGCTCCGGTAGCATGCTAGCGGTAAAAGTGTGCTCCGGTGGCATTCTAACGGTAAAAGGTGTGCTCCGGTGGCATGCTAAGGGTAAAAGGTGTGCTTTGGTAGCATGCTAACGGTAAAAGGTGTGCTCCGGTGGCATGCTAACGGGAAAAGATGTGCTCCGGTGGCATGCTAACGGGAAAATGCGTGCTGCGGTGGCATGCTCATGGTAAAGGGTGTGCTCCGGTGGCATGCTAACGGTAGAAGGAGTGCTCCGGTGGCATGATAATGAGTAAAGGTGTGCTACGGTGGCATGCTAATGGGAAAAGGTGTGCTCCGGTGGCATGCTAACAGGAAAAGGTGTGATCTGGTGGCATGCTAATGGAGAAAGGTGTGCTCCGGTGGCATGCTGACGGGAAAAGGTGTGCTCCAGTGGCATGCTAACGGGAGAAGGTTTGCTCCGGTGGCATACTAACGGGAAAAGGTGTGCTCCGGTGGCATGCTAATGGAAAGAGGTGTGCTACGGTGGCATGCTAATGGCAAAAGGTGTGTTACGGTGGCATGCTCACGGAAAAATGTGTGGTACGTTTGCATGCTCATTGTAAAAGGTGTGCTCCGGTGGCATGCTAACGGGAAAAGGCGTGCTACAGTGGCATACTCACGGGAAAGCGGTGTGCTCCGGTGACATGCTAACGGGAAAAGGTGTGCTCCTTTGGCATGCTAATGGGAAAAGGTATGCTCCAGTGGCATGCTAACAGGAAAAGGTGTGATCTGGTGGCATGCTAATAGAAAAAGTTGTACTCCGATGGCATGCTAACGGGAAAAGGTGTGCTCTAGTGGCATGCTAACGGGAAAAGTTGTGCTCCTGTGGCATGCTAACAGAAAAAGGTGTGCTACGGTGGCATGCTAATTGGGAGAGGTGTGCTACGGTGGCTTGCTAATGGTAAAGGTGTGCTCCGGTGGCATGCTAATGGTAAAAGGTGTGCTCCGGTGGCATGCTAACGGAAAGGTGTGCTCTGGTGGTTTGCTAACGGGAAAAATGTGTGCTACATTGGCATGCTAATGGTAAAGGTGTGCTCCGGTGACATGCTAATGGGAAAAAGGTGTGCTACGGTGGCATGCTAACGGCAAGGGTGTGCTCCGGTGTCATGCTAACGGGAAAAGGTGCGCTCCGGTGGTATGCTGACGGGAAAAGGTGTGCTCCGGTGGCATGCTAACGGGAAAAGGTGTGCTCTGGTGGCATGCTAACCGGGAAAGGTGTCCTCCGGTGGCATGCTAAAGGGAGAAGGTGTGCTACAGTTGTATGCTAACGGGAAAAGGTGGTCTACAGTTGCATGCTAACGGGAAAAGGTGTGCTACAGTTGCATGCTAATGGGAAAAGGTGGGCTACAGTTGCATTCTAATAGGAAAAGGTGGGCTACGGTGGCCTGGTAACGGGAGAAGCTGTGCTCCGGTGGCATGCTAAAGGTAAAACTTGTGCTCCGGTGGCATGCTAACAGTAAAGGTGTGCTCCGGTGGCATGCTAACGGGAAAAGGTGTGCTCCGGTGGCATGCTAACGGGAAAAGGTGTGCTACGGTGGCATGCTAACGGGAAAAGGTGTACTACGGTGACAAGCTAACGGTAAAGGTGTGCTCCAGTGTCATGCTAACGCGAAAAGTGTGCTCCGGTGGCATGCTGACGGGAGAAGTTGTCTTCCGGTGGCATGCTAATGGAAAGATGTGTCCTACGGTGGCATGCTAACGGGTAAAGATGGGCTACAGTGGCATGCTAACAGTAAAGGTGTGCTCCGGTGGCATGCTAACGGGAAAAGGTGTGTTCCGGTGGCATGCTAACGGAAAAGTTGTGCTCCGGTGGCATGCTAACAGTAAAAGGTGTGCTCTGGTGGCATGCTAACAGGAAAAAGTGTGCGCCGGTAGCATGCTAATGGGAAAGGCGGGCTCCGGTGGCATGCTAATGGTTAAAGGTGTGCCCCGTTGGCATGCTAACGGAAAAACGTGTGCTCCTGTGGCATGCTAACGGGGAAAGGTGTGCTGCGGTGGCATGCTAACGGTAAAGGCGGGCTCCGGTGGCATGCAAATGATAAAACGTGTGCTATCGTGGCATGCTAATGGGAAAAGGTGTGCTGCGGTGGCATGATAACGGTAAAGGTGTGCTCCGGTGGCATGCTAATGGTTAAAGGTGTGCTCCAGTGGCATGCTAATGGAAAAAGGTGTGCTCCGTTGGCATGCTAATGTTAAAGGTGTGCTCCGGTGGCATGCTAACGGGAAAAGGTGTACTACGGTGACAAGCTAACGGTAAAGGTGTGCTCCAGTGTCATGCTAACGCGAAAAGTGTGCTCCGGTGGCATGCTGACGGGAGAAGTTGTCTTCCGGTGGCATGCTAATGGAAAGAGGTGTCCTACGGTGGCATGTTAACGGGTAAAGATGGGCTACGGTGGCATGCTAACAGTAAAGGTGTGCTCCGGTGGCATGCTAACGGAAAAGTTGTGCTCCGGTGGCATGCTAACAGTAAAAGGTATGCTCTGGTGGCATGCTAACAGGAAAAAGTGTGCTCCGGTGGCATGCTAATGGGAAAGGCGGGCTCCGGTGGCATGCTAATGGTTAAAGGTGTGCCCCGTTGGCATGCTAACGGAAAAACGTGTGCTCCGGTGGCATGCTAACGGGGAAAGGTGTGCTGCGGTGGCATGCTAATGGTAAAGGCGGGCTCCGGTGGCATGCAAACGTGTGCTATCATGGCATGCTAACGGTAAAGGTGTGCTCCGGTGGCATGCTAATGGTTAAAGGTGTGCTCCAGTGGCATGCTAATGGAAAAAGGTGTGCTCCGGTGGCATGATAATGTTAAAGGTGTGCTCCTGTGGCATGCTAAAGGGAAAAGGTGTGCTCCAGTGGCATGCTAGTGGTAAAGGGTGTGCTCCGGTGGCATGCTAACGGTAAAGGTGTGCTCCGGTGGTATGCTAACAGGAAAAGGTGTGCTCCGGTGACATGCTAGTGGTAAAAGGTGTGCTCCGGTAGCATGCTAACGGTAAAAGGTGTGCTCCGGTGGCATGCTAAGGGGAAAAGCTGTGCTCTGGTGGCATGCTAATGGTAAAAGGTGTGCTCCGGTGGCATGCTAAGGGGAAAAGCTGTGCTCTGGTGGCATGCTAACGGTAAAAGGTATGCTCCGGTGGCATACTAACGGTAAAAGGTGAGCTCCGGTGGCATGCTAACGGGAAAAGATGTGCTCCGGTGGCATGCTAACGGGAAAATGTGTGCTACGGTGGCATGCTCATGGTAAAAGGTGTGCTCCGGTGGCATGCTAACGGAAAAAGTGTGCTACGGTGGCATGCTAACGGGAGAACATGTGGTTCGGTGGCATGCTAACTGGAAAAGGTGTGCTCCGGTGGCATGCTAATGGGAGAAGGTGTGCTTCAGTGGCATGCTAACAGGAAAAGGTGTGCTCCGGTGACATGCTAACGGGAGATGGTGTGCTACGATTACATGCTGACGGTAAAAGGTGTGCTCCGGTGGCTTGCCAACAAGAGAAGGTGTGCTACGGTGGCATGCTAACGGCAAAAGGTTTGCTCCAGTGGCATGCTAACTGAAAAAGGTGTGCTACGGTGGCATGCTAACGGGGAAAGGTGTGCTACGGTGGCATGCTAACGGTAAAGGTGTGCTCCGGTGGCATGTCAACGGGAAAAGGTGTGCTCCAATGGCATGCTAGCAAGAAAAGGTGTGCTCCGGTGGCATGCTAACGGTAAAGGTGTGCTCCGGTGACATGCTAACGGTGAAAGGTGTGCTCCCGTGGCATGCTAACGGGAAAAGGTGTGCTCCGCTGCCATGTCAATGGGAAAAGGGTGCTCCGATGGCATGCTAACGGGAAAAGGTGTGCTCCGGTGGCATGCTAATGGTAAAGGTGTGCTCCGGTGGCATGCTAACGGTCAAAGGTGTCCTCTGATGGCATGCTAACGGTAAAGGGTGTGCTCCGGTGGCATGCTAATGGTAAAGGTGTGCTTCGGTGGTATGCTAACAGGAAAAGGTGTGCTCCTGTGGCATGCTAACGGGGAAAGAAGTGCTCCGGTGGCATGCTAAACGGGAAAGGTGTCCTCCGTTGGCATGCTAAAGGGAGAAGGTGTGCTACAGTTGCATGCTAATGGGAAAAGGTGGGCTACAGTTGTATGCTAACGGGAAACAGTGTGCTACAGTTGCATGCTAACGGGAAAAGGTGTGCTACAGTTGCATGCTAATAGGAAAAGGTGGGCTACGGTGGCATGGTAACGGGAGAAGGAGTGCTCTGGTGGCATGCTAATGGTAAAACGTGTGCTCCGGTGGCATGCTAATGGTAAAGGTGTGCTCCGGTGGCATGCTAACGGGAAAAGGTGTGCTCCGGTGGGATGCTAACAGGGAAAGTTGTGCTCCGGTGGCATGCTAACGTGAGAAGGTGTGCTACTGTAGCATGCTAAAGGGAAAAGGTGTGCTCCGGTGGCATGCTAAAGGTAAAGGTGTGCTCTGGTGGCATGCTAACGGGAAAAGGTGTGGTACTGTGGCATGCTAACGGGAAAAGGTGTGCTACGGTGGCATGCTAAAGGGAAAAGGTGTTCTCCAGTGGATGATAATGGGGAAAGGTGTGTTCCGGTGGCATGCTAATGGGAGAAGGTGTGCTCCGGTGGCATGCTAACAGGAGAAAATGTGCTCCAGGGGCATGCTAACGGGAAAATGTGTGCTCCGATGGCATGCTAACAGGAAAAGGTGTGCTACGGTGACATGCTAGCGGGAAAAGATGTGCACCGGTGGCATGCTAAAGGAAAAAGGTGTGCTACAGCGGCATACTAACTGGAAAAGGTGTAATACTGTGGCATGCTCACGGTAAAGGTGTGCTCTGGTGGCATGCTGATGGTAAAAGGTGTGCTCCGGTGGCATACTAACGGTAAAAGTTGTGCTCCGGTGGCATGTTAACGGTAAAAGGTGTTTTCCGTTGGCATGCTAACGGTAAAAGGTGTGATACAGTGTCATGCTTAACGATACAAGGTGTGCTCCGGTGGCATGCTAACGGGAAAAGGTGTGCTCCAGTGGCATGCTAACACGGAAAGGTGTGATCCGGTGGCTTGCTAACGTGAGAAAGTGTGCTCCGGTGGCATGCTAACGAGAAGAGGAGCGCTACGGTGGCATGCTAACGGGAAAAGGTGTTCTCCGGTGGCATGCTAACGATACAAGGTGTGCTCCGGTGGCATGCTAACGGGAAAAGGGGTGCTCCGGTGGCATGCTAATACGGAAAGGTGTGCTCCGGTGGCATGCTAAAGTGAGAAAGAGTGCTACGGTGGCATGCTAACGAGAAGAGGAGCGCTACGGTGGCATGCTAATGGGAAAAGGTGTGCCATGGTGGCATGCTAACAGTAAAAGGTGTGCTCCGGTGGCTTGCTTTTGGTAAAAGGTGTGCTCCGGTGGCATGCTAACGATACAAGATGTGCTCCGGTGGCATGCTAACGGGAAAAGGAGTAATACTGTGGCATGCTCACGGTAAAGGTGTGCTCTGGTGGCATGTTAATGGTAAAAGGTGTTCTCCGTTGGCATGCTAACGGTAAAAGGTGTGATACGTTGTCATGCTTAACGATACAAGGTGTGCTCCAGTGGCATGCTAACAAGGAAAGGTGTGCTCCAGTGGCATGCTAACGTGGGAAAGTGTGCTACGGTGGCATGCTAACGAGAAGAGGAGCGCTACGGTGGCATGCTAACGGGAAAAGGTGTGCTCCGGTGGCATGCTAACGATACAAGGTGTGCTCCGGTGGCAAGATAACGGGAAAAGGTGTGCTCCGGTGGCATGCAAACACGGAAAGGTGTGCTCCGGTGGCATGCTAACGTGAGAAAGTGTGCTACGGTGGCATGCTAACGAGAAGAGGTGCGCTATGGTGGCATGCTAACGGGAAGAGGTGCGCTATGGTGGCATGCTAACAGTAAAAGGTGTGCTCCGGTGGCTTGCTTTCGGTAAAAGGTGTGCTCCGGTGGCTTGCTTTCAGTAAGAGGTGTGCTCCGGTGGCATGCTAACGATACAAGATGTGCTCCGGTGGCATGCTAACGGGAAAAGGTGTGCTCCGGTGGCATGCTAACAGGGAAAGGTGTGCTCCGGTGGCATACTAACGGTAAAAGGTGTGCTCCGGTGGCATGTTAACGGTAAAAGGTGTTCTCCGTTGGCATGCTAACGGTAAAAGGTGTGCTACGGTGGCATGCTAACGATACAAGGTGTGCTCTGGTGGCATGCTAACGGGAAAAGGTGTGCTCCGATGGCATGCTAACACGGAAAGGTGTGCTCCGGTGGCATGCTAACGTGAGAAAGTGTGCTACGGTGGCATGCTAATGAGAAGAGGTGCGCTACGGTGGCATGCTAACGGGAAAGGTGTGCTCCGGTGGCATGCTAACGATACAAGGTGTGCTCCGGTGGCATGCTAACGGGAAAAGGTGTGCTCCGGTGACATGCTAACACGGAAAGGTGTGCTCCGGTCGCATGCTAACGTAAGAAAGTGTGCTACAATGGCATGCTAACGAGAAGAGGTGCGCTACGGTGGCATGCAAACGGGAAAAGGTGTGCTATGGTGGCATGGTAACTGTAAAAGGTGTGCTCTGGTGGCTTCCTTTCGGTAAAATGTGTGCTCTGGTGGCATGCTAGCGATACAAGATGTGCTCCGGTGGCATGCTAACGGGAAAAGGTGTGCTCCGGTGGCATGCTAACAGGGAAAGGTGTGCTCCGGTGGCATGCTAACGGGAGAAGGTGTGCTACTGTGGCATGCTAACAAGAAAAGGTGTGCTACAGTGGCATGCTAACTGGAAAAGGTGTGCTATGATGGCATGCTAACGGGAGAAGGTGTGCTCCAGTGGCATGCTAACAGGAGAAAATGTGCTCCGGGGGCATGCTAACGGGAAAATGTGTGCTCCGGTTGCATGCTAACGGGAAAAGGTGTGCTCCGGTGACATGCTAGCGGGAAAAGGTGTGCACCGGTGGCATGCTAATGGAAAAAGGTGTGCTACAGCGGCATACTAATGGGAAAAGGTGTAATACTGTGGCATGCTCATGGTAAAGGTGTGCTCTGGTGGCATGCTGATGGTAAAAGGTGTGCTCCAGTGGCATACTAACGGTAAAAGGTGTGCTCCGGTGGCATGTTAACGGTAAAAGGTTTTCTCCGTTGGCATGCTAACGGTAAAAGGTGTGCTACGGTGGCATGCTAACGATACAAGGTGTGCTATGGTGGCATGCTAACAGGAAAAGGTGTGCTCCGGTGGCATGCTAACACGGAAAGGTGTGCTCCGTTCGCATGCTAACGTAAGAAAGTGTGCTACAATGGCATGCTAACGAGAAGAGGTGCGCTACGGTGGCATGCAAACGGGAAAAGGTGTGCTATGGTGGCATGCTAACGGTAAAACGTGTGCTCTGCTGGCTTCCTTTCGGTAAAATGTGTGCTCTGGTGGCATGCTAGCGATACAAGATGTGCTCCGGTGGCATGCTAATGGGAAAAGGTGTGCTCCGGTGGCATGCTAACAGGGAAAGGTGTGCTCCGGTGGCATGCTAACGGAAGAAGGTGTGCTACTGTGGCATGCTAACGGTAAAAGGTGTGCTACGGTGGCATGCTAACGATACAAGGTGTGCTCTGGTGGCATGCTAACGGGAAAAGGTGTGCTCCGATGGCATGCTAACACGGAAAGGTGTGCTCCGGTGGCATGCTAACGTGAGAAAGTGTGCTACGGTGGCATGCTAATGAGAAGAGGTGCGCTACGGTGGCATGCTAACGGGAAAGGTGTGCTCCGGTGGCATGCTAACGATACAAGGTGTGCTCCGGTGGCATGCTAACGGGAAAAGGTGTGCTCCGGTGACATGCTAACACGGAAAGGTGTGCTCCGGTCGCATGCTAACGTAAGAAAGTGTGCTACAATGGCATGCTAACGAGAAGAGGTGCGCTATGGTGGCATGCAAACGGGAAAAGGTGTGCTATGGTGGCATGGTAACTGTAAAAGGTGTGCTCTGGTGGCTTCCTTTCGGTAAAATGTGTGCTCTGGTGGCATGCTAGCGATACAAGATGTGCTCCGGTGGCATGCTAACGGGAAAAGGTGTGCTCCGGTGGCATGCTAACAGGGAAAGGTGTGCTCCGGTGGCATGCTAACGGGAGAAGGTGTGCTACTGTGGCATGCTAACAAGAAAAGGTGTGCTACAGTGGCATGCTAACTGGAAAAGGTGTGCTATGATGGCATGCTAACGGGAGAAGGTGTGCTCCAGTGGCATGCTAACAGGAGAAAATGTGCTCCGGGGGCATGCTAACGGGAAAATGTGTGCTCCGGTTGCATGCTAACGGGAAAAGGTGTGCTCCGGTGACATGCTAGCGGGAAAAGGTGTGCACCGGTGGCATGCTAATGGAAAAAGGTGTGCTACAGCGGCATACTAATGGGAAAAGGTGTAATACTGTGGCATGCTCATGGTAAAGGTGTGCTCTGGTGGCATGCTGATGGTAAAAGGTGTGCTCCAGTGGCATACTAACGGTAAAAGGTGTGCTCCGGTGGCATGTTAACGGTAAAAGGTTTTCTCCGTTGGCATGCTAACGGTAAAAGGTGTGCTACGGTGGCATGCTAACGATACAAGGTGTGCTCTGGTGGCATGCTAACAGGAAAAGGTGTGCTCCGGTGGCATGCTAACACGGAAAGGTGTGCTCCGTTCGCATGCTAACGTAAGAAAGTGTGCTACAATGGCATGCTAACGAGAAGAGGTGCGCTACGGTGGCATGCAAACGGGAAAAGGTGTGCTATGGTGGCATGCTAACGGTAAAACGTGTGCTCTGCTGGCTTCCTTTCGGTAAAATGTGTGCTCTGGTGGCATGCTAGCGATACAAGATGTGCTCCGGTGGCATGCTAATGGGAAAAGGTGTGCTCCGGTGGCATGCTAACAGGGAAAGGTGTGCTCCGGTGGCATGCTAACGGAAGAAGGTGTGCTACTGTGGCATGCTAACGGTAAAAGGTGTGCTACGGTGGCATGCTAACGATACAAGGTGTGCTCTGGTGGCATGCTAACGGGAAAAGGTGTGCTCCGATGGCATGCTAACACGGAAAGGTGTGCTCCGGTGGCATGCTAACGTGAGAAAGTGTGCTACGGTGACATGCTAATGAGAAGAGGTGCGCTACGGTGGCATGCTAACGGGAAAGGTGTGCTCCGGTGGCATGCTAACGATACAAGGTGTGCTCCGGTGGCATGCTAATGGGAAAAGGTGTGCTCCGGTGACATGCTAACACGGAAAGGTGTGCTCCGGTCGCATGCTAACGTAAGAAAGTGTGCTACAATGGCATGCTAACGAGAAGAGGTGCGCTACGGTGGCATGCAAACGGGAAAAGGTGTGCTATGGTGGCATGGTAACTGTAAAAGGTGTGCTCTGGTGGCTTCCTTTCGGTAAAATGTGTGCTCTGGTGGCATGCTAGCGATACAAGATGTGCTCCGGTGGCATGCTAACGGGAAAAGGTGTGCTCCGGTGGCATGCTAACAGGGAAAGGTGTGCTCCGGTGGCATGCTAACGGGAGAAGGTGTGCTACTGTGGCATGCTAACAAGAAAAGGTGTGCTACAGTGGCATGCTAACTGGAAAAGGTGTGCTATGATGGCATGCTAACGGGAGAAGGTGTGCTCCAGTGGCATGCTAACAGGAGAAAATGTGCTCCGGGGGCATGCTAACGGGAAAATGTGTGCTCCGGTTGCATGCTAACGGGAAAAGGTGTGCTCCGGTGACATGCTAGCGGGAAAAGGTGTGCACCGGTGGCATGCTAATGGAAAAAGGTGTGCTACAGCGGCATACTAATGGGAAAAGGTGTAATACTGTGGCATGCTCATGGTAAAGGTGTGCTCTGGTGGCATGCTGATGGTAAAAGGTGTGCTCCAGTGGCATACTAACGGTAAAAGGTGTGCTCCGGTGGCATGTTAACGGTAAAAGGTTTTCTCCGTTGGCATGCTAACGGTAAAAGGTGTGCTACGGTGGCATGCTAACGATACAAGGTGTGCTCTGGTGGCATGCTAACAGGAAAAGGTGTGCTCCGGTGGCATGCTAACACGGAAAGGTGTGCTCCGTTCGCATGCTAACGTAAGAAAGTGTGCTACAATGGCATGCTAACGAGAAGAGGTGCGCTACGGTGGCATGCAAACGGGAAAAGGTGTGCTATGGTGGCATGCTAACGGTAAAACGTGTGCTCTGCTGGCTTCCTTTCGGTAAAATGTGTGCTCTGGTGGCATGCTAGCGATACAAGATGTGCTCCGGTGGCATGCTAATGGGAAAAGGTGTGCTCCGGTGGCATGCTAACAGGGAAAGGTGTGCTCCGGTGGCATGCTAACGGAAGAAGGTGTGCTACTGTGGCATGCTAACAAGAAAAGGTGTGCTACAGTGGCATGCTAACTGGAAAAGGTGTGCTATGATGGCATGCTAATGGTAAAATGTGTGCTATGGTGGCATGCTAACGGTAAAAGGTGTGCAACGGTGGCATGATAACGGTAAAAGGTGTGCTCCGGTGGCATGCTAACAGGGAAAGGTGTGCTCCGGTGGCATGCTAAAGGGAGAATGTGTGCTACTGTGGCATGCTAACAAGAAAAAGTGTGCTACAGTGGCATGCTAACGGGAAAAGGTGTGCTATGGTGGCTTGCTAACTGTAAAAGGTGTGCAATGGTGGTATGATAACGAAAAAGGTGTGCTCCGGTGGCATGCTAAAGGGAAAAGGTGTTCTCCAGTGGATGCTAACGGGGAAAGGTGTGTTCCGGTGGCATGCTAACGGGAGAAGGTGTGCTCCGGGGGCATGCTAACGGAAAATGTGTGCTCCGGTTGCATGCTAATGGGAGAAGGTGTGCTCCGGTGGCATGCTAACAGGAGAAAATGTGCTCCGGGGGCATGCTAACGGGAAAATGTGTGCTCCGGTGGCATGCTGATGGTAAAAGGTGTGCTCCAGTGGCTTACTAATGGTAAAAGGTGTGCTCCGATGGCATGTTAACGGTAAGAGGTGTTCTCCGCTGGCATGCTAACGGTAAAAGGTGTGCTACGGTGGCATGCTAACGATACAAGGTGTGCTCCGGTGGCAAGATAACAGAAAAAGGTGTGCTCCGGTGGCATGCAAACACGGAAAGGTGTGCTCCGGTGGCATGCTAACGTGAGAAAGTGTGCTACGGTGGCATGCTAAGGAGAAGAGGTGCGCTATGGTGGCATGCTAACGGGAAGAGGTGTGCTATGGTGGCATGCTAACAGTAAAAGGTGTGCTCCTGTGGCTTGCTTTCGGTAAAAGGTGAGCTCCGGTGGCATGCTAACGATACAAGATGTGCTCCGGTGGCATGCTAACGGGAAAAGGTGTGCTCTGGTGGCATGCTAACAGGGAAAGGTGTGCTCCGGTGGCATGCTAACGGAAGAAGGTGTCCTACTGTGGCATGCTAACAAGAAAAGGTGTGCTACAGTGGTATGCTAACGGGAAAAGGTGTGCTATGGTGGCATGCTAATGGGAAAAGGTGTGCTATCGTGGCAAGCTAACGGTAAAAGGTGTGCAACGGTGGCATGATAACGGAAAAAGGTGTGCTCCGGTGGCATGCAAACGGGAAAAGCAGTGCAACGGTGGCATGCTAACAGGAAAAGGTGTGCTCCGGTGGCATGCTAACGGGAAAAGGTGTTCTCCGGTGGCATGCTAACGGGAAAAGGTGTGCTCCGGTGGCATGCTAACGGAAAAAGGTGTGCTCCGGTGGCATGCTGATGGTAAAAGGTGTGCTCCGGCGGCATGCTAATGGTAAAAGGTGTTCTCCGTTGGCATGCTAACAGTTAAACGTGTGCTCAGGTGGCATGCTAACGATACAAGGTGTGCTCTTGTGGCATGCTAACGGGAAAAGGTGTACTCCGGTGGAATGCTGACAGGGAAAGTTGTGCTCCGGCGGCATTCTAACGTGAGAAGGTGTGCTACTGTAGCATGCTAACGGGAAAAGGTGTGCTCCAGTGGCATGCTAAAGGTAAAGGTGTGCTCTGGTGGCATGCTAACGGGAAAAGGTGTGGTACTGTGGCATGCTAACGGGAATAGATGTGCTACGGTGGCATGCTAAAGGGAAAAGGTGTTCTCCAGTGGATGCTAACGGGGAAAGGTGTGTTCCGGTGGCATGCTAATGGGAGAAGGTGTGCTCCGGTGGCATGCTAACAGGAGAAAATGTGCTCCGGGGGCATGCTAACGGGAAAATGTGTGCTCCGGTGGCATGCTGATGGTAAAAGGTGTGCTCTAGTGGCTTACTAATGGTAAAAGGTGTGCTCCGGTGGCATGTTAACGGTAAGAGGTGTTCTCCGTTGGCATGCTAACGGTAAAAGGTGTGCTACGGTGGCATGCTAACGATACAAGGTGTGCTCCGGTGGCAAGATAACGGAAAAAGGCGTGCTCGGGTGGTATGCAAACACGGAAAGGTGTGCTCCGGTGGCATGCTAACATGAGAAAGTGTGCTACGGTGGCATGCTAACGAGAAGAGGTGCGCTATGGTGGCATGCTAACGGGTATAGGTGTGCTATGGTGGCATGCTAACAGTAAAAGGTGTGCTCCTGTGGCTTGCTTTCGGTAAAAGGTGTGCTCCGGTGGCATGCTAACGATACAAGATGTGCTCCGGTGGCATGCTAACGATAAAAGGTGTGCTCCGGTGGCATGCTAACAGGGAAAGGGGTGCTCCGGTGGCATGCTAACGGGAGAAGGTGTCCTACTGTGGCATGCTAACAAGAAAAGGTGTGCTACAGTGGTATGCTAACGGGAAAAGGTGTGCTATCGTGGCAAGCTAACGGTAAAAGGTGTGCAACGGTGGCATGATAACGGAAAAAGGTGTGCTCCGGTGGCATGCTAACGGGAAAAGGTGTGCAACGGTGGCATGCTAACAGGAAAAGGTGTGCTCCGGTGGCATGCTAACGGGAAAAGGTGTGCTCCGGTGGCATGCTAACGGAAAAAAGTGTGCTCAGGTGGCATGCTAACGGGAAAAGCTGTGCTCCGGTGGGATGCCAATGGAAAAAGGTATGCTACGGTGGAGTGCTAATGGGAGAAGGTGTGCTCTGGTGGCATGCTAACGGTAAAAGGTGTGCTCCAGTGGCATGCTAGCGGTAAAAGGTATGCTCCGGTGGCATGCTAACTAAAAAAGTTATGCTCCAGTGGCATGATATTGGGAAAAGGTGTGCAACGGTGGAATGCTAACGGCAGAAGGTGTGCTCCGGTGGGAACAATGGGAAAAGGTGTGCTCCGGTGGCATGCTAACGGGAAAATGTGTGCAACGGTGGCATGCTAACGGAAAAAGGTGTGCAATGGAGGCATGCTAACGGTAAAAGGTGCGCTCCAGTGGCATGCTAGTGGTAAAAGGTATGCTCCGGTGTCATGCTAACGGAAAAAGGTATGCTCCAGTGGCATGATATTGGGAAAAGGTGTGCAACGGTGGCATGCTAACGGCAGAAGGTGTGCTCCGGTGGGAACAATGGGAAAAGGTGTGCTCCGGTGGCATGCTAACGGGAAAATGTGTGCAACGGTGGCATGCTAACGGAAAAAGGTGTGCAATGGTGGCATGCTAACGGTAAAAGGTGTGCTCCAGTGGCATGGTAATGGGAAAAGGTATGCTCCGGGGGTATGATAACGGGAAAAGGTGTCCAACGGTGGCATGCTAACAGGAGAAGGTGTGCTCCGGTGGCAACAACTGGAAAAGGTGTGCTCCGGTGGCATGCTAACGAGAAAAGGTGTGCAACAGTGGCATGCTAACTGGAAAAGGTGAGCAATGGTGGCATGCTAACGATACAAGATGTGCTCCGGTGGCATGCTAATGGGAAAAGGTGTGCTCCAGTGGCATGCTAACAGGGAAAGGTGTGCTCCGGTGGCATGCTAAAGGGAGAATGTGTGCTACTGTGGCATGCTAACAAGAAAAAGTGTGCTACAGTGGCATGCTAACGGGAAAAGGTGTGCTATGGTGGCTTGCTAACTGTAAAAGGTGTGCAATGGTGGTATGATAACGAAAAAGGTGTGCTCCGGTGGCATGCTAAAGGGAAAAGGTGTTCTCCAGTGGATGCTAACGGGGAAAGGTGTGTTCCGGTGGCATGCTAACGGGAGAAGGTGTGCTCCGGGGGCATGATAACGGGAAAATGTGTGCTCCGGTTGCATGCTAATGGGAAAAGGTGTGCTCCGGTGACATGCTAGCGGGAAAAGGTGTGCACAGGTGGCATGCTAATGGAAAAAGGTGTACTACAGCTGCATACTAATGGGAAAAGGTGTATTACTGTGGCATGCTCACGGTAAAGGTGTGCTCTGGTGGCATGCTGATGGTAAAAGGTGTGCTCCAGTGGCATACTAACGGTAAAAGGTGTGCTCAGGTGGCATGTTAACGGTAAAAGGTGTTCTCCGTTGGCATGCTAACGGTAAAGTTGTGCTTCAGTGGCATGCTAACGATACAAGGTGTGCTCCGGTGGCATGCTAACGTGAGAAAGTGTGCTACGGTGGCATGCTAATGAGAAGAGGTGCGCTATGGTGGCATGCTAACGGGAAGAGGTGTGCTATGGTGGCATGCTAACAGTAAAAGGTGTGCTCCTGTGGCTTGCTTTCGGTAAAAGGTGAGCTCCGGTGGCATGCTAACGATACAAGATGTGCTCCGGTGGCATGCTAACGGGAAAAGGTGTGCTCTGGTGGCATGCTAACAGGGAAAGGTGTGCTCCGGTGGCATGCTAACGGGAGAAGGTGTCCTACTGTGGCATGCTAACAAGAAAAGGTGTGCTACAGTGGTATGCTAACGGGAAAAGGTGTGCTATGGTGGCATGCTAATGGGAAAAGGTGTGCTATCGTGGCAAGCTAACGGTAAAAGGTGTGCAACGGTGGCATGATAACGGAAAAAGGTGTGCTCCGGTGGCATGCAAACGGGAAAAGCAGTGCAACGGTGGCATGCTAACAGGAAAAGGTGTGCTCCGGTGGCATGCTAACGGGAAAAGGTGTTCTCCGGTGGCATGCTAACGGGAAAAGGTGTGCTCCGGTGGCATGCTAACGGAAAAAGGTGTGCTCCGGTGGCATGCTGATGGTAAAAGGTGTGCTCCGGCGGCATGCTAACGGTAAAAGGTGTTCTCCGTTGGCATGCTAACAGTTAAACGTGTGCTCAGGTGGCATGCTAACGATACAAGGTGTGCTCTTGTGGCATGCTAACGGGAAAAGGTGTACTCCGGTGGAATGCTGACAGGGAAAGTTGTGCTCCGGCGGCATGCTAACGTGAGAAGGTGTGCTACTGTAGCATGCTAACGGGAAAAGGTGTGCTCCAGTGGCATGCTAAAGGTAAAGGTGTGCTCTGGTGGCATGCTAACGGGAAAAGGTGTGGTACTGTGGCATGCTAACGGGAATAGATGTGCTACGGTGGCATGCTAAAGGGAAAAGGTGTTCTCCAGTGGATGCTAACGGGGAAAGGTGTGTTCCGGTGGCATGCTAATGGGAGAAGGTGTGCTCCGGTGGCATGCTAACAGGAGAAAATGTGCTCCGGGGGCATGCTAACGGGAAAATGTGTGCTCCGGTGGCATGCTGATGGTAAAAGGTGTGCTCTAGTGGCTTACTAATGGTAAAAGGTGTGCTCCGGTGGCATGTTAACGGTAAGAGGTGTTCTCCGTTGGCATGCTAACGGTAAAAGGTGTGCTACGGTGGCATGCTAACGATACAAGGTGTGCTCCGGTGGCAAGATAACGGAAAAAGGTGTGCTCGGGTGGCATGCAAACACGGAAAGGTGTGCTCCGGTGGCATGCTAACATGAGAAAGTGTGCTACGGTGGCATGCTAACGAGAAGAGGTGCGCTATGGTGGCATGCTAACGGGAAGAGGTGTGCTATGGTGGCATGCTAACAGTAAAAGGTGTGCTCCTGTGGCTTGCTTTCAGTAAAAGGTGTGCTCCGGTGGCATGCTAACGATACAAGATGTGCTCCGGTGGCATGCTAACGGGAAAAGGTGTGCTCCGGTGGCATGCTAACAGGGAAAGGGGTGCTCCGGTGGCATGCTAACGGGAGAAGGTGTCCTACTGTGGCATGCTAACAAGAAAAGGTGTGCTACAGTGGTATGCTAACGGGAAAAGGTGTGCTATCGTGGCAAGCTAACGGTAAAAGGTGTGCAACGGTGGCATGATAACGGAAAAAGGTGTGCTCCGGTGGCATGCTAACGGGAAAAGGTGTGCAACGGTGGCATGCTAACAGGAAAAGGTGTGCTCCGGTGGCATGCTAACGGGAAAAGGTGTGCTCCGGTGGCATGCTAACGGAAAAAAGTGTGCTCAGGTGGCATGCTAACGGGAAAAGCTGTGCTCCGGTGGCATGCCAATGGAAAAAGGTATGCTACGGTGGAGTGCTAATGGGAGAAGGTGTGCTCTGGTGGCATGCTAACGGTAAAAGGTGAGCTCCGGTGGCATGCTAACGGGAAAAGATGTGCTCCGGTGGCATGCTAACGGGAAAATGTGTGCTACGGTGGCATGCTCATGGTAAAAGGTGTGCTCCGGTGGCATGCTAACGGAAAAAGTGTGCTACGGTGGCATGCTAACGGGAGAACATGTGGTTCGGTGGCATGCTAACTGGAAAAGGTGTGCTCCGGTGGCATGCTAATGGGAGAAGGTGTGCTTCAGTGGCATGCTAACAGGAAAAGGTGTGCTCCGGTGACATGCTAACGGGAGATGGTGTGCTACGATTACATGCTGACGGTAAAAGGTGTGCTCCGGTGGCTTGCCAACAAGAGAAGGTGTGCTACGGTGGCATGCTAACGGCAAAAGGTTTGCTCCAGTGGCATGCTAACTGAAAAAGGTGTGCTACGGTGGCATGCTAACGGGGAAAGGTGTGCTACGGTGGCATGCTAACGGTAAAGGTGTGCTCCGGTGGCATGTCAACGGGAAAAGGTGTGCTCCAATGGCATGCTAGCAAGAAAAGGTGTGCTCCGGTGGCATGCTAACGGTAAAGGTGTGCTCCGGTGACATGCTAACGGTGAAAGGTGTGCTCCCGTGGCATGCTAACGGGAAAAGGTGTGCTCCGCTGCCATGTCAATGGGAAAAGGGTGCTCCGATGGCATGCTAACGGGAAAAGGTGTGCTCCGGTGGCATGCTAATGGTAAAGGTGTGCTCCGGTGGCATGCTAACGGTCAAAGGTGTCCTCTGATGGCATGCTAACGGTAAAGGGTGTGCTCCGGTGGCATGCTAATGGTAAAGGTGTGCTTCGGTGGTATGCTAACAGGAAAAGGTGTGCTCCTGTGGCATGCTAACGGGGAAAGAAGTGCTCCGGTGGCATGCTAAACGGGAAAGGTGTCCTCCGTTGGCATGCTAAAGGGAGAAGGTGTGCTACAGTTGCATGCTAATGGGAAAAGGTGGGCTACAGTTGTATGCTAACGGGAAACAGTGTGCTACAGTTGCATGCTAACGGGAAAAGGTGTGCTACAGTTGCATGCTAATAGGAAAAGGTGGGCTACGGTGGCATGGTAACGGGAGAAGGAGTGCTCTGGTGGCATGCTAACGGTAAAACGTGTGCTCCGGTGGCATGCTAATGGTAAAGGTGTGCTCCGGTGGCATGCTAACGGGAAAAGGTGTGCTCCGGTGGGATGCTAACAGGGAAAGTTGTGCTCCGGTGGCATGCTAACGTGAGAAGGTGTGCTACTGTAGCATGCTAAAGGGAAAAGGTGTGCTCCGGTGGCATGCTAAAGGTAAAGGTGTGCTCTGGTGGCATGCTAACGGGAAAAGGTGTGGTACTGTGGCATGCTAACGGGAAAAGGTGTGCTACGGTGGCATGCTAAAGGGAAAAGGTGTTCTCCAGTGGATGATAATGGGGAAAGGTGTGTTCCGGTGGCATGCTAATGGGAGAAGGTGTGCTCCGGTGGCATGCTAACAGGAGAAAATGTGCTCCGGGGGCATGCTAACGGGAAAATGTGTGCTCCGATGGCATGCTAACAGGAAAAGGTGTGCTACGGTGACATGCTAGCGGGAAAAGATGTGCACCGGTGGCATGCTAAAGGAAAAAGGTGTGCTACAGCGGCATACTAACTGGAAAAGGTGTAATACTGTGGCATGCTCACGGTAAAGGTGTGCTCTGGTGGCATGCTGATGGTAAAAGGTGTGCTCCGGTGGCATACTAACGGTAAAAGTTGTGCTCCGGTGGCATGTTAACGGTAAAAGGTGTTTTCCGTTGGCATGCTAACGGTAAAAGGTGTGATACAGTGTCATGCTTAACGATACAAGGTGTGCTCCGGTGGCATGCTAAACGGGAAAGGTGTCCTCCGTTGGCATGCTAAAGGGAGAAGGTGTGCTACAGTTGCATGCTAATGGGAAAAGGTGGGCTACAGTTGTATGCTAACGGGAAACAGTGTGCTACAGTTGCATGCTAACGGGAAAAGGTGTGCTACAGTTGCATGCTAATAGGAAAAGGTGGGCTACGGTGGCATGGTAACGGGAGAAGGAGTGCTCTGGTGGCATGCTAACGGTAAAACGTGTGCTCCGGTGGCATGCTAATGGTAAAGGTGTGCTCCGGTGGCATGCTAACGGGAAAAGGTGTGCTCCGGTGGGATGCTAACAGGGAAAGTTGTGCTCCGGTGGCATGCTAACGTGAGAAGGTGTGCTACTGTAGCATGCTAAAGGGAAAAGGTGTGCTCCGGTGGCATGCTAAAGGTAAAGGTGTGCTCTGGTGGCATGCTAACGGGAAAAGGTGTGGTACTGTGGCATGCTAACGGGAAAAGGTGTGCTACGGTGGCATGCTAAAGGGAAAAGGTGTTCTCCAGTGGATGATAATGGGGAAAGGTGTGTTCCGGTGGCATGCTAATGGGAGAAGGTGTGCTCCGGTGGCATGCTAACAGGAGAAAATGTGCTCCGGGGGCATGCTAACGGGAAAATGTGTGCTCCGATGGCATGCTAACAGGAAAAGGTGTGCTACGGTGACATGCTAGCGGGAAAAGATGTGCACCGGTGGCATGCTAAAGGAAAAAGGTGTGCTACAGCGGCATACTAACTGGAAAAGGTGTAATACTGTGGCATGCTCACGGTAAAGGTGTGCTCTGGTGGCATGCTTATGGTAAAAGGTGTGCTCCGGTGGCATACTAACGGTAAAAGTTGTGCTCCGGTGGCATGTTAACGGTAAAAGGTGTTTTCCGTTGGCATGCTAACGGTAAAAGGTGTGATACAGTGTCATGCTTAACGATACAAGGTGTGCTCCGGTGGCATGCTAACGGGAAAAGGTGTGCTCCAGTGGCATGCTAACACGGAAAGGTGTGATCCGGTGGCTTGCTAACGTGAGAAAGTGTGCTCCGGTGGCATGCTAACGAGAAGAGGAGCGCTACGGTGGCATGCTAACAGGAAAAGGTGTTCTCCGGTGGCATGCTAACGATACAAGGTGTGCTCCGGTGGCATGCTAACGGGAAAAGGGGTGCTCCGGTGGCATGCTAATACGGAAAGGTGTGCTCCGGTGGCATGCTAACGTGAGAAAGAGTGCTACGGTGGCATGCTAACGAGAAGAGGAGCGCTACGGTGGCATGCTAATGGGAAAAGGTGTGCCATGGTGGCATGCTAACAGTAAAAGGTGTGCTCCGGTGGCTTGCTTTTGGTAAAAGGTGTGCTCCGGTGGCATGCTAACGATACAAGATGTGCTCCGGTGGCATGCTAACGGGAAAAGGAGTAATACTGTGGCATGCTCACGGTAAAGGTGTGCTCTGGTGGCATGTTAATGGTAAAAGGTGTTCTCCGTTGGCATGCTAACGGTAAAAGGTGTGATACGTTGTCATGCTTAACGATACAAGGTGTGCTCCGGTGGCATGCTAACGGGAAAAGGTGTGCTCCAGTGGCATGCTAACAAGGAAAGGTGTGCTCCAGTGGCATGCTAACGTGGGAAAGTGTGCTACGGTGGCATGCTAACGAGAAGAGGAGCGCTACGGTGGCATGCTAACGGGAAAAGGTGTGCTCCGGTGGCATGCTAACGATACAAGGTGTGCTCCGGTGGCAAGATAACGGGAAAAGGTGTGCTCCGGTGGCATGCAAACACGGAAAGGTGTGCTCCGGTGGCATGCTAACGTGAGAAAGTGTGCTACGGTGGCATGCTAACGAGAAGAGGTGCGCTATGGTGGCATGCTAACGGGAAGAGGTGCGCTATGGTGGCATGCTAACAGTAAAAGGTGTGCTCCGGTGGCTTGCTTTCGGTAAAAGGTGTGCTCCGGTGGCTTGCTTTCAGTAAGAGGTGTGCTCCGGTGGCATGCTAACGATACAAGATGTGCTCCGGTGGCATGCTAACGGGAAAAGGTGTGCTCCGGTGGCATGCTAACAGGGAAAGGTGTGCTCCGGTGGCATACTAACGGTAAAAGGTGTGCTCCGGTGGCATGTTAACGGTAAAAGGTGTTCTCCGTTGGCATGCTAACGGTAAAAGGTGTGCTACGGTGGCATGCTAACGATACAAGGTGTGCTCTGGTGGCATGCTAACGGGAAAAGGTGTGCTCCGATGGCATGCTAACACGGAAAGGTGTGCTCCGGTGGCATGCTAACGTGAGAAAGTGTGCTACGGTGGCATGCTAATGAGAAGAGGTGCGCTACGGTGGCATGCTAACGGGAAAGGTGTGCTCCGGTGGCATGCTAACGATACAAGGTGTGCTCCGGTGGCATGCTAACGGGAAAAGGTGTGCTCCGGTGACATGCTAACACGGAAAGGTGTGCTCCGGTCGCATGCTAACGTAAGAAAGTGTGCTACAATGGCATGCTAACGAGAAGAGGTGCGCTACGGTGGCATGCAAACGGGAAAAGGTGTGCTATGGTGGCATGGTAACTGTAAAAGGTGTGCTCTGGTGGCTTCCTTTCGGTAAAATGTGTGCTCTGGTGGCATGCTAGCGATACAAGATGTGCTCCGGTGGCATGCTAACGGGAAAAGGTGTGCTCCGGTGGCATGCTAACAGGGAAAGGTGTGCTCCGGTGGCATGCTAACGGGAGAAGGTGTGCTACTGTGGCATGCTAACAAGAAAAGGTGTGCTACAGTGGCATGCTAACTGGAAAAGGTGTGCTATGATGGCATGCTAACGGGAGAAGGTGTGCTCCAGTGGCATGCTAACAGGAGAAAATGTGCTCCGGGGGCATGCTAACGGGAAAATGTGTGCTCCGGTTGCATGCTAACGGGAAAAGGTGTGCTCCGGTGACATGCTAGCGGGAAAAGGTGTGCACCGGTGGCATGCTAATGGAAAAAGGTGTGCTACAGCGGCATACTAATGGGAAAAGGTGTAATACTGTGGCATGCTCATGGTAAAGGTGTGCTCTGGTGGCATGCTGATGGTAAAAGGTGTGCTCCAGTGGCATACTAACGGTAAAAGGTGTGCTCCGGTGGCATGTTAACGGTAAAAGGTTTTCTCCGTTGGCATGCTAACGGTAAAAGGTGTGCTACGGTGGCATGCTAACGATACAAGGTGTGCTCTGGTGGCATGCTAACAGGAAAAGGTGTGCTCCGGTGGCATGCTAACACGGAAAGGTGTGCTCCGTTCGCATGCTAACGTAAGAAAGTGTGCTACAATGGCATGCTAACGAGAAGAGGTGCGCTACGGTGGCATGCAAACGGGAAAAGGTGTGCTATGGTGGCATGCTAACGGTAAAACGTGTGCTCTGCTGGCTTCCTTTCGGTAAAATGTGTGCTCTGGTGGCATGCTAGCGATACAAGATGTGCTCCGGTGGCATGCTAATGGGAAAAGGTGTGCTCCGGTGGCATGCTAACAGGGAAAGGTGTGCTCCGGTGGCATGCTAACGGAAGAAGGTGTGCTACTGTGGCATGCTAACAAGAAAAGGTGTGCTACAGTGGCATGCTAACTGGAAAAGGTGTGCTATGATGGCATGCTAATGGTAAAATGTGTGCTATGGTGGCATGCTAACGGTAAAAGGTGTGCAACGGTGGCATGATAACGGTAAAAGGTGTGCTCCGGTGGCATGCTAACGGGAAAAGGTGTGCAACGGTGGCATGCTAACAGGAAAAGGTGTGCTCCGGTGGCATGCTAACGGGAAAAGGTGTGCTCCGGTGGCATGCTAACGGGAAAAGGTGTGCTCCGGTGGCATGCTAACGGAAAAAGGTGTGCTCCGGTGGCATGCTGATGGTAAAAGGTGTGCTCCGGCGGCATGCTAACGGTAAAAGGTGTTCTCCGTTGGCATGCTAACAGTTAAACGTGTGCTCAGGTGGCACGCTAACGATGCAAGGTGTGATCTTGTGGCATGCTAACGGGAAAAGGTGTACTCCGGTGGAATGCTGACAGGGAAAGTTGTGCTCCGGCGGCATGCTAACGTGAGAAGGTGTGCTACTGTAGCATGCTAACGGGAAAAGGTGTGCTCCAGTGGCATGCTAAAGGTAAAGGTATGCTCTGGTGGCATGCTAACGGGAAAAGGTGTGGTACTGTGGCATGCTAACGGGAATAGGTGTGCTACGGTGGCATGCTAAAGGGAAAAGATGTTCTCCAGTGGATGCTAACCGGGAAAGGTGTGTTCCGGTGGCATGCTAATGGGAGAAGGTGTGCTCCGGTGGCATGCTAACAGGAGAAAATGTGCTCCGGGGGCATGCTAATGGGAAAATGTGTGCTCCGGTGGCATGCTGATGGTAAAAGGAGTGCTCCAGTGGCTTACTAATGGTGAAAGGTGTGCTCCGATGGCATGTTAACGGTAAGAGGTGTTCTCCGCTGGCATGCTAACGGTAAAAGGTGTGCTACGGTGGCATGCTAACGATACAAGGTGTGCTCCGGTGGCAAGATAATGGAAAAAGGTGTGCTCCGGTGGCATGCAAACACGGAAAGGTGTGCTCCGGTGGCATGCTAACGTGAGAAAGTGTGCTACGGTGGCATGCTAACGAGAAGAGGTGCGCTATGGTGGCATGCTAACGGGAAGAGGTGTGCTATGGCGGCATGCTAACAGTAAAAGGTGTGCTCCTGTGGCTTGCTTTCGGTAAAAGGTGTGATCCGGTGGCATGCTAACGATACAAGATGTGCTCCGGTGGCATGCTAACGGGAAAAGGTGTGCTCTGGTGGCATGCTAACGGGAAAAGGGGTGCTCTGGTGGCATGCTAACGGTAAAAGGTGTGCTCCAGTGGCATGCTAGCGGTAAAAGGTGTGCTCCGGTGGCATGCTAACTAAAAAAGTTATGCTCCAGTGGCATGATATTGCGAAAAGGTGTGCAACGGTGGAATGCTAACGGCAGAAGGTGTGCTCCGGTGGGAACAATGGGAAAAGGTGTGCTCCAGTGGCATTCTAACGGGAAAATGTGTGCAACGGTGGCATGCTAACGGAAAAAGGTGTGCAATGGAGGCATGCTAACGGTAAAAGGTGCGCTCCAGTGGCATGCTAGTGGTAAAAGGTATGCTCCGGTGTCATGCTAATGGAAAAAGGTATGCTCCAGTGGCATGATATTGGGAAAAGGTGTGCAACGGTGGCATGCTAACGGCAGAAGGTGTGCTCCGGTGGAAACAATGGGAAAAGGTGTGCTCCGGTGGCATGCTAACGGGAAAATGTGTGCAATGGTGGCATGCTAACGGAAAAAGGTGTGCAATGGTGGCATGCTAACAGTAAAAGGTGTGCTCCAGTGGCATGCTAATGGGAAAAGGTATGCTCCGGGGGTATGATAACAGGAAAAGGTGTCCAACGGTGGCATGCTAACAGGAGAAGGTGTGCTCCGGTGGCAACAACTGGAAAAGGTGTGCTCCGGTGGCATGCTAACGAGAAAAGGTGTGCAACAGTGGCATGCTAACGGGAAAAGGTGAGCAATGGTGGCATGCTAACGATACAAGATGTGCTCCGGTGGCATGCTAATGGGAAAAGGTGTGCTCCAGTGGCATGCTAACAGGGAAAGGTGTGCTCCGGTGGCATGCTAAAGGGAGAATGTGTGCTACTGTGGCATGCTAACAAGAAAAAGTGTGCTACAGTGGCATGCTAACGGGAAAAGGTGTGTTATGGTGGCTTGCTAACTGTAAAAGGTGTGCAATGGTGGTATGATAACGAAAAAGGTGTGCTCCGGTGGCATGCTAAAGGGAAAAGGTGTTCTCCAGTGGATGCTAACGGGGAAAGGTGTGTTCCGGTGGCATGCTAACGGGAGAAGGTGTGCTCCGGGGGCATGCTAACGGAAAATGTGTGCTCCGGTTGCATGCTAATGGGAGAAGGTGTGCTCCGGTGGCATGCTAACAGGAGAAAATGTGCTCCGGGGGCATGCTAACGGGAAAATGTGTGCTCCGGTGGCATGCTGATGGTAAAAGGTGTGCTCCAGTGGCTTACTAATGGTAAAAGGTGTGCTCCGATGGCATGTTAACGGTAAGAGGTGTTCTCCGCTGGCATGCTAACGGTAAAAGGTGTGCTACGGTGGCATGCTAACGATACAAGGTGTGCTCCGGTGGCAAGATAACAGAAAAAGGTGTGCTCCGGTGGCATGCAAACACGGAAAGGTGTGCTCCGGTGGCATGCTAACGTGAGAAAGTGTGCTACGGTGGCATGCTAATGAGAAGAGGTGCGCTATGGTGGCATGCTAACGGGAAGAGGTGTGCTATGGTGGCATGCTAACAGTAAAAGGTGTGCTCCTGTGGCTTGCTTTCGGTAAAAGGTGAGCTCCGGTGGCATGCTAACGATACAAGATGTGCTCCGGTGGCATGCTAACGGGAAAAGGTGTGCTCTGGTGGCATGCTAACAGGGAAAGGTGTGCTCCGGTGGCATGCTAACGGAAGAAGGTGTCCTACTGTGGCATGCTAACAAGAAAAGGTGTGCTACAGTGGTATGCTAACGGGAAAAGGTGTGCTATGGTGGCATGCTAATGGGAAAAGGAGTGCTATCGTGGCAAGCTAACGGTAAAAGGTGTGCAACGGTGGCATGATAACGGAAAAAGGTGTGCTCCGGTGGCATGCTAACGGGAAAAGGTGTGCAACGGTGGCATGCTAACAGGAAAAGGTGTGCTCCGGTGGCATGCTAACGGGAAAACGTGTGCTCCGGTGGCATGCTAATGGAAAAAGGTGTGCTCCTGTGGCATGCTAACGGGAAAAGCTGTGCTCCGGTGGCATGCCAATGGAAAAAGATATGCTACGGTGGCACGCTAACGGGAGAAGGTGTGCTCTGGTGGCATGCTAACGGTAAAAGGTGCGCTCCAGTGGCATGCTAGCGGTAAAAGGTATGCTCCGGTGGCATGCTAACGGAAAAAGGTATGCTCCAGTGGCATGATATTGGAAAAAGGTGTGCAACGGTGGCATGCTAACGGCAGAAGGTGTGCTACGGTGGGAACAATGGGAAAAGGTGTGCTCCGGTGGCATGCTAGCGGGAAAATGTGTGCAACGGTGGCATGCTAACGGAAAAAGGTGTGCAATGGTGGCATGCTAACGGTTAAAGGTGTGCTCCGGTGGCATGCTAATGGGAAAAGGTATGCTCCGGGGGTATGATAACGGGAAAAGGTGTGCAACGGTGGCATGCTAACAGGAGAAGGTGTGCTCCGGTGGCAACAACTGGAAAAGGTGTGCTCCGGTGCCATGCTAACGAGAAAAAGTGTGCAACGGTGGCATGCTAACGGGAAAAGGTGAGCAATGGTGGCATGCTAACGATACAAGATGTGCTCCGGTGGCATGCTAATGGGAAAAGGTGTGCTCCGGTGGCATGCTAACAGGGAAAGGTGTGCTCCGGAGGCATGCTAACGGGAGAAGTTGTGCTACTGTGGCATGCTAACAAGAAAAGGTGTGATACAGTGGCATGCTAACGGGAAAAGGTGTGCTATGGTGGCTTGCTAACTGTAAAAGGTGTGCAATGGTGGCATGATAACGAAAAAGGTGTGCTCCAGTGGCATGCTAAAGGGAAAAGGTGTTCTCCAGTGGATGCTAACGGGGAAAGGTGTGTTCCGGTGGCATGCTAACGGGAGAAGGTGTGCTCCGGGGGCATGCTAACGAGAAAATGTGTGCTCCGGTGACATGCTAGCGGGAAATGGTGTGCACAGGTGGCATGCTAATGGAAAAAGGTGTACTACAGCGGCATACTAATGGGAAAAGGTGTAATACTGTGGCATGCTCACGGTAAAGGTGTGCTCTGGAGGCATGCTGATGGTAAAAGGTGTGCTCCAGTGGCATACTAACGGTAAAAGGTGTGCTCAGGTGGCATGTTAACGGTAAAAGGTGTTCTCCGTTGGCATGCTAACGGTAAAAGGTGTGCTTCGGTGGCATACTAACGATACAAGGTGTGCTCCGGTGGCATGCTAACGGGAAAAGGTTTGCTCCAGTGGCATGCTAATACGGAAAGGTGTGCTCCGGTGGCATGCTAACGTGAGAAAGTGTGCTACGGTGGCATGCTAACGAGAAGGGGTGCACTACGGTGGCATGCTAACGGGAAAAGGTGTGCTCCGGTGGCATGCTAATGATACAAGGTGTGCTTCGGTGGCATGCGAGCGGGATAAGGTGTTCTCTGGTGACATGCTAACACGGAAAGGTGTGCTCCGGTCGCATGCTAACGTAAGAAAGTGTGCTACAATGGCATGCTAACGAGAAGAGGTGCGCTACGGTGGCATGCAAATGGGAAAAGGTGTGCTATGGTGGCATGCTAACGGTAAAACGTGTGCTCTGCTGGCTTCCTTTCGGTAAAATTTGTGCTCTGGTGGCATGCTTGCGATACAAGATGTGCTCCGGTGGCATGCTAATGGGAAAAGGTGTGCTCCGGTGGCATGCTAACAGGGAAAGGTGTGCTCCGGTGGCATGCTAACGGAAGAAGGTGTGCTACTGTGGCATGCTAACAAGAAAAGGTGTGCTACAGTGGCATGCTAACTGGAAAAGGTGTGCTATGATGGCATGCTAATGGTAAAATGTGTGCTATGGTGGCATGCTAACGGTAAAAGGTGTGCAACGGTGGCATGATAACGGTAAAAGGTGTGCTCCGGTGGCATGCTAACGGGAAAAGGTGTGCAACGGTGGCATGCTAACAGGAAAAGGTGTGCTCCGGTGGCATGCTAACGGGAAAAGGTGTGCTCCGGTGGCATGCTAACGGGAAAAGGTGTGCTCCGGTGGCATGCTAACGGAAAAAGGTGTGCTCCGGTGGCATGCTGATGGTAAAAGGTGTGCTCCGGTGGCATGCTAACGGGAAAAGGTGTGCTCCGGTTGCATGCTAACGGGAAAAGGTGTGCTCCGGTGACATGCTAGCGGGAAAAGGTGTGCACCGGTGGCATGCTAATGGTAAAAGGTGTGCTGCAGCGGCATACTAATGGGAAAAGGTGTAATACTGTGGCATGCTCACGGTAAAGGTGTGCTCTGGTGGCATGCTGATGGTAAAAGCTGTGCTCCAGTGTCACACTAACGGTGAAAGGTGTGCTCCGGTGGCATGTTAACGGTAAGAGGTGTTCTCTGTTGGCACTCTAACGGTAAAAGGTGTGCTACGGTGGCATGCTAACGATACAAGGTGTGCTCCGGTGGCATGCTAACGGGAAAAGGTGTGCTTCGGTGGCATGCTAACACGGAAAGGTGTGCTCCGGTGGCATGCTAACGAGAAGAGGTGCGCTACGGTGGCATGCTAACGGGAAAAGGTGTGCTCCGGTGGCATGCTAACGATACAAGGTGTGCTCCGATGGCATGCTAACGGGAAAAGGTGTGCTCCGGTGACATGCTAACACGCAAAGGTGTGCTCCGGTCGCATGCTAACGTAAGAAAGTGTGCTACAATGGCATGCTAATGGGAAAAGTTGTGCTCCGGTGGCATGCTAACGGAAAAAAGTGTGCTCCTGTGGCATGCTAACGGGAAAAGCTGTGCTCCGGTGGCATGCCAATGGAAAAAGGTTTGCTACGGTGGAATGGTAATGGGAAAAGGTGTGCGCTGGTGGCATGCTAACGGTAAAAGGTGTGCTCCAGTGGCATGCTAGCGGTAAAAGGTGAAATCCGGTGGCTTGCTCACGGAAATAGGTATGCTACAGTGGCATGATATTGGGAAAAGGTGTCCAACGGTGGCATGCTAACGGCATAAGGTGTGCTCCGGTGGGAACAATGGGAAAAGGTGTGCTCCGGTGGCATGCTAATGGGAAAATGAGTGCAACGGTGGAATGCTAACGGAAAAAGGTGTGTAATGGAGGCATGCTAACGGTAAAAGGTGTGCTCCGGTGGCATGCTAAAGGGAAGAGGTATGCTCTGGTGGTATGATAGCGGGAAAAGGTGTGCAACGGTGGCATGCTAACAGGAGAAGGTGTGCTTCGCTGGCAACAACGGGAAAAGGTGTGCTCCGGTGGCATGCTAACGAGAAAAGGTGTGCAACGGTGGCATGTTAACGGTAAAAGGTGTGTTCCCGTGGCATGCTAACGTGAAAAGGTGTGTTCCGGTGGCATGCTAACGATACAAGATGTGCTCCGGTGGCATGCTAATGGGAAAAGGTGTGCTCCGGTGGTATGCTAACAGGGAAAGGTGTGCTCCGGTGGCATGCTAACGGGAGAATGTGTGCTACTGTGGCATGCTAACAATAAAAGGTGTGCTACAGTGGCATGCTAACTGGAAAATGTGTGCTATGGTGGCTTGCTAACGGGAAAAGGTGAGCTATGGTGGCATGCTAACTGTAAAAGGTGTGCAATGGTGGCATGATGACGGAAAAAGGTGTGCTCTGGTGGCATGCTAACGGGAAAAGCTGTGCTCCGGTGGCATGCCAATGGAAAAAGGTATGTTATGGTGGAATGCTAATAGGAGAAGGTGTGCTCCGGTGGCATGCTAACTGTAAAAGGTGTGCTCCAGTGGCATGCTAGCGGTAAAAGGTGTGCTCCGGTGTCATGCTAATGGAAATAGGTATGCTCCAGTGGCATGATATTGGGAAAAGGTGTGCAACGGTGGCATGCTAACGGCAGAAGGTGTGCTCCGGTGGGAACAATGGGAAAAGGTGTGCTCCGGTGGCATGCTAACGGGAAAATGTGTGCAACGGTGGAATGCTAACGGAAAAATGTGTGCAATGGAGGCATGCTAACGGTAAAAGGTGTGCTCCGGTGGCATGCTAACGGGAAGAGGTATGCTCCGGTGGTATGATAGCGGGAAAAGGTGTGCAACGGTGGCATGCTAACAGGAGAAGGTGTGCTTCGGTGGCAACAATGGGAAAAGGTGTGCTCCGGTGGCATGCTAACGTGAAAAGGTGTGTTCCGGTGGCATGCTAATGATACAAGATGTGCTCCGGTGGCATGCTAATGGGAAAAGGTGTGCTCCGGTGGTATGCTAACAGGGAAATGTGTGCTCCGGTGGCATGCTAACGGGAGAATGTGTGCTACTGTGGCATGCTAACATTAAAAGGTGTGCAACAGTGGCATGCTAACTGGAAAATGTGTGCTATGGTGGCTTGCTAACTGGAAAAGGTGAGCTATGGTGGCATGTTAACTGTAAAAGGTGGGCAATGGTGGCATGATAACGGAAAAAGGTGTGCTCCGGTGGCATGCTAAAGGGAAAAGGTGTTCTCCAGTGGATGCTAACGGGGAAAGGTGTGTTCCGAGGGCATGCTAACGGGAGAAGGCGTGCTCCGGTGGCATGCTAACAGGAGAAAATGTGCTCCGGGGGCATGCTAACGGGAAAAGGTGTGCTCCGGTGACATGTTAGCGGGAAAAGGTGTGCACCGGTGGCATGCTAATGGAAAAAGGTGTGCTACAGCGGCATACTAATGGAAAAAGGTGTAATACTGTGGCATGCTCACGGTAAAAGTGTGCTCTGGTGGCATGCTGATGGTAAAAGGTGTGCTCCAGTGGCACACTAACGGTAAAAGGTGTGCTCCGGTGGCATGTTAACGGTAAGAGGTTTTCTCCGTTGGCATTCTAACGGTAAAAGGTGTGCTACGTTGGCATGCTAACGATACAAGGTGTGCTCCGGTGTCATGCTAACGGGAAAAGGTGTGCTCCGGTGGCATGCTAACATGGAAAGGTGTGCTCCGGTGGCATGCTAATGTGAGAAAGTGTGCTACGGTGGCATGCCAACGAGAAGAGGTGCGCTTCGGTGGCATGCTAAAGGGAAAAGGTGTGCTCCGGTGGCATGCTAACGATAGAAGGTGTGCTCCGGTGGCATGCTAACGGGAAAAGGTGTGCTCCGGTGACATGCTAACACGCAAAGGTATGCTCCGGTCGCATGCTAACGTAAGAAAGTGTGCTACAATGGCATGCTAATGAGAAGATGTGCGCTACGGTGGCATGCAAACGGGAAAAGGTGTGCTATGGTGGCATGCTAATGTTAAAAGGTGTGCTCTGGTGGCTTCCTTTCGGTAAAATGTGTGCTCTGGTGGCATGCTAGCGATACAAGATATGCTCCGGTGGCATGCTAACGGGAAAAGTTGTGCTCCGGTGGCATGCTAACAGGGAAAGGTGTGCTCTGGTGGCATGCTAACGGGAGAAGGTGTGCTACTGTGGCATGCTAACAGGAAAAGGTGTGCTATGGTGGCATGCTAACGGTAAAAGGTGTGCAACGGTGGCATGATAACGGAAAAAGGTGTGCTCCGGTGGCATGCTAACGGGAAAAGGTGTGCAACGGTGGCATGCTAACAGGAAAAGGTGTGCTCCGGTGGCATGCTAACGGGAAAAGGTGTGCTCCGGTGGTATGCTAACGGGAAAAGGTGTGCTACTGTGGCATGCTAAAGGGAAAAGGTGAACTCCGTTGGCATGCTAACGGGAAAACTGTGTGCTACAGTGGCATGCTAACGGTAAAGGTGTGCTCCGCTGGCATGCTAACGGGAAGATGGTGTGCTACGGTGACATGCTAACGGTAAAGGTGTGCTCCAGTGTCATGCTAACGCGAAAAGGGGGGCTCCGGTGGCATGCTGACGGGAGGAGGTGTCTTCCGGTGGCATGCTAATGGATAAAGGTGGGCTACAGTGGCATGCTAACGGTAAAGGTGTGCTCCGGTGGCATGCTAACGGGAAAAAGTGTGCTCCGGTTGCATGCTAACGGTAAAGGTGTGCTCCGGTGGCATGCTAACAGTAAAAGGTGTGCTCTGGTGGCATGCTAACAGTAAAAGGTGGGCTCCGGTGGCATGCTAATGGGAAAGGCAGGCTCCGGTGGCATGCTAATGGTTAAAGGTGTGCCCCGGTGGCATGCTAACGGAAAAAGGTGTGCTCCGGTGGCATGCTAACTGGGAAAGGTGTACTGCGGTGGCATGCTAACGGTAAAAGCGGGCTCCGGTGGCATGCTAATGATAAAACGTGTGCTATGGTGGCATGCTAGTGGGAAAAGGTGTGCCGTGGTGGCTTGCTAATAGTAAAGGTGTGCTCCGGTGGCATGCTAATGGTTAAAGGTGTGCTCCAGTGGCATGCTAACGGAAAAAGGTGTGCCCCGGTGGCATGCTAACGGAAAAACGTGTGCTACGGTGGCATGCTAACGGGGAAAGGTGTGCTGCGGTGGCATGCTAACAGTAAAAGCGGGCTCCGGTGGCATTCTAACGATAAAACGTGTGCTATGGTGGCATGCTAACGGGAAAAGGTGTGCTGCGGTGGCATGCTAATAGTAAAGGTGTGCTCCGGTGGCATACTAATGTTTAAAGGTGTGCTCCAGTGGCATGCTAACGGAAAAAGGAGTGCTCCGGTAGCATGCTAACGTTAGAGGTGTGCTCCGGTGGCATGCTAACGGTAAAAGGTGTGCTCCGGTAGCATGCTAGCGGTAAAAGTGTGCTCCGGTGGCATTCTAACGGTAAAAGGTGTGCTCCGGTGGCATGCTAAGGGTAAAAGGTGTGCTTTGGTAGCATGCTAACGGTAAAAGGTGTGCTCCGGTGGCATGCTAACGGGAAAAGATGTGCTCCGGTGGCATGCTAACGGGAAAATGCGTGCTGCGGTGGCATGCTCATGGTAAAGGGTGTGCTCCGGTGGCATGCTAACGGTAGAAGGAGTGCTCCGGTGGCATGATAATGAGTAAAGGTGTGCTACGGTGGCATGCTAATGGGAAAAGGTGTGCTCCGGTGGCATGCTAACAGGAAAAGGTGTGATCTGGTGGCATGCTAATGGAGAAAGGTGTGCTCCGGTGGCATGCTGACGGGAAAAGGTGTGCTCCAGTGGCATGCTAACGGGAGAAGGTTTGCTCCGGTGGCATACTAACGGGAAAAGGTGTGCTCCGGTGGCATGCTAATGGAAAGAGGTGTGCTACGGTGGCATGCTAATGGCAAAAGGTGTGTTACGGTGGCATGCTCACGGAAAAATGTGTGGTACGTTTGCATGCTCATTGTAAAAGGTGTGCTCCGGTGGCATGCTAACGGGAAAAGGCGTGCTACAGTGGCATACTCACGGGAAAGCGGTGTGCTCCGGTGACATGCTAACGGGAAAAGGTGTGCTCCTTTGGCATGCTAATGGGAAAAGGTATGCTCCAGTGGCATGCTAACAGGAAAAGGTGTGATCTGGTGGCATGCTAATAGAAAAAGTTGTACTCCGATGGCATGCTAACGGGAAAAGGTGTGCTCTAGTGGCATGCTAACGGGAAAAGTTGTGCTCCTGTGGCATGCTAACAGAAAAAGGTGTGCTACGGTGGCATGCTAATTGGGAGAGGTGTGCTACGGTGGCTTGCTAATGGTAAAGGTGTGCTCCGGTGGCATGCTAATGGTAAAAGGTGTGCTCCGGTGGCATGCTAACGGAAAGGTGTGCTCTGGTGGTTTGCTAACGGGAAAAATGTGTGCTACATTGGCATGCTAATGGTAAAGGTGTGCTCCGGTGACATGCTAATGGGAAAAAGGTGTGCTACGGTGGCATGCTAACGGCAAGGGTGTGCTCCGGTGTCATGCTAACGGGAAAAGGTGCGCTCCGGTGGTATGCTGACGGGAAAAGGTGTGCTCCGGTGGCATGCTAACGGGAAAAGGTGTGCTCTGGTGGCATGCTAACCGGGAAAGGTGTCCTCCGGTGGCATGCTAAAGGGAGAAGGTGTGCTACAGTTGTATGCTAACGGGAAAAGGTGGTCTACAGTTGCATGCTAACGGGAAAAGGTGTGCTACAGTTGCATGCTAATGGGAAAAGGTGGGCTACAGTTGCATTCTAATAGGAAAAGGTGGGCTACGGTGGCCTGGTAACGGGAGAAGCTGTGCTCCGGTGGCATGCTAAAGGTAAAACTTGTGCTCCGGTGGCATGCTAACAGTAAAGGTGTGCTCCGGTGGCATGCTAACGGGAAAAGGTGTGCTCCGGTGGCATGCTAACGGGAAAAGGTGTGCTACGGTGGCATGCTAACGGGAAAAGGTGTACTACGGTGACAAGCTAACGGTAAAGGTGTGCTCCAGTGTCATGCTAACGCGAAAAGTGTGCTCCGGTGGCATGCTGACGGGAGAAGTTGTCTTCCGGTGGCATGCTAATGGAAAGATGTGTCCTACGGTGGCATGCTAACGGGTAAAGATGGGCTACAGTGGCATGCTAACAGTAAAGGTGTGCTCCGGTGGCATGCTAACGGGAAAAGGTGTGTTCCGGTGGCATGCTAACGGAAAAGTTGTGCTCCGGTGGCATGCTAACAGTAAAAGGTGTGCTCTGGTGGCATGCTAACAGGAAAAAGTGTGCTCCGGTAGCATGCTAATGGGAAAGGCGGGCTCCGGTGGCATGCTAATGGTTAAAGGTGTGCCCCGTTGGCATGCTAACGGAAAAACGTGTGCTCCTGTGGCATGCTAACGGGGAAAGGTGTGCTGCG
Organism: Phyllobates terribilis; assembly: GCF_046119375.1. NCBI lineage: Eukaryota > Metazoa > Chordata > Amphibia > Anura > Dendrobatidae > Phyllobates > Phyllobates terribilis. The sequence goes on from NW_027363635.1 coordinate 268,163, forward strand.
GTGGCATGCTAACGGTAAAGGCGGGCTCCGGTGGCATGCAAATGATAAAACGTGTGCTATCGTGGCATGCTAATGGGAAAAGGTGTGCTGCGGTGGCATGATAACGGTAAAGGTGTGCTCCGGTGGCATGCTAATGGTTAAAGGTGTGCTCCAGTGGCATGCTAATGGAAAAAGGTGTGCTCCGTTGGCATGCTAATGTTAAAGGTGTGCTCCGGTGGCATGCTAACGGGAAAAGGTGTACTACGGTGACAAGCTAACGGTAAAGGTGTGCTCCAGTGTCATGCTAACGCGAAAAGTGTGCTCCGGTGGCATGCTGACGGGAGAAGTTGTCTTCCGGTGGCATGCTAATGGAAAGAGGTGTCCTACGGTGGCATGTTAACGGGTAAAGATGGGCTACGGTGGCATGCTAACAGTAAAGGTGTGCTCCGGTGGCATGCTAACGGAAAAGTTGTGCTCCGGTGGCATGCTAACAGTAAAAGGTATGCTCTGGTGGCATGCTAACAGGAAAAAGTGTGCTCCGGTGGCATGCTAATGGGAAAGGCGGGCTCCGGTGGCATGCTAATGGTTAAAGGTGTGCCCCGTTGGCATGCTAACGGAAAAACGTGTGCTCCGGTGGCATGCTAACGGGGAAAGGTGTGCTGCGGTGGCATGCTAATGGTAAAGGCGGGCTCCGGTGGCATGCAAACGTGTGCTATCATGGCATGCTAACGGTAAAGGTGTGCTCCGGTGGCATGCTAATGGTTAAAGGTGTGCTCCAGTGGCATGCTAATGGAAAAAGGTGTGCTCCGGTGGCATGATAATGTTAAAGGTGTGCTCCTGTGGCATGCTAAAGGGAAAAGGTGTGCTCCAGTGGCATGCTAGTGGTAAAGGGTGTGCTCCGGTGGCATGCTAACGGTAAAGGTGTGCTCCGGTGGTATGCTAACAGGAAAAGGTGTGCTCCGGTGACATGCTAGTGGTAAAAGGTGTGCTCCGGTAGCATGCTAACGGTAAAAGGTGTGCTCCGGTGGCATGCTAAGGGGAAAAGCTGTGCTCTGGTGGCATGCTAATGGTAAAAGGTGTGCTCCGGTGGCATGCTAAGGGGAAAAGCTGTGCTCTGGTGGCATGCTAACGGTAAAAGGTATGCTCCGGTGGCATACTAACGGTAAAAGGTGAGCTCCGGTGGCATGCTAACGGGAAAAGATGTGCTCCGGTGGCATGCTAACGGGAAAATGTGTGCTACGGTGGCATGCTCATGGTAAAAGGTGTGCTCCGGTGGCATGCTAACGGAAAAAGTGTGCTACGGTGGCATGCTAACGGGAGAACATGTGGTTCGGTGGCATGCTAACTGGAAAAGGTGTGCTCCGGTGGCATGCTAATGGGAGAAGGTGTGCTTCAGTGGCATGCTAACAGGAAAAGGTGTGCTCCGGTGACATGCTAACGGGAGATGGTGTGCTACGATTACATGCTGACGGTAAAAGGTGTGCTCCGGTGGCTTGCCAACAAGAGAAGGTGTGCTACGGTGGCATGCTAACGGCAAAAGGTTTGCTCCAGTGGCATGCTAACTGAAAAAGGTGTGCTACGGTGGCATGCTAACGGGGAAAGGTGTGCTACGGTGGCATGCTAACGGTAAAGGTGTGCTCCGGTGGCATGTCAACGGGAAAAGGTGTGCTCCAATGGCATGCTAGCAAGAAAAGGTGTGCTCCGGTGGCATGCTAACGGTAAAGGTGTGCTCCGGTGACATGCTAACGGTGAAAGGTGTGCTCCCGTGGCATGCTAACGGGAAAAGGTGTGCTCCGCTGCCATGTCAATGGGAAAAGGGTGCTCCGATGGCATGCTAACGGGAAAAGGTGTGCTCCGGTGGCATGCTAATGGTAAAGGTGTGCTCCGGTGGCATGCTAACGGTCAAAGGTGTCCTCTGATGGCATGCTAACGGTAAAGGGTGTGCTCCGGTGGCATGCTAATGGTAAAGGTGTGCTTCGGTGGTATGCTAACAGGAAAAGGTGTGCTCCTGTGGCATGCTAAGGGGGAAAGAAGTGCTCCGGTGGCATGCTAAACGGGAAAGGTGTCCTCCGTTGGCATGCTAAAGGGAGAAGGTGTGCTACAGTTGCATGCTAATGGGAAAAGGTGGGCTACAGTTGTATGCTAACGGGAAACAGTGTGCTACAGTTGCATGCTAACGGGAAAAGGTGTGCTACAGTTGCATGCTAATAGGAAAAGGTGGGCTACGGTGGCATGGTAACGGGAGAAGGAGTGCTCTGGTGGCATGCTAACGGTAAAACGTGTGCTCCGGTGGCATGCTAATGGTAAAGGTGTGCTCCGGTGGCATGCTAACGGGAAAAGGTGTGCTCCGGTGGGATGCTAACAGGGAAAGTTGTGCTCCGGTGGCATGCTAACGTGAGAAGGTGTGCTACTGTAGCATGCTAAAGGGAAAAGGTGTGCTCCGGTGGCATGCTAAAGGTAAAGGTGTGCTCTGGTGGCATGCTAACGGGAAAAGGTGTGGTACTGTGGCATGCTAACGGGAAAAGGTGTGCTACGGTGGCATGCTAAAGGGAAAAGGTGTTCTCCAGTGGATGATAATGGGGAAAGGTGTGTTCCGGTGGCATGCTAATGGGAGAAGGTGTGCTCCGGTGGCATGCTAACAGGAGAAAATGTGCTCCGGGGGCATGCTAACGGGAAAATGTGTGCTCCGATGGCATGCTAACAGGAAAAGGTGTGCTACGGTGACATGCTAGCGGGAAAAGATGTGCACCGGTGGCATGCTAAAGGAAAAAGGTGTGCTACAGCGGCATACTAACTGGAAAAGGTGTAATACTGTGGCATGCTCACGGTAAAGGTGTGCTCTGGTGGCATGCTGATGGTAAAAGGTGTGCTCCGGTGGCATACTAACGGTAAAAGTTGTGCTCCGGTGGCATGTTAACGGTAAAAGGTGTTTTCCGTTGGCATGCTAACGGTAAAAGGTGTGATACAGTGTCATGCTTAACGATACAAGGTGTGCTCCGGTGGCATGCTAACGGGAAAAGGTGTGCTCCAGTGGCATGCTAACACGGAAAGGTGTGATCCGGTGGCTTGCTAACGTGAGAAAGTGTGCTCCGGTGGCATGCTAACGAGAAGAGGAGCGCTACGGTGGCATGCTAACGGGAAAAGGTGTTCTCCGGTGGCATGCTAACGATACAAGGTGTGCTCCGGTGGCATGCTAACGGGAAAAGGGGTGCTCCGGTGGCATGCTAATACGGAAAGGTGTGCTCCGGTGGCATGCTAAAGTGAGAAAGAGTGCTACGGTGGCATGCTAACGAGAAGAGGAGCGCTACGGTGGCATGCTAATGGGAAAAGGTGTGCCATGGTGGCATGCTAACAGTAAAAGGTGTGCTCCGGTGGCTTGCTTTTGGTAAAAGGTGTGCTCCGGTGGCATGCTAACGATACAAGATGTGCTCCGGTGGCATGCTAACGGGAAAAGGAGTAATACTGTGGCATGCTCACGGTAAAGGTGTGCTCTGGTGGCATGTTAATGGTAAAAGGTGTTCTCCGTTGGCATGCTAACGGTAAAAGGTGTGATACGTTGTCATGCTTAACGATACAAGGTGTGCTCCAGTGGCATGCTAACAAGGAAAGGTGTGCTCCAGTGGCATGCTAACGTGGGAAAGTGTGCTACGGTGGCATGCTAACGAGAAGAGGAGCGCTACGGTGGCATGCTAACGGGAAAAGGTGTGCTCCGGTGGCATGCTAACGATACAAGGTGTGCTCCGGTGGCAAGATAACGGGAAAAGGTGTGCTCCGGTGGCATGCAAACACGGAAAGGTGTGCTCCGGTGGCATGCTAACGTGAGAAAGTGTGCTACGGTGGCATGCTAACGAGAAGAGGTGCGCTATGGTGGCATGCTAACGGGAAGAGGTGCGCTATGGTGGCATGCTAACAGTAAAAGGTGTGCTCCGGTGGCTTGCTTTCGGTAAAAGGTGTGCTCCGGTGGCTTGCTTTCAGTAAGAGGTGTGCTCCGGTGGCATGCTAACGATAAAAGATGTGCTCCGGTGGCATGCTAACGGGAAAAGGTGTGCTCCGGTGGCATGCTAACAGGGAAAGGTGTGCTCCGGTGGCATACTAACGGTAAAAGGTGTGCTCCGGTGGCATGTTAACGGTAAAAGGTGTTCTCCGTTGGCATGCTAACGGTAAAAGGTGTGCTACGGTGGCATGCTAACGATACAAGGTGTGCTCTGGTGGCATGCTAACGGGAAAAGGTGTGCTCCGATGGCATGCTAACACGGAAAGGTGTGCTCCGGTGGCATGCTAACGTGAGAAAGTGTGCTACGGTGGCATGCTAATGAGAAGAGGTGCGCTACGGTGGCATGCTAACGGGAAAGGTGTGCTCCGGTGGCATGCTAACGATACAAGGTGTGCTCCGGTGGCATGCTAACGGGAAAAGGTGTGCTCCGGTGACATGCTAACACGGAAAGGTGTGCTCCGGTCGCATGCTAACGTAAGAAAGTGTGCTACAATGGCATGCTAACGAGAAGAGGTGCGCTACGGTGGCATGCAAACGGGAAAAGGTGTGCTATGGTGGCATGGTAACTGTAAAAGGTGTGCTCTGGTGGCTTCCTTTCGGTAAAATGTGTGCTCTGGTGGCATGCTAGCGATACAAGATGTGCTCCGGTGGCATGCTAACGGGAAAAGGTGTGCTCCGGTGGCATGCTAACAGGGAAAGGTGTGCTCCGGTGGCATGCTAACGGGAGAAGGTGTGCTACTGTGGCATGCTAACAAGAAAAGGTGTGCTACAGTGGCATGCTAACTGGAAAAGGTGTGCTATGATGGCATGCTAACGGGAGAAGGTGTGCTCCAGTGGCATGCTAACAGGAGAAAATGTGCTCCGGGGGCATGCTAACGGGAAAATGTGTGCTCCGGTTGCATGCTAACGGGAAAAGGTGTGCTCCGGTGACATGCTAGCGGGAAAAGGTGTGCACCGGTGGCATGCTAATGGAAAAAGGTGTGCTACAGCGGCATACTAATGGGAAAAGGTGTAATACTGTGGCATGCTCATGGTAAAGGTGTGCTCTGGTGGCATGCTGATGGTAAAAGGTGTGCTCCAGTGGCATACTAACGGTAAAAGGTGTGCTCCGGTGGCATGTTAACGGTAAAAGGTTTTCTCCGTTGGCATGCTAACGGTAAAAGGTGTGCTACGGTGGCATGCTAACGATACAAGGTGTGCTCTGGTGGCATGCTAACAGGAAAAGGTGTGCTCCGGTGGCATGCTAACACGGAAAGGTGTGCTCCGTTCGCATGCTAACGTAAGAAAGTGTGCTACAATGGCATGCTAACGAGAAGAGGTGCGCTACGGTGGCATGCAAACGGGAAAAGGTGTGCTATGGTGGCATGCTAACGGTAAAACGTGTGCTCTGCTGGCTTCCTTTCGGTAAAATGTGTGCTCTGGTGGCATGCTAGCGATACAAGATGTGCTCCGGTGGCATGCTAATGGGAAAAGGTGTGCTCCGGTGGCATGCTAACAGGGAAAGGTGTGCTCCGGTGGCATGCTAACGGAAGAAGGTGTGCTACTGTGGCATGCTAACGGTAAAAGGTGTGCTACGGTGGCATGCTAACGATACAAGGTGTGCTCTGGTGGCATGCTAACGGGAAAAGGTGTGCTCCGATGGCATGCTAACACGGAAAGGTGTGCTCCGGTGGCATGCTAACGTGAGAAAGTGTGCTACGGTGGCATGCTAATGAGAAGAGGTGCGCTACGGTGGCATGCTAACGGGAAAGGTGTGCTCCGGTGGCATGCTAACGATACAAGGTGTGCTCCGGTGGCATGCTAACGGGAAAAGGTGTGCTCCGGTGACATGCTAACACGGAAAGGTGTGCTCCGGTCGCATGCTAACGTAAGAAAGTGTGCTACAATGGCATGCTAACGAGAAGAGGTGCGCTATGGTGGCATGCAAACGGGAAAAGGTGTGCTATGGTGGCATGGTAACTGTAAAAGGTGTGCTCTGGTGGCTTCCTTTCGGTAAAATGTGTGCTCTGGTGGCATGCTAGCGATACAAGATGTGCTCCGGTGGCATGCTAACGGGAAAAGGTGTGCTCCGGTGGCATGCTAACAGGGAAAGGTGTGCTCCGGTGGCATGCTAACGGGAGAAGGTGTGCTACTGTGGCATGCTAACAAGAAAAGGTGTGCTACAGTGGCATGCTAACTGGAAAAGGTGTGCTATGATGGCATGCTAACGGGAGAAGGTGTGCTCCAGTGGCATGCTAACAGGAGAAAATGTGCTCCGGGGGCATGCTAACGGGAAAATGTGTGCTCCGGTTGCATGCTAACGGGAAAAGGTGTGCTCCGGTGACATGCTAGCGGGAAAAGGTGTGCACCGGTGGCATGCTAATGGAAAAAGGTGTGCTACAGCGGCATACTAATGGGAAAAGGTGTAATACTGTGGCATGCTCATGGTAAAGGTGTGCTCTGGTGGCATGCTGATGGTAAAAGGTGTGCTCCAGTGGCATACTAACGGTAAAAGGTGTGCTCCGGTGGCATGTTAACGGTAAAAGGTTTTCTCCGTTGGCATGCTAACGGTAAAAGGTGTGCTACGGTGGCATGCTAACGATACAAGGTGTGCTCTGGTGGCATGCTAACAGGAAAAGGTGTGCTCCGGTGGCATGCTAACACGGAAAGGTGTGCTCCGTTCGCATGCTAACGTAAGAAAGTGTGCTACAATGGCATGCTAACGAGAAGAGGTGCGCTACGGTGGCATGCAAACGGGAAAAGGTGTGCTATGGTGGCATGCTAACGGTAAAACGTGTGCTCTGCTGGCTTCCTTTCGGTAAAATGTGTGCTCTGGTGGCATGCTAGCGATACAAGATGTGCTCCGGTGGCATGCTAATGGGAAAAGGTGTGCTCCGGTGGCATGCTAACAGGGAAAGGTGTGCTCCGGTGGCATGCTAACGGAAGAAGGTGTGCTACTGTGGCATGCTAACGGTAAAAGGTGTGCTACGGTGGCATGCTAACGATACAAGGTGTGCTCTGGTGGCATGCTAACGGGAAAAGGTGTGCTCCGATGGCATGCTAACACGGAAAGGTGTGCTCCGGTGGCATGCTAACGTGAGAAAGTGTGCTACGGTGACATGCTAATGAGAAGAGGTGCGCTACGGTGGCATGCTAACGGGAAAGGTGTGCTCCGGTGGCATGCTAACGATACAAGGTGTGCTCCGGTGGCATGCTAACGGGAAAAGGTGTGCTCCGGTGACATGCTAACACGGAAAGGTGTGCTCCGGTCGCATGCTAACGTAAGAAAGTGTGCTACAATGGCATGCTAACGAGAAGAGGTGCGCTACGGTGGCATGCAAACGGGAAAAGGTGTGCTATGGTGGCATGGTAACTGTAAAAGGTGTGCTCTGGTGGCTTCCTTTCGGTAAAATGTGTGCTCTGGTGGCATGCTAGCGATACAAGATGTGCTCCGGTGGCATGCTAACGGGAAAAGGTGTGCTCCGGTGGCATGCTAACAGGGAAAGGTGTGCTCCGGTGGCATGCTAACGGGAGAAGGTGTGCTACTGTGGCATGCTAACAAGAAAAGGTGTGCTACAGTGGCATGCTAACTGGAAAAGGTGTGCTATGATGGCATGCTAACGGGAGAAGGTGTGCTCCAGTGGCATGCTAACAGGAGAAAATGTGCTCCGGGGGCATGCTAACGGGAAAATGTGTGCTCCGGTTGCATGCTAACGGGAAAAGGTGTGCTCCGGTGACATGCTAGCGGGAAAAGGTGTGCACCGGTGGCATGCTAATGGAAAAAGGTGTGCTACAGCGGCATACTAATGGGAAAAGGTGTAATACTGTGGCATGCTCATGGTAAAGGTGTGCTCTGGTGGCATGCTGATGGTAAAAGGTGTGCTCCAGTGGCATACTAACGGTAAAAGGTGTGCTCCGGTGGCATGTTAACGGTAAAAGGTTTTCTCCGTTGGCATGCTAACGGTAAAAGGTGTGCTACGGTGGCATGCTAACGATACAAGGTGTGCTCTGGTGGCATGCTAACAGGAAAAGGTGTGCTCCGGTGGCATGCTAACACGGAAAGGTGTGCTCCGTTCGCATGCTAACGTAAGAAAGTGTGCTACAATGGCATGCTAACGAGAAGAGGTGCGCTACGGTGGCATGCAAACGGGAAAAGGTGTGCTATGGTGGCATGCTAACGGTAAAACGTGTGCTCTGCTGGCTTCCTTTCGGTAAAATGTGTGCTCTGGTGGCATGCTAGCGATACAAGATGTGCTCCGGTGGCATGCTAATGGGAAAAGGTGTGCTCCGGTGGCATGCTAACAGGGAAAGGTGTGCTCCGGTGGCATGCTAACGGAAGAAGGTGTGCTACTGTGGCATGCTAACAAGAAAAGGTGTGCTACAGTGGCATGCTAACTGGAAAAGGTGTGCTATGATGGCATGCTAATGGTAAAATGTGTGCTATGGTGGCATGCTAACGGTAAAAGGTGTGCAACGGTGGCATGATAACGGTAAAAGGTGTGCTCCGGTGGCATGCTAACAGGGAAAGGTGTGCTCCGGTGGCATGCTAAAGGGAGAATGTGTGCTACTGTGGCATGCTAACAAGAAAAAGTGTGCTACAGTGGCATGCTAACGGGAAAAGGTGTGCTATGGTGGCTTGCTAACTGTAAAAGGTGTGCAATGGTGGTATGATAACGAAAAAGGTGTGCTCCGGTGGCATGCTAAAGGGAAAAGGTGTTCTCCAGTGGATGCTAACGGGGAAAGGTGTGTTCCGGTGGCATGCTAACGGGAGAAGGTGTGCTCCGGGGGCATGCTAACGGAAAATGTGTGCTCCGGTTGCATGCTAATGGGAGAAGGTGTGCTCCGGTGGCATGCTAACAGGAGAAAATGTGCTCCGGGGGCATGCTAACGGGAAAATGTGTGCTCCGGTGGCATGCTGATGGTAAAAGGTGTGCTCCAGTGGCTTACTAATGGTAAAAGGTGTGCTCCGATGGCATGTTAACGGTAAGAGGTGTTCTCCGCTGGCATGCTAACGGTAAAAGGTGTGCTACGGTGGCATGCTAACGATACAAGGTGTGCTCCGGTGGCAAGATAACAGAAAAAGGTGTGCTCCGGTGGCATGCAAACACGGAAAGGTGTGCTCCGGTGGCATGCTAACGTGAGAAAGTGTGCTACGGTGGCATGCTAAGGAGAAGAGGTGCGCTATGGTGGCATGCTAACGGGAAGAGGTGTGCTATGGTGGCATGCTAACAGTAAAAGGTGTGCTCCTGTGGCTTGCTTTCGGTAAAAGGTGAGCTCCGGTGGCATGCTAACGATACAAGATGTGCTCCGGTGGCATGCTAACGGGAAAAGGTGTGCTCTGGTGGCATGCTAACAGGGAAAGGTGTGCTCCGGTGGCATGCTAACGGAAGAAGGTGTCCTACTGTGGCATGCTAACAAGAAAAGGTGTGCTACAGTGGTATGCTAACGGGAAAAGGTGTGCTATGGTGGCATGCTAATGGGAAAAGGTGTGCTATCGTGGCAAGCTAACGGTAAAAGGTGTGCAACGGTGGCATGATAACGGAAAAAGGTGTGCTCCGGTGGCATGCAAACGGGAAAAGCAGTGCAACGGTGGCATGCTAACAGGAAAAGGTGTGCTCCGGTGGCATGCTAACGGGAAAAGGTGTTCTCCGGTGGCATGCTAACGGGAAAAGGTGTGCTCCGGTGGCATGCTAACGGAAAAAGGTGTGCTCCGGTGGCATGCTGATGGTAAAAGGTGTGCTCCGGCGGCATGCTAACGGTAAAAGGTGTTCTCCGTTGGCATGCTAACAGTTAAACGTGTGCTCAGGTGGCATGCTAACGATACAAGGTGTGCTCTTGTGGCATGCTAACGGGAAAAGGTGTACTCCGGTGGAATGCTGACAGGGAAAGTTGTGCTCCGGCGGCATTCTAACGTGAGAAGGTGTGCTACTGTAGCATGCTAACGGGAAAAGGTGTGCTCCAGTGGCATGCTAAAGGTAAAGGTGTGCTCTGGTGGCATGCTAACGGGAAAAGGTGTGGTACTGTGGCATGCTAACGGGAATAGATGTGCTACGGTGGCATGCTAAAGGGAAAAGGTGTTCTCCAGTGGATGCTAACGGGGAAAGGTGTGTTCCGGTGGCATGCTAATGGGAGAAGGTGTGCTCCGGTGGCATGCTAACAGGAGAAAATGTGCTCCGGGGGCATGCTAACGGGAAAATGTGTGCTCCGGTGGCATGCTGATGGTAAAAGGTGTGCTCTAGTGGCTTACTAATGGTAAAAGGTGTGCTCCGGTGGCATGTTAACGGTAAGAGGTGTTCTCCGTTGGCATGCTAACGGTAAAAGGTGTGCTACGGTGGCATGCTAACGATACAAGGTGTGCTCCGGTGGCAAGATAACGGAAAAAGGCGTGCTCGGGTGGTATGCAAACACGGAAAGGTGTGCTCCGGTGGCATGCTAACATGAGAAAGTGTGCTACGGTGGCATGCTAACGAGAAGAGGTGCGCTATGGTGGCATGCTAACGGGTATAGGTGTGCTATGGTGGCATGCTAACAGTAAAAGGTGTGCTCCTGTGGCTTGCTTTCGGTAAAAGGTGTGCTCCGGTGGCATGCTAACGATACAAGATGTGCTCCGGTGGCATGCTAACGGGAAAAGGTGTGCTCCGGTGGCATGCTAACAGGGAAAGGGGTGCTCCGGTGGCATGCTAACGGGAGAAGGTGTCCTACTGTGGCATGCTAACAAGAAAAGGTGTGCTACAGTGGTATGCTAACGGGAAAAGGTGTGCTATCGTGGCAAGCTAACGGTAAAAGGTGTGCAATGGTGGCATGATAACGGAAAAAGGTGTGCTCCGGTGGCATGCTAACGGGAAAAGGTGTGCAACGGTGGCATGCTAACAGGAAAAGGTGTGCTCCGGTGGCATGCTAACGGGAAAAGGTGTGCTCCGGTGGCATGCTAACGGAAAAAAGTGTGCTCAGGTGGCATGCTAACGGGAAAAGCTGTGCTCCGGTGGGATGCCAATGGAAAAAGGTATGCTACGGTGGAGTGCTAATGGGAGAAGGTGTGCTCTGGTGGCATGCTAACGGTAAAAGGTGTGCTCCAGTGGCATGCTAGCGGTAAAAGGTATGCTCCGGTGGCATGCTAACTAAAAAAGTTATGCTCCAGTGGCATGATATTGGGAAAAGGTGTGCAACGGTGGAATGCTAACGGCAGAAGGTGTGCTCCGGTGGGAACAATGGGAAAAGGTGTGCTCCGGTGGCATGCTAACGGGAAAATGTGTGCAACGGTGGCATGCTAACGGAAAAAGGTGTGCAATGGAGGCATGCTAACGGTAAAAGGTGCGCTCCAGTGGCATGCTAGTGGTAAAAGGTATGCTCCGGTGTCATGCTAACGGAAAAAGGTATGCTCCAGTGGCATGATATTGGGAAAAGGTGTGCAACGGTGGCATGCTAACGGCAGAAGGTGTGCTCCGGTGGGAACAATGGGAAAAGGTGTGCTCCGGTGGCATGCTAACGGGAAAATGTGTGCAACGGTGGCATGCTAACGGAAAAAGGTGTGCAATGGTGGCATGCTAACGGTAAAAGGTGTGCTCCAGTGGCATGGTAATGGGAAAAGGTATGCTCCGGGGGTATGATAACGGGAAAAGGTGTCCAACGGTGGCATGCTAACAGGAGAAGGTGTGCTCCGGTGGCAACAACTGGAAAAGGTGTGCTCCGGTGGCATGCTAACGAGAAAAGGTGTGCAACAGTGGCATGCTAACTGGAAAAGGTGAGCAATGGTGGCATGCTAACGATACAAGATGTGCTCCGGTGGCATGCTAATGGGAAAAGGTGTGCTCCAGTGGCATGCTAACAGGGAAAGGTGTGCTCCGGTGGCATGCTAAAGGGAGAATGTGTGCTACTGTGGCATGCTAACAAGAAAAAGTGTGCTACAGTGGCATGCTAACGGGAAAAGGTGTGCTATGGTGGCTTGCTAACTGTAAAAGGTGTGCAATGGTGGTATGATAACGAAAAAGGTGTGCTCCGGTGGCATGCTAAAGGGAAAAGGTGTTCTCCAGTGGATGCTAACGGGGAAAGGTGTGTTCCGGTGGCATGCTAACGGGAGAAGGTGTGCTCCGGGGGCATGATAACGGGAAAATGTGTGCTCCGGTTGCATGCTAATGGGAAAAGGTGTGCTCCGGTGACATGCTAGCGGGAAAAGGTGTGCACAGGTGGCATGCTAATGGAAAAAGGTGTACTACAGCTGCATACTAATGGGAAAAGGTGTATTACTGTGGCATGCTCACGGTAAAGGTGTGCTCTGGTGGCATGCTGATGGTAAAAGGTGTGCTCCAGTGGCATACTAACGGTAAAAGGTGTGCTCAGGTGGCATGTTAACGGTAAAAGGTGTTCTCCGTTGGCATGCTAACGGTAAAGTTGTGCTTCAGTGGCATGCTAACGATACAAGGTGTGCTCCGGTGGCATGCTAACGTGAGAAAGTGTGCTACGGTGGCATGCTAATGAGAAGAGGTGCGCTATGGTGGCATGCTAACGGGAAGAGGTGTGCTATGGTGGCATGCTAACAGTAAAAGGTGTGCTCCTGTGGCTTGCTTTCGGTAAAAGGTGAGCTCCGGTGGCATGCTAACGATACAAGATGTGCTCCGGTGGCATGCTAACGGGAAAAGGTGTGCTCTGGTGGCATGCTAACAGGGAAAGGTGTGCTCCGGTGGCATGCTAACGGGAGAAGGTGTCCTACTGTGGCATGCTAACAAGAAAAGGTGTGCTACAGTGGTATGCTAACGGGAAAAGGTGTGCTATGGTGGCATGCTAATGGGAAAAGGTGTGCTATCGTGGCAAGCTAACGGTAAAAGGTGTGCAACGGTGGCATGATAACGGAAAAAGGTGTGCTCCGGTGGCATGCAAACGGGAAAAGCAGTGCAACGGTGGCATGCTAACAGGAAAAGGTGTGCTCCGGTGGCATGCTAACGGGAAAAGGTGTTCTCCGGTGGCATGCTAACGGGAAAAGGTGTGCTCCGGTGGCATGCTAACGGAAAAAGGTGTGCTCCGGTGGCATGCTGATGGTAAAAGGTGTGCTCCGGCGGCATGCTAACGGTAAAAGGTGTTCTCCGTTGGCATGCTAACAGTTAAACGTGTGCTCAGGTGGCATGCTAACGATACAAGGTGTGCTCTTGTGGCATGCTAACGGGAAAAGGTGTACTCCGGTGGAATGCTGACAGGGAAAGTTGTGCTCCGGCGGCATGCTAACGTGAGAAGGTGTGCTACTGTAGCATGCTAACGGGAAAAGGTGTGCTCCAGTGGCATGCTAAAGGTAAAGGTGTGCTCTGGTGGCATGCTAACGGGAAAAGGTGTGGTACTGTGGCATGCTAACGGGAATAGATGTGCTACGGTGGCATGCTAAAGGGAAAAGGTGTTCTCCAGTGGATGCTAACGGGGAAAGGTGTGTTCCGGTGGCATGCTAATGGGAGAAGGTGTGCTCCGGTGGCATGCTAACAGGAGAAAATGTGCTCCGGGGGCATGCTAACGGGAAAATGTGTGCTCCGGTGGCATGCTGATGGTAAAAGGTGTGCTCTAGTGGCTTACTAATGGTAAAAGGTGTGCTCCGGTGGCATGTTAACGGTAAGAGGTGTTCTCCGTTGGCATGCTAACGGTAAAAGGTGTGCTACGGTGGCATGCTAACGATACAAGGTGTGCTCCGGTGGCAAGATAACGGAAAAAGGTGTGCTCGGGTGGCATGCAAACACGGAAAGGTGTGCTCCGGTGGCATGCTAACATGAGAAAGTGTGCTACGGTGGCATGCTAACGAGAAGAGGTGCGCTATGGTGGCATGCTAACGGGAAGAGGTGTGCTATGGTGGCATGCTAACAGTAAAAGGTGTGCTCCTGTGGCTTGCTTTCAGTAAAAGGTGTGCTCCGGTGGCATGCTAACGATACAAGATGTGCTCCGGTGGCATGCTAACGGGAAAAGGTGTGCTCCGGTGGCATGCTAACAGGGAAAGGGGTGCTCCGGTGGCATGCTAACGGGAGAAGGTGTCCTACTGTGGCATGCTAACAAGAAAAGGTGTGCTACAGTGGTATGCTAACGGGAAAAGGTGTGCTATCGTGGCAAGCTAACGGTAAAAGGTGTGCAACGGTGGCATGATAACGGAAAAAGGTGTGCTCCGGTGGCATGCTAACGGGAAAAGGTGTGCAACGGTGGCATGCTAACAGGAAAAGGTGTGCTCCGGTGGCATGCTAACGGGAAAAGGTGTGCTCCGGTGGCATGCTAACGGAAAAAAGTGTGCTCAGGTGGCATGCTAACGGGAAAAGCTGTGCTCCGGTGGCATGCCAATGGAAAAAGGTATGCTACGGTGGAGTGCTAATGGGAGAAGGTGTGCTCTGGTGGCATGCTAACGGTAAAAGGTGAGCTCCGGTGGCATGCTAACGGGAAAAGATGTGCTCCGGTGGCATGCTAACGGGAAAATGTGTGCTACGGTGGCATGCTCATGGTAAAAGGTGTGCTCCGGTGGCATGCTAACGGAAAAAGTGTGCTACGGTGGCATGCTAACGGGAGAACATGTGGTTCGGTGGCATGCTAACTGGAAAAGGTGTGCTCCGGTGGCATGCTAATGGGAGAAGGTGTGCTTCAGTGGCATGCTAACAGGAAAAGGTGTGCTCCGGTGACATGCTAACGGGAGATGGTGTGCTACGATTACATGCTGACGGTAAAAGGTGTGCTCCGGTGGCTTGCCAACAAGAGAAGGTGTGCTACGGTGGCATGCTAACGGCAAAAGGTTTGCTCCAGTGGCATGCTAACTGAAAAAGGTGTGCTACGGTGGCATGCTAACGGGGAAAGGTGTGCTACGGTGGCATGCTAACGGTAAAGGTGTGCTCCGGTGGCATGTCAACGGGAAAAGGTGTGCTCCAATGGCATGCTAGCAAGAAAAGGTGTGCTCCGGTGGCATGCTAACGGTAAAGGTGTGCTCCGGTGACATGCTAACGGTGAAAGGTGTGCTCCCGTGGCATGCTAACGGGAAAAGGTGTGCTCCGCTGCCATGTCAATGGGAAAAGGGTGCTCCGATGGCATGCTAACGGGAAAAGGTGTGCTCCGGTGGCATGCTAATGGTAAAGGTGTGCTCCGGTGGCATGCTAACGGTCAAAGGTGTCCTCTGATGGCATGCTAACGGTAAAGGGTGTGCTCCGGTGGCATGCTAATGGTAAAGGTGTGCTTCGGTGGTATGCTAACAGGAAAAGGTGTGCTCCTGTGGCATGCTAACGGGGAAAGAAGTGCTCCGGTGGCATGCTAAACGGGAAAGGTGTCCTCCGTTGGCATGCTAAAGGGAGAAGGTGTGCTACAGTTGCATGCTAATGGGAAAAGGTGGGCTACAGTTGTATGCTAACGGGAAACAGTGTGCTACAGTTGCATGCTAACGGGAAAAGGTGTGCTACAGTTGCATGCTAATAGGAAAAGGTGGGCTACGGTGGCATGGTAACGGGAGAAGGAGTGCTCTGGTGGCATGCTAACGGTAAAACGTGTGCTCCGGTGGCATGCTAATGGTAAAGGTGTGCTCCGGTGGCATGCTAACGGGAAAAGGTGTGCTCCGGTGGGATGCTAACAGGGAAAGTTGTGCTCCGGTGGCATGCTAACGTGAGAAGGTGTGCTACTGTAGCATGCTAAAGGGAAAAGGTGTGCTCCGGTGGCATGCTAAAGGTAAAGGTGTGCTCTGGTGGCATGCTAACGGGAAAAGGTGTGGTACTGTGGCATGCTAACGGGAAAAGGTGTGCTACGGTGGCATGCTAAAGGGAAAAGGTGTTCTCCAGTGGATGATAATGGGGAAAGGTGTGTTCCGGTGGCATGCTAATGGGAGAAGGTGTGCTCCGGTGGCATGCTAACAGGAGAAAATGTGCTCCGGGGGCATGCTAACGGGAAAATGTGTGCTCCGATGGCATGCTAACAGGAAAAGGTGTGCTACGGTGACATGCTAGCGGGAAAAGATGTGCACCGGTGGCATGCTAAAGGAAAAAGGTGTGCTACAGCGGCATACTAACTGGAAAAGGTGTAATACTGTGGCATGCTCACGGTAAAGGTGTGCTCTGGTGGCATGCTGATGGTAAAAGGTGTGCTCCGGTGGCATACTAACGGTAAAAGTTGTGCTCCGGTGGCATGTTAACGGTAAAAGGTGTTTTCCGTTGGCATGCTAACGGTAAAAGGTGTGATACAGTGTCATGCTTAACGATACAAGGTGTGCTCCGGTGGCATGCTAAACGGGAAAGGTGTCCTCCGTTGGCATGCTAAAGGGAGAAGGTGTGCTACAGTTGCATGCTAATGGGAAAAGGTGGGCTACAGTTGTATGCTAACGGGAAACAGTGTGCTACAGTTGCATGCTAACGGGAAAAGGTGTGCTACAGTTGCATGCTAATAGGAAAAGGTGGGCTACGGTGGCATGGTAACGGGAGAAGGAGTGCTCTGGTGGCATGCTAACGGTAAAACGTGTGCTCCGGTGGCATGCTAATGGTAAAGGTGTGCTCCGGTGGCATGCTAACGGGAAAAGGTGTGCTCCGGTGGGATGCTAACAGGGAAAGTTGTGCTCCGGTGGCATGCTAACGTGAGAAGGTGTGCTACTGTAGCATGCTAATGGGAAAAGGTGTGCTCCGGTGGCATGCTAAAGGTAAAGGTGTGCTCTGGTGGCATGCTAACGGGAAAAGGTGTGGTACTGTGGCATGCTAACGGGAAAAGGTGTGCTACGGTGGCATGCTAAAGGGAAAAGGTGTTCTCCAGTGGATGATAATGGGGAAAGGTGTGTTCCGGTGGCATGCTAATGGGAGAAGGTGTGCTCCGGTGGCATGCTAACAGGAGAAAATGTGCTCCGGGGGCATGCTAACGGGAAAATGTGTGCTCCGATGGCATGCTAACAGGAAAAGGTGTGCTACGGTGACATGCTAGCGGGAAAAGATGTGCACCGGTGGCATGCTAAAGGAAAAAGGTGTGCTACAGCGGCATACTAACTGGAAAAGGTGTAATACTGTGGCATGCTCACGGTAAAGGTGTGCTCTGGTGGCATGCTTATGGTAAAAGGTGTGCTCCGGTGGCATACTAACGGTAAAAGTTGTGCTCCGGTGGCATGTTAACGGTAAAAGGTGTTTTCCGTTGGCATGCTAACGGTAAAAGGTGTGATACAGTGTCATGCTTAACGATACAAGGTGTGCTCCGGTGGCATGCTAACGGGAAAAGGTGTGCTCCAGTGGCATGCTAACACGGAAAGGTGTGATCCGGTGGCTTGCTAACGTGAGAAAGTGTGCTCCGGTGGCATGCTAACGAGAAGAGGAGCGCTACGGTGGCATGCTAACAGGAAAAGGTGTTCTCCGGTGGCATGCTAACGATACAAGGTGTGCTCCGGTGGCATGCTAACGGGAAAAGGGGTGCTCCGGTGGCATGCTAATACGGAAAGGTGTGCTCCGGTGGCATGCTAACGTGAGAAAGAGTGCTACGGTGGCATGCTAACGAGAAGAGGAGCGCTACGGTGGCATGCTAATGGGAAAAGGTGTGCCATGGTGGCATGCTAACAGTAAAAGGTGTGCTCCGGTGGCTTGCTTTTGGTAAAAGGTGTGCTCCGGTGGCATGCTAACGATACAAGATGTGCTCCGGTGGCATGCTAACGGGAAAAGGAGTAATACTGTGGCATGCTCACGGTAAAGGTGTGCTCTGGTGGCATGTTAATGGTAAAAGGTGTTCTCCGTTGGCATGCTAACGGTAAAAGGTGTGATACGTTGTCATGCTTAACGATACAAGGTGTGCTCCGGTGGCATGCTAACGGGAAAAGGTGTGCTCCAGTGGCATGCTAACAAGGAAAGGTGTGCTCCAGTGGCATGCTAACGTGGGAAAGTGTGCTACGGTGGCATGCTAACGAGAAGAGGAGCGCTACGGTGGCATGCTAACGGGAAAAGGTGTGCTCCGGTGGCATGCTAACGATACAAGGTGTGCTCCGGTGGCAAGATAACGGGAAAAGGTGTGCTCCGGTGGCATGCAAACACGGAAAGGTGTGCTCCGGTGGCATGCTAACGTGAGAAAGTGTGCTACGGTGGCATGCTAACGAGAAGAGGTGCGCTATGGTGGCATGCTAACGGGAAGAGGTGCGCTATGGTGGCATGCTAACAGTAAAAGGTGTGCTCCGGTGGCTTGCTTTCGGTAAAAGGTGTGCTCCGGTGGCTTGCTTTCAGTAAGAGGTGTGCTCCGGTGGCATGCTAACGATACAAGATGTGCTCCGGTGGCATGCTAACGGGAAAAGGTGTGCTCCGGTGGCATGCTAACAGGGAAAGGTGTGCTCCGGTGGCATACTAACGGTAAAAGGTGTGCTCCGGTGGCATGTTAACGGTAAAAGGTGTTCTCCGTTGGCATGCTAACGGTAAAAGGTGTGCTACGGTGGCATGCTAACGATACAAGGTGTGCTCTGGTGGCATGCTAACGGGAAAAGGTGTGCTCCGATGGCATGCTAACACGGAAAGGTGTGCTCCGGTGGCATGCTAACGTGAGAAAGTGTGCTACGGTGGCATGCTAATGAGAAGAGGTGCGCTACGGTGGCATGCTAACGGGAAAGGTGTGCTCCGGTGGCATGCTAACGATACAAGGTGTGCTCCGGTGGCATGCTAACGGGAAAAGGTGTGCTCCGGTGACATGCTAACACGGAAAGGTGTGCTCCGGTCGCATGCTAACGTAAGAAAGTGTGCTACAATGGCATGCTAACGAGAAGAGGTGCGCTACGGTGGCATGCAAACGGGAAAAGGTGTGCTATGGTGGCATGGTAACTGTAAAAGGTGTGCTCTGGTGGCTTCCTTTCGGTAAAATGTGTGCTCTGGTGGCATGCTAGCGATACAAGATGTGC
Organism: Phyllobates terribilis; assembly: GCF_046119375.1. Classification (NCBI taxonomy): domain Eukaryota; kingdom Metazoa; phylum Chordata; class Amphibia; order Anura; family Dendrobatidae; genus Phyllobates; species Phyllobates terribilis. Next base: position 286,942 of record NW_027363635.1, read on the forward strand.
TCCGGTGGCATGCTAACGGGAAAAGGTGTGCTCCGGTGGCATGCTAACAGGGAAAGGTGTGCTCCGGTGGCATGCTAACGGGAGAAGGTGTGCTACTGTGGCATGCTAACAAGAAAAGGTGTGCTACAGTGGCATGCTAACTGGAAAAGGTGTGCTATGATGGCATGCTAACGGGAGAAGGTGTGCTCCAGTGGCATGCTAACAGGAGAAAATGTGCTCCGGGGGCATGCTAACGGGAAAATGTGTGCTCCGGTTGCATGCTAACGGGAAAAGGTGTGCTCCGGTGACATGCTAGCGGGAAAAGGTGTGCACCGGTGGCATGCTAATGGAAAAAGGTGTGCTACAGCGGCATACTAATGGGAAAAGGTGTAATACTGTGGCATGCTCATGGTAAAGGTGTGCTCTGGTGGCATGCTGATGGTAAAAGGTGTGCTCCAGTGGCATACTAACGGTAAAAGGTGTGCTCCGGTGGCATGTTAACGGTAAAAGGTTTTCTCCGTTGGCATGCTAACGGTAAAAGGTGTGCTACGGTGGCATGCTAACGATACAAGGTGTGCTCTGGTGGCATGCTAACAGGAAAAGGTGTGCTCCGGTGGCATGCTAACACGGAAAGGTGTGCTCCGTTCGCATGCTAACGTAAGAAAGTGTGCTACAATGGCATGCTAACGAGAAGAGGTGCGCTACGGTGGCATGCAAACGGGAAAAGGTGTGCTATGGTGGCATGCTAACGGTAAAACGTGTGCTCTGCTGGCTTCCTTTCGGTAAAATGTGTGCTCTGGTGGCATGCTAGCGATACAAGATGTGCTCCGGTGGCATGCTAATGGGAAAAGGTGTGCTCCGGTGGCATGCTAACAGGGAAAGGTGTGCTCCGGTGGCATGCTAACGGAAGAAGGTGTGCTACTGTGGCATGCTAACAAGAAAAGGTGTGCTACAGTGGCATGCTAACTGGAAAAGGTGTGCTATGATGGCATGCTAATGGTAAAATGTGTGCTATGGTGGCATGCTAACGGTAAAAGGTGTGCAACGGTGGCATGATAACGGTAAAAGGTGTGCTCCGGTGGCATGCTAACGGGAAAAGGTGTGCAACGGTGGCATGCTAACAGGAAAAGGTGTGCTCCGGTGGCATGCTAACGGGAAAAGGTGTGCTCCGGTGGCATGCTAACGGGAAAAGGTGTGCTCCGGTGGCATGCTAACGGAAAAAGGTGTGCTCCGGTGGCATGCTGATGGTAAAAGGTGTGCTCCGGCGGCATGCTAACGGTAAAAGGTGTTCTCCGTTGGCATGCTAACAGTTAAACGTGTGCTCAGGTGGCACGCTAACGATGCAAGGTGTGATCTTGTGGCATGCTAACGGGAAAAGGTGTACTCCGGTGGCATGCTAACGATACAAGGTGTGCTCCGGTGGCATGCTAACGGGAAAAGGGGTGCTCCGGTGGCATGCTAATACGGAAAGGTGTGCTCCGGTGGCATGCTAACGTGAGAAAGAGTGCTACGGTGGCATGCTAACGAGAAGAGGAGCGCTACGGTGGCATGCTAATGGGAAAAGGTGTGCCATGGTGGCATGCTAACAGTAAAAGGTGTGCTCCGGTGGCTTGCTTTTGGTAAAAGGTGTGCTCCGGTGGCATGCTAACGATACAAGATGTGCTCCGGTGGCATGCTAACGGGAAAAGGAGTAATACTGTGGCATGCTCACGGTAAAGGTGTGCTCTGGTGGCATGTTAATGGTAAAAGGTGTTCTCCGTTGGCATGCTAACGGTAAAAGGTGTGATACGTTGTCATGCTTAACGATACAAGGTGTGCTCCGGTGGCATGCTAACGGGAAAAGGTGTGCTCCAGTGGCATGCTAACAAGGAAAGGTGTGCTCCAGTGGCATGCTAACGTGGGAAAGTGTGCTACGGTGGCATGCTAACGAGAAGAGGAGCGCTACGGTGGCATGCTAACGGGAAAAGGTGTGCTCCGGTGGCATGCTAACGATACAAGGTGTGCTCCGGTGGCAAGATAACGGGAAAAGGTGTGCTCCGGTGGCATGCAAACACGGAAAGGTGTGCTCCGGTGGCATGCTAACGTGAGAAAGTGTGCTACGGTGGCATGCTAACGAGAAGAGGTGCGCTATGGTGGCATGCTAACGGGAAGAGGTGCGCTATGGTGGCATGCTAACAGTAAAAGGTGTGCTCCGGTGGCTTGCTTTCGGTAAAAGGTGTGCTCCGGTGGCTTGCTTTCAGTAAGAGGTGTGCTCCGGTGGCATGCTAACGATACAAGATGTGCTCCGGTGGCATGCTAACGGGAAAAGGTGTGCTCCGGTGGCATGCTAACAGGGAAAGGTGTGCTCCGGTGGCATACTAACGGTAAAAGGTGTGCTCCGGTGGCATGTTAACGGTAAAAGGTGTTCTCCGTTGGCATGCTAACGGTAAAAGGTGTGCTACGGTGGCATGCTAACGATACAAGGTGTGCTCTGGTGGCATGCTAACGGGAAAAGGTGTGCTCCGATGGCATGCTAACACGGAAAGGTGTGCTCCGGTGGCATGCTAACGTGAGAAAGTGTGCTACGGTGGCATGCTAATGAGAAGAGGTGCGCTACGGTGGCATGCTAACGGGAAAGGTGTGCTCCGGTGGCATGCTAACGATACAAGGTGTGCTCCGGTGGCATGCTAACGGGAAAAGGTGTGCTCCGGTGACATGCTAACACGGAAAGGTGTGCTCCGGTCGCATGCTAACGTAAGAAAGTGTGCTACAATGGCATGCTAACGAGAAGAGGTGCGCTACGGTGGCATGCAAACGGGAAAAGGTGTGCTATGGTGGCATGGTAACTGTAAAAGGTGTGCTCTGGTGGCTTCCTTTCGGTAAAATGTGTGCTCTGGTGGCATGCTAGCGATACAAGATGTGCTCCGGTGGCATGCTAACGGGAAAAGGTGTGCTCCGGTGGCATGCTAACAGGGAAAGGTGTGCTCCGGTGGCATGCTAACGGGAGAAGGTGTGCTACTGTGGCATGCTAACAAGAAAAGGTGTGCTACAGTGGCATGCTAACTGGAAAAGGTGTGCTATGATGGCATGCTAACGGGAGAAGGTGTGCTCCAGTGGCATGCTAACAGGAGAAAATGTGCTCCGGGGGCATGCTAACGGGAAAATGTGTGCTCCGGTTGCATGCTAACGGGAAAAGGTGTGCTCCGGTGACATGCTAGCGGGAAAAGGTGTGCACCGGTGGCATGCTAATGGAAAAAGGTGTGCTACAGCGGCATACTAATGGGAAAAGGTGTAATACTGTGGCATGCTCATGGTAAAGGTGTGCTCTGGTGGCATGCTGATGGTAAAAGGTGTGCTCCAGTGGCATACTAACGGTAAAAGGTGTGCTCCGGTGGCATGTTAACGGTAAAAGGTTTTCTCCGTTGGCATGCTAACGGTAAAAGGTGTGCTACGGTGGCATGCTAACGATACAAGGTGTGCTCTGGTGGCATGCTAACAGGAAAAGGTGTGCTCCGGTGGCATGCTAACACGGAAAGGTGTGCTCCGTTCGCATGCTAACGTAAGAAAGTGTGCTACAATGGCATGCTAACGAGAAGAGGTGCGCTACGGTGGCATGCAAACGGGAAAAGGTGTGCTATGGTGGCATGCTAACGGTAAAACGTGTGCTCTGCTGGCTTCCTTTCGGTAAAATGTGTGCTCTGGTGGCATGCTAGCGATACAAGATGTGCTCCGGTGGCATGCTAATGGGAAAAGGTGTGCTCCGGTGGCATGCTAACAGGGAAAGGTGTGCTCCGGTGGCATGCTAACGGAAGAAGGTGTGCTACTGTGGCATGCTAACAAGAAAAGGTGTGCTACAGTGGCATGCTAACTGGAAAAGGTGTGCTATGATGGCATGCTAATGGTAAAATGTGTGCTATGGTGGCATGCTAACGGTAAAAGGTGTGCAACGGTGGCATGATAACGGTAAAAGGTGTGCTCCGGTGGCATGCTAACGGGAAAAGGTGTGCAACGGTGGCATGCTAACAGGAAAAGGTGTGCTCCGGTGGCATGCTAACGGGAAAAGGTGTGCTCCGGTGGCATGCTAACGGGAAAAGGTGTGCTCCGGTGGCATGCTAACGGAAAAAGGTGTGCTCCGGTGGCATGCTGATGGTAAAAGGTGTGCTCCGGCGGCATGCTAACGGTAAAAGGTGTTCTCCGTTGGCATGCTAACAGTTAAACGTGTGCTCAGGTGGCACGCTAACGATGCAAGGTGTGATCTTGTGGCATGCTAACGGGAAAAGGTGTACTCCGGTGGAATGCTGACAGGGAAAGTTGTGCTCCGGCGGCATGCTAACGTGAGAAGGTGTGCTACTGTAGCATGCTAACGGGAAAAGGTGTGCTCCAGTGGCATGCTAAAGGTAAAGGTATGCTCTGGTGGCATGCTAACGGGAAAAGGTGTGGTACTGTGGCATGCTAACGGGAATAGGTGTGCTACGGTGGCATGCTAAAGGGAAAAGATGTTCTCCAGTGGATGCTAACCGGGAAAGGTGTGTTCCGGTGGCATGCTAATGGGAGAAGGTGTGCTCCGGTGGCATGCTAACAGGAGAAAATGTGCTCCGGGGGCATGCTAATGGGAAAATGTGTGCTCCGGTGGCATGCTGATGGTAAAAGGAGTGCTCCAGTGGCTTACTAATGGTGAAAGGTGTGCTCCGATGGCATGTTAACGGTAAGAGGTGTTCTCCGCTGGCATGCTAACGGTAAAAGGTGTGCTACGGTGGCATGCTAACGATACAAGGTGTGCTCCGGTGGCAAGATAATGGAAAAAGGTGTGCTCCGGTGGCATGCAAACACGGAAAGGTGTGCTCCGGTGGCATGCTAACGTGAGAAAGTGTGCTACGGTGGCATGCTAACGAGAAGAGGTGCGCTATGGTGGCATGCTAACGGGAAGAGGTGTGCTATGGCGGCATGCTAACAGTAAAAGGTGTGCTCCTGTGGCTTGCTTTCGGTAAAAGGTGTGATCCGGTGGCATGCTAACGATACAAGATGTGCTCCGGTGGCATGCTAACGGGAAAAGGTGTGCTCTGGTGGCATGCTAACGGGAAAAGGGGTGCTCTGGTGGCATGCTAACGGTAAAAGGTGTGCTCCAGTGGCATGCTAGCGGTAAAAGGTGTGCTCCGGTGGCATGCTAACTAAAAAAGTTATGCTCCAGTGGCATGATATTGCGAAAAGGTGTGCAACGGTGGAATGCTAACGGCAGAAGGTGTGCTCCGGTGGGAACAATGGGAAAAGGTGTGCTCCAGTGGCATTCTAACGGGAAAATGTGTGCAACGGTGGCATGCTAACGGAAAAAGGTGTGCAATGGAGGCATGCTAACGGTAAAAGGTGCGCTCCAGTGGCATGCTAGTGGTAAAAGGTATGCTCCGGTGTCATGCTAATGGAAAAAGGTATGCTCCAGTGGCATGATATTGGGAAAAGGTGTGCAACGGTGGCATGCTAACGGCAGAAGGTGTGCTCCGGTGGAAACAATGGGAAAAGGTGTGCTCCGGTGGCATGCTAACGGGAAAATGTGTGCAATGGTGGCATGCTAACGGAAAAAGGTGTGCAATGGTGGCATGCTAACAGTAAAAGGTGTGCTCCAGTGGCATGCTAATGGGAAAAGGTATGCTCCGGGGGTATGATAACAGGAAAAGGTGTCCAACGGTGGCATGCTAACAGGAGAAGGTGTGCTCCGGTGGCAACAACTGGAAAAGGTGTGCTCCGGTGGCATGCTAACGAGAAAAGGTGTGCAACAGTGGCATGCTAACGGGAAAAGGTGAGCAATGGTGGCATGCTAACGATACAAGATGTGCTCCGGTGGCATGCTAATGGGAAAAGGTGTGCTCCAGTGGCATGCTAACAGGGAAAGGTGTGCTCCGGTGGCATGCTAAAGGGAGAATGTGTGCTACTGTGGCATGCTAACAAGAAAAAGTGTGCTACAGTGGCATGCTAACGGGAAAAGGTGTGTTATGGTGGCTTGCTAACTGTAAAAGGTGTGCAATGGTGGTATGATAACGAAAAAGGTGTGCTCCGGTGGCATGCTAAAGGGAAAAGGTGTTCTCCAGTGGATGCTAACGGGGAAAGGTGTGTTCCGGTGGCATGCTAACGGGAGAAGGTGTGCTCCGGGGGCATGCTAACGGAAAATGTGTGCTCCGGTTGCATGCTAATGGGAGAAGGTGTGCTCCGGTGGCATGCTAACAGGAGAAAATGTGCTCCGGGGGCATGCTAACGGGAAAATGTGTGCTCCGGTGGCATGCTGATGGTAAAAGGTGTGCTCCAGTGGCTTACTAATGGTAAAAGGTGTGCTCCGATGGCATGTTAACGGTAAGAGGTGTTCTCCGCTGGCATGCTAACGGTAAAAGGTGTGCTACGGTGGCATGCTAACGATACAAGGTGTGCTCCGGTGGCAAGATAACGGAAAAAGGTGTGCTCCGGTGGCATGCAAACACGGAAAGGTGTGCTCCGGTGGCATGCTAACGTGAGAAAGTGTGCTACGGTGGCATGCTAATGAGAAGAGGTGCGCTATGGTGGCATGCTAACGGGAAGAGGTGTGCTATGGTGGCATGCTAACAGTAAAAGGTGTGCTCCTGTGGCTTGCTTTCGGTAAAAGGTGAGCTCCGGTGGCATGCTAACGATACAAGATGTGCTCCGGTGGCATGCTAACGGGAAAAGGTGTGCTCTGGTGGCATGCTAACAGGGAAAGGTGTGCTCCGGTGGCATGCTAACGGAAGAAGGTGTCCTACTGTGGCATGCTAACAAGAAAAGGTGTGCTACAGTGGTATGCTAACGGGAAAAGGTGTGCTATGGTGGCATGCTAATGGGAAAAGGTGTGCTATCGTGGCAAGCTAACGGTAAAAGGTGTGCAACGGTGGCATGAAAACGGAAAAAGGTGTGCTCCGGTGGCATGCAAACGGGAAAAGCAGTGCAACGGTGGCATGCTAACAGGAAAAGGTGTGCTCCGGTGGCATGCTAACGGGAAAAGGTGTTCTCCGGTGGCATGCTAACGGAAAAAGGTGTGCTCCGGTGGCATGCTGATGGTAAAAGGTGTGCTCCGGCGGCATGCTAACGGTAAAAGGTGTTCTCCGTTGGCATGCTAACAGTTAAACGTGTGCTCAGGTGGCATGCTAACGATACAAGGTGTGCTCTTGTGGCATGCTAACGGGAAAAGGTGTACTCCGGTGGAATGCTGACAGGGAAAGTTGTGCTCCGGCGGCATGCTAACGTGAGAAGGTGTGCTACTGTAGCATGCTAACGGGAAAAGGTGTGCTCCAGTGGCATGCTAAAGGTAAAGGTGTGCTCTGGTGGCATGCTAACGGGAAAAGGTGTGGTACTGTGGCATGCTAACGGGAATAGATGTGCTACGGTGGCATGCTAAAGGGAAAAGGTGTTCTCCAGTGGATGCTAACGGGGAAAGGTGTGTTCCGGTGGCATGCTAACGGGAAAAGGTGTGCTACAGCGGCATACTAATGGGAAAAGGTGTAATACTGTGGCATGCTCATGGTAAAGGTGTGCTCTGGTGGCATGCTGATGGTAAAAGGTGTGCTCCAGTGGCATACTAACGGTAAAAGGTGTGCTCCGGTGGCATGTTAACGGTAAAAGGTTTTCTCCGTTGGCATGCTAACGGTAAAAGGTGTGCTACGGTGGCATGCTAACGATACAAGGTGTGCTCTGGTGGCATGCTAACAGGAAAAGGTGTGCTCCGGTGGCATGCTAACACGGAAAGGTGTGCTCCGTTCGCATGCTAACGTAAGAAAGTGTGCTACAATGGCATGCTAACGAGAAGAGGTGCGCTACGGTGGCATGCAAACGGGAAAAGGTGTGCTATGGTGGCATGCTAACGGTAAAACGTGTGCTCTGCTGGCTTCCTTTCGGTAAAATGTGTGCTCTGGTGGCATGCTAGCGATACAAGATGTGCTCCGGTGGCATGCTAATGGGAAAAGGTGTGCTCCGGTGGCATGCTAACAGGGAAAGGTGTGCTCCGGTGGCATGCTAACGGAAGAAGGTGTGCTACTGTGGCATGCTAACAAGAAAAGGTGTGCTACAGTGGCATGCTAACTGGAAAAGGTGTGCTATGATGGCATGCTAATGGTAAAATGTGTGCTATGGTGGCATGCTAACGGTAAAAGGTGTGCAACGGTGGCATGATAACGGTAAAAGGTGTGCTCCGGTGGCATGCTAACGGGAAAAGGTGTGCAACGGTGGCATGCTAACAGGAAAAGGTGTGCTCCGGTGGCATGCTAACGGGAAAAGGTGTGCTCCGGTGGCATGCTAACGGGAAAAGGTGTGCTCCGGTGGCATGCTAACGGAAAAAGGTGTGCTCCGGTGGCATGCTGATGGTAAAAGGTGTGCTCCGGCGGCATGCTAACGGTAAAAGGTGTTCTCCGTTGGCATGCTAACAGTTAAACGTGTGCTCAGGTGGCACGCTAACGATGCAAGGTGTGATCTTGTGGCATGCTAACGGGAAAAGGTGTACTCCGGTGGAATGCTGACAGGGAAAGTTGTGCTCCGGCGGCATGCTAACGTGAGAAGGTGTGCTACTGTAGCATGCTAACGGGAAAAGGTGTGCTCCAGTGGCATGCTAAAGGTAAAGGTATGCTCTGGTGGCATGCTAACGGGAAAAGGTGTGGTACTGTGGCATGCTAACGGGAATAGGTGTGCTACGGTGGCATGCTAAAGGGAAAAGATGTTCTCCAGTGGATGCTAACCGGGAAAGGTGTGTTCCGGTGGCATGCTAATGGGAGAAGGTGTGCTCCGGTGGCATGCTAACAGGAGAAAATGTGCTCCGGGGGCATGCTAATGGGAAAATGTGTGCTCCGGTGGCATGCTGATGGTAAAAGGAGTGCTCCAGTGGCTTACTAATGGTGAAAGGTGTGCTCCGATGGCATGTTAACGGTAAGAGGTGTTCTCCGCTGGCATGCTAACGGTAAAAGGTGTGCTACGGTGGCATGCTAACGATACAAGGTGTGCTCCGGTGGCAAGATAATGGAAAAAGGTGTGCTCCGGTGGCATGCAAACACGGAAAGGTGTGCTCCGGTGGCATGCTAACGTGAGAAAGTGTGCTACGGTGGCATGCTAACGAGAAGAGGTGCGCTATGGTGGCATGCTAACGGGAAGAGGTGTGCTATGGCGGCATGCTAACAGTAAAAGGTGTGCTCCTGTGGCTTGCTTTCGGTAAAAGGTGTGATCCGGTGGCATGCTAACGATACAAGATGTGCTCCGGTGGCATGCTAACGGGAAAAGGTGTGCTCTGGTGGCATGCTAACGGGAAAAGGGGTGCTCTGGTGGCATGCTAACGGTAAAAGGTGTGCTCCAGTGGCATGCTAGCGGTAAAAGGTGTGCTCCGGTGGCATGCTAACTAAAAAAGTTATGCTCCAGTGGCATGATATTGCGAAAAGGTGTGCAACGGTGGAATGCTAACGGCAGAAGGTGTGCTCCGGTGGGAACAATGGGAAAAGGTGTGCTCCAGTGGCATTCTAACGGGAAAATGTGTGCAACGGTGGCATGCTAACGGAAAAAGGTGTGCAATGGAGGCATGCTAACGGTAAAAGGTGCGCTCCAGTGGCATGCTAGTGGTAAAAGGTATGCTCCGGTGTCATGCTAATGGAAAAAGGTATGCTCCAGTGGCATGATATTGGGAAAAGGTGTGCAACGGTGGCATGCTAACGGCAGAAGGTGTGCTCCGGTGGAAACAATGGGAAAAGGTGTGCTCCGGTGGCATGCTAACGGGAAAATGTGTGCAATGGTGGCATGCTAACGGAAAAAGGTGTGCAATGGTGGCATGCTAACAGTAAAAGGTGTGCTCCAGTGGCATGCTAATGGGAAAAGGTATGCTCCGGGGGTATGATAACAGGAAAAGGTGTCCAACGGTGGCATGCTAACAGGAGAAGGTGTGCTCCGGTGGCAACAACTGGAAAAGGTGTGCTCCGGTGGCATGCTAACGAGAAAAGGTGTGCAACAGTGGCATGCTAACGGGAAAAGGTGAGCAATGGTGGCATGCTAACGATACAAGATGTGCTCCGGTGGCATGCTAATGGGAAAAGGTGTGCTCCAGTGGCATGCTAACAGGGAAAGGTGTGCTCCGGTGGCATGCTAAAGGGAGAATGTGTGCTACTGTGGCATGCTAACAAGAAAAAGTGTGCTACAGTGGCATGCTAACGGGAAAAGGTGTGTTATGGTGGCTTGCTAACTGTAAAAGGTGTGCAATGGTGGTATGATAACGAAAAAGGTGTGCTCCGGTGGCATGCTAAAGGGAAAAGGTGTTCTCCAGTGGATGCTAACGGGGAAAGGTGTGTTCCGGTGGCATGCTAACGGGAGAAGGTGTGCTCCGGGGGCATGCTAACGGAAAATGTGTGCTCCGGTTGCATGCTAATGGGAGAAGGTGTGCTCCGGTGGCATGCTAACAGGAGAAAATGTGCTCCGGGGGCATGCTAACGGGAAAATGTGTGCTCCGGTGGCATGCTGATGGTAAAAGGTGTGCTCCAGTGGCTTACTAATGGTAAAAGGTGTGCTCCGATGGCATGTTAACGGTAAGAGGTGTTCTCCGCTGGCATGCTAACGGTAAAAGGTGTGCTACGGTGGCATGCTAACGATACAAGGTGTGCTCCGGTGGCAAGATAACGGAAAAAGGTGTGCTCCGGTGGCATGCAAACACGGAAAGGTGTGCTCCGGTGGCATGCTAACGTGAGAAAGTGTGCTACGGTGGCATGCTAATGAGAAGAGGTGCGCTATGGTGGCATGCTAACGGGAAGAGGTGTGCTATGGTGGCATGCTAACAGTAAAAGGTGTGCTCCTGTGGCTTGCTTTCGGTAAAAGGTGAGCTCCGGTGGCATGCTAACGATACAAGATGTGCTCCGGTGGCATGCTAACGGGAAAAGGTGTGCTCTGGTGGCATGCTAACAGGGAAAGGTGTGCTCCGGTGGCATGCTAACGGAAGAAGGTGTCCTACTGTGGCATGCTAACAAGAAAAGGTGTGCTACAGTGGTATGCTAACGGGAAAAGGTGTGCTATGGTGGCATGCTAATGGGAAAAGGTGTGCTATCGTGGCAAGCTAACGGTAAAAGGTGTGCAACGGTGGCATGAAAACGGAAAAAGGTGTGCTCCGGTGGCATGCAAACGGGAAAAGCAGTGCAACGGTGGCATGCTAACAGGAAAAGGTGTGCTCCGGTGGCATGCTAACGGGAAAAGGTGTTCTCCGGTGGCATGCTAACGGAAAAAGGTGTGCTCCGGTGGCATGCTGATGGTAAAAGGTGTGCTCCGGCGGCATGCTAACGGTAAAAGGTGTTCTCCGTTGGCATGCTAACAGTTAAACGTGTGCTCAGGTGGCATGCTAACGATACAAGGTGTGCTCTTGTGGCATGCTAACGGGAAAAGGTGTACTCCGGTGGAATGCTGACAGGGAAAGTTGTGCTCCGGCGGCATGCTAACGTGAGAAGGTGTGCTACTGTAGCATGCTAACGGGAAAAGGTGTGCTCCAGTGGCATGCTAAAGGTAAAGGTGTGCTCTGGTGGCATGCTAACGGGAAAAGGTGTGGTACTGTGGCATGCTAACGGGAATAGATGTGCTACGGTGGCATGCTAAAGGGAAAAGGTGTTCTCCAGTGGATGCTAACGGGGAAAGGTGTGTTCCGGTGGCATGCTAATGGGAGAAGGTGTGCTCCGGTGGCATGCTAACAGGAGAAAATGTGCTCCGGGGGCATGCTAACGGGAAAATGTGTGCTCCGGTGGCATGCTGATGGTAAAAGGTGTGCTCTAGTGGCTTACTAATGGTAAAAGGTGTGCTCCGGTGGCATGTTAACGGTAAGAGGTGTTCTCCGTTGGCATGCTAACGGTAAAAGGTGTGCTACGGTGGCATGCTAACGATACAAGGTGTGCTCCGGTGGCAAGATAACGGAAAAAGGTGTGCTCGGGTGGCATGCAAACACGGAAAGGTGTGCTCCGGTGGCATGCTAACATGAGAAAGTGTGCTACGGTGGCATGCTAACGAGAAGAGGTGCGCTATGGTGGCATGCTAACGGGAAGAGGTGTGCTATGGTGGCATGCTAACAGTAAAAGGTGTGCTCCTGTGGCTTGCTTTCGGTAAAAGGTGTGCTCCGGTGGCATGCTAACGATACAAGATGTGCTCCGGTGGCATGCTAACGGGAAAAGGTGTGCTCCGGTGGCATGCTAACAGGGAAAGGGGTGCTCCGGTGGCATGCTAACGGGAGAAGGTGTCCTACTGTGGCATGCTAACAAGAAAAGGTGTGCTACAGTGGTATGCTAACGGGAAAAGGTGTGCTATCGTGGCAAGCTAACGGTAAAAGGTGTGCAACGGTGGCATGCTAACGGGAAAAGGTGTGCAACGGTGGCATGCTAACAGGAAAAGGTGTGCTCCGGTGGCATGCTAACGGGAAAAGGTGTGCTCCGGTGGCATGCTAACGGAAAAAAGTGTGCTCAGGTGGCATGCTAACGGGAAAAGCTGTGCTCCGGTGGCATGCCAATGGAAAAAGGTATGCTACGGTGGAGTGCTAATGGGAGAAGTTGTGCTCTGGTGGTATGCTAACGGTAAAAGGTGTGCTCCAGTGGCATGCTAGCGGTAAAAGGTATGCTCCGGTGGCATGCTAACGGAAAAAGGTATGCTCCAGTGGCATGATATTGGGAAAAGGTGTGCAACGGTGGCATGCTAACGGCAGAAGGTGTGCTCTGGTGGGAACAATGGGAAAAGGTGTGCTCCGGTGGCATGCTAACGGGAAAATGTGTGCAACGGTGGCATGCTAACGGAAAAAGGTGTGCAATGGTGGAATGCTAACGGTAAAAGGTGTGCTCCAGTGGCATGGTAATGGGAAAAGGTATGCTCCGGGGGTATGATAACGGGAAAAGGTGTCCAACGGTGGCATGCTAACAGGAGAAGGTGTGCTCCGGTGGCAACAACTGGAAAAGGTGTGCTCCGGTGGCATGCTAACGAGAAAAGGTGTGCAACAGTGGCATGCTAACTGGAAAAGGTGAGCAATGGTGGCATGCTAACGATACAAGATGTGCTCCGGTGGCATGCTAATGGGAAAAGGTGTGCTCCAGTGGCATGCTAACAGGGAAAGGTGTGCTCCGGTGGCATGCTAAAGGGAGAATGTGTGCTACTGTGGCATGCTAACAAGAAAAAGTGTGCTACAGTGGCATGCTAACGGGAAAAGGTGTGCTATGGTGGCTTGCTAACTGTAAAAGGTGTGCAATGGTGGTATGATAACGAAAAAGGTGTGCTCCGGTGGCATGCTAAAGGGAAAAGGTGTTCTCCAGTGGATGCTAACGGGGAAAGGTGTGTTCCGGTGGCATGCTAACGGGAGAAGGTGTGCTCCGGGGGCATGCTAACGGGAAAATGTGTGCTCCGGTTGCATGCTAATGGGAAAAGGTGTGCTCCGGTGACATGCTAGCGGGAAAAGGTGTGCACAGGTGGCATGCTAATGGAAAAAGGTGTACTACAGCTGCATACTAATGGGAAAAGGTGTATTACTGTGGCATGCTCACGGTAAAGGTGTGCTCTGGTGGCATGCTGATGGTAAAAGGTGTGCTCCAGTGGCATACTAACGGTAAAAGGTGTGCGCAGGTGGCATGTTAACGGTAAAAGGTGTTCTCCGTTGGCATGCTAACGGTAAAGTTGTGCTTCGGTGGCATGCTAACGATACAAGGTGTGCTCCGGTGGCATGCTAACGGGAAAAGGTGTGCTCCGGTGGCATGCTAACACGGAAAGGTGTGCTCCGGTGGCATGCTAACGTGAGAAAGTGGCATGCTAACGAGAAGAGGTGCGCTACGGTGGCATGCTAACGGGAAAAGGGGTGCTCCGGTGGCATGCTAACGATACAAGGTGTGCTTCGGTGGCATGCTAACGGGAAAAGGTGTGCTCCGGTGGCATGCTAACACGGAAAGGTGTGCTCCGGTCGCATGCTAACGAGAAGAGGTGAGCTATGGTGGCATGCTAACGGAAAAGGTGTGCTATGGTGGCATGCTAACGGTAAAAGGTGTGCTCCGGTGGCTTGCTTTCGGTTAAACGTGTGCTCCGGTGGCATGCTAGTGATACAAGATGTGCTCCGGTGGCATGCTAATGGGAAAATGTGTGCTCCGGTGGCATGCTAACAGGGAAAGGTGTGCTCCGGTGGCATGCTAACGGGAGAAGGTGTCCTACTGTGGCATGCTAACAAGAAAAGGTGTGCTACAGTGGCATGCTAACGGGAAAAGGTGTGCTATGGTGGCATGCTAATGGGAAAAGGTGTGCTATCGTGGCATGCTAACGGTAAAAGGTGTGCAACGGTGGCATGATAACGGAAAAAGGTGTGCTCCGGTGGCATGCTAACGGGAAAAGGTGTGCTCCGGTGGCATGCTAACGGAAAAAAGGATGCTCCTGTGGCATGCTAACGGGAAAATCTGTGCTCCGGTGGCATGCCAATGGAAAAAGGTATGCTACGGTGGAATGCTAATGGGAGAAGGTGTGCTCTGGTGGCATGCTAACGGTAAAAGGTGTGCTCCAGTGGCATGCTAGCGGTAAAAGGTGTGCTCTGGTGGCATGCTAACGGAAAAAGGTATGCTCCAGTGCCATGATATTGGGAAAAGGTGTGCAACGGTGGAATGCTAACGGCAGAAGGTGTGCTGCGGTGGGAACAATGGGAAAAGGTGTGCTCCGTTGGCATGCTAACGGGAAAATGTGTGCAATGGAGGCATGCTAACGGTAAAAAGTGTGCTCCGGTGGCATGCTAACGGGAAAAGGTATGCTCCGGTGGTATGATAGCGGGAAAAGGTGTGCAACGGTGGCATGCTAACAGGAGAATGTGTGCTTCGGTGGCAACAACGGGAAAAGGTGTGCTGCGGTGGCATGCTAACGGGAAAAGGTGTGCAATGGTGGCATGCTAACGGTAAAAGGTGTGTTCCGGTGGCATGCTAACGTGAAAAGGTGTGTTCCGGTAGCATGCTAACGATACAAGATGTGCTCCGGTGGAATGCTAATGGGAAAAGGTGTGCTCCGGTGGTATGCTAACAGGGAAAGGTGTGCTCCGGTGGCATGCTAACGGGAGAAGGTGTGCTACTGTGGCATGCTAACAATAGAAGGTGTGATACAGTGGCATGCTAACGGGAAAATGTGTGCTATGGTGGCTTGCTAACGGGAAAAGGTGAGCTATGGTGGCATGCTAACTGTAAAAGGTGTGCAATGGTGGCATGATAACGGAAAAAGGTGTGCTACGGTGGCATGCTAAAGGGAAAGGGTGTTCTCCAGTGGATGCTAACGGGGAAAGGTGTGTTCCGATGGCATGCTAACGGGAGAAGGTGTGCTCCGGTGGCATGCTAACTGGAGAAAATGTGCTCCGGGGGCATGCTAACGGGAAAATGTGTGCTCCGGTTGCATGCTAACGGGAAAAGGTGTGCTCCGGTGACATGCTAGCGGGAAAAGGTGTGCACCGGTGGCATGCTAATGGTAAAAGGTGTGCTACAGCGGCATACTAATGGGAAAAGGTGTAATACTGTGGCATGCTCATGGTAAAGGTGTGCTCTGGTGGCATGCTGATGGTAAAAGCTGTGCTCCAGTGTCACACTAACGGTGAAAGGTGTGCTCCGGTGGCATGTTAACGGTAAGAGGTGTTCTCTGTTGGCACTCTAACGGTAAAAGGTGTGCTACGGTGGCATGCTAACGATACAAGGTGTGCTCCGGTGGCATGCTAACGGGAAGAGGTGTGCTTCGGTGGCATGCTAACACGGAAAGGTGTGCTCCGGTGGCATGCTAACGAGAAGAGGTGCGCTACGGTGGCATGCTAACGGGAAAAGGTGTGCTCCGGTGGCATGCTAACGATACAAGGTGTGCTCCGATGGCATGCTAACGGGAAAAGGTGTGCTCCGGTGACATGCTAACACGCAAAGGTGTGCTCCGGTCGCATGCTAACGTAAGAAAGTGTGCTACAATGGCATGCTAATGGGAAAAGTTGTGCTCCGGTGGCATGCTAACGGAAAAAAGTGTGCTCCTGTGGCATGCTAACGGGAAAAGCTGTGCTCCGGTGGCATGCCAATGGAAAAAGGTTTGCTACGGTGGAATGGTAATGGGAAAAGGTGTGCGCTGGTGGCATGCTAACGGTAAAAGGTGTGCTCCAGTGGCATGCTAGCGGTAAAAGGTGAAATCCGGTGGCTTGCTCACGGAAATAGGTATGCTACAGTGGCATGATATTGGGAAAAGGTGTCCAACGGTGGCATGCTAACGGCATAAGGTGTGCTCCGGTGGGAACAATGGGAAAAGGTGTGCTCCGGTGGCATGCTAATGGGAAAATGAGTGCAACGGTGGAATGCTAACGGAAAAAGGTGTGTAATGGAGGCATGCTAACGGTAAAAGGTGTGCTCCGGTGGCATGCTAAAGGGAAGAGGTATGCTCTGGTGGTATGATAGCGGGAAAAGGTGTGCAACGGTGGCATGCTAACAGGAGAAGGTGTGCTTCGCTGGCAACAACGGGAAAAGGTGTGCTCCGGTGGCATGCTAACGAGAAAAGGTGTGCAACGGTGGCATGTTAACGGTAAAAGGTGTGTTCCCGTGGCATGCTAACGTGAAAAGGTGTGTTCCGGTGGCATGCTAACGATACAAGATGTGCTCCGGTGGCATGCTAATGGGAAAAGGTGTGCTCCGGTGGTATGCTAACAGGGAAAGGTGTGCTCCGGTGGCATGCTAACGGGAGAATGTGTGCTACTGTGGCATGCTAACAATAAAAGGTGTGCTACAGTGGCATGCTAACTGGAAAATGTGTGCTATGGTGGCTTGCTAACGGGAAAAGGTGAGCTATGGTGGCATGCTAACTGTAAAAGGTGTGCAATGGTGGCATGATAACGGAAAAAGGTGTGCTCTGGTGGCATGCTAACGGGAAAAGCTGTGCTCCGGTGGCATGCCAATGGAAAAAGGTATGTTATGGTGGAATGCTAATAGGAGAAGGTGTGCTCCGGTGGCATGCTAACTGTAAAAGGTGTGCTCCAGTGGCATGCTAGCGGTAAAAGGTGTGCTCCGGTGTCATGCTAATGGAAATAGGTATGCTCCAGTGGCATGATATTGGGAAAAGGTGTGCAACGGTGGCATGCTAACGGCAGAAGGTGTGCTCCGGTGGGAACAATGGGAAAAGGTGTGCTCCGGTGGCATGCTAACGGGAAAATGTGTGCAACGGTGGAATGCTAACGGAAAAATGTGTGCAATGGAGGCATGCTAACGGTAAAAGGTGTGCTCCGGTGGCATGCTAACGGGAAGAGGTATGCTCCGGTGGTATGATAGCGGGAAAAGGTGTGCAACGGTGGCATGCTAACAGGAGAAGGTGTGCTTCGGTGGCAACAATGGGAAAAGGTGTGCTCCGGTGGCATGCTAACGTGAAAAGGTGTGTTCCGGTGGCATGCTAACGATACAAGATGTGCTCCGGTGGCATGCTAATGGGAAAAGGTGTGCTCCGGTGGTATGCTAACAGGGAAATGTGTGCTCCGGTGGCATGCTAACGGGAGAATGTGTGCTACTGTGGCATGCTAACATTAAAAGGTGTGCAACAGTGGCATGCTAACTGGAAAATGTGTGCTATGGTGGCTTGCTAACTGGAAAAGGTGAGCTATGGTGGCATGTTAACTGTAAAAGGTGGGCAATGGTGGCATGATAACGGAAAAAGGTGTGCTCCGGTGGCATGCTAAAGGGAAAAGGTGTTCTCCAGTGGATGCTAACGGGGAAAGGTGTGTTCCGAGGGCATGCTAACGGGAGAAGGCGTGCTCCGGTGGCATGCTAACAGGAGAAAATGTGCTCCGGGGGCATGCTAACGGGAAAAGGTGTGCTCCGGTGACATGTTAGCGGGAAAAGGTGTGCACCGGTGGCATGCTAATGGAAAAAGGTGTGCTACAGCGGCATACTAATGGAAAAAGGTGTAATACTGTGGCATGCTCACGGTAAAGGTGTGCTCTGGTGGCATGCTGATGGTAAAAGGTGTGCTCCAGTGGCACACTAACGGTAAAAGGTGTGCTCCGGTGGCATGTTAACGGTAAGAGGTTTTCTCCGTTGGCATTCTAACGGTAAAAGGTGTGCTACGTTGGCATGCTAACGATACAAGGTGTGCTCCGGTGTCATGCTAACGGGAAAAGGTGTGCTCCGGTGGCATGCTAACATGGAAAGGTGTGCTCCGGTGGCATGCTAATGTGAGAAAGTGTGCTACGGTGGCATGCCAACGAGAAGAGGTGCGCTTCGGTGGCATGCTAAAGGGAAAAGGTGTGCTCCGGTGGCATGCTAACGATAGAAGGTGTGCTCCGGTGGCATGCTAA
Source organism: Phyllobates terribilis (assembly GCF_046119375.1). Lineage (NCBI taxonomy): Eukaryota > Metazoa > Chordata > Amphibia > Anura > Dendrobatidae > Phyllobates > Phyllobates terribilis. The sequence goes on from NW_027363635.1 coordinate 305,183, forward strand.
CGGGAAAAGGTGTGCTCCGGTGACATGCTAACACGCAAAGGTATGCTCCGGTCGCATGCTAACGTAAGAAAGTGTGCTACAATGGCATGCTAATGAGAAGATGTGCGCTACGGTGGCATGCAAACGGGAAAAGGTGTGCTATGGTGGCCTGCTAATGTTAAAAGGTGTGCTCTGGTGGCTTCCTTTCGGTAAAATGTGTGCTCTGGTGGCATGCTAGCGATACAAGATATGCTCCGGTGGCATGCTAACGGGTAAAGTTGTGCTCCGGTGGCATGCTAACAGGGAAAGGTGTGCTCTGGTGGCATGCTAACGGGAGAAGGTGTGCTACTGTGGCATGCTAACAGGAAAAGGTGTGCTATGGTGGCATGCTAACGGTAAAAGGTGTGCAACGGTGGCATGATAACGGGAAAAGGTGTGCAACGGTGGCATGCTAACAGAAAAAGGTGTGCTCCGGTGGCATGCTAACGGGAAAAGGTGTGCTCCGGTGGTATGCTAACGGGAAAAGGTGTGCTACTGTGGCATGCTAAAGGGAAAAGGTGAACTCCGTTGGCATGCTAATGGGAAAACTGTGTGCTACAGTGGCATGCTAACGGTAAAGGTGTGCTCCGCTGGCATGCTAACGGGAAGATGGTGTGCTACGGTGACATGCTAACGGTAAAGGTGTGCTCCAGTGTCATGCTAACGCGAAAAGGTGTGCTCCGGTGGCATGCTGACGGGAGAAGGTGTCTTCCGGTGGCATGCTAATGGATAAAGGTGGGCGACAGTGGCATGCTAACGGTAAAGGTGTGCTCCGGTGGCATGCTAACGGGAAAAAGTGTGCTCCGGTGGCATGCTAACGGTAAAGGTGTGCTCCGGTGGCATGCTAACAGTAAAAGGTGTGCTCTGGTGGCATGCTAACAGTAAAAGGTGGGCTCCGGTGGCATGCTAATGGGAAAGGCAGGCTCCGGTGGCATGCTAATGGTTAAAGGTGTGCCCTGGTGGCATGCTAACGGAAAAAGGTGTGCTCCGGTGGCATGCTAAAGGGAAAAGGTGTTCTCCGGTGGCATGCTAACGATAGAAGGTGTGCTCCGGTGGCATGCTAACGGGAAAAGGTGTGCTCCGGTGACATGCTAACACGCAAAGGTATGCTCCGGTCGCATGCTAACGTAAGAAAGTGTGCTACAATGGCATGCTAATGAGAAGATGTGTGCTACGGTGGCATGCAAACGGGAAAAGGTGTGCTATGGTGGCATGCTAATGTTAAAAGGTGTGCTCTGGTGGCTTCCTTTCGGTAAAATGTGTGCTCTGGTGGCATGCTAGCGATACAAGATATGCTCCGGTGGCATGCTAACGGGAAAAGTTGTGCTCCGGTGGCATGCTAACAGGGAAAGGTGTGCTCTGGTGGCATGCTAACGGGAGAAGGTGTGCTACTGTGGCATGCTAACAGGAAAAGGTGTGCTATGGTGGCATGCTAACGGTAAAAGGTGTGCAACGGTGGCATGATAACGGAAAAAGGTGTGCTCCGGTGGCATGCTAACGGGAAAAGGTGTGCAACGGTGGCATGCTAACAGGAAAAGGTGTGCTCCGGTGGCATGCTAACGGGAAAAGGTGTGCTCCGGTGGTATGCTAACGGGAAAAGGTGTGCTACTGTGGCATGCTAAAGGGAAAAGGTGAACTCCGTTGGCATGCTAACGGGAAAACTGTGTGCTACAGTGGCATGCTAACGGTAAAGGTGTGCTCCGCTGGCATGCTAACGGGAAGATGGTGTGCTACGGTGACATGCTAACGGTAAAGGTGTGCTCCAGTGTCATGCTAACGCGAAAAGGGGGGCTCCGGTGGCATGCTGACGGGAGGAGGTGTCTTCCGGTGGCATGCTAATGGATAAAGGTGGGCTACAGTGGCATGCTAACGGTAAAGGTGTGCTCCGGTGGCATGCTAACGGGAAAAAGTGTGCTCCGGTTGCATGCTAACGGTAAAGGTGTGCTCCGGTGGCATGCTAACAGTAAAAGGTGTGCTCTGGTGGCATGCTAACAGTAAAAGGTGGGCTCCGGTGGCATGCTAATGGGAAAGGCAGGCTCCGGTGGCATGCTAATGGTTAAAGGTGTGCCCCGGTGGCATGCTAACGGAAAAAGGTGTGCTCCGGTGGCATGCTAACTGGGAAAGGTGTACTGCGGTGGCATGCTAACGGTAAAAGCGGGCTCCGGTGGCATGCTAATGATAAAACGTGTGCTATGGTGGCATGCTAGTGGGAAAAGGTGTGCCGTGGTGGCTTGCTAATAGTAAAGGTGTGCTCCGGTGGCATGCTAATGGTTAAAGGTGTGCTCCAGTGGCATGCTAACGGAAAAAGGTGTGCCCCGGTGGCATGCTAACGGAAAAACGTGTGCTACGGTGGCATGCTAACGGGGAAAGGTGTGCTGCGGTGGCATGCTAACGGTAAAAGCGGGCTCCGGTGGCATTCTAACGATAAAACGTGTGCTATGGTGGAATGCTAACGGGAAAAGGTGTGCTGCGGTGGCATGCTAATAGTAAAGGTGTGCTCCGGTGGCATACTAATGGTTAAAGGTGTGCTCCAGTGGCATGCTAACGGAAAAAGGAGTGCTCCGGTAGCATGCTAACGTTAAAGGTGTGCTCCGGTGGCATGCTAACGGTAAAAGGTGTGCTCCGGTAGCATGCTAGCGGTAAAAGTGTGCTCCGGTGGCATTCTAACGGTAAAAGGTGTGCTCCGGTGGCATGCTAAGGGTAAAAGGTGTGCTTTGGTAGCATGCTAACGGTAAAACGTGTGCTCCGGTGGCATGCTAACAGGAAAATGTGTGCTCCGCTGGCATGCTAATGGTAAAAGGTGAGCTCCTCCGGTGGCATGCTAAAGGTAAAACTTGTCCTCCGGTGGCATGCTAACAGTAAAGGTGTGCTCCGGTGGCATGCTAACGGGAAAAGGTGTGCTCCGGTGGCATGCTAACGGGAAAAGGTGTGCTACGGTGGCATGCTAACGGGAAAAGGTGTACTACGGTGACAAGCTAACGGTAAAGGTGTGCTCCAGTGTCATGCTAACGCGTAAAGTGTGCTCCGGTGGCATGCTGACGGGAGAAGTTGTCTTCCGGTGGCATGCTAATGGAAAGATGTGTCCTACGGTGGCATGCTAACGGGTAAAGATGGGCTACAGTGGCATGCTAACAGTAAAGGTGTGCTCCGGTGGCATGCTAACGGGAAAAGGTGTGTTCCGGTGGCATGCTAACGGAAAAGTTGTGCTCCGGTGGCATGCTAACAGTAAAAGGTGTGCTCTGGTGGCATGCTAACAGGAAAAAGTGTGCTCCGGTGGCATGCTAATGGGAAAGGCGGGCTCCGGTGGCATGCTAATGGTTAAAGGTGTGCCCCGTTGGCATGCTAACGGAAAAACGTGTGCTCCTGTGGCATGCTAACGGGGAAAGGTGTGCTGCGGTGGCATGCTAACGGTAAAGGCGGGCTCCGGTGGCATGCAAATGATAAAACGTGTGCTATCGTGGCATGCTAATGGGAAAAGGTGTGCTGCGGTGGCATGATAACGGTAAAGGTGTGCTCCGGTGGCATGCTAATGGTTAAAGGTGTGCTCCAGTGGCATGCTAATGGAAAAAGGTGTGCTCCGTTGGCATGCTAATGTTAAAGGTGTGCTCCGGTGGCATGCTAACGGGAAAAGGTGTACTACGGTGACAAGCTAACGGTAAAGGTGTGCTCCAGTGTCATGCTAACGCGAAAAGTGTGCTCCGGTGGCATGCTGACGGGAGAAGTTGTCTTCCGGTGGCATGCTAATGGAAAGAGGTGTCCTACGGTGGCATGTTAACGGGTAAAGATGGGCTACGGTGGCATGCTAACAGTAAAGGTGTGCTCCGGTGGCATGCTAACGGAAAAGTTGTGCTCCGGTGGCATGCTAACAGTAAAAGGTATGCTCTGGTGGCATGCTAACAGGAAAAAGTGTGCTCCGGTGGCATGCTAATGGGAAAGGCGGGCTCCGGTGGCATGCTAATGGTTAAAGGTGTGCCCCGTTGGCATGCTAACGGAAAAACGTGTGCTCCGGTGGCATGCTAACGGGGAAAGGTGTGCTGCGGTGGCATGCTAATGGTAAAGGCGGGCTCCGGTGGCATGCAAACGATAAAACGTGTGCTATCATGGCATGCTAACGGTAAAGGTGTGCTCCGGTGGCATGCTAATGGTTAAAGGTGTGCTCCAGTGGCATGCTAATGGAAAAAGGTGTGCTCCGGTGGCATGATAATGTTAAAGGTGTGCTCCTGTGGCATGCTAAAGGGAAAAGGTGTGCTCCAGTGGCATGCTAGTGGTAAAGGGTGTGCTCCGGTGGCATGCTAACGGTAAAGGTGTGCTCCGGTGGTATGCTAACAGGAAAAGGTGTGCTCCGGTGACATGCTAGTGGTAAAAGGTGTGCTCCGGTAGCATGCTAACGGTAAAAGGTGTGCTCCGGTGGCATGCTAAGGGGAAAAGCTGTGCTCTGGTGGCATGCTAATGGTAAAAGGTGTGCTCCGGTGGCATGCTAAGGGGAAAAGCTGTGCTCTGGTGGCATGCTAACGGTAAAAGGTATGCTCCGGTGGCATACTAACGGTAAAAGGTGAGCTCCGGTGGCATGCTAACGGGAAAAGATGTGCTCCGGTGGCATGCTAACGGGAAAATGTGTGCTACGGTGGCATGCTCATGGTAAAAGGTGTGCTCCGGTGGCATGCTAACGGAAAAAGTGTGCTACGGTGGCATGCTAACGGGAGAACATGTGGTTCGGTGGCATGCTAACTGGAAAAGGTGTGCTCCGGTGGCATGCTAATGGGAGAAGGTGTGCTTCAGTGGCATGCTAACAGGAAAAGGTGTGCTCCGGTGACATGCTAACGGGAGATGGTGTGCTACGATTACATGCTGACGGTAAAAGGTGTGCTCCGGTGGCTTGCCAACAAGAGAAGGTGTGCTACGGTGGCATGCTAACGGCAAAAGGTTTGCTCCAGTGGCATGCTAACTGAAAAAGGTGTGCTACGGTGGCATGCTAACGGGGAAAGGTGTGCTACGGTGGCATGCTAACGGTAAAGGTGTGCTCCGGTGGCATGTCAACGGGAAAAGGTGTGCTCCAATGGCATGCTAGCAAGAAAAGGTGTGCTCCGGTGGCATGCTAACGGTAAAGGTGTGCTTCGGTGACATGCTAACGGTGAAAGGTGTGCTCCCGTGGCATGCTAACGGGAAAAGGTGTGCTCCGCTGCCATGTCAATGGGAAAAGGGTGCTCCGATGGCATGCTAACGGGAAAAGGTGTGCTCCGGTGGCATGCTAATGGTAAAGGTGTGCTCCGGTGGCATGCTAACGGTCAAAGGTGTCCTCTGATGGCATGCTAACGGTAAAGGGTGTGCTCCGGTGGCATGCTAATGGTAAAGGTGTGCTTCGGTGGTATGCTAACAGGAAAAGGTGTGCTCCTGTGGCATGCTAACGGGGAAAGAAGTGCTCCGGTGGCATGCTAAACGGGAAAGGTGTCCTCCGTTGGCATGCTAAAGGGAGAAGGTGTGCTACAGTTGCATGCTAATGGGAAAAGGTGGGCTACAGTTGTATGCTAACGGGAAACAGTGTGCTACAGTTGCATGCTAACGGGAAAAGGTGTGCTACAGTTGCATGCTAATAGGAAAAGGTGGGCTACGGTGGCATGGTAACGGGAGAAGGAGTGCTCTGGTGGCATGCTAACGGTAAAACGTGTGCTCCAGTGGCATGCTAATGGTAAAGGTGTGCTCCGGTGGCATGCTAACGGGAAAAGGTGTGCTCCGGTGGGATGCTAACAGGGAAAGTTGTGCTCCGGTGGCATGCTAACGTGAGAAGGTGTGCTACTGTAGCATGCTAAAGGGAAAAGGTGTGCTCCGGTGGCATGCTAAAGGTAAAGGTGTGCTCTGGTGGCATGCTAACGGTAAAAGTTGTGCTCCGGTGGCATGTTAACGGTAAAAGGTGTTTTCCGTTGGCATGCTAACGGTAAAAGGTGTGATACAGTGTCATGCTTAACGATACAAGGTGTGCTCCGGTGGCATGCTAAACGGGAAAGGTGTCCTCCGTTGGCATGCTAAAGGGAGAAGGTGTGCTACAGTTGCATGCTAATGGGAAAAGGTGGGCTACAGTTGTATGCTAACGGGAAACAGTGTGCTACAGTTGCATGCTAACGGGAAAAGGTGTGCTACAGTTGCATGCTAATAGGAAAAGGTGGGCTACGGTGGCATGGTAACGGGAGAAGGAGTGCTCTGGTGGCATGCTAATGGTAAAACGTGTGCTCCGGTGGCATGCTAATGGTAAAGGTGTGCTCCGGTGGCATGCTAACGGGAAAAGGTGTGCTCCGGTGGGATGCTAACAGGGAAAGTTGTGCTCCGGTGGCATGCTAACGTGAGAAGGTGTGCTACTGTAGCATGCTAAAGGGAAAAGGTGTGCTCCGGTGGCATGCTAAAGGTAAAGGTGTGCTCTGGTGGCATGCTAACGGGAAAAGGTGTGGTACTGTGGCATGCTAACGGGAAAAGGTGTGCTACGGTGGCATGCTAAAGGGAAAAGGTGTTCTCCAGTGGATGATAATGGGGAAAGGTGTGTTCCGGTGGCATGCTAATGGGAGAAGGTGTGCTCCGGTGGCATGCTAACAGGAGAAAATGTGCTCCGGGGGCATGCTAACGGGAAAATGTGTGCTCCGATGGCATGCTAACAGGAAAAGGTGTGCTACGGTGACATGCTAGCGGGAAAAGATGTGCACCGGTGGCATGCTAAAGGAAAAAGGTGTGCTACAGCGGCATACTAACTGGAAAAGGTGTAATACTGTGGCATGCTCACGGTAAAGGTGTGCTCTGGTGGCATGCTGATGGTAAAAGGTGTGCTCCGGTGGCATACTAATGGTAAAAGTTGTGCTCCGGTGGCATGTTAACGGTAAAAGGTGTTTTCCGTTGGCATGCTAACGGTAAAAGGTGTGATACAGTGTCATGCTTAACGATACAAGGTGTGCTCCGGTGGCATGCTAACGGGAAAAGGTGTGCTCCAGTGGCATGCTAACACGGAAAGGTGTGATCCGGTGGCTTGCTAACGTGAGAAAGTGTGCTCCGGTGGCATGCTAACGAGAAGAGGAGCGCTACGGTGGCATGCTAACGGGAAAAGGTGTTCTCCGGTGGCATGCTAACGATACAAGGTGTGCTCCGGTGGCATGCTAACGGGAAAAGGGGTGCTCCGGTGGCATGCTAATACGGAAAGGTGTGCTCCGGTGGCATGCTAACGTGAGAAAGAGTGCTACGGTGGCATGCTAACGAGAAGAGGAGCGCTACGGTGGCATGCTAATGGGAAAAGGTGTGCCATGGTGGCATGCTAACAGTAAAAGGTGTGCTCCGGTGGCTTGCTTTTGGTAAAAGGTGTGCTCCGGTGGCATGCTAACGATACAAGATGTGCTCCGGTGGCATGCTAACGGGAAAAGGAGTAATACTGTGGCATGCTCACGGTAAAGGTGTGCTCTGGTGGCATGTTAATGGTAAAAGGTGTTCTCCGTTGGCATGCTAACGGTAAAAGGTGTGATACGTTGTCATGCTTAACGATACAAGGTGTGCTCCGGTGGCATGCTAACGGGAAAAGGTGTGCTCCAGTGGCATGCTAACAAGGAAAGGTGTGCTCCAGTGGCATGCTAACGTGGGAAAGTGTGCTACGGTGGCATGCTAACGAGAAGAGGAGCGCTACGGTGGCATGCTAACGGGAAAAGGTGTGCTCCGGTGGCATGCTAACGATACAAGGTGTGCTCCGGTGGCAAGATAACGGGAAAAGGTGTGCTCCGGTGGCATGCAAACACGGAAAGGTGTGCTCCGGTGGCATGCTAACGTGAGAAAGTGTGCTACGGTGGCATGCTAACGAGAAGAGGTGCGCTATGGTGGCATGCTAACGGGAAGAGGTGCGCTATGGTGGCATGCTAACAGTAAAAGGTGTGCTCCGGTGGCTTGCTTTCGGTAAAAGGTGTGCTCCGGTGGCTTGCTTTCAGTAAGAGGTGTGCTCCGGTGGCATGCTAACGATACAAGATGTGCTCCGGTGGCATGCTAACGGGAAAAGGTGTGCTCCGGTGGCATGCTAACAGGGAAAGGTGTGCTCCGGTGGCATACTAACGGTAAAAGGTGTGCTCCGGTGGCATGTTAACGGTAAAAGGTGTTCTCCGTTGGCATGCTAACGGTAAAAGGTGTGCTACGGTGGCATGCTAACGATACAAGGTGTGCTCTGGTGGCATGCTAACGGGAAAAGGTGTGCTCCGATGGCATGCTAACACGGAAAGGTGTGCTCCGGTGGCATGCTAACGTGAGAAAGTGTGCTACGGTGGCATGCTAATGAGAAGAGGTGCGCTACGGTGGCATGCTAACGGGAAAGGTGTGCTCCGGTGGCATGCTAACGATACAAGGTGTGCTCCGGTGGCATGCTAACGGGAAAAGGTGTGCTCCGGTGACATGCTAACACGGAAAGGTGTGCTCCGGTCGCATGCTAACGTAAGAAAGTGTGCTACAATGGCATGCTAACGAGAAGAGGTGCGCTACGGTGGCATGCAAACGGGAAAAGGTGTGCTATGGTGGCATGGTAACTGTAAAAGGTGTGCTCTGGTGGCTTCCTTTCGGTAAAATGTGTGCTCTGGTGGCATGCTAGCGATACAAGATGTGCTCCGGTGGCATGCTAACGGGAAAAGGTGTGCTCCGGTGGCATGCTAACAGGGAAAGGTGTGCTCCGGTGGCATGCTAACGGGAGAAGGTGTGCTACTGTGGCATGCTATCAAGAAAAGGTGTGCTACAGTGGCATGCTAACTGGAAAAGGTGTGCTATGATGGCATGCTAACGGGAGAAGGTGTGCTCCAGTGGCATGCTAACAGGAGAAAATGTGCTACGGGGGCATGCTAACGGGAAAATGTGTGCTCCGGTTGCATGCTAACGGGAAAAGGTGTGCTCCGGTGACATGCTAGCGGGAAAAGGGGTGCACCGGTGGCATGCTAATGGAAAAAGGTGTGCTACAGCGGCATACTAATGGGAAAAGGTGTAATACTGTGGCATGCTCATGGTAAAGGTGTGCTCTGGTGGCATGCTGATGGTAAAAGGTGTGCTCCAGTGGCATACTAACGGTAAAAGGTGTGCTCCGGTGGCATGTTAACGGTAAAAGGTTTTCTCCGTTGGCATGCTAACGGTAAAAGGTGTGCTACGGTGGCATGCTAACGATACAAGGTGTGCTCTGGTGGCATGCTAACAGGAAAAGGTGTGCTCCGGTGGCATGCTAACACGGAAAGGTGTGCTCCGTTCGCATGCTAACGTAAGAAAGTGTGCTACAATGGCATGCTAACGAGAAGAGGTGCGCTACGGTGGCATGCAAACGGGAAAAGGTGTGCTATGGTGGCATGCTAACGGTAAAACGTGTGCTCTGCTGGCTTCCTTTCGGTAAAATGTGTGCTCTGGTGGCATGCTAGCGATACAAGATGTGCTCCGGTGGCATGCTAATGGGAAAAGGTGTGCTCCGGTGGCATGCTAACAGGGAAAGGTGTGCTCTGGTGGCATGCTAACTGAAGAAGGTGTGCTACTGTGGCATGCTAACAAGAAAAGGTGTGCTACAGTGGCATGCTAACTGGAAAAGGTGTGCTATGATGGCATGCTAATGGTAAAATGTGTGCTATGGTGGCATGCTAACGGTAAAAGGTGTGCAACGGTGGCATGATAACGGTAAAAGGTGTGCTCCGGTGGCATGCTAACGGGAAAAGGTGTGCAACGGTGGCATGCTAACAGGAAAAGGTGTGCTCCGGTGGCATGCTAACGGGAAAAGGTGTGCTCCGGTGGCATGCTAACGGGAAAAGGTGTGCTCCGGTGGCATGCTAACGGAAAAAGGTGTGCTCCGGTGGCATGCTGATGGTAAAAGGTGTGCTCCGGCGGCATGCTAACGGTAAAAGGTGTTCTCCGTTGGCATGCTAACAGTTAAACGTGTGCTCAGGTGGCACGCTAACGATGCAAGGTGTGTTCTTGTGGCATGCTAACGGGAAAAGGTGTACTCCGGTGGAATGCTGACAGGGAAAGTTGTGCTCCGGTGGCATGCTAACGTGAGAAGGTGTGCTACTGTAGCATGCTAACGGGAAAAGGTGTGCTCCAGTGGCATGCTAAAGGTAAAGGTATGCTCTGGTGGCATGCTAACGGGAAAAGGTGTGGTACTGTGGCATGCTAACGGGAATAGGTGTGCTACGGTGGCATGCTAAAGGGAAAAGATGTTCTCCAGTGGATGCTAACCGGGAAAGGTGTGTTCCGGTGGCATGCTAATGGGAGAAGGTGTGCTCCGGTGGCATGCTAACAGGAGAAAATGTGCTCCGGGGGCATGCTAACGGGAAAATGTGTGCTCCGGTGGCATGCTGATGGTAAAAGGAGTGCTCCAGTGGCTTACTAATGGTAAAAGGTGTGCTCCGATGGCATGTTAACGGTAAGAGGTGTTCTCCGCTGGCATGCTAACGGTAAAAGGTGTGCTACGGTGGCATGCTAACGATGCAAGGTGTGCTCCTGTGGCAAGATAATGGAAAAAGGTGTGCTCCGGTGGCATGCAAACACGGAAAGGTGTGCTCCGGTGGCATGCTAACGTGAGAAAGTGTGCTACGGTGGCATGCTAACGAGAAGAGGTGCGCTATGGTGGCATGCTAACGGGAAGAGGTGTGCTATGGCGGCATGCTAACAGTAAAAGGTGTGCTCCTGTGGCTTGCTTTCGGTAAAAGGTGTGATCCGGTGGCATGCTAACGATACAAGATGTGCTCCGGTGGCATGCTAACGGGAAAAGGTGTGCTCTGGTGGCATGCTAACGGGAAAAGGGGTGCTCTGGTGGCATGCTAACGGTAAAAGGTGTGCTCCAGTGGCATGCTAGCGGTAAAAGGTGTGCTCCGGTGGCATGCTAACTAAAAAAGTTATGCTCCAGTGGCATGATATTGCGAAAAGGTGTGCAACGGTGGAATGCTAACGGCAGAAGGTGTGCTCCGGTGGGAACAATGGGAAAAGGTGTGCTCCAGTGGCATTCTAACAGGAAAATGTGTGCAACGGTGGCATGCTAACGGAAAAAGGTGTGCAATGGAGGCATGCTAACGGTAAAAGGTGCGCTCCAGTGGCATGCTAGTGGTAAAAGGTATGCTCCGGTGTCATGCTAATGGAAAAAGGTATGCTCCAGTGGCATGATATTGGGAAAAGGTGTGCAACGGTGGCATGCTAACGGCAGAAGGTGTGCTCCGGTGGAAACAATGGGAAAAGGTGTGCTCCGGTGGCATGCTAACGGGAAAATGTGTGCAACGGTGGCATGCTAACGGAAAAAGGTGTGCAATGGTGGCATGCTAACAGTAAAAGGTGTGCTCCAGTGGCATGCTAATGGGAAAAGGTATGCTCCGGGGGTATGATAACAGGAAAAGGTGTCCAACGGTGGCATGCTAACAGGAGAAGGTGTGCTCCGGTGGCAACAACTGGAAAAGGTGTGCTCCGGTGGCATGCTAACGAGAAAAGGTGTGCAACAGTGGCATGCTAACGGGAAAAGGTGAGCAATGGTGGCATGCTAACGATACAAGATGTGCTCCGGTGGCATGCTAATGGGAAAAGGTGTGCTCCAGTGGCATGCTAACAGGGAAATGTGTGCTCCGGTGGCATGCTAAAGGGAGAATGTGTGCTACTGTGGCATGCTAACAAGAAAAAGTGTGCTACAGTGGCATGCTAACGGGAAAAGGTGTGCTATGGTGGCTTGCTAACTGTAAAAGGTGTGCAATGGTGGTATGATAACGAAAAAGGTGTGCTCCGGTGGCATGCTAAAGGGAAAAGGTGTTCTCCAGTGGATGCTAACGGGGAAAGGTGTGTTCCGGTGGCATGCTAACGGGAGAAGGTGTGCTCCGGGGGCATGCTAATGGAAAATGTGTGCTCCGGTTGCATGCTAATGGGAGAAGGTGTGCTCCGGTGGCATGCTAACAGGAGAAAATGTGCTCCGGGGGCATGCTAACGGGAAAATGTGTGCTCCGGTGGCATGCTGATGGTAAAAGGTGTGCTCCAGTGGCTTACTAATGGTAAAAGGTGTGCTCCGATGGCATGTTAACGGTAAGAGGTGTTCTCCGCTGGCATGCTAACGGTAAAAGGTGTGCTACGGTGGCATGCTAACGATACAAGGTGTGCTCCGGTGGCAAGATAACGGAAAAAGGTGTGCTCCGGTGGCATGCAAACACGGAAAGGTGTGCTCCGGTGGCATGCTAACGTGAGAAAGTGTGCTACGGTGGCATGCTAATGAGAAGAGGTGCGCTATGGTGGCATGCTAACGGGAAGAGGTGTGCTATGGTGGCATGCTAACAGTAAAAGGTGTGCTCCTGTGGCTTGCTTTCGGTAAAAGGTGAGCTCCGGTGGCATGCTAACGATACAAGATGTGCTCCGGTGGCATGCTAACGGGAAAAGGTGTGCTCTGGTGGCATGCTAACAGGGAAAGGTGTGCTCCGGTGGCATGCTAACGGAAGAAGGTGTCCTACTGTGGCATGCTAACAAGAAAAGGTGTGCTACAGTGGTATGCTAACGGGAAAAGGTGTGCTATGGTGGCATGCTAATGGGAAAAGGTGTGCTATCGTGGCAAGCTAACGGTAAAAGGTGTGCAACGGTGGCATGATAACGGAAAAAGGTGTGCTCCGGTGGCATGCAAACGGGAAAAGCAGTGCAACGGTGGCATGCTAACAGGAAAAGGTGTGCTCCGGTGGCATGCTAACGGGAAAAGGTGTTCTCCGGTGGCATGCTAACGGGAAAAGGTGTGCTCCGGTGGCATGCTAACGGAAAAAGGTGTGCTCCGGTGGCATGCTGATGGTAAAAGGTGTGCTCCGGCGGCATGCTAACGGTAAAAGGTGTTCTCCGTTGGCATGCTAACAGTTAAACGTGTGCTCAGGTGGCATGCTAACGATACAAGGTGTGCTCTTGTGGCATGCTAACGGGAAAAGGTGTACTCCGGTGGAATGCTGACAGGGAAAGTTGTGCTCCGGCGGCATGCTAACGTGAGAAGGTGTGCTACTGTAGCATGCTAACGGGAAAAGGTGTGCTCCAGTGGCATGCTAAAGGTAAAGGTGTGCTCTGGTGGCATGCTAACGGGAAAAGGTGTGGTACTGTGGCATGCTAACGGGAATAGATGTGCTACGGTGGCATGCTAAAGGGAAAAGGTGTTCTCCAGTGGATGCTAACGGGGAAAGGTGTGTTCCGGTGGCATGCTAATGGGAGAAGGTGTGCTCCGGTGGCATGCTAACAGGAGAAAATGTGCTCCGGGGGCATGCTAACGGGAAAATGTGTGCTCCGGTGGCATGCTGATGGTAAAAGGTGTGCTCTAGTGGCTTACTAATGGTAAAAGGTGTGCTACGGTGACATGCTAGCGGGAAAAGATGTGCACCGGTGGCATGCTAAAGGAAAAAGGTGTGCTACAGCGGCATACTAACTGGAAAAGGTGTAATACTGTGGCATGCTCACGGTAAAGGTGTGCTCTGGTGGCATGCTGATGGTAAAAGGTGTGCTCCGGTGGCATACTAATGGTAAAAGTTGTGCTCCGGTGGCATGTTAACGGTAAAAGGTGTTTTCCGTTGGCATGCTAACGGTAAAAGGTGTGATACAGTGTCATGCTTAACGATACAAGGTGTGCTCCGGTGGCATGCTAACGGGAAAAGGTGTGCTCCAGTGGCATGCTAACACGGAAAGGTGTGATCCGGTGGCTTGCTAACGTGAGAAAGTGTGCTCCGGTGGCATGCTAACGAGAAGAGGAGCGCTACGGTGGCATGCTAACGGGAAAAGGTGTTCTCCGGTGGCATGCTAACGATACAAGGTGTGCTCCGGTGGCATGCTAACGGGAAAAGGGGTGCTCCGGTGGCATGCTAATACGGAAAGGTGTGCTCCGGTGGCATGCTAACGTGAGAAAGAGTGCTACGGTGGCATGCTAACGAGAAGAGGAGCGCTACGGTGGCATGCTAATGGGAAAAGGTGTGCCATGGTGGCATGCTAACAGTAAAAGGTGTGCTCCGGTGGCTTGCTTTTGGTAAAAGGTGTGCTCCGGTGGCATGCTAACGATACAAGATGTGCTCCGGTGGCATGCTAACGGGAAAAGGAGTAATACTGTGGCATGCTCACGGTAAAGGTGTGCTCTGGTGGCATGTTAATGGTAAAAGGTGTTCTCCGTTGGCATGCTAACGGTAAAAGGTGTGATACGTTGTCATGCTTAACGATACAAGGTGTGCTCCGGTGGCATGCTAACGGGAAAAGGTGTGCTCCAGTGGCATGCTAACAAGGAAAGGTGTGCTCCAGTGGCATGCTAACGTGGGAAAGTGTGCTACGGTGGCATGCTAACGAGAAGAGGAGCGCTACGGTGGCATGCTAACGGGAAAAGGTGTGCTCCGGTGGCATGCTAACGATACAAGGTGTGCTCCGGTGGCAAGATAACGGGAAAAGGTGTGCTCCGGTGGCATGCAAACACGGAAAGGTGTGCTCCGGTGGCATGCTAACGTGAGAAAGTGTGCTACGGTGGCATGCTAACGAGAAGAGGTGCGCTATGGTGGCATGCTAACGGGAAGAGGTGCGCTATGGTGGCATGCTAACAGTAAAAGGTGTGCTCCGGTGGCTTGCTTTCGGTAAAAGGTGTGCTCCGGTGGCTTGCTTTCAGTAAGAGGTGTGCTCCGGTGGCATGCTAACGATACAAGATGTGCTCCGGTGGCATGCTAACGGGAAAAGGTGTGCTCCGGTGGCATGCTAACAGGGAAAGGTGTGCTCCGGTGGCATACTAACGGTAAAAGGTGTGCTCCGGTGGCATGTTAACGGTAAAAGGTGTTCTCCGTTGGCATGCTAACGGTAAAAGGTGTGCTACGGTGGCATGCTAACGATACAAGGTGTGCTCTGGTGGCATGCTAACGGGAAAAGGTGTGCTCCGATGGCATGCTAACACGGAAAGGTGTGCTCCGGTGGCATGCTAACGTGAGAAAGTGTGCTACGGTGGCATGCTAATGAGAAGAGGTGCGCTACGGTGGCATGCTAACGGGAAAGGTGTGCTCCGGTGGCATGCTAACGATACAAGGTGTGCTCCGGTGGCATGCTAACGGGAAAAGGTGTGCTCCGGTGACATGCTAACACGGAAAGGTGTGCTCCGGTCGCATGCTAACGTAAGAAAGTGTGCTACAATGGCATGCTAACGAGAAGAGGTGCGCTACGGTGGCATGCAAACGGGAAAAGGTGTGCTATGGTGGCATGGTAACTGTAAAAGGTGTGCTCTGGTGGCTTCCTTTCGGTAAAATGTGTGCTCTGGTGGCATGCTAGCGATACAAGATGTGCTCCGGTGGCATGCTAACGGGAAAAGGTGTGCTCCGGTGGCATGCTAACAGGGAAAGGTGTGCTCCGGTGGCATGCTAACGGGAGAAGGTGTGCTACTGTGGCATGCTATCAAGAAAAGGTGTGCTACAGTGGCATGCTAACTGGAAAAGGTGTGCTATGATGGCATGCTAACGGGAGAAGTTGTGCTCCAGTGGCATGCTAACAGGAGAAAATGTGCTCCGGGGGCATGCTAACGGGAAAATGTGTGCTCCGGTTGCATGCTAACGGGAAAAGGTGTGCTCCGGTGACATGCTAGCGGGAAAAGGGGTGCACCGGTGGCATGCTAATGGAAAAAGGTGTGCTACAGCGGCATACTAATGGGAAAAGGTGTAATACTGTGGCATGCTCATGGTAAAGGTGTGCTCTGGTGGCATGCTGATGGTAAAAGGTGTGCTCCAGTGGCATACTAACGGTAAAAGGTGTGCTCCGGTGGCATGTTAACGGTAAAAGGTTTTCTCCGTTGGCATGCTAACGGTAAAAGGTGTGCTACGGTGGCATGCTAACGATACAAGGTGTGCTCTGGTGGCATGCTAACAGGAAAAGGTGTGCTCCGGTGGCATGCTAACACGGAAAGGTGTGCTCCGTTCGCATGCTAACGTAAGAAAGTGTGCTACAATGGCATGCTAACGAGAAGAGGTGCGCTACGGTGGCATGCAAACGGGAAAAGGTGTGCTATGGTGGCATGCTAACGGTAAAACGTGTGCTCTGCTGGCTTCCTTTCGGTAAAATGTGTGCTCTGGTGGCATGCTAGCGATACAAGATGTGCTCCGGTGGCATGCTAATGGGAAAAGGTGTGCTCCGGTGGCATGCTAACAGGGAAAGGTGTGCTCTGGTGGCATGCTAACTGAAGAAGGTGTGCTACTGTGGCATGCTAACAAGAAAAGGTGTGCTACAGTGGCATGCTAACTGGAAAAGGTGTGCTATGATGGCATGCTAATGGTAAAATGTGTGCTATGGTGGCATGCTAACGGTAAAAGGTGTGCAACGGTGGCATGATAACGGTAAAAGGTGTGCTCCGGTGGCATGCTAACGGGAAAAGGTGTGCAACGGTGGCATGCTAACAGGAAAAGGTGTGCTCCGGTGGCATGCTAACGGGAAAAGGTGTGCTCCGGTGGCATGCTAACGGGAAAAGGTGTGCTCCGGTGGAATGCTAACGGAAAAAGGTGTGCTCCGGTGGCATGCTGATGGTAAAAGGTGTGCTCCGGCGGCATGCTAACGGTAAAAGGTGTTCTCCGTTGGCATGCTAACAGTTAAACGTGTGCTCAGGTGGCACGCTAACGATGCAAGGTGTGCTCTTGTGGCATGCTAACGGGAAAAGGTGTACTCCGGTGGAATGCTGACAGGGAAAGTTGTGCTCCGGCGGCATGCTAACGTGAGAAGGTGTGCTACTGTAGCATGCTAACGGGAAAAGGTGTGCTCCAGTGGCATGCTAAAGGTAAAGGTATGCTCTGGTGGCATGCTAACGGGAAAAGGTGTGGTACTGTGGCATGCTAACGGGAATAGGTGTGCTACGGTGGCATGCTAAAGGGAAAAGATGTTCTCCAGTGGATGCTAACCGGGAAAGGTGTGTTCCGGTGGCATGCTAATGGGAGAAGGTGTGCTCCGGTGGCATGCTAACAGGAGAAAATGTGCTCCGGGGGCATGCTAACGGGAAAATGTGTGCTCCGGTGGCATGCTGATGGTAAAAGGAGTGCTCCAGTGGCTTACTAATGGTAAAAGGTGTGCTCCGATGGCATGTTAACGGTAAGAGGTGTTCTCCGCTGGCATGCTAACGGTAAAAGGTGTGCTACGGTGGCATGCTAACGATACAAGGTGTGCTCCGGTGGCAAGATAATGGAAAAAGGTGTGCTCCGGTGGCATGCAAACACGGAAAGGTGTGCTCCGGTGGCATGCTAACGTGAGAAAGTGTGCTACGGTGGCATGCTAACGAGAAGAGGTGCGCTATGGTGGCATGCTAACGGGAAGAGGTGTGCTATGGCGGCATGCTAACAGTAAAAGGTGTGCTCCTGTGGCTTGCTTTCGGTAAAAGGTGTGATCCGGTGGCATGCTAACGATACAAGATGTGCTCCGGTGGCATGCTAACGGGAAAAGGTGTGCTCTGGTGGCATGCTAACGGGAAAAGGGGTGCTCTGGTGGCATGCTAACGGTAAAAGGTGTGCTCCAGTGGCATGCTAGCGGTAAAAGGTGTGCTCCGGTGGCATGCTAACTAAAAAAGTTATGCTCCAGTGGCATGATATTGCGAAAAGGTGTGCAACGGTGGAATGCTAACGGCAGAAGGTGTGCTCCGGTGGAAACAATGGGAAAAGGTGTGCTCCGGTGGCATGCTAACGGGAAAATGTGTGCAACGGTGGCATGCTAACGGAAAAAGGTGTGCAATGGTGGCATGCTAACAGTAAAAGGTGTGCTCCAGTGGCATGCTAATGGGAAAAGGTATGCTCCGGGGGTATGATAACAGGAAAAGGTGTCCAACGGTGGCATGCTAACAGGAGAAGGTGTGCTCCGGTGGCAACAACTGGAAAAGGTGTGCTCCGGTGGCATGCTAACGAGAAAAGGTGTGCAACAGTGGCATGCTAACGGGAAAAGGTGAGCAATGGTGGCATGCTAACGATACAAGATGTGCTCCGGTGGCATGCTAATGGGAAAAGGTGTGCTCCAGTGGCATGCTAACAGGGAAATGTGTGCTCCGGTGGCATGCTAAAGGGAGAATGTGTGCTACTGTGGCATGCTAACAAGAAAAAGTGTGCTACAGTGGCATGCTAACGGGAAAAGGTGTGCTATGGTGGCTTGCTAACTGTAAAAGGTGTGCAATGGTGGTATGATAACGAAAAAGGTGTGCTCCGGTGGCATGCTAAAGGGAAAAGGTGTTCTCCAGTGGATGCTAACGGGGAAAGGTGTGTTCCGGTGGCATGCTAACGGGAGAAGGTGTGCTCCGGGGGCATGCTAACGGAAAATGTGTGCTCCGGTTGCATGCTAATGGGAGAAGGTGTGCTCCGGTGGCATGCTAACAGGAGAAAATGTGCTCCGGGGGCATGCTAACGGGAAAATGTGTGCTCCGGTGGCATGCTGATGGTAAAAGGTGTGCTCCAGTGGCTTACTAATGGTAAAAGGTGTGCTCCGATGGCATGTTAACGGTAAGAGGTGTTCTCCGCTGGCATGCTAACGGTAAAAGGTGTGCTACGGTGGCATGCTAACGATACAAGGTGTGCTCCGGTGGCAAGATAACGGAAAAAGGTGTGCTCCGGTGGCATGCAAACACGGAAAGGTGTGCTCCGGTGGCATGCTAACGTGAGAAAGTGTGCTACGGTGGCATGCTAATGAGAAGAGGTGCGCTATGGTGGCATGCTAACGGGAAGAGGTGTGCTATGGTGGCATGCTAACAGTAAAAGGTGTGCTCCTGTGGCTTGCTTTCGGTAAAAGGTGAGCTCCGGTGGCATGCTAACGATACAAGATGTGCTCCGGTGGCATGCTAACGGGAAAAGGTGTGCTCTGGTGGCATGCTAACAGGGAAAGGTGTGCTCCGGTGGCATGCTAACGGAAGAAGGTGTCCTACTGTGGCATGCTAACAAGAAAAGGTGTGCTACAGTGGTATGCTAACGGGAAAAGGTGTGCTATGGTGGCATGCTAATGGGAAACGGTGTGCTATCGTGGCAAGCTAACGGTAAAAGGTGTGCAACGGTGGCATGATAACGGAAAAAGGTGTGCTCCGGTGGCATGCAAACGGGAAAAGCAGTGCAACGGTGGCATGCTAACAGGAAAAGGTGTGCTCCGGTGGCATGCTAACGGGAAAAGGTGTTCTCCGGTGGCATGCTAACGGGAAAAGGTGTGCTCCGGTGGCATGCTAACGGAAAAAGGTGTGCTCCGGTTGCATGCTGATGGTAAAAGGTGTGCTCCGGCGGCATGCTAACGGTAAAAGGTGTTCTCCGTTGGCATGCTAACAGTTAAACGTGTGCTCAGGTAGCATGCTAACGATACAAGGTGTGCTCTTGTGGCATGCTAACGGGAAAAGGTGTACTCCGGTGGAATGCTGACAGGGAAAGTTGTGCTCCGGCGGCATGCTAACGTGAGAAGGTGTGCTACTGTAGCATGCTAACGGGAAAAGGTGTGCTCCAGTGGCATGCTAAAGGTAAAGGTGTGCTCTGGTGGCATGCTAACGGGAAAAAGTGTGGTACTGTGGCATGCTAACGGGAATAGATGTGCTACGGTGGCATGCTAAAGGGAAAAGGTGTTCTCCAGTGGATGCTAACGGGGAAAGGTGTGTTCCGGTGGCATGCTAATGGGAGAAGGTGTGCTCCGGTGGCATGCTAACAGGAGAAAATGTGCTCCGGGGGCATGCTAACGGGAAAATGTGTGCTCCGGTGGCATGCTGATGGTAAAAGGTGTGCTCTAGTGGCTTACTAATGGTAAAAGGTGTGCTCCGGTGGCATGTTAACGGTAAGAGGTGTTCTCCGTTGGCATGCTAACGGTAAAAGGTGTGCTACGGTGGCATGCTAACGATACAAGGTGTGCTCCGGTGGCAAGATAACGGAAAAAGGCGTGCTCGGGTGGCATGCAAACACGGAAAGGTGTGCTCCGGTGGCATGCTAACATGAGAAAGTGTGCTACGGTGGCATGCTAACGAGAAGAGGTGCGCTATGGTGGCATGCTAACGGGAAGAGGTGTGCTATGGTGGCATGCTAACAGTAAAAGGTGTGCTCCTGTGGCTTGCTTTCGGTAAAAGGTGTGCTCCGGTGGCATGCTAACGATACAAGATGTGCTCCGGTGGCATGCTAACGGGAAAAGGTGTGCTCCGGTGGCATGCTAACAGGGAAAGGGGTGCTCCGGTGGCATGCTAACGGGAGAAGGTGTCCTACTGTGGCATGCTAACAAGAAAAGGTGTGCTACAGTGGTATGCTAACGGGAAAAGGTGTGCTATCGTGGCAAGCTAACGGTAAAAGGTGTGCAACGGTGGCATGATAACGGAAAAAGGTGTGCTCCGGTGGCATGCTAACGGGAAAAGGTGTGCAACGGTGGCATGCTAACAGGAAAAGGTGTGCTCCGGTGGCATGCTAACGGGAAAAGGTGTGCTCCGGTGGCATGCTAACGGAAAAAAGTGTGCTCAGGTGGCATGCTAACGGGAAAAGGTGTGCTCCGGTGGCATGCCAATGGAAAAAGGTATGCTACGGTGGAGTGCTAATGGGAGAAGGTGTGCTCTGGTGGCATGCTAACGGTAAAAGGTGTGCTCCAGTGGCATGCTAGCGGTAAAAGGTATGCTCCGGTGGCATGCTAACTAAAAAAGTTATGCTCCAGTGGCATGATATTGGGAAAAGGTGTGCAACGGTGGAATGCTAACGGCAGAAGGTGTGCTCCGGTGGGAACAATGGGAAAAGGTGTGCTCCGGTGGCATGCTAACGGGAAAATGTGTGCAACGGTGGCATGCTAACGGAAAAAGGTGTGCAATGGAGGCATGCTAACGGTAAAAGGTGCACTCCAGTGGCATGCTAGTGGTAAAAGGTATGCTCCGGTGTCATGCTAACGGAAAAAGGTATGCTCCAGTGGCATGATATTGGGAAAAGGTGTGCAACGGTGGCATGCTAACGGCAGAAGGTGTGCTCCGGTGGGAACAATGGGAAAAGGTGTGCTCCGGTGGCATGCTAACGGGAAAATGTGTGCAACGGTGGCATGCTAACGGAAAAAGGTGTGCAATGGTGGCATGCTAACGGTAAAAGGTGTGCTCCAGTGGCATGGTAATGGGAAAAGGTATGCTCCGGGGGTATGATAACGGGAAAAGGTGTCCAACGGTGGCATGCTAACAGGAGAAGGTGTGCTCCGGTGGCAACAACTGGAAAAGGTGTGCTCCGGTGGCATGCTAACGAGAAAAGGTGTGCAACAGTGGCATGCTAACTGGAAAAGGTGAGCAATGGTGGCATGCTAACAATACAAGATGTGCTCCGGTGGCATGCTAATGGGAAAAGGTGTGCTCCAGTGGCATGCTAACAGGGAAAGGTGTGCTCCGGTGGCATGCTAAAGGGAGAATGTGTGCTACTGTGGCATGCTAACAAGAAAAAGTGTGCTACAGTGGCATGCTAACGGGAAAAGGTGTGCTATGGTGGCTTGCTAACTGTAAAAGGTGTGCAATGGTGGTATGATAACGAAAAAGGTGTGCTCCGGTGGCATGCTAAAGGGAAAAGGTGTTCTCCAGTGGATGCTAACGGGGAAAGGTGTGTTCCGGTGGCATGCTAACGGGAGAAGGTGTGCTCCGGGGGCATGCTAACGGGAAAATGTGTGCTCCGGTTGCATGCTAATGGGAAAAGGTGTGCTCCGGTGACATGCTAGCGGGAAAAGGTGTGCACAGGTGGCATGCTAATGGAAAAAGGTGTACTACAGCTGCATACTAATGGGAAAAGGTGTATTACTGTGGCATGCTCACGGTAAAGGTGTGCTCTGGTGGCATGCTGATGGTAAAAGGTGTGCTCCAGTGGCATACTAACGGTAAAAGGTGTGCTCAGGTGGCATGTTAACGGTAAAAGGTGTTCTCCGTTGGCATGCTAACGGTAAAGTTGTGCTTCGGTGGCATGCTAACGATACAAGGTGTGCTCCGGTGGCATGCTAACGGGAAAAGGTGTGCTCCGGTGGCATGCTAACACGGAAAGGTGTGCTCCGGTGGCATGCTAACGTGAGAAAGTGGCATGCTAACGAGAAGAGGTGCGCTACGGTGGCATGCTAACGGGAAAAGGAGTGCTCCGGTGGCATGCTAACGATACAAGGTGTGCTTCGGTGGCATGCTAACGGGAAAAGGTGTGCTCCGGTGGCATGCTAACACGGAAAGGTGTGCTCCGGTCGCATGCTAACGAGAAGAGGTGAGCTATGGTGGCATGCTAACGGAAAAGGTGTGCTATGGTGGCATGCTAACGGTAAAAGGTGTGCTCCGGTGGCTTGCTTTCGGTTAAACGTGTGCTCCGGTGGCATGCTAGCGATACAAGATGTGCTCCGGTGGCATGCTAATGGGAAAATGTGTGCTCCGGTGGCATGCTAACAGGGAAAGGTGTGCTCCGGTGGCATGCTAAAGGGAGAAGGTGTGCTACAGTTGCATGCTAATGGGAAAAGGTGGGCTACAGTTGTATGCTAACGGGAAACAGTGTGCTACAGTTGCATGCTAACGGGAAAAGGTGTGCTACAGTTGCATGCTAATAGGAAAAGGTGGGCTACGGTGGCATGGTAACGGGAGAAGGAGTGCTCTGGTGGCATGCTAACGGTAAAACGTGTGCTCCGGTGGCATGCTAATGGTAAAGGCGTGCTCCGGTGGCATGCTAACGGGAAAAGGTGTGCTCCGGTGGGATGCTAACAGGGAAAGTTGTGCTCCGGTGGCATGCTAACGTGAGAAGGTGTGCTACTGTAGCATGCTAAAGGGAAAAGGTGTGCTCCGGTGGCATGCTAAAGGTAAAGGTGTGCTCTGGTGGCATGCTAACGGGAAAAGGTGTGGTACTGTGGCATGCTAACGGGAAAAGGTGTGCTACGGTGGCATGCTAAAGGGAAAAGGTGTTCTCCAGTGGATGATAATGGGGAAAGGTGTGTTCCGGTGGCATGCTAATGGGAGAAGGTGTGCTCCGGTGGCATGCTAACAGGAGAAAATGTGCTCCGGGGGCATGCTAACGGGAAAATGTGTGCTCCGATGGCATGCTAACAGGAAAAGGTGTGCTACGGTGACATGCTAGCGGGAAAAGATGTGCACCGGTGGCATGCTAAAGGAAAAAGGTGTGCTACAGCGGCATACTAACTGGAAAAGGTGTAATACTGTGGCATGCTCACGGTAAAGGTGTGCTCTGGTGGCATGCTGATGGTAAAAGGTGTGCTCCGGTGGCATACTAACGGTAAAAGTTGTGCTCCGGTGGCATGTTAACGGTAAAAGGTGTTTTCCGTTGGCATGCTAACGGTAAAAGGTGTGATACAGTGTCATGTTTAACGATACAAGGTGTGCTCCGGTGGCATGCTAACGGGAAAAGGTGTGCTCCAGTGGCATGCTAACACGGAAAGGTGTGCTCCGGTGGCATGCTAACGTGAGAAAGTGTGCTACGGTGGCATGCTAATGAGAAGAGGTGCGCTACGGTGGCATGCTAACGGGAAAGGTGTGCTCCGGTGGCATGCTAACGATACAAGGTGTGCTCCGGTGGCATGCTAACGGGAAAAGGTGTGCTCCGGTGACATGCTAACACGGAAAGGTGTGCTCCGGTCGCATGCTAACGTAAGAAAGTGTGCTACAATGGCATGCTAACGAGAAGAGGTGCGCTACGGTGGCATGCAAACGGGAAAAGGTGTGCTATGGTGGCATGGTAACTGTAAAAGGTGTGCTCTGGTGGCTTCCTTTCGGTAAAATGTGTGCTCTGGTGGCATGCTAGCGATACAAGATGTGCTCCGGTGGCATGCTAACGGGAAAAGGTGTGCTCCGGTGGCATGCTAACAGGGAAAGGTGTGCTCCGGTGGCATGCTAACGGGAGAAGGTGTGCTACTGTGGCATGCTATCAAGAAAAGGTGTGCTACAGTGGCATGCTAACTGGAAAAGGTGTGCTATGATGGCATGCTAACGGGAGAAGGTGTGCTCCAGTGGCATGCTAACAGGAGAAAATGTGCTCCGGGGGCATGCTAACGGGAAAATGTGTGCTCCGGTTGCATGCTAACGGGAAAAGGTGTGCTCCGGTGACATGCTAGCGGGAAAAGGGGTGCACCGGTGGCATGCTAATGGAAAAAGGTGTGCTACAGCGGCATACTAATGGGAAAAGGTGTAATACTGTGGCATGCTCATGGTAAAGGTGTGCTCTGGTGGCATGCTGATGGTAAAAGGTGTGCTCCAGTGGCATACTAACGGTAAAAGGTGTGCTCCGGTGGCATGTTAACGGTAAAAGGTTTTCTCCGTTGGCATGCTAACGGTAAAAGGTGTGCTACGGTGGCATGCTAACGATACAAGGTGTGCTCTGGTGGCATGCTAACAGGAAAAGGTGTGCTCCGGTGGCATGCTAACACGGAAAGGTGTGCTCCGTTCGCATGCTAACGTAAGAAAGTGTGCTACAATGGCATGCTAACGAGAAGAGGTGCGCTACGGTGGCATGCAAACGGGAAAAGGTGTGCTATGGTGGCATGCTAACGGTAAAACGTGTGCTCTGCTGGCTTCCTTTCGGTAAAATGTGTGCTCTGGTGGCATGCTAGCGATACAAGATGTGCTCCGGTGGCATGCTAATGGGAAAAGGTGTGCTCCGGTGGCATGCTAACAGGGAAAGGTGTGCTCTGGTGGCATGCTAACTGAAGAAGGTGTGCTACTGTGGCATGCTAACAAGAAAAGGTGTGCTACAGTGGCATGCTAACTGGAAAAGGTGTGCTATGATGGCATGCTAATGGTAAAATGTGTGCTATGGTGGCATGCTAACGGTAAAAGGTGTGCAACGGTGGCATGATAACGGTAAAAGGTGTGCTCCGGTGGCATGCTAACGGGAAAAGGTGTGCAACGGTGGCATGCTAACAGGAAAAGGTGTGCTCCGGTGGCATGCTAACGGGAAAAGGTGTGCTCCGGTGGCATGCTAACGGGAAAAGGTGTGCTCCGGTGGCATGCTAACGGAAAAAGGTGTGCTCCGGTGGCATGCTGATGGTAAAAGGTGTGCTCCGGCGGCATGCTAACGGTAAAAGGTGTTCTCCGTTGGCATGCTAACAGTTAAACGTGTGCTCAGGTGGCACGCTAACGATGCAAGGTGTGCTCTTGTGGCATGCTAACGGGAAAAGGTGTACTCCGGTGGAATGCTGACAGGGAAAGTTGTGCTCCGGCGGCATGCTAACGTGAGAAGGTGTGCTACTGTAGCATGCTAACGGGAAAAGGTGTGCTCCAGTGGCATGCTAAAGGTAAAGGTATGCTCTGGTGGCATGCTAACGGGAAAAGGTGTGGTACTGTGGCATGCTAACGGGAATAGGTGTGCTACGGTGGCATGCTAAAGGGAAAAGATGTTCTCCAGTGGATGCTAACCGGGAAAGGTGTGTTCCGGTGGCATGCTAATGGGAGAAGGTGTGCTCCGGTGGCATGCTAACAGGAGAAAATGTGCTCCGGGGGCATGCTAACGGGAAAATGTGTGCTCCGGTGGCATGCTGATGGTAAAAGGAGTGCTCCAGTGGCTTACTAATGGTAAAAGGTGTGCTCCGATGGCATGTTAACGGTAAGAGGTGTTCTCCGCTGGCATGCTAACGGTAAAAGGTGTGCTACGGTGGCATGCTAACGATACAAGGTGTGCTCCGGTGGCAAGATAATGGAAAAAGGTGTGCTCCGGTGGCATGCAAACACGGAAAGGTGTGCTCCGGTGGCATGCTAACGTGAGAAAGTGTGCTACGGTGGCATGCTAACGAGAAGAGGTGCGCTATGGTGGCATGCTAACGGGAAGAGGTGTGCTATGGCGGCATGCTAACAGTAAAAGGTGTGCTCCTGTGGCTTGCTTTCGGTAAAAGGTGTGATCCGGTGGCATGCTAACGATACAAGATGTGCTCCGGTGGCATGCTAACGGGAAAAGGTGTGCTCTGGTGGCATGCTAACGGGAAAAGGGGTGCTCTGGTGGCATGCTAACGGTAAAAGGTGTGCTCCAGTGGCATGCTAGCGGTAAAAGGTGTGCTCCGGTGGCATGCTAACTAAAAAAGTTATGCTCCAGTGGCATGATATTGCGAAAAGGTGTGCAACGGTGGAATGCTAACGGCAGAAGGTGTGCTCCGGTGGGAACAATGGGAAAAGGTGTGCTCCAGTGGCATTCTAACAGGAAAATGTGTGCAACGGTGGCATGCTAACGGAAAAAGGTGTGCAATGGAGGCATGCTAACGGTAAAAGGTGCGCTCCAGTGGCATGCTAGTGGTAAAAGGTGTGCTCCGGTGGCATGCTAACACGGAAAGGTGTGCTCCGGTCGCATGCTAACGAGAAGAGGTGAGCTATGGTGGCATGCTAACGGAAAAGGTGTGCTATGGTGGCATGCTAACGGTAAAAGGTGTGCTCCGGTGGCTTGCTTTCGGTTAAACGTGTGCTCCGGTGGCATGCTAGCGATACAAGATGTGCTCCGGTGGCATGCTAATGGGAAAATGTGTGCTCCGGTGGCATGCTAACAGGGAAAGGTGTGCTCCGGTGGCATGCTAAAGGGAGAAGGTGTGCTACAGTTGCATGCTAATGGGAAAAGGTGGGCTACAGTTGTATGCTAACGGGAAACAGTGTGCTACAGTTGCATGCTAACGGGAAAAGGTGTGCTACAGTTGCATGCTAATAGGAAAAGGTGGGCTACGGTGGCATGGTAACGGGAGAAGGAGTGCTCTGGTGGCATGCTAACGGTAAAACGTGTGCTCCGGTGGCATGCTAATGGTAAAGGCGTGCTCCGGTGGCATGCTAACGGGAAAAGGTGTGCTCCGGTGGGATGCTAACAGGGAAAGTTGTGCTCCGGTGGCATGCTAACGTGAGAAGGTGTGCTACTGTAGCATGCTAAAGGGAAAAGGTGTGCTCCGGTGGCATGCTAAAGGTAAAGGTGTGCTCTGGTGGCATGCTAACGGGAAAAGGTGTGGTACTGTGGCATGCTAACGGGAAAAGGTGTGCTACGGTGGCATGCTAAAGGGAAAAGGTGTTCTCCAGTGGATGATAATGGGGAAAGGTGTGTTCCGGTGGCATGCTAATGGGAGAAGGTGTGCTCCGGTGGCATGCTAACAGGAGAAAATGTGCTCCGGGGGCATGCTAACGGGAAAATGTGTGCTCCGATGGCATGCTAACAGGAAAAGGTGTGCTACGGTGACATGCTAGCGGGAAAAGATGTGCACCGGTGGCATGCTAAAGGAAAAAGGTGTGCTACAGCGGCATACTAACTGGAAAAGGTGTAATACTGTGGCATGCTCACGGTAAAGGTGTGCTCTGGTGGCATGCTGATGGTAAAAGGTGTGCTCCGGTGGCATACTAACGGTAAAAGTTGTGCTCCGGTGGCATGTTAACGGTAAAAGGTGTTTTCCGTTGGCATGCTAACGGTAAAAGGTGTGATACAGTGTCATGTTTAACGATACAAGGTGTGCTCCGGTGGCATGCTAACGGGAAAAGGTGTGCTCCAGTGGCATGCTAACACGGAAAGGTGTGCTCCGGTGGCATGCTAACGTGAGAAAGTGTGCTACGGTGGCATGCTAATGAGAAGAGGTGCGCTACGGTGGCATGCTAACGGGAAAGGTGTGCTCCGGTGGCATGCTAACGATACAAGGTGTGCTCCGGTGGCATGCTAACGGGAAAAGGTGTGCTCCGGTGACATGCTAACACGGAAAGGTGTGCTCCGGTCGCATGCTAACGTAAGAAAGTGTGCTACAATGGCATGCTAACGAGAAGAGGTGCGCTACGGTGGCATGCAAACGGGAAAAGGTGTGCTATGGTGGCATGGTAACTGTAAAAGGTGTGCTCTGGTGGCTTCCTTTCGGTAAAATGTGTGCTCTGGTGGCATGCTAGCGATACAAGATGTGCTCCGGTGGCATGCTAACGGGAAAAGGTGTGCTCCGGTGGCATGCTAACAGGGAAAGGTGTGCTCCGGTGGCATGCTAACGGGAGAAGGTGTGCTACTGTGGCATGCTATCAAGAAAAGGTGTGCTACAGTGGCATGCTAACTGGAAAAGGTGTGCTATGATGGCATGCTAACGGGAGAAGGTGTGCTCCAGTGGCATGCTAACAGGAGAAAATGTGCTCCGGGGGCATGCTAACGGGAAAATGTGTGCTCCGGTTGCATGCTAACGGGAAAAGGTGTGCTCCGGTGACATGCTAGCGGGAAAAGGGGTGCACCGGTGGCATGCTAATGGAAAAAGGTGTGCTACAGCGGCATACTAATGGGAAAAGGTGTAATACTGTGGCATGCTCATGGTAAAGGTGTGCTCTGGTGGCATGCTGATGGTAAAAGGTGTGCTCCAGTGGCATACTAACGGTAAAAGGTGTGCTCCGGTGGCATGTTAACGGTAAAAGGTTTTCTCCGTTGGCATGCTAACGGTAAAAGGTGTGCTACGGTGGCATGCTAACGATACAAGGTGTGCTCTGGTGGCATGCTAACAGGAAAAGGTGTGCTCCGGTGGCATGCTAACACGGAAAGGTGTGCTCCGTTCGCATGCTAACGTAAGAAAGTGTGCTACAATGGCATGCTAACGAGAAGAGGTGCGCTACGGTGGCATGCAAACGGGAAAAGGTGTGCTATGGTGGCATGCTAACGGTAAAACGTGTGCTCTGCTGGCTTCCTTTCGGTAAAATGTGTGCTCTGGTGGCATGCTAGCGATACAAGATGTGCTCCGGTGGCATGCTAATGGGAAAAGGTGTGCTCCGGTGGCATGCTAACAGGGAAAGGTGTGCTCTGGTGGCATGCTAACTGAAGAAGGTGTGCTACTGTGGCATGCTAACAAGAAAAGGTGTGCTACAGTGGCATGCTAACTGGAAAAGGTGTGCTATGATGGCATGCTAATGGTAAAATGTGTGCTATGGTGGCATGCTAACGGTAAAAGGTGTGCAACGGTGGCATGATAACGGTAAAAGGTGTGCTCCGGTGGCATGCTAACGGGAAAAGGTGTGCAACGGTGGCATGCTAACAGGAAAAGGTGTGCTCCGGTGGCATGCTAACGGGAAAAGGTGTGCTCCGGTGGCATGCTAACGGGAAAAGGTGTGCTCCGGTGGCATGCTAACGGAAAAAGGTGTGCTCCGGTGGCATGCTGATGGTAAAAGGTGTGCTCCGGCGGCATGCTAACGGTAAAAGGTGTTCTCCGTTGGCATGCTAACAGTTAAACGTGTGCTCAGGTGGCACGCTAACGATGCAAGGTGTGCTCTTGTGGCATGCTAACGGGAAAAGGTGTACTCCGGTGGAATGCTGACAGGGAAAGTTGTGCTCCGGCGGCATGCTAACGTGAGAAGGTGTGCTACTGTAGCATGCTAACGGGAAAAGGTGTGCTCCAGTGGCATGCTAAAGGTAAAGGTATGCTCTGGTGGCATGCTAACGGGAAAAGGTGTGGTACTGTGGCATGCTAACGGGAATAGGTGTGCTACGGTGGCATGCTAAAGGGAAAAGATGTTCTCCAGTGGATGCTAACCGGGAAAGGTGTGTTCCGGTGGCATGCTAATGGGAGAAGGTGTGCTCCGGTGGCATGCTAACAGGAGAAAATGTGCTCCGGGGGCATGCTAACGGGAAAATGTGTGCTCCGGTGGCATGCTGATGGTAAAAGGAGTGCTCCAGTGGCTTACTAATGGTAAAAGGTGTGCTCCGATGGCATGTTAACGGTAAGAGGTGTTCTCCGCTGGCATGCTAACGGTAAAAGGTGTGCTACGGTGGCATGCTAACGATACAAGGTGTGCTCCGGTGGCAAGATAATGGAAAAAGGTGTGCTCCGGTGGCATGCAAACACGGAAAGGTGTGCTCCGGTGGCATGCTAACGTGAGAAAGTGTGCTACGGTGGCATGCTAACGAGAAGAGGTGCGCTATGGTGGCATGCTAACGGGAAGAGGTGTGCTATGGCGGCATGCTAACAGTAAAAGGTGTGCTCCTGTGGCTTGCTTTCGGTAAAAGGTGTGATCCGGTGGCATGCTAACGATACAAGATGTGCTCCGGTGGCATGCTAACGGGAAAAGGTGTGCTCTGGTGGCATGCTAACGGGAAAAGGGGTGCTCTGGTGGCATGCTAACGGTAAAAGGTGTGCTCCAGTGGCATGCTAGCGGTAAAAGGTGTGCTCCGGTGGCATGCTAACTAAAAAAGTTATGCTCCAGTGGCATGATATTGCGAAAAGGTGTGCAACGGTGGAATGCTAACGGCAGAAGGTGTGCTCCGGTGGGAACAATGGGAAAAGGTGTGCTCCAGTGGCATTCTAACAGGAAAATGTGTGCAACGGTGGCATGCTAACGGAAAAAGGTGTGCAATGGAGGCATGCTAACGGTAAAAGGTGCGCTCCAGTGGCATGCTAGTGGTAAAAGGTATGCTCCGGTGTCATGCTAATGGAAAAAGGTATGCTCCAGTGGCATGATATTGGGAAAAGGTGTGCAACGGTGGCATGCTAACGGCAGAAGGTGTGCTCCGGTGGAAACAATGGGAAAAGGTGTGCTCCGGTGGCATGCTAACGGGAAAATGTGTGCAACGGTGGCATGCTAACGGAAAAAGGTGTGCAATGGTGGCATGCTAACAGTAAAAGGTGTGCTCCAGTGGCATGCTAATGGGAAAAGGTATGCTCCGGGGGTATGATAACAGGAAAAGGTGTCCAACGGTGGCATGCTAACAGGAGAAGGTGTGCTCCGGTGGCAACAACTGGAAAAGGTGTGCTCCGGTGGCATGCTAACGAGAAAAGGTGTGCAACAGTGGCATGCTAACGGGAAAAGGTGAGCAATGGTGGCATGCTAACGATACAAGATGTGCTCCGGTGGCATGCTAATGGGAAAAGGTGTGCTCCAGTGGCATGCTAACAGGGAAATGTGTGCTCCGGTGGCATGCTAAAGGGAGAATGTGTGCTACTGTGGCATGCTAACAAGAAAAAGTGTGCTACAGTGGCATGCTAACGGGAAAAGGTGTGCTATGGTGGCTTGCTAACTGTAAAAGGTGTGCAATGGTGGTATGATAACGAAAAAGGTGTGCTCCGGTGGCATGCTAAAGGGAAAAGGTGTTCTCCAGTGGATGCTAACGGGGAAAGGTGTGTTCCGGTGGCATGCTAACGGGAGAAGGTGTGCTCCGGGGGCATGCTAACGGAAAATGTGTGCTCCGGTTGCATGCTAATGGGAGAAGGTGTGCTCCGGTGGCATGCTAACAGGAGAAAATGTGCTCCGGGGGCATGCTAACGGGAAAATGTGTGCTCCGGTGGCATGCTGATGGTAAAAGGTGTGCTCCAGTGGCTTACTAATGGTAAAAGGTGTGCTCCGATGGCATGTTAACGGTAAGAGGTGTTCTCCGCTGGCATGCTAACGGTAAAAGGTGTGCTACGGTGGCATGCTAACGATACAAGGTGTGCTCCGGTGGCAAGATAACGGAAAAAGGTGTGCTCCGGTGGCATGCAAACACGGAAAGGTGTGCTCCGGTGGCATGCTAACGTGAGAAAGTGTGCTACGGTGGCATGCTAATGAGAAGAGGTGCGCTATGGTGGCATGCTAACGGGAAGAGGTGTGCTATGGTGGCATGCTAACAGTAAAAGGTGTGCTCCTGTGGCTTGCTTTCGGTAAAAGGTGAGCTCCGGTGGCATGCTAACGATACAAGATGTGCTCCGGTGGCATGCTAACGGGAAAAGGTGTGCTCTGGTGGCATGCTAACAGGGAAAGGTGTGCTCCGGTGGCATGCTAACGGAAGAAGGTGTCCTACTGTGGCATGCTAACAAGAAAAGGTGTGCTACAGTGGTATGCTAACGGGAAAAGGTGTGCTATGGTGGCATGCTAATGGGAAAAGGTGTGCTATCGTGGCAAGCTAACGGTAAAAGGTGTGCAACGGTGGCATGATAACGGAAAAAGGTGTGCTCCGGTGGCATGCAAACGGGAAAAGCAGTGCAACGGTGGCATGCTAACAGGAAAAGGTGTGCTCCGGTGGCATGCTAACGGGAAAAGGTGTTCTCCGGTGGCATGCTAACGGGAAAAGGTGTGCTCCGGTGGCATGCTAACGGAAAAAGGTGTGCTCCGGTGGCATGCTGATGGTAAAAGGTGTGCTCCGGCGGCATGCTAACGGTAAAAGGTGTTCTCCGTTGGCATGCTAACAGTTAAACGTGTGCTCAGGTAGCATGCTAACGATACAAGGTGTGCTCTTGTGGCATGCTAACGGGAAAAGGTGTACTCCGGTGGAATGCTGACAGGGAAAGTTGTGCTCCGGCGGCATGCTAACGTGAGAAGGTGTGCTACTGTAGCATGCTAACGGGAAAAGGTGTGCTCCAGTGGCATGCTAAAGGTAAAGGTGTGCTCTGGTGGCATGCTAACGGGAAAAAGTGTGGTACTGTGGCATGCTAACGGGAATAGATGTGCTACGGTGGCATGCTAAAGGGAAAAGGTGTTCTCCAGTGGATGCTAACGGGGAAAGGTGTGTTCCGGTGGCATGCTAATGGGAGAAGGTGTGCTCCGGTGGCATGCTAACAGGAGAAAATGTGCTCCGGGGGCATGCTAACGGGAAAATGTGTGCTCCGGTGGCATGCTGATGGTAAAAGGTGTGCTCTAGTGGCTTACTAATGGTAAAAGGTGTGCTCCGGTGGCATGTTAACGGTAAGAGGTGTTCTCCGTTGGCATGCTAACGGTAAAAGGTGTGCTACGGTGGCATGCTAACGATACAAGGTGTGCTCCGGTGGCAAGATAACGGAAAAAGGCGTGCTCGGGTGGCATGCAAACACGGAAAGGTGTGCTCCGGTGGCATGCTAACATGAGAAAGTGTGCTACGGTGGCATGCTAACGAGAAGAGGTGCGCTATGGTGGCATGCTAACGGGAAGAGGTGTGCTATGGTGGCATGCTAACAGTAAAAGGTGTGCTCCTGTGGCTTGCTTTCGGTAAAAGGTGTGCTCCGGTGGCATGCTAACGATACAAGATGTGCTCCGGTGGCATGCTAACGGGAAAAGGTGTGCTCCGGTGGCATGCTAACAGGGAAAGGGGTGCTCCGGTGGCATGCTAACGGGAGAAGGTGTCCTACTGTGGCATGCTAACAAGAAAAGGTGTGCTACAGTGGTATGCTAACGGGAAAAGGTGTGCTATCGTGGCAAGCTAACGGTAAAAGGTGTGCAACGGTGGCATGATAACGGAAAAAGGTGTGCTCCGGTGGCATGCTAACGGGAAAAGGTGTGCAACGGTGGCATGCTAACAGGAAAAGGTGTGCTCCGGTGGCATGCTAACGGGAAAAGGTGTGCTCCGGTGGCATGCTAACGGAAAAAAGTGTGCTCAGGTGGCATGCTAACGGGAAAAGCTGTGCTCCGGTGGCATGCCAATGGAAAAAGGTATGCTACGGTGGAGTGCTAATGGGAGAAGGTGTGCTCTGGTGGCATGCTAACGGTAAAAGGTGTGCTCCAGTGGCATGCTAGCGGTAAAAGGTATGCTCCGGTGGCATGCTAACTAAAAAAGTTATGCTCCAGTGGCATGATATTGGGAAAAGGTGTGCAACGGTGGAATGCTAACGGCAGAAGGTGTGCTCCGGTGGGAACAATGGGAAAAGGTGTGCTCCGGTGGCATGCTAACGGGAAAATGTGTGCAACGGTGGCATGCTAACGGAAAAAGGTGTGCAATGGAGGCATGCTAACGGTAAAAGGTGCACTCCAGTGGCATGCTAGTGGTAAAAGGTATGCTCCGGTGTCATGCTAACGGAAAAAGGTATGCTCCAGTGGCATGATATTGGGAAAAGGTGTGCAACGGTGGCATGCTAACGGCAGAAGGTGTGCTCCGGTGGGAACAATGGGAAAAGGTGTGCTCCGGTGCCATGCTAACGGGAAAATGTGTGCAACGGTGGCATGCTAACGGAAAAAGGTGTGCAATGGTGGCATGCTAACGGTAAAAGGTGTGCTCCAGTGGCATGGTAATGGGAAAAGGTATGCTCCGGGGGTATGATAACGGGAAAAGGTGTCCAACGGTGGCATGCTAACAGGAGAAGGTGTGCTCCGGTGGCAACAACTGGAAAAGGTGTGCTCCGGTGGCATGCTAACGAGAAAAGGTGTGCAACAGTGGCATGCTAACTGGAAAAGGTGAGCAATGGTGGCATGCTAACGATACAAGATGTGCTCCGGTGGCATGCTAATGGGAAAAGGTGTGCTCCAGTGGCATGCTAACAGGGAAAGGTGTGCTCCGGTGGCATGCTAAAGGGAGAATGTGTGCTACTGTGGCATGCTAACAAGAAAAAGTGTGCTACAGTGGCATGCTAACGGGAAAAGGTGTGCTATGGTGGCTTGCTAACTGTAAAAGGTGTGCAATGGTGGTATGATAACGAAAAAGGTGTGCTCCGGTGGCATGCTAAAGGGAAAAGGTGTTCTCCAGTGGATGCTAACGGGGAAAGGTGTGTTCCGGTGGCATGCTAACGGGAGAAGGTGTGCTCCGGGGGCATGCTAACGGGAAAATGTGTGCTCCGGTTGCATGCTAATGGGAAAAGGTGTGCTCCGGTGACATGCTAGCGGGAAAAGGTGTGCACAGGTGGCATGCTAATGGAAAAAGGTGTACTACAGCTGCATACTAATGGGAAAAGGTGTATTACTGTGGCATGCTCACGGTAAAGGTGTGCTCTGGTGGCATGCTGATGGTAAAAGGTGTGCTCCAGTGGCATACTAACGGTAAAAGGTGTGCTCAGGTGGCATGTTAACGGTAAAAGGTGTTCTCCGTTGGCATGCTAACGGTAAAGTTGTGCTTCGGTGGCATGCTAACGATACAAGGTGTGCTCCGGTGGCATGCTAACGGGAAAAGGTGTGCTCCGGTGGCATGCTAACACGGAAAGGTGTGCTCCGGTGGCATGCTAACGTGAGAAAGTGGCATGCTAACGAGAAGAGGTGCGCTACGGTGGCATGCTAACGGGAAAAGGAGTGCTCCGGTGGCATGCTAACGATACAAGGTGTGCTTCGGTGGCATGCTAACGGGAAAAGGTGTGCTCCGGTGGCATGCTAACACGGAAAGGTGTGCTCCGGTCGCATGCTAACGAGAAGAGGTGAGCTATGGTGGCATGCTAACGGAAAAGGTGTGCTATGGTGGCATGCTAACGGTAAAAGGTGTGCTCCGGTGGCTTGCTTTCGGTTAAACGTGTGCTCCGGTGGCATGCTAGCGATACAAGATGTGCTCCGGTGGCATGCTAATGGGAAAATGTGTGCTCCGGTGGCATGCTAACAGGGAAAGGTGTGCTCCGGTGGCATGCTAAAGGGAGAAGGTGTGCTACAGTTGCATGCTAATGGGAAAAGGTGGGCTACAGTTGTATGCTAACGGGAAACAGTGTGCTACAGTTGCATGCTAACGGGAAAAGGTGTGCTACAGTTGCATGCTAATAGGAAAAGGTGGGCTACGGTGGCATGGTAACGGGAGAAGGAGTGCTCTGGTGGCATGCTAACGGTAAAACGTGTGCTCCGGTGGCATGCTAATGGTAAAGGCGTGCTCCGGTGGCATGCTAACGGGAAAAGGTGTGCTCCGGTGGGATGCTAACAGGGAAAGTTGTGCTCCGGTGGCATGCTAACGTGAGAAGGTGTGCTACTGTAGCATGCTAAAGGGAAAAGGTGTGCTCCGGTGGCATGCTAAAGGTAAAGGTGTGCTCTGGTGGCATGCTAACGGGAAAAGGTGTGGTACTGTGGCATGCTAACGGGAAAAGGTGTGCTACGGTGGCATGCTAAAGGGAAAAGGTGTTCTCCAGTGGATGATAATGGGGAAAGGTGTGTTCCGGTGGCATGCTAATGGGAGAAGGTGTGCTCCGGTGGCATGCTAACAGGAGAAAATGTGCTCCGGGGGCATGCTAACGGGAAAATGTGTGCTCCGATGGCATGCTAACAGGAAAAGGTGTGCTACGGTGACATGCTAGCGGGAAAAGATGTGCACCGGTGGCATGCTAAAGGAAAAAGGTGTGCTACAGCGGCATACTAACTGGAAAAGGTGTAATACTGTGGCATGCTCACGGTAAAGGTGTGCTCTGGTGGCATGCTGATGGTAAAAGGTGTGCTCCGGTGGCATACTAACGGTAAAAGTTGTGCTCCGGTGGCATGTTAACGGTAAAAGGTGTTTTCCGTTGGCATGCTAACGGTAAAAGGTGTGATACAGTGTCATGTTTAACGATACAAGGTGTGCTCCGGTGGCATGCTAACGGGAAAAGGTGTGCTCCAGTGGCATGCTAACACGGAAAGGTGTGCTCCGGTGGCATGCTAACGTGAGAAAGTGTGCTACGGTGGCATGCTAATGAGAAGAGGTGCGCTACGGTGGCATGCTAACGGGAAAGGTGTGCTCCGGTGGCATGCTAACGATACAAGGTGTGCTCCGGTGGCATGCTAACGGGAAAAGGTGTGCTCCGGTGACATGCTAACACGGAAAGGTGTGCTCCGGTCGCATGCTAACGTAAGAAAGTGTGCTACAATGGCATGCTAACGAGAAGAGGTGCGCTACGGTGGCATGCAAACGGGAAAAGGTGTGCTATGGTGGCATGGTAACTGTAAAAGGTGTGCTCTGGTGGCTTCCTTTCGGTAAAATGTGTGCTCTGGTGGCATGCTAGCGATACAAGATGTGCTCCGGTGGCATGCTAACGGGAAAAGGTGTGCTCCGGTGGCATGCTAACAGGGAAAGGTGTGCTCCGGTGGCATGCTAACGGGAGAAGGTGTGCTACTGTGGCATGCTATCAAGAAAAGGTGTGCTACAGTGGCATGCTAACTGGAAAAGGTGTGCTATGATGGCATGCTAACGGGAGAAGGTGTGCTCCAGTGGCATGCTAACAGGAGAAAATGTGCTCCGGGGGCATGCTAACGGGAAAATGTGTGCTCCGGTTGCATGCTAACGGGAAAAGGTGTGCTCCGGTGACATGCTAGCGGGAAAAGGGGTGCACCGGTGGCATGCTAATGGAAAAAGGTGTGCTACAGCGGCATACTAATGGGAAAAGGTGTAATACTGTGGCATGCTCATGGTAAAGGTGTGCTCTGGTGGCATGCTGATGGTAAAAGGTGTGCTCCAGTGGCATACTAACGGTAAAAGGTGTGCTCCGGTGGCATGTTAACGGTAAAAGGTTTTCTCCGTTGGCATGCTAACGGTAAAAGGTGTGCTACGGTGGCATGCTAACGATACAAGGTGTGCTCTGGTGGCATGCTAACAGGAAAAGGTGTGCTCCGGTGGCATGCTAACACGGAAAGGTGTGCTCCGTTCGCATGCTAACGTAAGAAAGTGTGCTACACTGGCATGCTAACAAGAAGAGGTGCGCTACGGTGGCATGCAAACGGGAAAAGGTGTGCTATGGTGGCATGCTAACGGTAAAACGTGTGCTCTGCTGGCTTCCTTTCGGTAAAATGTGTGCTCTGGTGGCATGCTAGCGATACAAGATGTGCTCCGGTGGCATGCTAATGGGAAAAGGTGTGCTCCGGTGGCATGCTAACAGGGAAAGGTGTGCTCCGGTGGCATGCTAACGGAAGAAGGTGTGCTACTGTGGCATGCTAACAAGAAAAGGTGTGCTACAGTGGCATGCTAACTGGAAAAGGTGTGCTATGATGGCATGCTAATGGTAAAATGTGTGCTATGGTGGCATGCTAACGGTAAAAGGTGTGCAACGGTGGCATGATAACGGTAAAAGGTGTGCTCCGGTGGCATGCTAACGGGAAAAGGTGTGCAACGGTGGCATGCTAACAGGAAAAGGTGTGCTCCGGTGGCATGCTAACGGGAAAAGGTGTGCTCCGGTGGCATGCTAACGGGAAAAGGTGTGCTCCGGTGGCATGCTAACGGAAAAAGGTGTGCTCCGGTGGCATGCTGATGGTAAAAGGTGTGCTCCGGCGGCATGCTAATGGTAAAAGGTGTTCTCCGTTGGCATGCTAACAGTTAAACGTGTGCTCAGGTGGCACGCTAACGATGCAAGGTGTGCTCTTGTGGCATGCTAACGGGAAAAGGTGTACTCCGGTGGAATGCTGACAGGGAAAGTTGTGCTCCGGCGGCATGCTAACGTGAGAAGGTGTGCTACTGTAGCATGCTAACGGGAAAAGGTGTGCTCCAGTGGCATGCTAAAGGTAAAGGTATGCTCTGGTGGCATGCTAACGGGAAAAGGTGTGGTACTGTGGCATGCTAACGGGAATAGGTGTGCTACGGTGGCATGCTAAAGGGAAAAGATGTTCTCCAGTGGATGCTAACCGGGAAAGGTGTGTTCCAGTGGCATGCTAATGGGAGAAGGTGTGCTCCGGTGGCATGCTAACAGGAGAAAATGTGCTCCGGGGGCATGCTAACGGGAAAATGTGTGCTCCGGTGGCATGCTGATGGTAAAAGGAGTGCTCCAGTGGCTTACTAATGGTAAAAGGTGTGCTCCGATGGCATGTTAACGGTAAGAGGTGTTCTCCGCTGGCATGCTAACGGTAAAAGGTGTGCTACGGTGGCATGCTAACGATACAAGGTGTGCTCCGGTGGCAAGATAATGGAAAAAGGTGTGCTCCGGTGGCATGCAAACACGGAAAGGTGTGCTCCGGTGGCATGCTAACGTGAGAAAGTGTGCTACGGTGGCATGCTAACGAGAAGAGGTGCGCTATG
The DNA here is from genome assembly GCF_046119375.1 of Phyllobates terribilis. Classification (NCBI taxonomy): domain Eukaryota; kingdom Metazoa; phylum Chordata; class Amphibia; order Anura; family Dendrobatidae; genus Phyllobates; species Phyllobates terribilis. Next base: position 343,624 of record NW_027363635.1, read on the forward strand.
GTGGCATGCTAACGGGAAGAGGTGTGCTATGGCGGCATGCTAACAGTAAAAGGTGTGCTCCTGTGGCTTGCTTTCGGTAAAAGGTGTGATCCGGTGGCATGCTAACGATACAAGATGTGCTCCGGTGGCATGCTAACGGGAAAAGGTGTGCTCTGGTGGCATGCTAACGGGAAAAGGGGTGCTCTGGTGGCATGCTAACGGTAAAAGGTGTGCTCCAGTGGCATGCTAGCGGTAAAAGGTGTGCTCCGGTGGCATGCTAACTAAAAAAGTTATGCTCCAGTGGCATGATATTGCGAAAAGGTGTGCAACGGTGGAATGCTAACGGCAGAAGGTGTGCTCCGGTGGGAACAATGGGAAAAGGTGTGCTCCAGTGGCATTCTAACGGGAAAATGTGTGCAACGGTGGCATGCTAACGGAAAAAGGTGTGCAATGGAGGCATGCTAACGGTAAAAGGTGCGCTCCAGTGGCATGCTAGTGGTAAAAGGTATGCTCCGGTGTCATGCTAATGGAAAAAGGTATGCTCCAGTGGCATGATATTGGGAAAAGGTGTGCAACGGTGGCATGCTAACGGCAGAAGGTGTGCTCCGGTGGAAACAATGGGAAAAGGTGTGCTCCGGTGGCATGCTAACGGGAAAATGTGTGCAACGGTGGCATGCTAACGGGAAAATGTGTGCAACGGTGGCATGCTAACGGATAAAGGTGTGCAATGGTGGCATGCTAGCAGTAAAAGGTGTGCTCCAGTGGCATGCTAATGGGAAAAGGTATGCTCCGGGGGTATGATAACAGGAAAAGGTGTCCAACGGTGGCATGCTAACAGGAGAAGGTGTGCTCCGGTGGCAACAACTGGAAAAGGTGTGCTCCGGTGGCATGCTAACGAGAAAAGGTGTGCAACAGTGGCATGCTAACGGGAAAAGGTGAGCAATGGTGGCATGTTAACGATACAAGATGTGCTCCGGTGGCATGCTAATGGGAAAAGGTGTGCTCCAGTGGCATGCTAACAGGGAAAGGTGTGCTCCGGTGGCATGCTAAAGGGAGAATGTGTGCTACTGTGGCATGCTAACAAGAAAAAGTGTGCTACAGTGGCATGCTAACGGGAAAAGGTGTGCTATGGTGGCTTGCTAACTGTAAAAGGTGTGCAATGGTGGTATGATAACGAAAAAGGTGTGCTCCGGTGGCATGCTAAAGGGAAAAGGTGTTCTCCAGTGGATGCTAACGGGGAAAGGTGTGTTCCGGTGGCATGCTAACGGGAGAAGGTGTGCTCCGGGGGCATGCTAACGGAAAATGTGTGCTCCGGTTGCATGCTAATGGGAGAAGGTGTGCTCCGGTGGCATGCTAACAGGAGAAAATGTGCTCCGGGGGCATGCTAACGGGAAAATGTGTGCTCCGGTGGCATGCTGATGGTAAAAGGTGTGCTCCAGTGGCTTACTAATGGTAAAAGGTGTGCTCCGATGGCATGTTAACGGTAAGAGGTGTTCTCCGCTGGCATGCTAACGGTAAAAGGTGTGCTACGGTGGCATGCTAACGATACAAGGTGTGCTCCGGTGGCAAGATAACGGAAAAAGGTGTGCTCCGGTGGCATGCAAACACGGAAAGGTGTGCTCCGGTGGCATGCTAACGTGAGAAAGTGTGCTACGGTGGCATGCTAATGAGAAGAGGTGCGCTATGGTGGCATGCTAACGGGAAGAGGTGTGCTATGGTGGCATGCTAACAGTAAAAGGTGTGCTCCTGTGGCTTGCTTTCGGTAAAAGGTGAGCTCCGGTGGCATGCTAACGATACAAGATGTGCTCCGGTGGCATGCTAACGGGAAAAGGTGTGCTCTGGTGGCATGCTAACAGGGAAAGGTGTGCTCCGGTGGCATGCTAACGGAAGAAGGTGTCCTACTGTGGCATGCTAACAAGAAAAGGTGTGCTACAGTGGTATGCTAACGGGAAAAGGTGTGCTATGGTGGCATGCTAATGGGAAAAGGTGTGCTATCGTGGCAAGCTAACGGTAAAAGGTGTGCAACGGTGGCATGATAACGGAAAAAGGTGTGCTCCGGTGGCATGCAAACGGGAAAAGCAGTGCAACGGTGAAATGCTAACAGGAAAGGGTGTGCTCCGGTGGCATGCTAACGGGAAAAGGTGTTCTCCGGTGGCATGCTAACGGGAAAAGGTGTGCTCCGGTGGCATGCTAACGGAAAAAGGTGTGCTCCGGTGGCATGCTGATGGTAAAAGGTGTGCTCCGGCGGCATGCTAACGGTAAAAGGTGTTCTCCGTTGGCATGCTAACAGTTAAACGTGTGCTCAGGTGGCATGCTAACGATACAAGGTGTGCTCTTGTGGCATGCTAACGGGAAAAGGTGTACTCCGGTGGAATGCTGACAGGGAAAGTTGTGCTCCGGCGGCATGCTAACGTGAGAAGGTGTGCTACTGTAGCATGCTAACGGGAAAAGGTGTGCTCCAGTGGCATGCTAAAGGTAAAGGTGTGCTCTGGTGGCATGCTAACGGGAAAAGGTGTGGTACTGTGGCATGCTAACGGGAATAGATGTGCTACGGTGGCATGCTAAAGGGAAAAGGTGTTCTCCAGTGGATGCTAACGGGGAAAGGTGTGTTCCGGTGGCATGCTAATGGGAGAAGGTGTGCTCCGGTGGCATGCTAACAGGAGAAAATGTGCTCCGGGGGCATGCTAACGGGAAAATGTGTGCTCCGGTGGCATGCTGATGGTAAAAGGTGTGCTCTAGTGGCTTACTAATGGTAAAAGGTGTGCTCCGGTGGCATGTTAACGGTAAGAGGTGTTCTCCGTTGGCATGCTAACGGTAAAAGGTGTGCTACGGTGGCATGCTAACGATACAAGGTGTGCTCCGGTGGCAAGATAACGGAAAAAGGCATGCTCGGGTGGCATGCAAACACGGAAAGGTGTGCTCCGGTGGCATGCTAACATGAGAAAGTGTGCTACGGTGGCATGCTAACGAGAAGAGGTGCGCTATGGTGGCATGCTAACGGGAAGAGGTGTGCTATGGTGGCATGCTAACAGTAAAAGGTGTGCTCCTGTGGCTTGCTTTCGGTAAAAGGTGTGCTCCGGTGGCATGCTAATGATACAAGATGTGCTCCGGTGGCATGCTAACGGGAAAAGGTGTGCTCCGGTGGCATGCTAACAGGGAAAGGGGTGCTCCGGTGGCATGCTAACGGGAGAAGGTGTCCTACTGTGGCATGCTAACAAGAAAAGGTGTGCTACAGTGGTATGCTAACGGGAAAAGGTGTGCTATCGTGGCAAGCTAACGGTAAAAGGTGTGCAACGGTGGCATGATAACGGAAAAAGGTGTGCTCCGGTGGCATGCTAACGGGAAAAGGTGTGCAACGGTGGCATGCTAACAGGAAAAGGTGTGCTCCGGTGGCATGCTAACGGGAAAAGGTGTGCTCCGGTGGCATGCTAACGGAAAAAAGTGTGCTCAGGTGGCATGCTAACGGGAAAAGCTGTGCTCCGGTGGCATGCCAATGGAAAAAGGTATGCTACGGTGGAGTGCTAATGGGAGAAGGTGTGCTCTGGTGGCATGCTAACGGTAAAAGGTGTGCTCCAGTGGCATGCTAGCGGTAAAAGGTATGCTCCGGTGGCATGCTAACTAAAAAAGTTATGCTCCAGTGGCATGATATTGGGAAAAGGTGTGCAACGGTGGAATGCTAACGGCAGAAGGTGTGCTCCGGTGGGAACAATGGGAAAAGGTGTGCTCCGGTGGCATGCTAACGGGAAAATGTGTGCAACGGTGGCATGCTAACGGAAAAAGGTGTGCAATGGAGGCATGCTAACGGTAAAAGGTGCGCTCCAGTGGCATGCTAGTGGTAAAAGGTATGCTCCGGTGTCATGCTAACGGAAAAAGGTATGCTCCAGTGGCATGATATTGGGAAAAGGTGTGCAACGGTGGCATGCTAAGGGCAGAAGGTGTGCTCCGGTGGGAACAATGGGAAAAGGTGTGCTCCGGTGGCATGCTAACGGGAAAATGTGTGCAACGGTGGCATGCTAACGGAAAAAGGTGTGCAATGGTGGCATGCTAACGGTAAAAGGTGTGCTCCAGTGGCATGGTAATGGGAAAAGGTATGCTCCGGGGGTATGATAACGGGAAAAGGTGTCCAACGGTGGCATGCTAACAGGAGAAGGTGTGCTCCGGTGGCAACAACTGGAAAAGGTGTGCTCCGGTGGCATGCTAACGAGAAAAGGTGTGCAACAGTGGCATGCTAACTGGAAAAGGTGAGCAATGGTGGCATGCTAACGATACAAGATGTGCTCCGGTGGCATGCTAATGGGAAAAGGTGTGCTCCAGTGGCATGCTAACAGGGAAAGGTGTGCTCCGGTGGCATGCTAAAGGGAGAATGTGTGCTACTGTGGCATGCTAACAAGAAAAAGTGTGCTACAGTGGCATGCTAACGGGAAAAGGTGTGCTATGGTGGCTTGCTAACTGTAAAAGGTGTGCAATGGTGGTATGATAACGAAAAAGGTGTGCTCCGGTGGCATGCTAAAGGGAAAAGGTGTTCTCCAGTGGATGCTAACGGGGAAAGGTGTGTTCCGGTGGCATGCTAATGGGAGAAGGTGTGCTCCGGGGGCATGCTAACGGGAAAATGTGTGCTCCGGTTGCATGCTAATGGGAAAAGGTGTGCTCCGGTGACATGCTAGCGGGAAAAGGTGTGCACAGGTGGCATGCTAATGGAAAGAGGTGTACTACAGCTGCATACTAATGGGAAAAGGTGTATTACTGTGGCATGCTCACGGTAAAGGTGTGCTCTGGTGGCATGCTGATGGTAAAAGGTGTGCTCCAGTGGCATACTAACGGTAAAAGGTGTGCTCAGGTGGCATGTTAACGGTAAAAGGTGTTCTCCGTTGGCATGCTAACGGTAAAGTTGTGCTTCGGTGGCATGCTAACGATACAAGGTGTGCTCCGGTGGCATGCTAACGGGAAAAGGTGTGCTCCGGTGGCATGCTAACACGGAAAGGTGTGCTCCGGTGGCATGCTAACGTGAGAAAGTGGCATGCTAACGAGAAGAGGTGCGCTACGGTGGCATGCTAACGGGAAAAGGGGTGCTCCGGTGGCATGCTAACGATACAAGGTGTGCTTCGGTGGCATGCTAACGGGAAAAGGTGTGCTCCGGTGGCATGCTAACACGGAAAGGTGTGCTCCGGTCGCATGCTAACGAGAAGAGGTGAGCTATGGTGGCATGCTAACGGAAAAGGTGTGCTATGGTGGCATGCTAACGGTAAAAGGTGTGCTCCGGTGGCTTGCTTTCGGTTAAACGTGTGCTCCGGTGGCATGCTAGCGATACAAGATGTGCTCCGGTGGCATGCTAATGGGAAAATGTGTGCTCCGGTGGCATGCTAACAGGGAAAGGTGTGCTCCGGTGGCATGCTAACGGGAGAAGGTGTCCTACTGTGGCATGCTAACAAGAAAAGGTGTGCTACAGTGGCATGCTAACGGGAAAAGGTGTGCTATGGTGGCATGCTAATGGGAAAAGGTGTGCTATCGTGGCATGCTAATGGTAAAAGGTGTGCAACGGTGGCATGATAACGGAAAAAGGTGTGCTCCGGTGGCATGCTAACGGGAAAAGGTGTGCTCCGGTGGCATGCTAACGGAAAAAAGGATGCTCCTGTGGCATGCTAACGGGAAAATCTGTGCTCCGGTGGCATGCCAATGGAAAAAGGTATGCTACGGTGGAATGCTAATGGGAGAAGGTGTGCTCTGGTGGCATGCTAACGGTAAAAGGTGTGCTCCAGTGGCATGCTAGCGGTAAAAGGTGTGCTCTGGTGGCATGCTAACGGAAAAAGGTATGCTCCAGTGCCATGATATTGGGAAAAGGTGTGCAACGGTGGAATGCTAACGGCAGAAGGTGTGCTGCGGTGGGAACAATGGGAAAAGGTGTGCTCCGTTGGCATGCTAACGGGAAAATGTGTGCAATGGAGGCATGCTAACGGTAAAAAGTGTGCTCCGGTGGCATGCTAACGGGAAAAGGTATGCTCCGGTGGTATGATAGCGGGAAAAGGTGTGCAACGGTGGCATGCTAACAGGAGAAGGTGTGCTTCGGTGGCAACAACGGGAAAAGGTGTGCTGCGGTGGCATGCTAACGAGAAAAGGTGTGCAACGGTGGCATGCTAACGGGAAAAGGTGTGCAATGGTGGCATGCTAACGGTAAAAGGTGTGTTCCGGTGGCATGCTAACGTGAAAAGGTGTGTTCCGGTAGCATGCTAACGATACAAGATGTGCTCCGGTGGAATGCTAATGGGAAAAGGTGTGCTCCGGTGGTATGCTAACAGGGAAAGGTGTGCTCCGGTGGCATGCTAACGGGAGAAGGTGTGCTACTGTGGCATGCTAACAATAGAAGGTGTGATACAGTGGCATGCTAACGGGAAAATGTGTGCTATGGTGGCTTGCTAACGGGAAAAGGTGAGCTATGGTGGCATGCTAACTGTAAAAGGTGTGCAATGGTGGCATGATAACGGAAAAAGGTGTGCTACGGTGGCATGCTAAAGGGAAAGGGTGTTCTCCAGTGGATGCTAACGGGGAAAGGTGTGTTCCGAGGGCATGCTAACGGGAGAAGGTGTGCTCCGGTGGCATGCTAACTGGAGAAAATGTGCTCCGGGGGCATGCTAACGGGAAAATGTGTGCTCCGGTTGCATGCTAACGGGAAAAGGTGTGCTCCGGTGACATGCTAGCGGGAAAAGGTGTGCACCGGTGGCATGCTAATGGTAAAAGGTGTGCTACAGCGGCATACTAATGGGAAAAGGTGTAATACTGTGGCATGCTCACGGTAAAGGTGTGCTCTGGTGGCATGCTGATGGTAAAAGCTGTGCTCCAGTGTCACACTAACGGTGAAAGGTGTGCTCCGGTGGCATGTTAACGGTAAGAGGTGTTCTCTGTTGGCACTCTAACGGTAAAAGGTGTGCTACGGTGGCATGCTAACGATACAAGGTGTGCTCCGGTGGCATGCTAACGGGAAAAGGTGTGCTTCGGTGGCATGCTAACATGGAAAGGTGTGCTCCGGTGGCATGCTAACGAGAAGAGGTGCGCTACGGTGGCATGCTAACGGGAAAAGGTGTGCTCCGGTGGCATGCTAACGATACAAGGTGTGCTCCGATGGCATGCTAACGGGAAAAGGTGTGCTCCGGTGACATGCTAACACGCAAAGGTGTGCTCCGGTCGCATGCTAACGTAAGAAAGTGTGCTACAATGGCATGCTAATGGGAAAAGTTGTGCTCCGGTGGCATGCTAACGGAAAAAAGTGTGCTCCTGTGGCATGCTAACGGGAAAAGCTGTGCTCCGGTGGCATGCCAATGGAAAAAGGTTTGCTACGGTGGAATGGTAATGGGAAAAGGTGTGCGCTGGTGGCATGCTAACGGTAAAAGGTGTGCTCCAGTGGCATGCTAGCGGTAAAAGGTGAAATCCGGTGGCTTGCTCACGGAAATAGGTATGCTACAGTGTCATGATATTGGGAAAAGGTGTCCAACGGTGGCATGCTAACGGCATAAGGTGTGCTCCGGTGGGAACAATGGGAAAAGGTGTGCTCCGGTGCATGCTAATGGGAAAATGAGTGCAACGGTGGAATGCTAACGGAAAAAGGTGTGTAATGGAGGCATGCTAACGGTAAAAGGTGTGCTCCGGTGGCATGCTAAAGGGAAGAGGTATGCTCTGGTGGTATGATAGCGGGAAAAGGTGTGCAACGGTGGCATGCTAACAGGAGAAGGTGTGCTTCGCTGGCAACAACGGGAAAAGGTGTGCTCCGGTGGCATGCTAACGAGAAAAGGTGTGCAACGGTGGCATGCTAACGGTAAAAGGTGTGTTCCCGTGGCATGCTAACGTGAAAAGGTGTGTTCCGGTGGCATGCTAACGATACAAGATGTGCTCCGGTGGCATGCTAATGGGAAAAGGTGTGCTCCGGTGGTATGCTAACAGGGAAAGGTGTGCTCCGGTGGCATGCTAACGGGAGAATGTGTGCTACTGTGGCATGCTAACAATAAAAGGTTTGCTACAGTGGCATGCTAACTGGAAAATGTGTGCTATGGTGGCTTGCTAACGGGAAAAGGTGAGCTATGGTGGCATGCTAACTGTAAAAGGTGTGCAATGGTGGCATGATAACGGAAAAAGGTGTGCTCTGGTGGCATGCTAACGGGAAAAGCTGTGCTCCGGTGGCATGCCAATGGAAAAAGGTATGTTATGGTGGAATGCTAATAGGAGAAGGTGTGCTCCGGTGGCATGCTAACTGTAAAAGGTGTGCTCCAGTGGCATGCTAGCGGTAAAAGGTGTGCTCCGGTGTCATGCTAATGGAAATAGGTATGCTCCAGTGGCATGATATTGGGAAAAGGTGTGCAACGGTGGCATGCTAACGGCAGAAGGTGTGCTCCGGTGGGAACAATGGGAAAAGGTGTGCTCCGGTGGCATGCTAACGGGAAAATGTGTGCAACGGTGGAATGCTAACGGAAAAATGTGTGCAATGGAGGCATGCTAACGGTAAAAGGTGTGCTCCGGTGGCATGCTAACGGGAAGAGGTATGCTCCGGTGGTATGATAGCGGGAAAAGGTGTGCAACGGTGGCATGCTAACAGGAGAAGGTGTGCTTCGGTGGCAACAATGGGAAAAGGTGTGCTCCGGTGGCATGCTAACGTGAAAAGGTGTGTTCCGGTGGCATGCTAACGATACAAGATGTGCTCCGGTGGCATGCTAATGGGAAAAGGTGTGCTCCGGTGGTATGCTAACAGGGAAATGTGTGCTCCGGTGGCATGCTAACGGGAGAATGTGTGCTACTGTGGCATGCTAACATTAAAAGGTGTGCAACAGTGGCATGCTAACTGGAAAATGTGTGCTATGGTGGCTTGCTAACTGGAAAAGGTGAGCTATAGTGGCATGTTAACTGTAAAAGGTGGGCAATGGTGGCATGATAACGGAAAAAGGTGTGCTCCGGTGGCATGCTAAAGGGAAAAGGTGTTCTCCAGTGGATGCTAACGGGGAAAGGTGTGTTCCGAGGGCATGCTAACGGGAGAAGGCGTGCTCCGGTGGCATGCTAACAGGAGAAAATGTGCTCCGGGGGCATGCTAACGGGAAAAGGTGTGCTCCGGTGACATGTTAGCGGGAAAAGGTGTGCACCGGTGGCATGCTAATGGAAAAAGGTGTGCTACAGCGGCATACTAATGGAAAAAGGTGTAATACTGTGGCATGCTCACGGTAAAAGTGTGCTCTGGTGGCATGCTGATGGTAAAAGGTGTGCTCCAGTGGCACACTAACGGTAAAAGGTGTGCTCCGGTGGCATGTTAACGGTAAGAGGTTTTCTCCGTTGGCATTCTAACGGTAAAAGGTGTGCTACGTTGGCATGCTAACGATACAAGGTGTGCTCCGGTGTCATGCTAACGGGAAAAGGTGTGCTCCGGTGGCATGCTAACATGGAAAGGTGTGCTCCGGTGGCATGCTAATGTGAGAAAGTGTGCTACGGTGGCATGCCAACGAGAAGAGGTGCGCTTCGGTGGCATGCTAAAGGGAAAAGGTGTGCTCCGGTGGCATGCTAACGATAGAAGGTGTGCTCCGGTGGCATGCTAACGGGAAAAGGTGTGCTCCGGTGACATGCTAACACGCAAAGGTATGCTCCGGTCGCATGCTAACGTAAGAAAGTGTGCTACAATGGCATGCTAATGAGAAGATGTGCGCTACGGTGGCATGCAAACGGGAAAAGGTGTGCTATGGTGGCATGCTAATGTTAAAAGGTGTGCTCTGGTGGCTTCCTTTCGGTAAAATGTGTGCTCTGGTGGCATGCTAGCGATACAAGATATGCTCCGGTGGCATGCTAACGGGTAAAGTTGTGCTCCGGTGGCATGCTAACAGGGAAAGGTGTGCTCTGGTGGCATGCTAACGGGAGAAGGTGTGCTACTGTGGCATGCTAACAGGAAAAGGTGTGCTATGGTGGCATGCTAACGGTAAAAGGTGTGCAACGGTGGCATGATAACGGAAAAAGGTGTGCTCCGGTGGCATGCTAACGGGAAAAGGTGTGCAACGGTGGCATGCTAACAGGAAAAGGTGTGCTCCGGTGGCATGCTAACGGGAAAAGGTGTGCTCCGGTGGTATGCTAACGGGAAAAGGTGTGCTACTGTGGCATGCTAAAGGGAAAAGGTGAACTCCGTTGGCATGCTAACGGGAAAACTGTGTGCTACAGTGGCATGCTAACGGTAAAGGTGTGCTCCGCTGGCATGCTAACGGGAAGATGGTGTGCTACGGTGACATGCTAACGGTAAAGGTGTGCTCCAGTGTCATGCTAACGCGAAAAGGTGTGCTCCGGTGGCATGCTGACGGGAGAAGGTGTCTTCCGGTGGCATGCTAATGGATAAAGGTGGGCTACAGTGGCATGCTAACGGTAAAGGTGTGCTCCGGTGGCATGCTAACGGGAAAAAGTGTGCTCCGGTGGCATGCTAACGGGAAAAGGTGTGCTCCGGTGGCATGCTAACGGAAAAAGGTGTGCTCCGGTGGCATGCTGATGGTAAAAGGTGTGCTCCGGCGGCATGCTAACGGTAAAAGGTGTTCTCCGTTGGCATGCTAACAGTTAAACGTGTGCTCAGGTGGCACGCTAACGATGCAAGGTGTGCTCTTGTGGCATGCTAACGGGAAAAGGTGTACTCCGGTGGAATGCTGACAGAGAAATTTGTGCTCCGGCGGCATGCTAACGTGAGAAGGTGTGCTACTGTAGCATGCTAACGGGAAAAGGTGTGCTCCAGTGGCATGCTAAAGGTAAAGGTATGCTCTGGTGGCATGCTAACGGGAAAAGGTGTGGTACTGTGGCATGCTAACGGGAATAGGTGTGCTACGGTGGCATGCTAAAGGGAAAAGATGTTCTCCAGTGGATGCTAACCGGGAAAGGTGTGTTCCGGTGGCATGCTAATGGGAGAAGGTGTGCTCCGGTGGCATGCTAACAGGAGAAAATGTGCTCCGGGGGCATGCTAACGGGAAAATGTGTGCTCCGGTGGCATGCTGATGGTAAAAGGAGTGCTCCAGTGGCTTACTAATGGTAAAAGGTGTGCTCCGATGGCATGTTAACGGTAAGAGGTGTTCTCCGCTGGCATGCTAACGGTAAAAGGTGTGCTACGGTGGCATGCTAACGATACAAGGTGTGCTCCGGTGGCAAGATAATGGAAAAAGGCGTGCTCCGGTGGCATGCAAACACGGAAAGGTGTGCTCCGGTGGCATGCTAACGTGAGAAAGTGTGCTACGGTGGCATGCTAACGAGAGGAGGTGCGCTATGGTGGCATGCTAACGGGAAGAGGTGTGCTATGGTGGCATGCTAACAGTAAAAGGTGTGCTCCTGTGGCTTGCTTTCGGTAAAAGGTGTGATCCGGTGGCATGCTAACGATACAAGATGTGCTCCGGTGGCATGCTAAGGGGAAAAGGTGTGCTCTGGTGGCATGCTAACGGGAAAAGGGGTGCTCTGGTGGCATGCTAACGGTAAAAGGTGTGCTCCAGTGGCATGCTAGCGGTAAAAGGTGTGCTCCGGTGGCATGCTAACTAAAAAAGTTATGCTCCAGTGGCATGATATTGCGAAAAGGTGTGCAACGGTGGAATGCTAACGGCAGAAGGTGTGCTCCGGTGGGAACAATGGGAAAAGGTGTGCTCCGGTGGCATTCTAATGGGAAAATGTGTGCAACGGTGGCATGCTAACGGAAAAAGGTGTGCAATGGAGGCATGCTAACGGTAAAAGGTGCGCTCCAGTGGCATGCTAGTGGTAAAAGGTATGCTCCGGTGTCATGCTAACGGAAAAAGGTATGCTCCAGTGGCATGATATTGGGAAAAGGTGTGCAACGGTGGCATGCTAACGGCAGAAGGTGTGCTCCGGTGGGAACAATGGGAAAAGGTGTGCTCCGGTGGCATGCTAACGGGAAAATGTGTGCAACGGTGGCATGCTAACGGAAAAAGGTGTGCAATGGTGGCATGCTAACAGTAAAAGGTGTGCTCCAGTGGCATGCTAATGGGAAAAGGTATGCTCCGGGGGTATGATAACAGGAAAAGGTGTCCAACGGTGGCATGCTAACAGGAGAAGGTGTGCTCCGGTGGCAACAACTGGAAAAGGTGTGCTCCGGTGGCATGCTAACGAGAAAAGGTGTGCAACAGTGGCATGTTAACGGGAAAAGGTGAGCAATGGTGGCATGCTAACGATACAAGATGTGCTCCGGTGGCATGCTAATGGGAAAAGGTGTGCTCCAGTGGCATGCTAACAGGGAAAGGTGTGCTCCGGTGGCATGCTAAAGGGAGAATGTGTGCTACTGTGGCATGCTAACAAGAAAAAGTGTGCTACAGTGGCATGCTAACGGGAAAAGGTGTGTTATGGTGGCTTGCTAACTGTAAAAGGTGTGCAATGGTGGTATGATAATGAAAAAGGTGTGCTCCGGTGGCATGCTAAAGGGAAAAGGTGTTCTCCAGTGGATGCTAACGGGGAAAGGTGTGTTCCGGTGGCATGCTAACGGGAGAAGGTGTGCTCCGGGGGCATGCTAACGGAAAATGTGTGCTCCGGTTGCATGCTAATGGGAGAAGGTGTGCTCCGGTGGCATGCTAACAGGAGAAAATGTGCTCCGGGGGCATGCTAACGGGAAAATGTGTGCTCCGGTGGCATGCTGATGGTAAAAGGTGTGCTCCAGTGGCTTACTAATGGTAAAAGGTGTGCTCCGATGGCATGTTAACGGTAAGAGGTGTTCTCCGCTGGCATGCTAACGGTAAAAGGTGTGCTACGGTGGCATGCTAACAATACAAGGTGTGCTCCGGTGGCAAGATAACGGAAAAAGGTGTGCTCCGGTGGCATGCAAACACGGAAAGGTGTGCTCCGGTGGCATGCTAACGTGAGAAAGTGTGCTACGGTGGCATGCTAATGAGAAGAGGTGCGCTATGGTGGCATGCTAACGGGAAGAGGTGTGCTATGGTGGCATGCTAACAGTAAAAGGTGTGCTCCTGTGGCTTGCTTTCGGTAAAAGGTGAGCTCCGGTGGCATGCTAACGATACAAGATGTGCTCCGGTGGCATGCTAACGGGAAAAGGTGTGCTCTGGTGGCATGCTAACAGGGAAAGGTGTGCTCCGGTGGCATGCTAACGGGAGAAGGTGTCCTACTGTGGCATGCTAACAAGAAAAGGTGTGCTACAGTGGTATGCTAACGGGAAAAGGTGTGCTATGGTGGCATGCTAATGGGAAAAGGTGTGCTATCGTGGCAAGCTAACGGTAAAAGGTGTGCAACGGTGGCATGATAACGGAAAAAGGTGTGCTCCGGTGGCATGCAAACGGGAAAAGCAGTGCAACGGTGGCATGCTAACAGGAAAAGGTGTGCTCCGGTGGCATGCTAACGGGAAAAGGTGTTCTCCGGTGGCATGCTAACGGGAAAAGGTGTGCTCCGGTGGCATGCTAACGGAAAAAGGTGTGCTCCGGTGGCATGCTGATGGTAAAAGGTGTGCTCCGGCGGCATGCTAACGGTAAAAGGTGTTCTCCGTTGGCATGCTAACAGTTAAACGTGTGCTCAGGTGGCATGCTAACGATACAAGGTGTGCTCTTGTGGCATGCTAACGGGAAAAGGTGTACTCCGGTGGAATGCTGACAGGGAAAGTTGTGCTCCGGCGGCATGCTAACGTGAGAAGGTGTGCTACTGTAGCATGCTAACGGGAAAAGGTGTGCTCCAGTGGCATGCTAAAGGTAAAGGTGTGCTCTGGTGGCATGCTAACGGGAAAAGGTGTGGTACTGTGGCATGCTAACGGGAATAGATTTGCTACGGTGGCATGCTAAAGGGAAAAGGTGTTCTCCAGTGGATGCTAACGGGGAAAGGTGTGTTCCGGTGGCATGCTAATGGGAGAAGGTGTGCTCCGGTGGCATGCTAACAGGAGAAAATGTGCTCCGGGGGCATGCTAACGGGAAAATGTGTGCTCCGGTGGCATGCTGATGGTAAAAGGTGTGCTCTAGTGGCTTACTAATGGTAAAAGGTGTGCTCCGGTGGCATGTTAACGGTAAGAGGTGTTCTCCGTTGGCATGCTAACGGTAAAAGGTGTGCTACGGTGGCATGCTAACGATACAAGGTGTGCTCCGGTGGCAAGATAACGGAAAAAGGCGTGCTCGGGTGGCATGCAAACACGGAAAGGTGTGCTCCGGTGGCATGCTAACATGAGAAAGTGTGCTACGGTGGCATGCTAACGAGAAGAGGTGCGCTATGGTGGCATGCTAACGGGAAGAGGTGTGCTATGGTGGCATGCTAACAGTAAAAGGTGTGCTCCTGTGGCTTTCTTTCAGTAAAAGGTGTGCTCCGGTGGCATGCTAACGATACAAGATGTGCTCCGGTGGCATGCTAACGGGAAAAGGTGTGCTCCGGTGGCATGCTAACAGGGAAAGGGGTGCTCCGGTGGCATGCTAACGGGAGAAGGTGTACTACTGTGGCATGCTAACAAGAAAAGGTGTGCTACAGTGGTATGCTAACGGGAAAAGGTGTGCTATCGTGGCAAGCTAACGGTAAAAGGTGTGCAACGGTGGCATGATAACGGAAAAAGGTGTGCTCCGGTGGCATGCTAACGGGAAAAGGTGTGCAACGGTGGCATGCTAACAGGAAAAGGTGTGCTCCGGTGGCATGCTAACGGGAAAAGGTGTGCTCCGGTGGCATGCTAATGGAAAAAAGTGTGCTCAGGTGGCATGCTAACGGGAAAAGCTGTGCTCCGGTGGCATGCCAATGGAAAAAGGTATGCTACGGTGGAGTGCTAATGGGAGAAGGTGTGCTCTGGTGGCATGCTAACGGTAAAAGGTGTGCTCCAGTGGCATGCTAGCGGTAAAAGGTATGCTCCGGTGGCATGCTAACTAAAAAAGTTATGCTCCAGTGGCATGATATTGGGAAAAGGTGTGCAACGGTGGAATGCTAACGGCAGAAGGTGTGCTCCGGTGGGAACAATGGGAAAAGGTGTGCTCCGGTGGCATGCTAACGGGAAAATGTGTGCAACGGTGGCATGCTAACGGAAAAAGGTGTGCAATGGAGGCATGCTAACGGTAAAAGGTGCGCTCCAGTGGCATGCTAGTGGTAAAAGGTATGCTCCGGTGTCATGCTAACGGAAAAAGGTATGCTCCAGTGGCATGATATTGGGAAAAGGTGTGCAACGGTGGCATGCTAACGGCAGAAGGTGTGCTCCGGTGGGAACAATGGGAAAAGGTGTGCTCCGGTGGCATGCTAACGGGAAAATGTGTGCAACGGTGGCATGCTAACGGAAAAAGGTGTGCAATGGTGGCATGCTAACGGTAAAAGGTGTGCTCCAGTGGCATGGTAATGGGAAAAGGTATGCTCCGGGGGTATGATAATGGGAAAAGGTGTCCAACGGTGGCATGCTAACAGGAGAAGGTGTGCTCCGGTGGCAACAACTGGAAAAGGTGTGCTCCGGTGGCATGCTAACGAGAAAAGGTGTGCAACAGTGGCATGCTAACTGGAAAAGGTGAGCAATGGTGGCATGCTAACGATGCAAGATGTGCTCCGGTGGCATGCTAATGGGAAAAGGTGTGCTCCAGTGGCATGCTAACAGGGAAAGGTGTGCTCCGGTGGCATGCTAAAGGGAGAATGTGTGCTACTGTGGCATGCTAACAAGAAAAAGTGTGCTACAGTGGCATGCTAACGGTAAAAGGTGTGCTACGGTGGCATGCTAACGATACAAGGTGTGCTCCGGTGGCAAGATAACGGAAAAAGGCGTGCTCGGGTGGCATGCAAACACGGAAAGGTGTGCTCCGGTGGCATGCTAACATGAGAAAGTGTGCTACGGTGGCATGCTAACGAGAAGAGGTGCGCTATGGTGGCATGCTAACGGGAAGAGGTGTGCTATGGTGGCATGCTAACAGTAAAAGGTGTGCTCCTGTGGCTTGCTTTCAGTAAAAGGTGTGCTCCGGTGGCATGCTAACGATACAAGATGTGCTCCGGTGGCATGCTAACGGGAAAAGGTGTGCTCCGGTGGCATGCTAACAGGGAAAGGGGTGCTCCGGTGGCATGCTAACGGGAGAAGGTGTACTACTGTGGCATGCTAACAAGAAAAGGTGTGCTACAGTGGTATGCTAACGGGAAAAGGTGTGCTATCGTGGCAAGCTAACGGTAAAAGGTGTGCAACGGTGGCATGATAACGGAAAAAGGTGTGCTCCGGTGGCATGCTAACGGGAAAAGGTGTGCAACGGTGGCATGCTAACAGGAAAAGGTGTGCTCCGGTGGCATGCTAACGGGAAAAGGTGTGCTCCGGTGGCATGCTAATGGAAAAAAGTGTGCTCAGGTGGCATGCTAACGGGAAAAGCTGTGCTCCGGTGGCATGCCAATGGAAAAAGGTATGCTACGGTGGAGTGCTAATGGGAGAAGGTGTGCTCTGGTGGCATGCTAACGGTAAAAGGTGTGCTCCAGTGGCATGCTAGCGGTAAAAGGTATGCTCCGGTGGCATGCTAACTAAAAAAGTTATGCTCCAGTGGCATGATATTGGGAAAAGGTGTGCAACGGTGGAATGCTAACGGCAGAAGGTGTGCTCCGGTGGGAACAATGGGAAAAGGTGTGCTCCGGTGGCATGCTAACGGGAAAATGTGTGCAACGGTGGCATGCTAACGGAAAAAGGTGTGCAATGGAGGCATGCTAACGGTAAAAGGTGCGCTCCAGTGGCATGCTAGTGGTAAAAGGTATGCTCCGGTGTCATGCTAACGGAAAAAGGTATGCTCCAGTGGCATGATATTGGGAAAAGGTGTGCAACGGTGGCATGCTAACGGCAGAAGGTGTGCTCCGGTGGGAACAATGGGAAAAGGTGTGCTCCGGTGGCATGCTAACGGGAAAATGTGTGCAACGGTGGCATGCTAACGGAAAAAGGTGTGCAATGGTGGCATGCTAACGGTAAAAGGTGTGCTCCAGTGGCATGGTAATGGGAAAAGGTATGCTCCGGGGGTATGATAATGGGAAAAGGTGTCCAACGGTGGCATGCTAACAGGAGAAGGTGTGCTCCGGTGGCAACAACTGGAAAAGGTGTGCTCCGGTGGCATGCTAACGAGAAAAGGTGTGCAACAGTGGCATGCTAACTGGAAAAGGTGAGCAATGGTGGCATGCTAACGATGCAAGATGTGCTCCGGTGGCATGCTAATGGGAAAAAGTGTGCTCCAGTGGCATGCTAACAGGGAAAGGTGTGCTCCGGTGGCATGCTAAAGGGAGAATGTGTGCTACTGTGGCATGCTAACAAGAAAAAGTGTGCTACAGTGGCATGCTAACGGGAAAAGGTGTGCTATGGTGGCTTGCTAACTGTAAAAGGTGTGCAATGGTGGTATGATAACGAAAAAGGTGTGCTCCGGTGGCATGCTAAAGGGAAAAGGTGTTCTCCAGTGGATGCTAACGGGGAAAGGTGTGTTCCGGTGGCATGCTAACGGGAGAAGGTGTGCTCCGGGGGCATGCTAACGGGAAAATGTGTGCTCCGGTTGCATGCTAATGGGAAAAGGTGTGCTCCGGTGACATGCTAGCGGGAAAAGGTGTGCACAGGTGGCATGCTAATGGAAAAAGGTGTACTACAGCTGCATACTAATGGGAAAAGGTGTATTACTGTGGCATGCTCACGGTAAAGGTGTGCTCTGGTGGCATGCTGATGGTAAAAGGTGTGCTCCAGTGGCATACTAACGGTAAAAGGTGTGCTCAGGTGGCATGTTAACGGTAAAAGGTGTTCTCCGTTGGCATGCTAACGGTAAAGTTGTGCTTCGGTGGCATGCTAACGATACAAGGTGTGCTCCGGTGGCATGCTAACGTGAGAAAGTGTGCTACGGTGGCATGCTATTGAGAAGAGGTGCGCTATGGTGGCATGCTAACGGGAAGAGGTGTGCTATGGTGGCATGCTAACAGTAAAAGGTGTGCTCCTGTGGCTTGCTTTCGGTAAAAGGTGAGCTCCGGTGGCATGCTATCGATACAAGATGTGCTCCGGTGGCATGCTAACGGGAAAAGGTGTGCTCTGGTGGCATGCTAACAGGGAAAGGTGTGCTCCGGTGGCATGCTAACGGGAGAAGGTGTCCTACTGTGGCATGCTAACAAGAAAAGGTGTGCTACAGTGGTATGCTAACGGGAAAAGGTGTGCTATGGTGGCATGCTAATGGGAAAAGGTGTGCTATCGTGGCAAGCTAACGGTAAAAGGTGTGCAACGGTGGCATGATAACGGAAAAAGGTGTGCTCCGGTGGCATGCAAACGGGAAAAGCAGTGCAACGGTGGCATGCTAACAGGAAAAGGTGTGCTCCGGTGGCATGCTAACGGGAAAAGGTGTTCTCCGGTGGCATGCTAACGGGAAAAGGTGTGCTCCGGTGGCATGCTAACGGAAAAAGGTGTGCTCCGGTGGCATGCTGATGGTAAAAGGTGTGCTCCGGCGGCATGCTAACGGTAAAAGGTGTTCTCCGTTGGCATGCTAACAGTTAAACGTGTGCTCAGGTGGCATGCTAACGATACAAGGTGTGCTCTTGTGGCATGCTAACGGGAAAAGGTGTACTCCGGTGGAATGCTGACAGGGAAAGTTGTGCTCCGGCGGCATGCTAACGTGAGAAGGTGTGCTACTGTAGCATGCTAACGGGAAAAGGTGTGCTCCAGTGGCATGCTAAAGGTAAAGGTGTGCTCTGGTGGCATGCTAACGGGAAAAGGTGTGGTACTGTGGCATGCTAACGGGAATAGATGTGCTACGGTGGCAAGATAACAGAAAAAGGTGTGCTCGGGTGGCATGCAAACACGGAAAGGTGTGCTCCGGTGGCATGCTAACATGAGAAAGTGTGCTACGGTGGCATGCTAACGAGAAGAGGTGCGCTATGGTGGCATGCTAACGGGAAGAGGTGTGCTATGGTGGCATGCTAACAGTAAAAGGTGTGCTCCTGTGGCTTGCTTTCAGTAAAAGGTGTGCTCCGGTGGCATGCTAACGATACAAGATGTGCTCCGGTGGCATGCTAACGGGAAAAGGTGTGCTCCGGTGGCATGCTAACAGGGAAAGGGGTGCTCCGGTGGCATGCTAACGGGAGAAGGTGTCCTACTGTGGCATGCTAACAAGAAAAGGTGTGCTACAGTGGTATGCTAACGGGAAAAGGTGTGCTATCGTGGCAAGCTAACGGTAAAAGGTGTGCAACGGTGGCATGATAACGGAAAAAGGTGTGCTCCAGTGGCATGCTAACGGGAAAAGGTGTGCAACGGTGGCATGCTAACAGGAAAAGGTGTGCTCCGGTGGCATGCTAACGGGAAAAGGTTTGCTCCGGTGGCATGCTAACGGAAAAAAGTGTGCTCAGGTGGCATGCTAACGGGAAAAGCTGTGCTCCGGTGGCATGCCAATGGAAAAAGGTATGCTACGGTGGAGTGCTAATGGGAGAAGGTGTGCTCTGGTGGCATGCTAACGGTAAAAGGTGTGCTCCAGTGGCATGCTAGCGGTAAAAGGTATGCTCCGGTGGCATGCTAACTAAAAAAGTTATGCTCCAGTGGCATGATATTGGGAAAAGGTGTGCAACGGTGGAATGCTAACGGCAGAAGGTGTGCTCCGGTGGGAACAATGGGAAAAGGTGTGCTCCGGTGGCATGCTAACGGGAAAATGTGTGCAACGGTGGCATGCTAACGGAAAAAGGTGTGCAATGGAGGCATGCTAACGGTAAAAGGTGCGCTCCAGTGGCATGCTATTGGTAAAAGGTATGCTCCGGTGTCATGCTAACGGAAAAAGGTATGCTCCAGTGGCATGATATTGGGAAAAGGTGTGCAACGGTGGCATGCTAACGGCAGAAGGTGTGCTCCGGTGGGAACAATGGGAAAAGGTGTGCTCCGGTGGCATGCTAACGGGAAAATGTGTGCAACGGTGGCATGCTAACGGAAAAAGGTGTGCAATGGTGGCATGCTAACGGTAAAAGGTGTGCTCCAGTGGCATGGTAATGGGAAAAGGTATGCTCCGGGGGTATGATAACGGGAAAAGGTGTCCAACGGTGGCATGCTAACAGGAGAAGGTGTGCTCCGGTGGCAACAACTGGAAAAGGTGTGCTCCGGTGGCATGCTAACGAGAAAAGGTGTGCAACAGTGGCATGCTAACTGGAAAAGGTGAGCAATGGTGGCATGCTAACGATACAAGATGTGCTCCGGTGGCATGCTAATGGGAAAAGGTGTGCTCCAGTGGCATGCTAACAGGGAAAGGTGTGCTCCGGTGGCATGCTAAAGGGAGAATGTGTGCTACTGTGGCATGCTAACAAGAAAAAGTGTGCTACAGTGGCATGCTAACGGGAAAAGGTGTGCTATGGTGGCTTGCTAACTGTAAAAGGTGTGCAATGGTGGTATGATAACGAAAAAGGTGTGCTCCGGTGGCATGCTAAAGGGAAAAGGTGTTCTCCAGTGGATGCTAACGGGGAAAGGTGTGTTCCGGTGGCATGCTAACGGGAGAAGGTGTGCTCCGGGGGCATGCTAACGGGAAAATGTGTGCTCCGGTTGCATGCTAATGGGAAAAGGTGTGCTCCGGTGACATGCTAGCGGGAAAAGGTGTGCACAGGTGGCATGCTAATGGAAAAAGGTGTACTACAGCTGCATACTAATGGGAAAAGGTGTATTACTGTGGCATGCTCACGGTAAAGGTGTGCTCTGGTGGCATGCTGATGGTAAAAGGTGTGCTCCAGTGGCATACTAACGGTAAAAGGTGTGCTCAGGTGGCATGTTAACGGTAAAAGGTGTTCTCCGTTGGCATGCTAACGGTAAAGTTGTGCTTCGGTGGCATGCTAACGATACAAGGTGTGCTCCGGTGGCATGCTAACGGGAAAAGGTGTGCTCCGGTGGCATGCTAACACGGAAAGGTGTGCTCCGGTGGCATGCTAACGTGAGAAAGTGGCATGCTAACGAGAAGAGGTGCGCTACGGTGGCATGCTAACGGGAAAAGGGGTGCTCCGGTGGCATGCTAACGATACAAGGTGTGCTTCGGTGGCATGCTAATGGGAAAAGGTGTGCTCCGGTGGCATGCTAACACGGAAAGGTGTGCTCCGGTCGCATGCTAACGAGAAGAGGTGAGCTATGGTGGCATGCTAACGGAAAAGGTGTGCTATGGTGGCATGCTAACGGTAAAAGGTGTGCTCCGGTGGCTTGCTTTCGGTTAAACGTGTGCTCCGGTGGCATGCTAGCGATACAAGATGTGCTCCGGTGGCATGCTAATGGGAAAATGTGTGCTCCGGTGGCATGCTAACAGGGAAAGGTGTGCTCCGGTGGCATGCTAACGGGAGAAGGTGTCCTACTGTGGCATGCTAACAAGAAAAGGTGTGCTACAGTGGCATGCTAACGGGAAAAGGTGTGCTATGGTGGCATGCTAATGGGAAAAGGTGTGCTATCGTGGCATGCTAACGGTAAAAGGTGTGCAACGGTGGCATGATAACGGAAAAAGGTGTGCTCCGGTGGCATGCTAACGGGAAAAGGTGTGCTCCGGTGGCATGCCAATGGAAAAAGGTATGTTATGGTGGAATGCTAATAGGAGAAGGTGTGCTCCGGTGGCATGCTAACTGTAAAAGGTGTGCTCCAGTGGCATGCTAGCGGTAAAAGGTGTGCTCCGGTGTCATGCTAATGGAAATAGGTATGCTCCAGTGGCATGATATTGGGAAAAGGTGTGCAACGGTGGCATGCTAACGGCAGAAGGTGTGCTCCGGTGGGAACAATGGGAAAAGGTGTGCTCCGGTGGCATGCTAACGGGAAAATGTGTGCAACGGTGGAATGCTAACGGAAAAATGTGTGCAATGGAGGCATGCTAACGGTAAAAGGTGTGCTCCGGTGGCATGCTAACGGGAA
The DNA here is from genome assembly GCF_046119375.1 of Phyllobates terribilis. Lineage (NCBI taxonomy): Eukaryota > Metazoa > Chordata > Amphibia > Anura > Dendrobatidae > Phyllobates > Phyllobates terribilis. The sequence goes on from NW_027363635.1 coordinate 365,363, forward strand.
GAGGTATGCTCCGGTGGTATGATAGCGGGAAAAGGTGTGCAACGGTGGCATGCTAACAGGAGAAGGTGTGCTTCGGTGGCAACAATGGGAAAAGGTGTGCTCCGGTGGCATGCTAACGTGAAAAGGTGTGTTCCGGTGGCATGCTAACGATACAAGATGTGCTCCGGTGGCATGCTAATGGGAAAAGGTGTGCTCCGGTGGTATGCTAACAGGGAAATGTGTGCTCCGGTGGCATGCTAACGGGAGAATGTGTGCTACTGTGGCATGCTAACATTAAAAGGTGTGCAACAGTGGCATGCTAACTGGAAAATGTGTGCTATGGTGGCTTGGTAACTGGAAAAGGTGAGCTATGGTGGCATGTTAACTGTAAAAGGTGGGCAATGGTGGCATGATAACGGAAAAAGGTGTGCTCCGGTGGCATGCTAAAGGGAAAAGGTGTTCTCCAGTGGATGCTAACGGGGAAAGGTGTGTTCCGAGGGCATGCTAACGGGAGAAGGCGTGCTCCGGTGGCATGCTAACAGGAGAAAATGTGCTCCGGGGGCATGCTAACGGGAAAAGGTGTGCTACGGTGACATGTTAGCAGGAAAAGGTGTGCACCGGTGGCATGCTAATGGAAAAAGGTGTGCTACAGCGGCATACTAATGGGAAAAGGTGTAATACTGTGGCATGCTCACGGTAAAAGTGTGCTCTGGTGGCATGCTGATGGTAAAAGGTGTGCTCCAGTGGCACACTAACGGTAAAAGGTGTGCTCCGGTGGCATGTTAACGGTAAGAGGTTTTCTCCGTTGGCATTCTAACGGTAAAAGGTGTGCTACGTTGGCATGCTAACGATACAAGGTGTGCTCCGGTGTCATGCTAACGGGAAAAGGTGTGCTCCGGTGGCATGCTAACATGGAAAGGTGTGCTCCGGTGGCATGCTAATGTGAGAAAGTGGGCTACGGTGGCATGCCAACGAGAAGAGGTGCGCTTCGGTGGCATGCTAAAGGGAAAAGGTGTGCTCTGGTGGCATGCTAACGATAGAAGGTGTGCTCCGGTGGCATGCTAACGGGAAAAGGTGTGCTCCGGTGACATGCTAACACGCAAAGGTATGCTCCGGTCGCATGCTAACGTAAGAAAGTGTGCTACAATGGCATGCTAATGAGAAGATGTGCGCTACGGTGGCATGCAAACGGGAAAAGGTGTGCTATGGTGGCATGCTAATGTTAAAAGGTGTGCTCTGGTGGCTTCCTTTCGGTAAAATGTGTGCTCTGGTGGCATGCTAGCGATACAAGATATGCTCCGGTGGCATGCTAACGGGTAAAGTTGTGCTCCGGTGGCATGCTAACAGGGAAAGGTGTGCTCTGGTGGCATGCTAATGGGAGAAGGTGTGCTACTGTGGCATGCTAACAGGAAAAGGTGTGCTATGGTGGCATGCTAACGGTAAAAGGTGTGCAACGGTGGCATGATAACGGAAAAAGGTGTGCTCCGGTGGCATTCTAATGGGAAAAGGTGTGCAACGGTGGCATGCTAACAGGAAAAGGTGTGCTCCGGTGGCATGCTAACGGGAAAAGGTGTGCTCCGGTGGTATGCTAACGGGAAAAGGTGTGCTACTGTGGCATGCTAAAGGGAAAAGGTGAACTCCGTTGGCATGCTAACGGGAAAACTGTGTGCTACAGTGGCATGCTAACGGTAAAGGTGTGCTCCGCTGGCATGCTAACGGGAAGATGGTGTGCTACGGTGACATGCTAACGGTAAAGGTGTGCTCCAGTGTCATGCTAATGCGAAAAGGTGTGCTCCGGTGGCATGCTGACGGGAGAAGGTGTCTTCCGGTGGCATGCTAATGGATAAAGGTGGGCTACAGTGGCATGCTAACGGTAAAGGTGTGCTCCGGTGGCATGCTAACGGGAAAAAGTGTGCTCCGGTGGCATGCTAACGGTAAAGGTGTGCTCCGGTGGCATGCTAACAGTAAAAGGTGTGCTCTGGTGGCATGCTAACAGTAAAAGGTGGGCTCCGGTGGCATGCTAATGGGAAAGGCAGGCTCCGGTGGCATGCTAATGGTTAAAGGTGTGCCCCGGTGGCATGCTAACGGAAAAAGGGGTGCTCCGGTGGCATGCTAAAGGGAAAAGGTGTTCTCCGGTGGCATGCTAACGATAGAAGGTGTGCTCCGGTGGCATGCTAACGGGAAAAGGTGTGCTCCGGTGACATGCTAACACGCAAAGGTATGCTCCGGTCGCATGCTAACGTAAGAAAGTGTGCTACAATGGCATGCTAATGAGAAGATGTGCGCTACGGTGGCATGCAAACGGGAAAAGGTGTGCTATGGTGGCATGCTAATGTTAAAAGGTGTGCTCTGGTGGCTTCCTTTCGGTAAAATGTGTGCTCTGGTGGCATGCTAGCGATACAAGATATGCTCCGGTGGCATGCTAACGGGAAAAGTTGTGCTCCGGTGGCATGCTAACAGGGAAAGGTGTGCTCTGGTGGCATGCTAACGGGAGAAGGTGTGCTACTGTGGCATGCTAACAGGAAAAGGTGTGCTATGGTGGCATGCTAACGGTAAAAGGTGTGCAACGGTGGCATGATAACGGAAAAAGGTGTGCTCCGGTGGCATGCTAACGGGAAAAGGTGTGCAACGGTGGAATGCTAACAGGAAAAGGTGTGCTCCGGTGGCATGCTAACGGGAAAAGGTGTGCTCCGGTGGTATGCTAACGGGAAAAGGTGTGCTACTGTGGCATGCTAAAGGGAAAAGGTGAACTCCGTTGGCATGCTAACGGGAAAACTGTGTGCTACAGTGGCATGCTAACGGTAAAGGTGTGCTCCGCTGGCATGCTAACGGGAAGATGGTGTGCTACGGTGACATGCTAACGGTAAAGGTGTGCTCCAGTGTCATGCTAACGCGAAAAGGGGGGCTCCGGTGGCATGCTGACGGGAGGAGGTGTCTTCCGGTGGCATGCTAATGGATAAAGGTGGGCTACAGTGGCATGCTAACGGTAAAGGTGTGCTCCGGTGGCATGCTAACGGGAAAAAGTGTGCTCCGGTTGCATGCTAACGGTAAAGGTGTGCTCCGGTGGCATGCTAACAGTAAAAGGTGTGCTCTGGTGGCATGCTAACAGTAAAAGGTGGGCTCCGGTGGCATGCTAATGGGAAAGGCAGGCTCCGGTGGCATGCTAATGGTTAAAGGTGTGCCCCGGTGGCATGCTAACGGAAAAAGGTGTACTCCGGTGGCATGCTAACTGGGAAAGGTGTACTGCGGTGGCATGCTAACGGTAAAAGCGGGCTCCGGTGGCATGCTAATGATAAAACGTGTGCTATGGTGGCATGCTAGTGGGAAAAGGTGTGCCGTGGTGGCTTGCTAATAGTAAAGGTGTGCTCCGGTGGCATGCTAATGGTTAAAGGTGTGCTCCAGTGGCATGCTAACGGAAAAAGGTGTGCCCCGGTGGCATGCTAACGGAAAAACGTGTGCTACGGTGGCATGATAACGGGGAAAGGTGTGCTGCGGTGGCATGCTAACGGTAAAAGCGGGCTCCGGTGGCATTCTAATGATAAAACGTGTGCTATGGTGGCATGCTAACGGGAAAAGGTGTGCTGCGGTGGCATGCTAATAGTAAAGGTGTGCTCCGGTGGCATACTAATGGTTAAAGGTGTGCTCCAGTGGCATGCTAACGGAAAAAGGAGTGCTCCGGTAGCATGCTAACGTTAAAGGTGTGCTCCGGTGGCATGCTAACGGTAAAAGGTGTGCTCCGGTAGCATGCTAGCGGTAAAAGTGTGCTCCGGTGGCATTCTAACGGTAAAAGGTGTGCTCCGGTGGCATGCTAAGGGTAAAAGGTGTGCTTTGGTAGCATGCTAACGGTAAAAGGTGTGCTCCGGTGGCATGCTAACGGGAAAAGATGTGCTCCGGTGGCATGCTAACGGGAAAATGCGTGCTGCGGTGGCATGCTCATGGTAAAGGGTGTGCTCCGGTGGCATGCTAACGGTAGAAGGAGTGCTCCGGTGGCATGATAATGAGTAAAGGTGTGCTACGGTGGCATGCTAATGGGAAAAGGTGTGCTCCGGTGGCATGCTAACGGGAAAAGGTGTGATCTGGTGGCATGCTAATGGAGAAAGGTGTGCTCCGGTGGCATGCTGACGGGAAAAGGTGTGCTCCAGTGGCATGCTAACGGGAGAAGGTTTGCTCCGGTGGCATACTAACGGGAAAAGGTGTGCTCCGGTGGCATGCTAATGGAAAGAGGTGTGCTACGGTGGCATGCTAATGGCAAAAGGTGTGTTACGGTGGCATGCTCACGGAAAAATGTGTGGTACGTTTGCATGCTCATTGTAAAAGGTGTGCTCCGGTGGCATGCTAACGGGAAAAGGCGTGCTACAGTGGCATACTCACGGGAAAGCGGTGTGCTCCGGTGACATGCTAACGGGAAAAGGTGTGCTCCTTTGGCATGCTAATGGGAAAAGGTATGCTCCAGTGGCATGCTAACAGGAAAAGGTGTGATCTGGTGGCATGCTAATAGAAAAAGTTGTACTCCGATGGCATGCTAACGGGAAAAGGTGTGCTCTGGTGGCATGCTAACGGGAAAAGTTGTGCTCCTGTGGCATGCTAACAGAAAAAGGTGTGCTACGGTGGCATGCTAATTGGGAGAGGTGTGCTACGGTGGCTTGCTAATGGTAAAGGTGTTGCTCCGGTGGCATGCTAATGGTAAAAGGTGTGCTCCGGTGGCATGCTAACGGTAAGGTGTGCTCTGGTGGTTTGCTAACGGGAAAAATGTGTGCTACATTGGCATGCTAATGGTAAAGGTGTGCTCCGGTGACATGCTAATGGGAAAAAGGTGTGCTACGGTGGCATGCTAACGGCAAGGGTGTGCTCCGGTGTCATGCTAACGGGAAAAGGTGCGCTCCGGTGGTATGCTGACGGGAAAAGGTGTGCTCCGGTGGCATGCTAACGGGAAAAGGTGTGCTCTGGTGGCATGCTAACCGGGAAAGGTGTCCTCCGGTGGCATGCTAAAGGGAGAAGGTGTGCTACAGTTGTATGCTAACGGGAAAAGGTGGTCTACAGTTGCATGCTAACGGGAAAAGGTGTGCTACAGTTGCATGCTAATGGGAAAAGGTGGGCTACAGTTGCATTCTAATAGGAAAAGGTGGGCTACGGTGGCCTGGTAACGGGAGAAGCTGTGCTCCGGTGGCATGCTAAAGGTAAAACTTGTGCTCCGGTGGCATGCTAACAGTAAAGGTGTGCTCCGGTGGCATGCTAACGGGAAAAGGTGTGCTCCGGTGGCATGCTAACGGGAAAAGGTGTGCTACGGTGGCATGCTAACGGGAAAAGGTGTACTACGGTGACAAGCTAACGGTAAAGGTGTGCTCCAGTGTCATGCTAACGCGAAAAGTGTGCTCCGGTGGCATGCTGACGGGAGAAGTTGTCTTCCGGTGGCATGCTAATGGAAAGATGTGTCCTACGGTGGCATGCTAACGGGTAAAGATGGGCTACAGTGGCATGCTAACAGTAAAGGTGTGCTCCGGTGGCATGCTAACGGGAAAAGGTGTGTTCCGGTGGCATGCTAACGGAAAAGTTGTGCTCCGGTGGCATGCTAACAGTAAAAGGTGTGCTCTGGTGGCATGCTAACAGGAAAAAGTGTGCTCCGGTGGCATGCTAATGGGAAAGGCGGGCTCCGGTGGCATGCTAATGGTTAAAGGTGTGCCCCGTTGGCATGCTAACGGAAAAACGTGTGCTCCTGTGGCATGCTAACGGGGAAAGGTGTGCTGCGGTGGCATGCTAACGGTAAAGGCGGGCTCCGGTGGCATGCAAATGATAAAACGTGTGCTATCGTGGCATGCTAATGGGAAAAGGTGTGCTGCGGTGGCATGATAACGGTAAAGGCGTGCTCCGGTGGCATGCGAATGGTTAAAGGTGTGCTCCAGTGGCATGCTAATGGAAAAAGGTGTGCTCCGTTGGCATGCTAATGTTAAAGGTGTGCTCCGGTGGCATGCTAACGGGAAAAGGTGTACTACGGTGACAAGCTAACGGTAAAGGTGTGCTCCAGTGTCATGCTAACGCGAAAAGTGTGCTCCGGTGGCATGCTGACGGGAGAAGTTGTCTTCCGGTGGCATGCTAATGGAAAGAGGTGTCCTACGGTGGCATGTTAACGGGTAAAGATGGGCTACGGTGGCATGCTAACAGTAAAGGTGTGCTCCGGTGGCATGCTAACGGAAAAGTTGTGCTCCGGTGGCATGCTAACAGTAAAAGGTATGCTCTGGTGGCATGCTAACAGGAAAAAGTGTGCTCCGGTGGCATGCTAATGGGAAAGGCGGGCTCCGGTGGCATGCTAATGGTTAAAGGTGTGCCCCGTTGGCATGCTAACGGAAAAACGTGTGCTCCGGTGGCATGCTAACGGGGAAAGGTGTGCTGCGGTGGCATGCTAATGGTAAAGGCGGGCTCCGGTGGCATGCAAACGATAAAACGTGTGCTATCATGGCATGCTAACGGTAAAGGTGTGCTCCGGTGGCATGCTAATGGTTAAAGGTGTGCTCCAGTGGCATGCTAATGGAAAAAGGTGTGCTCCGGTGGCATGATAATGTTAAAGGTGTGCTCCTGTGGCATGCTAAAGGGAAAAGGTGTGCTCCAGTGGCATGCTAGCGGTAAAGGGTGTGCTCCGGTGGCATGCTAACGGTAAAGGTGTGCTCCGGTGGTATGCTAACAGGAAAAGGTGTGCTCCGGTGACATGCTAGTGGTAAAAGGCGTGCTCCGGTAGCATGCTAACGGTAAAAGGTGTGCTCCGGTGGCATGCTAAGGGGAAAAGCTGTACTCTGGTGGCATGCTAATGGTAAAAGGTGTGCTCCGGTGGCATGCTAAGGGGAAAAGCTGTGCTCTGGTGGCATGCTAACGGTAAAAGGTATGCTCCGGTGGCATACTAATGGTAAAAGGTGAGCTCCGGTGGCATGCTAACGGGAAAAGATGTGCTCCGGTGGCATGCTAACGGGAAAATGTGTGCTACGGTGGCATGCTCATGGTAAAAGGTGTGCTCCGGTGGCATGCTAACGGAAAAAGTGTGCTACGGTGGCATGCTAACGGGAGAACATGTGGTTCGGTGGCATGCTAACTGGAAAAGGTGTGCTCCGGTGGCATGCTAATGGGAGAAGGTGTGCTTCAGTGGCATGCTAACAGGAAAAGGTGTGCTCCGGTGACATGCTAACGGGAGATGGTGTGCTACGATTACATGCTGACGGTAAAAGGTGTGCTCCGGTGGCTTGCCAACAAGAGAAGGTGTGCTACGGTGGCATGCTAACGGCAAAAGGTTTGCTCCAGTGGCATGCTAACTGAAAAAGGTGTGCTACGGTGGCATGCTAACGGGGAAAGGTGTGCTACGGTGGCATGCTAACGGTAAAGGTGTGCTCCGGTGGCATGTCAACGGGAAAAGGTGTGCTCCAATGGCATGCTAGCAAGAAAAGGTGTGCTCCGGTGGCATGCTAACGGTAAAGGTGTGCTCCGGTGACATGCTAACGGTGAAAGGTGTGCTCCCGTGGCATGCTAACGGGAAAAGGTGTGCTCCGCTGCCATGTCAATGGGAAAAGGGTGCTCCGATGGCATGCTAACGGGAAAAGGTGTGCTCCGGTGGCATGCTAATGGTAAAGGTGTGCTCCGGTGGCATGCTAACGGTCAAAGGTGTCCTCTGATGGCATGCTAACGGTAAAGGGTGTGCTCCGGTGGCATGCTAATGGTAAAGGTGTGCTTCGGTGGTATGCTAACAGGAAAAGGTGTGCTCCTGTGGCATGCTAACGGGGAAAGAAGTGCTCCGGTGGCATGCTAAACAGGAAAGGTGTCCTCCGTTGGCATGCTAAAGGGACAAGGTGTGCTACAGTTGCATGCTAATGGGAAAAGGTGGGCTACAGTTGTATGCTAACGGGAAACAGTGTGCTACAGTTGCATGCTAACGGGAAAAGGTGGGCTACAGTTGCATGCTAATAGGAAAAGGTGGGCTATGGTGGCATGGTAACGGGAGAAGGAGTGCTCTGGTGGCATGCTAACGGTAAAACGTGTGCTCCGGTGGCATGCTAATGGTAAAGGTGTGCTCCGGTGGCATGCTAACGGGAAAAGGTGTGCTCCGGTGGGATGCTAACAGGGAAAGTTGTGCTCCGGTGGCATGCTAACGTGAGAAGGTGTGCTACTGTAGCATGCTAAAGGGAAAAGGTGTGCTCCGGTGGCATGCTAAAGGTAAAGGTGTGCTCTGGTGGCATGCTAACGGGAAAAGGTGTGGTACTGTGGCATGCTAACGGTAAAAGGTGTGCAACGGTGGCATGCTAAAGGGAAAAGGTGTTCTCCAGTGGATGATAATGGGGAAAGGTGTGTTCCGGTGGCATGCTAATGGGAGAAGGTGTGCTCCGGTGGCATGCTAACAGGAGAAAATGTGCTCCGGGGGCATGCTAACGGGAAAATGTGTGCTCCGATGGCATGCTAACAGGAAAAGGTGTGCTACGGTGACATGCTAGCGGGAAAAGATGTGCACCGGTGGCATGCTAAAGGAAAAAGGTGTGCTACAGCGGCATACTAACTGGAAAAGGTGTAATACTGTGGCATGCTCACGGTAAAGGTGTGCTCTGGTGGCATGCTGATGGTAAAAGGTGTGCTCCGGTGGCATACTAACGGTAAAAGTTGTGCTCCGGTGGCATGTTAACGGTAAAAGGTGTTTTCCGTTGGCATGCTAACGGTAAAAGGTGTGATACAGTGTCATGCTTAACGATACAAGGTGTGCTCCGGTGGCATGCTAACGGGAAAAGGTGTGCTCCAGTGGCATGCTAACACGGAAAGGTGTGATCCGGTGGCTTGCTAACGTGAGAAAGTGTGCTCCGGTGGCATGCTAACGAGAAGAGGAGCGCTACGGTGGCATGCTAACGGGAAAAGGTGTTCTCCGGTGGCATGCTAACGATACAAGGTGTGCTCCGGTGGCATGCTAACGGGAAAAGGGGTGCTCCGGTGGCATGCTAATACGGAAAGGTGTGCTCCGGTGGCATGCTAACGTGAGAAAGAGTGCTACGGTGGCATGCTAACGAGAAGAGGAGCGCTACGGTGGCATGCTAATGGGAAAAGGTGTGCCATGGTGGCATGCTAACAGTAAAAGGTGTGCTCCGGTGGCTTGCTTTTGGTAAAAGGTGTGCTCCGGTGGCATGCTAACGATACAAGATGTGCTCCGGTGGCATGCTAACGGGAAAAGGAGTAATACTGTGGCATGCTCACGGTAAAGGTGTGCTCTGGTGGCATGTTAATGGTAAAAGGTGTTCTCCGTTGGCATGCTAACGGTAAAAGGTGTGATACGTTGTCATGCTTAACGATACAAGGTGTGCTCCGGTGGCATGCTAACGGGAAAAGGTGTGCTCCAGTGGCATGCTAACAAGGAAAGGTGTGCTCCAGTGGCATGCTAACGTGGGAAAGTGTGCTACGGTGGCATGCTAACGAGAAGAGGAGCGCTACGGTGGCATGCTAACGGGAAAAGGTGTGCTCCGGTGGCATGCTAACGATACAAGGTGTGCTCCGGTGGCAAGATAACGGGAAAAGGTGTGCTCCGGTGGCATGCAAACACGGAAAGGTGTGCTCCGGTGGCATGCTAACGTGAGAAAGTGTGCTACGGTGGCATGCTCACGAGAAGAGGTGCGCTATGGTGGCATGCTAACGGGAAGAGGTGCGCTATTGTGGCATGCTAACAGTAAAAGGTGTGCTCCGGTGGCTTGCTTTCGGTAAAAGGTGTGCTCCGGTGGCTTGCTTTCGGTAAGAGGTGTGCTCCGGTGGCATGCTAACGATACAAGATGTGCTCCGGTGGCATGCTAACGGGAAAAGGTGTGCTCCGGTGGCATGCTAACAGGGAAAGGTGTGCTCCGGTGGCATACTAACGGTAAAAGGTGTGCTCCGGTGGCATGTTAACGGTAAAAGGTGTTCTCCGTTGGCATGCTAACGGTAAAAGGTGTGCTACGGTGGCATGCTAACGATACAAGGTGTGCTCTGGTGGCATGCTAACGGGAAAAGGTGTGCTCTGATGGCATGCTAACACGGAAAGGTGTGCTCGGGTGGCATGCTAACGTGAGAAAGTGTGCTACGGTGGCATGCTAATGAGAAGAGGTGCGCTACGGTGGCATGCTAACGGGAAAGGTGTGCTCCGGTGGCATGCTAACGATACAAGGTGTGCTCCGGTGGCATGCTAACGGGAAAAGGTGTGCTCCGGTGACATGCTAACACGGAAAGGTGTGCTCCGGTCGCATGCTAACGTAAGAAAGTGTGCTACAATGGCATGCTAACGAGAAGAGGTGCGCTACGGTGGCATGCAAACGGGAAAAGGTGTGCTATGGTGGCATGGTAACTGTAAAAGGTGTGCTCTGGTGGCTTCCTTTCGGTAAAATGTGTGCTCTGGTGGCATGCTAGCGATACAAGATGTGCTCCGGTGGCATGCTAACGGGAAAAGGTGTGCTCCGGTGGCATGCTAACAGGGAAAGGTGTGCTCCGGTGGCATGCTAACGGGAGAAGGTGTGCTACTGTGGCATGCTAACAAGAAAAGGTGTGTTACAGTGGCATGCTAACTGGAAAAGGTGTGCTATGATGGCATGCTAACGGGAGAAGGTGTGCTCCAGTGGCATGCTAACAGGAGAAAATGTGCTCCGGGGGCATGCTAACGGGAAAATGTGTGCTCCGGTTGCATGCTAACGGGAAAAGGTGTGCTCCGGTGACATGCTAGCGGGAAAAGGTGTGCACCGGTGGCATGCTAATGGAAAAAGGTGTGCTACAGCGGCATACTAATGGGAAAAGGTGTAATACTGTGGCATGCTCATGGTAAAGGTGTGCTCTGGTGGCATGCTGATGGTAAAAGGTGTGCTCCAGTGGCATACTAACGGTAAAAGGTGTGCTCCGGTGGCATGTTAACGGTAAAAGGTTTTCTCCGTTGGCATGCTAACGGTAAAAGGTGTGCTACGGTGGCATGCTAACGATACAAGGTGTGCTCTGGTGGCATGCTAACAGGAAAAGGTGTGCTCCGGTGGCATGCTAACACGGAAAGGTGTGCTCCGTTCGCATGCTAACGTAAGAAAGTGTGCTACAATGGCATGCTAACGAGAAGAGGTGCGCTACGGTGGCATGCAAACGGGAAAAGGTGTGCTATGGTGGCATGCTAACGGTAAAACGTGTGCTCTGCTGGCTTCCTTTCGGTAAAATGTGTGCTCTGGTGGCATGCTAGTGATGCAAGATGTGCTCCGGTGGAATGCTAATGGGAAAAGGTGTGCTCCGGTGGTATGCTAACAGGGAAAGGTGTGCTCCGGTGGCATGCTAACGGGAGAAGGTGTGCTACTGTGGCATGCTAACAATAGAAGGTGTGATACAGTGGCATGCTAACGGGAAAATGTGTGCTATGGTGGCTTGCTAACGGGAAAAGGTGAGCTATGGTGGCATGCTAACTGTAAAAGGTGTGCAATGGTGGCATGATAACGGAAAAAGGTGTGCTACGGTGGCATGCTAAAGGGAAAGGGTGTTCTCCAGTGGATGCTAACGGGGAAAGGTGTGTTCCGAGGGCATGCTAACGGGAGAAGGTGTGCTCCGGTGGCATGCTAACTGGAGAAAATGTGCTCCGGGGGCATGCTAACGGGAAAATGTGTGCTCCGGTTGCATGCTAACGGGAAAAGGTGTGCTCCGGTGACATGCTAGCAGGAAAAGGTGTGCACCGGTGGCATGCTAATGGTAAAAGGTGTGCTACAGCGGCATACTAATGGGAAAAGGTGTAATACTGTGGCATGCTCACGGTAAAGGTGTGCTCTGGTGGCATGCTGATGGTAAAAGCTGTGCTCCAGTGTCACACTAACGGTGAAAGGTGTGCTCCGGTGGCATGTTAACGGTAAGAGGTGTTCTCTGTTGGCACTCTAACGGTAAAAGGTGTGCTACGGTTGCATGCTAACGATACAAGGTGTGCTCCGGTGGCATGCTAACGGGAAAAGGTGTGCTTCGGTGGCATGCTAACGAGAAGAGGTGCGCTACGGTGGCATGCTAACGGGAAAAGGTGTGCTCCGGTGGCATGCTAACGATACAAGGTGTGCTCCGATGGCATGCTAACGGGAAAAGGTGTGCTCCGGTGACATGCTAACACGCAAAGGTGTGCTCCGGTCGCATGCTAACGTAAGAAAGTGTGCTACAATGGCATGCTAATGGGAAAAGTTGTGCTCCGGTGGCATGCTAACGGAAAAAAGTGTGCTCCTGTGGCATGCTAACGGGAAAAGCTGTGCTCCGGTGGCATGCCAATGGAAAAAGGTTTGCTATGGTGGAATGGTAATGGGAAAAGGTGTGCGCTGGTGGCATGCTAACGGTAAAAGGTGTGCTCCAGTGGCATGCTAGCGGTAAAACGTGAAATCCGGTGGCTTGCTCACGGAAATAGGTATGCTACAGTGGCATGATATTGGGAAAAGGTGTCCAACGGTGGCATGCTAACGGCATAAGGTGTGCTCCGGTGGGAACAATGGGAAAAGGTGTGCTCCGGTGGCATGCTAATGGGAAAATGAGTGCAACGGTGGAATGCTAACGGAAAAAGGTGTGTAATGGAGGCATGCTAACGGTAAAAGGTGTGCTCCGGTGGCATGCTAAAGGGAAGAGGTATGCTCTGGTGGTATGATAGCGGGAAAAGGTGTGCAACGGTGGCATGCTAACAGGAGAAGGTGTGCTTCGCTGGCAACAACGGGAAAAGGTGTGCTCCGGTGGCATGCTAACGGGAGAATGTGTGCTACTGTGGCATGCTAACATTAAAAGGTGTGCAACAGTGGCATGCTAACTGGAAAATGTGTGCTATGGTGGCTTGCTAACTGGAAAAGGTGAGCTATGGTGGCATGTTAACTGTAAAAGGTGGGCAATGGTGGCATGATAACGGAAAAAGGTGTGCTCCGGTGGCATGCTAAAGGGAAAAGGTGTTCTCCAGTGGATGCTAACGGGGAAAGGTGTGTTCCGAGGGCATGCTAACGGGAGAAGGCGTGCTCCGGTGGCATGCTAACAGGAGAAAATGTGCTCCGGGGGCATGCTAACGGGAAAAGGTGTGCTCCGGTGACATGTTAGCGGGAAAAGGTGTGCACCGGTGGCATGCTAATGGAAAAAGGTGTGCTACAGCGGCATACTAATGGGAAAAGGTGTAATACTGTGGCATGCTCACGGTAAAAGTGTGCTCTGGTGGCATGCTGATGGTAAAAGGTGTGCTCCAGTGGCACACTAACGGTAAAAGGTGTGCTCCGGTGGCATGTTAACGGTAAGAGGTTTTCTCCGTTGGCATTCTAACGGTAAAAGGTGTGCTACGTTGGCATGCTAACGATACAAGGTGTGCTCCGGTGTCATGCTAACGGGAAAAGGTGTGCTCCGGTGGCATGCTAACATGGAAAGGTGTGCTCCGGTGGCATGCTAATGTGAGAAAGTGTGCTACGGTGGCATGCCAACGAGAAGAGGTGCGCTTCGGTGGCATGCTAAAGGGAAAAGGTGTGCTCCGGTGGCATGCTAACGATAGAAGGTGTGCTCCGGTGGCATGCTAACGGGAAAAGGTGTGCTCCGGTGACATGCTAACACGCAAAGGTATGCTCCGTTCGCATGCTAACGTAACAAAGTGTGCTACAATGGCATGCTAATGAGAAGATGTGCGCTACGGTGGCATGCAAACGGGAAAAGGTGTGCTATGGTGGCATGCTAATGTTAAAAGGTGTGCTCTGGTGGCTTCCTTTCAGTAAATGTGTGCTCTGGTGGCATGCTAGCGATACAAGATATGCTCCGGTGGCATGCTAACGGGAAAAGTTGTGCTCCGGTGGCATGCTAACAGGGAAAGGTGTGCTCTGGTGGCATGCTAACGGGAGAAGGTGTGCTACTGTGGCATGCTAACAGGAAAAGGTGTGCTATGGTGGCATGCTAACGGTAAAAGGTGTGCAACGGTGGCATGATAACGGAAAAAGGTGTGCTCCGGTGGCATGCTAACGGGAAAAGGTGTGCAACGGTGGCATGCTAACAGGAAAAGGTGTGCTCCGGTGGCATGCTAACGGGAAAAGGTGTGCTCCGGTGGTATGCTAACGGGAAAAGGTGTGCTACTGTGGCATGCTAAAGGGAAAAGGTGAACTCCGTTGGCATGCTAACGGGAAAACTGTGTGCTACAGTGGCATGCTAACGGTAAAGGTGTGCTCCGCTGGCATGCTAACGGGAAGATGGTGTGCTACGGTGACATGCTAACGGTAAAGGTGTGCTCCAGTGTCATGCTAACGCGAAAAGGTGTGCTCCGGTGGCATGCTGACGGGAGGAGGTGTCTTCCGGTGGCATGCTAATGGATAAAGGTGGGCTACAGTGGCATGCTAACGGTAAAGGTGTGCTCCGGTGGCATGCTAACGGGAAAAAGTGTGCTCCGGTTGCATGCTAACGGTAAAGGTGTGCTCCGGTGGCATGCTAACAGTAAAAGGTGTGCTCTGGTGGCATGCTAACAGTAAAAGGTGGGCTCCGGTGGCATGCTAATGGGAAAGGCAGGCTCCGGTGGCATGCTAATGGTTAAAGGTGTGCCCCGGTGGCATGCTAACGGAAAAAGGTGTGCTCCGGTGGCATGCTAACTGGGAAAGGTGTACTGCGGTGGCATGCTAACGGTAAAAGCGGGCTCCGGTGGCATGCTAATGATAAAACGTGTGCTATGGTGGCATGCTAGTGGGAAAAGGTGTGCCGTGGTGGCTTGCTAATAGTAAAGGTGTGCTCCGGTGGCATGCTAATGGTTAAAGGTGTGCTCCAGTGGCATGCTAACGGAAAAAGGTGTGCCCCGGTGGCATGCTAACGGAAAAACGTGTGCTACGGTGGCATGCTAACGGGGAAAGGTGTGCTGCGGTGGCATGCTAACGGTAAAAGCGGGCTCCGGTGGCATTCTAACGATAAAACGTGTGCTATGGTGGCATGCTAACGGGAAAAGGTGTGCTGCGGTGGCATGCTAATAGTAAAGGTGTGCTCCGGTGGCATACTAATGGTTAAAGGTATGCTCCAGTGGCATGCTAACGGAAAAAGGAGTGCTCCGGTAGCATGCTAACGTTAAAGGTGTGCTCCGGTGGCATGCTAACGGTAAAAGGTGTGCTCCGGTAGCATGCTAGCGGTAAAAGTGTGCTCCGGTGGCTTTCTAACGGTAAAAGGTGTGCTCAGGTGGCATGCTAAGGGTAAAAGGTGTGCTTTGGTAGCATGCTAACGGTAAAAGGTGTGCTCCGGTGGCATGCTAACGGGAAAAGATGTGCTCCGGTGGCATGCTAACGGGAAAATGCGTGCTGCGGTGGCATGCTCATGGTAAAGGGTGTGCTCCGGTGGCATGCTAACGGTAGAAGGAGTGCTCCGGTGGCATGATAATGAGTAAAGGTGTGCTACGGTGGCATGCTAATGGGAAAAGGTGTGCTCCGGTGGCATGCTAACGGGAAAAGGTGTGATCTGGTGGCATGCTAATGGAGAAAGGTGTGCTCCGGTGGCATGCTGACGGGAAAAGGTGTGCTCCAGTGGCATGCTAACGGGAGAAGGTTTGCTCCGGTGGCATACTAACGGGAAAAGGTGTGCTCCGGTGGCATGCTAATGGAAAGAGGTGTGCTACGGTGGCATGCTAATGGCAAAAGGTGTGTTACGGTGGCATGCTCACGGAAAAATGTGTGGTACGTTTGCATGCTCATTGTAAAAGGTGTGCTCCGGTGGCATGCTAACGGGAAAAGGCGTGCTACAGTGGCATACTCACGGGAAAGCGGTGTGCTCCGGTGACATGCTAACGGGAAAAGGTGTGCTCCTTTGGCATGCTAATGGGAAAAGGTATGCTCCAGTGGCATGCTAACAGGAAAAGGTGTGATCTGGTGGCATGCTAATAGAAAAAATTGTACTCCGATGGCATGCTAACGGGAAAAGGTGTGCTCTGGTGGCATGCTAACGGGAAAAGTTGTGCTCCTGTGGCATGCTAACAGAAAAAGGTGTGCTACGGTGGCATGCTAATTGGCAGAGGTGTGCTACGGTGGCTTGCTAATGGTAAAGGTGTGCTCCGGTGGCATGCTAATGGTAAAAGGTGTGCTCCGGTGGCATGCTAACGGAAAGGTGTGCTCTGGTGGTTTGCTAACGGGAAAAATGTGTGCTACATTGGCATGCTAATGGTAAAGGTGTGCTCCGGTGACATGCTAATGGGAAAAAGGTGTGCTACGGTGGCATGCTAACGGCAAGGGTGTGCTCCGGTGTCATGCTAACGGGAAAAGGTGCGCTCCGGTGGTATGCTGACGGGAAATGCTAAAGGTGGCATGCTAAAGGGAGAAGGTGTGCTACAGTTGTATGCTAACGGGAAAAGGTGGTCTACAGTTGCATGCTAACGGGAAAAGGTGTGCTACAGTTGCATGCTAATGGGAAAAGGTGGGCTACAGTTGCATTCTAATAGGAAAAGGTGGGCTACGGTGGCCTGGTAACGGGAGAAGCTGTGCTCCGGTGGCATGCTAAAGGTAAAACTTGTGCTCCGGTGGCATGCTAACAGTAAAGGTGTGCTCCGGTGGCATGCTAACGGGAAAAGGTGTGCTCCGGTGGCATGCTAACGGGAAAAAGTGTGCTACGGTGGCATGCTAACGGGAAAAGGTGTACTACGGTGACAAGCTAACGGTAAAGGTGTGCTCCAGTGTCATGCTAACGCGAAAAGTGTGCTCCGGTGGCATGCTGACGGGAGAAGTTGTCTTCCGGTGGCATGCTAATGGAAAGATGTGTCCGGTGGCATGCTAACAGGAAAAAGTGTGCTCCGGTGGCATGCTAATGGGAAAGGCGGGCTCCGGTGGCATGCTAATGGTTAAAGGTGTGCCCCGTTGGGATGCTAACGGAAAAACGTGTGCTCCTGTGGCATGCTAACGGGGAAAGGTGTGCTGCGGTGGCATGCTAACGGTAAAGGCGGGCTCCGGTGGCATGCAAATGATAAAACGTGTGCTATCGTGGCATGCTAATGGGAAAAGGTGTGCTGCGGTGGCATGATAACGGTAAAGGTGTGCTCCGGTGGCATGCTAATGGTTAAAGGTGTGCTCCAGTGGCATGCTAATGGAAAAAGGTGTGCTCCGTTGGCATGCTAATGTTAAAGGTGTGCTCCGGTGGCATGCTAACGGGAAAAGGTGTACTACGGTGACAAGCTAACGGTAAAGGTGTGCTCCAGTGTCATGCTAACGCGAAAAGTGTGCTCCGGTGGCATGCTGACGGGAGAAGTTGTCTTCCGGTGGCATGCTAATGGAAAGAGGTGTCCTACGGTGGCATGTTAACGGGTAAAGATGGGCTACGGTGGCATGCTAACAGTAAAGGTGTGCTCCGGTGGCATGCTAACGGAAAAGTTGTGCTCCGGTGGCATGCTAACAGTAAAAGGTATGCTCTGGTGGCATGCTAACAGGAAAAAGTGTGCTCCGGTGGCATGCTAATGGGAAAGGCGGGCTCCGGTGGCATGCTAATGGTTAAAGGTGTGCCCCGTTGGCATGCTAACGGAAAAACGTGTGCTCCGGTGGCATGCTAACGGGGAAAGGTGTGCTGCGGTGGCATGCTAATGGTAAAGGCGGGCTCCGGTGGCATGCAAACGATAAAACGTGTGCTATCATGGCATGCTAACGGTAAAGGTGTGCTCCGGTGGCATGCTAATGGTTAAAGGTGTGCTCCAGTGGCATGCTAATGGAAAAAGGTGTGCTCCGGTGGCATGATAATGTTAAAGGTGTGCTCCTGTGGCATGCTAAAGGGAAAAGGTGTGCTCCAGTGGCATGCTAGCGGTAAAGGGTGTGCTCCGGTGGCATGCTAACGGTAAAGGTGTGCTCCGGTGGTATGCTAACAGGAAAATGTGTGCTCCGGTGACATGCTAGTGGTAAAAGGCATGCTCCGGTAGCATGCTAACTGTAAAAGGTGTGCTCCGGTGGCATGCTAAGGGGAAAAGCTGTGCTCTGGTGGCATGCTAATGGTAAAAGGTGTGCTCCGGTGGCATGCTAAGGGGAAAAGCTGTGCTCTGGTGGCATGCTAACGGTAAAAGGTATGCTCCGGTGGCATACTAACGGTAAAAGGTGAGCTCCGGTGGCATGCTAACGGGAAAAGATGTGCTCCGGTGGCATGCTAACGGGAAAATGTGTGCTACGGTGGCATGCTCATGGTAAAAGGTGTGCTCCGGTGGCATGCTAACGGAAAAAGTGTGCTACGGTGGCATGCTAACGGGAGAACATGTGGTTCGGTGGCATGCTAACTGGAAAAGGTGTGCTCCGGTGGCATGCTAATGGGAGAAGGTGTGCTTCAGTGGCATGCTAACAGGAAAAGGTGTGCTCCAGTGACATGCTAACGGGAGATGGTGTGCTACGATTACATGCTGACGGTAAAAGGTGTGCTCCGGTGGCTTGCCAACAAGAGAAGGTGTGCTACGGTGGCATGCTAACGGCAAAAGGTTTGCTCCAGTGGCATGATAACTGAAAAAGGTGTGCTACGGTGGCATGCTAACGGGGAAAGGTGTGCTACGGTGGCATGCTAACGGTAAAGGTGTGCTCCGGTGGCATGTCAACGGGAAAAGGTGTGCTCCAATGGCATGCTAACAAGAAAAGGTGTGCTCCGGTGGCATGCTAACGGTAAAGGTGTGCTCCGGTGACATGCTAACGGTGAAAGGTGTGCTCCCGTGGCATGCTAACGGGAAAAGGTGTGCTCCGCTGCCATGTCAATGGGAAAAGGGTGCTCCGATGGCATGCTAACGGGAAAAGGTGTGCTCCGGTGGCATGCTAATGGTAAAGGTGTGCTCCGGTGGCATGCTAACGGTCAAAGGTGTCCTCTGATGGCATGCTAACGGTAAAGGGTGTGCTCCGGTGGCATGCTAATGGTAAAGGTGTGCTTCGGTGGTATGCTAACAGGAAAAGGTGTGCTCCTGTGGCATGCTAACGGGGAAAGAAGTGCTCCGGTGGCATGCTAAACGGGAAAGGTGTCCTCCGTTGGCATGCTAAAGGGAGAAGGTGTGCTACAGTTGCATGCTAATGGGAAAAGGTGGGCTACAGTTGTATGCTAACGGGAAACAGTGTGCTACAGTTGCATGCTAACGGCAAAAGGTGGGCTACAGTTGCATGCTAATAGGAAAAGGTGGGCTACGGTGGCATGGTAACGGGAGAAGGAGTGCTCTGGTGGCATGCTAACGGTAAAACGTGTGCTCCGGTGGCATGCTAATGGTAAAGGTGTGCTCCGGTGGCATGCTAACGGGAAAAGGTGTGCTCCGGTGGGATGCTAACAGGGAAAGTTGTGCTCCGGTGGCATGCTAACGTGAGAAGGTGTGCTACTGTAGCATGCTAAAGGGAAAAGGTGTGCTCCGGTGGCATGCTAAAGGTAAAGGTGTGCTCTGGTGGCATGCTAACGGGAAAAGGTGTGGTACTGTGGCATGCTAACGGGAAAAGGTGTGCTACGGTGGCATGCTAAAGGGAAAAGGTGTTCTCCAGTGGATGATAATGGGGAAAGGTGTGTTCCGGTGGCATGCTAATGGGAGAAGGTGTGCTCCGGTGGCATGCTAACAGGAGAAAATGTGCTCCGGGGGCATGCTAACGGGAAAATGTGTGCTCCGATGGCATGCTAACAGGAAAAGGTGTGCTACGGTGACATGCTAGCGGGAAAAGATGTGCACCGGTGGCATGCTAAAGGAAAAAGGTGTGCTACAGCGGCATACTAACTGGAAAAGGTGTAATACTGTGGCATGCTCACGGTAAAGGTGTGCTCTGGTGGCATGCTGATGGTAAAAGGTGTGCTCCGGTGGCATACTAACGGTAAAAGTTGTGCTCCGGTGGCATGTTAACGGTAAAAGGTGTTTTCCGTTGGCATGCTAACGGTAAAAGGTGTGATACAGTGTCATGCTTAACGATACAAGGTGTGCTCCGGTGGCATGCTAACGGGAAAAGGTGTGCTCCAGTGGCATGCTAACACGGAAAGGTGTGATCCGGTGGCTTGCTAACGTGAGAAAGTGTGCTCCGGTGGCATGCTAACGAGAAGAGGAGCGCTACGGTGGCATGCTAACGGGAAAAGGTGTTCTCCGGTGGCATGCTAACGATACAAGGTGTGCTCCGGTGGCATGCTAACGGGAAAAGGGGTGCTCCGGTGGCATGCTAATACGGAAAGGTGTGCTCCGGTGGCATGCTAACGTGAGAAAGAGTGCTACGGTGGCATGCTAACGAGAAGAGGAGCGCTACGGTGGCATGCTAATGGGAAAAGGTGTGCCATGGTGGCATGCTAACAGTAAAAGGTGTGCTCCGGTGGCATGCTAACGATACAAGATGTGCTCCGGTGGCATGCTAACGGGAAAAGGAGTAATACTGTGGCATGCTCATGGTAAAGGTGTGCTCTGGTGGCATGTTAATGGTAAAAGGTGTTCTCCGTTGGCATGCTAACGGTAAAAGGTGTGATACGTTGTCATGCTTAACGATACAAGGTGTGCTCCGGTGGCATGCTAACGGGAAAAGGTGTGCTCCAGTGGCATGCTAACAAGGAAAGGTGTGCTCCAGTGGCATGCTAACGTGGGAAAGTGTGCTACGGTGGCATGCTAACGAGAAGAGGAGCGCTACGGTGGCATGCTAACGGGAAAAGGTGTGCTCCGGTGGCATGCTAACGATACAAGGTGTGCTCCGGTGGCAAGATAACGGGAAAAGGTGTGCTCCGGTGGCATGCAAACACGGAAAGGTGTGCTCCGGTGGCATGCTAACGTGAGAAAGTGTGCTACGGTGGCATGCTCACGAGAAGAGGTGCGCTATGGTGGCATGCTAACGGTAAGAGGTGCGCTATGGTGGCATGCTAACAGTAAAAGGTGTGCTCCGGTGGCTTGCTTTCGGTAAAAGGTGTGCTCCGGTGGCTTGCTTTCGGTAAGAGGTGTGCTCCGGTGGCATACTAACGATACAAGATGTGCTCCGGTGGCATGCTAACGGGAAAAGGTGTGCTCCGGTGGCATGCTAACAGGGAAAGGTGTGCTCCGGTGGCATACTAACGGTAAAAGGTGTGCTCCGGTGGCATGCTAACGTGAGAAAGTGTGCTACGGTGGCATGCTAATGAGAAGAGGTGCGCTACGGTGGCATGCTAATGGGAAAGGTGTGCTCCGGTGGCATGCTAACGATACAAGGTGTGCTCCGGTGGCATGCTAACGGGAAAAGGTGTGCTCCGGTGACATGCTAACACGGAAAGGTGTGCTCCGGTCGCATGCTAACGTAAGAAAGTGTGCTACAATGGCATGCTAACGAGAAGAGGTGCGCTACGGTGGCATGCAAACGGGAAAAGGTGTGCTATGGTGGCATGGTAACTGTAAAAGGTGTGCTCTGGTGGCTTCCTTTCGGTAAAATGTGTGCTCTGGTGGCATGCTAGCGATACAAGATGTGCTCCGGTGGCATGCTAACGGGAAAAGGTGTGCTCCGGTGGCATGCTAACAGGGAAAGGTGTGCTCCGGTGGCATGCTAACGGGAGAAGGTGTGCTACTGTGGCATGCTAACAAGAAAAGGTGTGCTACAGTGGCATGCTAACTGGAAAAGGTGTGCTATGATGGCATGCTAACGGGAGAAGGTGTGCTCCAGTGGCATGCTAACAGGAGAAAATGTGCTCCGGGGGCATGCTAACGGGAAAATGTGTGCTCCGGTTGCATGCTAACGGGAAAAGGTGTGCTCCGGTGACATGCTAGCGGGAAAAGGTGTGCACCGGTGGCATGCTAATGGAAAAAGGTGTGCTACAGCGGCATACTAATGGGAAAAGGTGTAATACTGTGGCATGCTGATGGTAAAGGTGTGCTCTGGTGGCATGCTGATGGTAAAAGGTGTGCTCCAGTGGCATACCAACGGTAAAAGGTGTGCTCCGGTGGCATGTTAACGGTAAAAGGTTTTCTCCGTTGGCATGCTAACGGTAAAAGGTCTGCTACGGTGGCATGCTAACGATACAAGGTGTGCTCTGGTGGCATGCTAACAGGAAAAGGTGTGCTCCGGTGGCATGCTAACACGGAAAGGTGTGCTCCGTTCGCATGCTAACGTAAGAAAGTGTGCTACAATGGCATGCTAACGAGAAGAGGTGCGCTACGGTGGCATGCAAACGGGAAAAGGTGTGCTATGGTGGCATGCTAACGGTAAAACGTGTGCTCTGCTGGCTTCCTTTCGGTAAAATGTGTGCTCTGGTGGCATGCTAGCGATACAAGATGTGCTCCGGTGGCATGCTAATGGGAAAAGGTGTGCTCCGGTGGCATGCTAACAGGGAAAGGTGTGCTCCGGTGGCATGCTAACGGAAGAAGGTGTGCTACTGTGGCATGCTAACAAGAAAAGGTGTGCTACAGTGGCATGCTAACTGGAAAAGGTGTGCTATGATGGCATGCTAATGGTAAAATGTGTGCTATGGTGGCATGCTAACGGTAAAAGGTGTGCAACGGTGGCATGATAACGGTAAAAGGTGTGCTCCGGTGGCATGCTAACGGGAAAAGGTGTGCAACGGTGGCATGCTAACAGGAAAAGGTGTGCTCCGGTGGCATGCTAACGGGAAAAGGTGTGCTCCGGTGGCATGCTAACGGGAAAAGGTGTGCTCCGGTGGCATGCTAACGGAAAAAGGTGTGCTCCGGTGGCATGCTGATGGTAAAAGGTGTGCTCCGGCGGCATGCTAACGGTAAAAGGTGTTCTCCGTTGGCATGCTAACAGTTAAACGTGTGCTCAGGTGGCACGCTAACGATGCAAGGTGTGCTCTTGTGGCATGCTAACGGGAAAAGGTGTACTCCGGTGGAATGCTGACAGGGAAAGTTGTGCTCCGTCGGCATGCTAACGTGAGAAGGTGTGCTACTGTAGCATGCTAACGGGAAAAGGTGTGCTCCAGTGGCATGCTAAAGGTAAAGGTATGCTCTGGTGGCATGCTAACGGGAAAAGGTGTGGTACTGTGGCATGCTAACGGGAATAGGTGTGCTACGGTGGCATGCTAAAGGGAAAAGATGTTCTCCAGTGGATGCTAACCGGGAAAGGTGTGTTCCGGTGGCATGCTAATGGGAGAAGGTGTGCTCCGGTGGCATGCTAACAGGAGAAAATGTGCTCCGGGGGGCATGCTAACGGGAAAAGGTGTGCTCCGGTGGCATGCTAACTGGGAAAGGTGTACTGCGGTGGCATGCTAACGGTAAAAGCGGGCTCCGGTGGCATGCTAATGATAAAACGTGTGCTATGGTGGCATGCTAGTGGGAAAAGGTGTGCCGTGGTGGCTTGCTAATAGTAAAGGTGTGCTCCGGTGGCATGCTAATGGTTAAAGGTGTGCTCCAGTGGCATGCTAACGGAAAAAGGTGTGCCCCGGTGGCATGCTAACGGAAAAACGTGTGCTACGGTGGCATGCTAACGGGGAAAGGTGTGCTGCGGTGGCATGCTAACGGTAAAAGCGGGCTCCGGTGGCATTCTAACGATAAAACGTGTGCTATGGTGGCATGCTAACGGGAAAAGGTGTGCTGCGGTGGCATGCTAATAGTAAAGGTGTGCTCCGGTGGCATACTAATGGTTAAAGGTGTGCTCCAGTGGCATGCTAACGGAAAAAGGAGTGCTCCGGTAGCATGCTAACGTTAAAGGTGTGCTCCGGTGGCATGCTAACGGTAAAAGGTGTGCTCCGGTAGCATGCTAGCGGTAAAAGTGTGCTCCGGTGGCTTTCTAACGGTAAAAGGTGTGCTCAGGTGGCATGCTAAGGGTAAAAGGTGTGCTTTGGTAGCATGCTAACGGTAAAAGGTGTGCTCCGGTGGCATGCTAACGGGAAAAGATGTGCTCCGGTGGCATGCTAACGGGAAAATGCGTGCTGCGGTGGCATGCTCATGGTAAAGGGTGTGCTCCGGTGGCATGCTAACGGTAGAAGGAGTGCTCCGGTGGCATGATAATGAGTAAAGGTGTGCTACGGTGGCATGCTAATGGGAAAAGGTGTGCTCCGGTGGCATGCTAACGGGAAAAGGTGTGATCTGGTGGCATGCTAATGGAGAAAGGTGTGCTCCGGTGGCATGCTGACGGGAAAAGGTGTGCTCCAGTGGCATGCTAACGGGAGAAGGTTTGCTCCGGTGGCATACTAACGGGAAAAGGTGTGCTCCGGTGGCATGCTAATGGAAAGAGGTGTGCTACGGTGGCATGCTAATGGCAAAAGGTGTGTTACGGTGGCATGCTCACGGAAAAATGTGTGGTACGTTTGCATGCTTATTGTAAAAGGTGTGCTCCGGTGGCATGCTAACGGGAAAAGGCGTGCTACAGTGGCATACTCACGGGAAAGCGGTGTGCTCCGGTGACATGCTAACGGGAAAAGGTGTGCTCCTTTGGCATGCTAATGGGAAAAGGTATGCTCCAGTGGCATGCTAACAGGAAAAGGTGTGATCTGGTGGCATGCTAATAGAAAAAATTGTACTCCGATGGCATGCTAACGGGAAAAGGTGTGCTCTGGTGGCATGCTAACGGGAAAAGTTGTGCTCCTGTGGCATGCTAACAGAAAAAGGTGTGCTACGGTGGCATGCTAATTGGGAGAGGTGTGCTACGGTGGCTTGCTAATGGTAAAGGTGTGCTCCGGTGGCATGCTAATGGTAAAAGGTGTGCTCCGGTGGCATGCTAACGGAAAGGTGTGCTCTGGTGGTTTGCTAACGGGAAAAATGTGTGCTACATTGGCATGCTAATGGTAAAGGTGTGCTCCGGTGACATGCTAATGGGAAAAAGGTGTGCTACGGTGGCATGCTAACGGCAAGGGTGTGCTCCGGTGTCATGCTAACGGGAAAAGGTGCGCTCCGGTGGTATGCTGACGGGAAAAGGTGTGCTCCGGTGGCATGCTAACGGGAAAAGGTGTGCTCTGGTGGCATGCTAACCGGGAAAGGTGTCCTCCGGTGGCATGCTAAAGGGAGAAGGTGTGCTACAGTTGTATGCTAACGGGAAAAGGTGGTCTACAGTTGCATGCTAACGGGAAAAGGTGTGCTACAGTTGCATGCTAATGGGAAAAGGTGGGCTACAGTTGCATTCTAATAGGAAAAGGTGGGCTACGGTGGCCTGGTAACGGGAGAAGCTGTGCTCCGGTGGCATGCTAAAGGTAAAACTTGTGCTCCGGTGGCATGCTAACAGTAAAGGTGTGCTCCGGTGGCATGCTAACGGGAAAAGGTGTGCTCCGGTGGCATGCTAACGGGAAAAGGTGTGCTACGGTGGCATGCTAAC
This sequence comes from Phyllobates terribilis, assembly GCF_046119375.1. Taxonomy (NCBI): domain Eukaryota; kingdom Metazoa; phylum Chordata; class Amphibia; order Anura; family Dendrobatidae; genus Phyllobates; species Phyllobates terribilis. The sequence continues at coordinate 390,451 of NW_027363635.1, forward strand.
GGGAAAATGTGTACTACGGTGACAAGCTAACGGTAAAGGTGTGCTCCAGTGTCATGCTAACGCGAAAAGTGTGCTCCGGTGGCATGCTGACGGGAGAAGTTGTCTTCCGGTGGCATGCTAATGGAAAGATGTGTCCTACGGTGGCATGCTAACGGGTAAAGATGGGCTACAGTGGCATGCTAACAGTAAAGGTGTGCTCCGGTGGCATGCTAACGGGAAAAGGTGTGTTCCGGTGGCATGCTAACGGAAAAGTTGTGCTCCGGTGGCATGCTAACAGTAAAAGGTGTGCTCTGGTGGCATGCTAACAGGAAAAAGTGTGCTCCGGTGGCATGCTAATGGGAAAGGCGGGCTCCGGTGGCATGCTAATGGTTAAAGGTGTGCCCCGTTGGGATGCTAACGGAAAAACGTGTGCTCCTGTGGCATGCTAACGGGGAAAGGTGTGCTGCGGTGGCATGCTAACGGTAAAGGTGGGCTCCGGTGGCATGCAAATGATAAAACGTGTGCTATCGTGGCATGCTAATGGGAAAAGGTGTGCTGCGGTGGCATGATAACGGTAAAGGTGTGCTCCGGTGGCATGCTAATGGTTAAAGGTGTGCTCCAGTGGCATGCTAATGGAAAAAGGTGTGCTCCGTTGGCATGCTAATGTTAAAGGTGTGCTCCGGTGGCATGCTAACGGGAAAAGGTGTACTACGGTGACAAGCTAACGGTAAAGGTGTGCTCCAGTGTCATGCTAACGCGAAAAGTGTGCTCCGGTGGCATGCTGACGGGAGAAGTTGTCTTCCGGTGGCATGCTAATGGAAAGAGGTGTCCTACGGTGGCATGTTAACGGGTAAAGATGGGCTACGGTGGCATGCTAACAGTAAAGGTGTGCTCCGGTGGCATGCTAACGGAAAAGTTGTGCTCCGGTGGCATGCTAACAGTAAAAGGTATGCTCTGGTGGCATGCTAACAGGAAAAAGTGTGCTCCGGTGGCATGCTAATGGGAAAGGCGGGCTCCGGTGGCATGCTAATGGTTAAAGGTGTGCCCCGTTGGCATGCTAACGGAAAAACGTGTGCTCCGGTGGCATGCTAACGGGGAAAGGTGTGCTGCGGTGGCATGCTAATGGTAAAGGCGGGCTCCGGTGGCATGCAAACGATAAAACGTGTGCTATCATGGCATGCTAACGGTAAAGGTGTGCTCCGGTGGCATGCTAATGGTTAAAGGTGTGCTCCAGTGGCATGCTAATGGAAAAAGGTGTGCTCCGGTGGCATGATAATGTTAAAGGTGTGCTCCTGTGGCATGCTAAAGGGAAAAGGTGTGCTCCAGTGGCATGCTAGCGGTAAAGGGTGTGCTCCGGTGGCATGCTAACGGTAAAGGTGTGCTCCGGTGGTATGCTAACAGGAAAAGGTGTGCTCCGGTGACATGCTAGTGGTAAAAGGCATGCTCCGGTAGCATGCTAACGGTAAAAGGTGTGCTCCGGTGGCATGCTAAGGGGAAAAGCTGTGCTCTGGTGGCATGCTAATGGTAAAAGGTGTGCTCCGGTGGCATGCTAAGGGGAAAAGCTGTGCTCTGGTGGCATGCTAACGGTAAAAGGTATGCTCCGGTGGCATACTAACGGTAAAAGGTGAGCTCCGGTGGCATGCTAACGGGAAAAGATGTGCTCCGGTGGCATGCTAACGGGAAAATGTGTGCTACGGTGGCATGCTCATGGTAAAAGGTGTGCTCCGGTGGCATGCTAACGGAAAAAGTGTGCTACGGTGGCATGCTAACGGGAGAACATGTGGTTCGGTGGCATGCTAACTGGAAAAGGTGTGCTCCGGTGGCATGCTAATGGGAGAAGGTGTGCTTCAGTGGCATGCTAACAGGAAAAGGTGTGCTCCAGTGACATGCTAACGGGAGATGGTGTGCTACGATTACATGCTGACGGTAAAAGGTGTGCTCCGGTGGCTTGCCAACAAGAGAAGGTGTGCTACGGTGGCATGCTAACGGCAAAAGGTTTGCTCCAGTGGCATGCTAACTGAAAAAGGTGTGCTACGGTGGCATGCTAACGGGGAAAGGTGTGCTACGGTGGCATGCTAACGGTAAAGGTGTGCTCCGGTGGCATGTCAACGGGAAAAGGTGTGCTCCAATGGCATGCTAACAAGAAAAGGTGTGCTCCGGTGGCATGCTAACGGTAAAGGTGTGCTCCGGTGACATGCTAACGGTGAAAGGTGTGCTCCCGTGGCATGCTAACGGGAAAAGGTGTGCTCCGCTGCCATGTCAATGGGAAAAGGGTGCTCCGATGGCATGCTAACGGGAAAAGGTGTGCTCCGGTGGCATGCTAATGGTAAAGGTGTGCTCCGGTGGCATGCTAACGGTCAAAGGTGTCCTCTGATGGCATGCTAACGGTAAAGGGTGTGCTCCGGTGGCATGCTAATGGTAAAGGTGTGCTTCGGTGGTATGCTAACAGGAAAAGGTGTGCTCCTGTGGCATGCTAACGGGGAAAGAAGTGCTCCGGTGGCATGCTAAATGGGAAAGGTGTCCTCCGTTGGCATGCTAAAGGGAGAAGGTGTGCTACAGTTGCATGCTAATGGGAAAAGGTGGGCTACAGTTGTATGCTAACGGGAAACAGTGTGCTACAGTTGCATGCTAACGGCAAAAGGTGGGCTACAGTTGCATGCTAATAGGAAAAGGTGGGCTACGGTGGCATGGTAACGGGAGAAGGAGTGCTCTGGTGGCATGCTAACGGTAAAACGTGTGCTCCGGTGGCATGCTAATGGTAAAGGTGTGCTCCGGTGGCATGCTAACGGGAAAAGGTGTGCTCCGGTGGGATGCTAACAGGGAAAGTTGTGCTCCGGTGGCATGCTAACGTGAGAAGGTGTGCTACTGTAGCATGCTAAAGGGAAAAGGTGTGCTCCGGTGGCATGCTAAAGGTAAAGGTGTGCTCTGGTGGCATGCTAACGGGAAAAGGTGTGGTACTGTGGCATGCTAACGGGAAAAGGTGTGCTACGGTGGCATGCTAAAGGGAAAAGGTGTTCTCCAGTGGATGATAATGGGGAAAGGTGTGTTCCGGTGGCATGCTAATGGGAGAAGGTGTGCTCCGGTGGCATGCTAACAGGAGAAAATGTGCTCCGGGGGCATGCTAACGGGAAAATGTGTGCTCCGATGGCATGCTAACAGGAAAAGGTGTGCTACGGTGACATGCTAGCGGGAAAAGATGTGCACCGGTGGCATGCTAAAGGAAAAAGGTGTGCTACAGCGGCATACTAACTGGAAAAGGTGTAATACTGTGGCATGCTCACGGTAAAGGTGTGCTCTGGTGGCATGCTGATGGTAAAAGGTGTGCTCCGGTGGCATACTAACGGTAAAAGTTGTGCTCCGGTGGCATGTTAACGGTAAAAGGTGTTTTCCGTTGGCATGCTAACGGTAAAAGGTGTGATACAGTGTCATGCTTAACGATACAAGGTGTGCTCCGGTGGCATGCTAACGGGAAAAGGTGTGCTCCAGTGTCATGCTAACACGGAAAGGTGTGATCCGGTGGCTTGCTAACGTGAGAAAGTGTGCTCCGGTGGCATGCTAACGAGAAGAGGAGCGCTACGGTGGCATGCTAACGGGAAAAGGTGTTCTCCGGTGGCATGCTAACGATACAAGGTGTGCTCCGGTGGCATGCTAACGGGAAAAGGGGTGCTCCGGTGGCATGCTAATACGGAAAGGTGTGCTCCGGTGGCATGCTAACGTGAGAAAGAGTGCTACGGTGGCATGCTAACGAGAAGAGGAGCGCTACGGTGGCATGCTAATGGGAAAAGGTGTGCCATGGTGGCATGCTAACAGTAAAAGGTGTGCTCCGGTGGCTTGCTTTTGGTAAAAGGTGTGCTCCGGTGGCATGCTAACGATACAAGATGTGCTCCGGTGGCATGCTAACGGGAAAAGGAGTAATACTGTGGCATGCTCACGGTAAAGGTGTGCTCTGGTGGCATGTTAATGGTAAAAGGTGTTCTCCGTTGGCATGCTAACGGTAAAAGGTGTGATACGTTGTCATGCTTAACGATACAAGGTGTGCTCCGGTGGCATGCTAACGGGAAAAGGTGTGCTCCAGTGGCATGCTAACAAGGAAAGGTGTGCTCCAGTGGCATGCTAACGTGGGAAAGTGTGCTACGGTGGCATGCTAACGAGAAGAGGAGCGCTACGGTGGCATGCTAACGGGAAAAGGTGTGCTCCGGTGGCATGCTAACGATACAAGGTGTGCTCCGGTGGCAAGATAACGGGAAAAGGTGTGCTCCGGTGGCATGCAAACACGGAAAGGTGTGCTCCGGTGGCATGCTAACGTGAGAAAGTGTGCTACGGTGGCATGCTAACGAGAAGAGGTGCGCTATGGTGGCATGCTAACGGGAAGAGGTGCGCTATGGTGGCATGCTAACAGTAAAAGGTGTGCTCCGGTGGCTTGCTTTCGGTAAAAGGTGTGCTCCGGTGGCTTGCTTTCGGTAAGAGGTGTGCTCCGGTGGCATGCTAACGATACAAGATGTGCTCCGGTGGCATGCTAACGGGAAAAGGTGTGCTCCGGTGGCATGCTAACAGGGAAAGGTGTGCTCCGGTGGCATACTAACGGTAAAAGGTGTGCTCCGGTGGCATGTTAACGGTAAAAGGTGTTCTCCGTTGGCATGCTAACGGTAAAAGGTGTGCTACGGTGGCATGCTAACGATACAAGGTGTGCTCTGGTGGCATGCTAACGGGAAAAGGTGTGCTCCGATGGCATGCTAACACGGAAAGGTGTGCTCCGGTGGCATGCTAACGTGAGAAAGTGTGCTACGGTGGCATGCTAATGAGAAGAGGTGCGCTACGGTGGCATGCTAATGGGAAAGGTGTGCTCCGGTGGCATGCTAACGATACAAGGTGTGCTCCGGTGGCATGCTAACGGGAAAAGGTGTGCTCCGGTGACATGCTAACACGGAAAGGTGTGCTCCGGTCGCATGCTAACGTAAGAAAGTGTGCTACAATGGCATGCTAACGAGAAGAGGTGCGCTACGGTGGCATGCAAACGGGAAAAGGTGTGCTATGGTGGCATGGTAACTGTAAAAGGTGTGCTCTGGTGGCTTCCTTTCGGTAAAATGTGTGCTCTGGTGGCATGCTAGCGATACAAGATGTGCTCCGGTGGCATGCTAACGGGAAAAGGTGTGCTCCGGTGGCATGCTAACAGGGAAAGGTGTGCTCCGGTGGCATGCTAACGGGAGAAGGTGTGCTACTGTGGCATGCTAACAAGAAAAGGTGTGCTACAGTGGCATGCTAACTGGAAAAGGTGTGCTATGATGGCATGCTAACGGGAGAAGGTGTGCTCCAGTGGCATGCTAACAGGAGAAAATGTGCTCCGGGGGCATGCTAACGGGAAAATGTGTGCTCCGGTTGCATGCTAACGGGAAAAGGTGTGCTCCGGTGACATGCTAGCGGGAAAAGGTGTGCACCGGTGGCATGCTAATGGAAAAAGGTGTGCTACAGCGGCATACTAATGGGAAAAGGTGTAATACTGTGGCATGCTGATGGTAAAGGTGTGCTCTGGTGGCATGCTGATGGTAAAAGGTGTGCTCCAGTGGCATACTAACGGTAAAAGGTGTGCTCCGGTGGCATGTTAACGGTAAAAGGTTTTCTCCGTTGGCATGCTAACGGTAAAAGGTGTGCTACGGTGGCATGCTAACGATACAAGGTGTGCTCTGGTGGCATGCTAACAGGAAAAGGTGTGCTCCGGTGGCATGCTAACACGGAAAGGTGTGCTCCGTTCGCATGCTAACGTAAGAAAGTGTGCTACAATGGCATGCTAACGAGAAGAGGTGCGCTACGGTGGCATGCAAACGGGAAAAGGTGTGCTATGGTGGCATGCTAACGGTAAAACGTGTGCTCTGCTGGCTTCCTTTCGGTAAAATGTGTGCTCTGGTGGCATGCTAGCGATACAAGATATGCTCCGGTGGCATGCTAATGGGAAAAGGTGTGCTCCGGTGGCATGCTAACAGGGAAAGGTGTGCTCCGGTGGCATGCTAACGGAAGAAGGTGTGCTACTGTGGCATGCTAACAAGAAAAGGTGTGCTACAGTGGCATGCTAACTGGAAAAGGTGTGCTATGATGGCATGCTAATGGTAAAATGTGTGCTATGGTGGCATGCTAACGGTAAAAGGTGTGCAACGGTGGCATGATAACGGTAAAAGGTGTGCTCCGGTGGCATGCTAACGGGAAAAGGTGTGCAACGGTGGCATGCTAACAGGAAAAGGTGTGCTCCGGTGGCATGCTAACGGGAAAAGGTGTGCTCCGGTGGCATGCTAACGGGAAAAGGTGTGCTCCGGTGGCATGCTAACGGAAAAAGGTGTGCTCCGGTGGCATGCTGATGGTAAAAGGTGTGCTCCGGCGGCATGCTAACGGTAAAAGGTGTTCTCCGTTGGCATGCTAACAGTTAAACGTGTGCTCAGGTGGCACGCTAACGATGCAAGGTGTGCTCTTGTGGCATGCTAACGGGAAAAGGTGTACTCCGGTGGAATGCTGACAGGGAAAGTTGTGCTCCGTCGGCATGCTAACGTGAGAAGGTGTGCTACTGTAGCATGCTAACGGGAAAAGGTGTGCTCCAGTGGCATGCTAAAGGTAAAGGTATGCTCTGGTGGCATGCTAACGGGAAAAGGTGTGGTACTGTGGCATGCTAACGGGAATAGGTGTGCTACGGTGGCATGCTAAAGGGAAAAGATGTTCTCCAGTGGATGCTAACTGGGAAAGGTGTGTTCCGGTGGCATGCTAATGGGAGAAGGTGTGCTCCGGTGGCATGCTAACAGGAGAAAATGTGCTCCGGGGGCATGCTAACGGGAAAATGTGTGCTCCGGTGGCATGCTGATGGTAAAAGGAGTGCTCCAGTGGCTTACTAATGGTAAAAGGTGTGCTCCGATGGCATGTTAATGGTAAGAGGTGTTCTCCGCTGGCATGCTAACGGTAAAAGGTGTGCTACGGTGGCATGCTAACGATACAAGGTGTGCTCCGGTGGCAAGATAATGGAAAAAGGCGTGCTCCGGTGGCATGCAAACACGGAAAGGTGTGCTCCGGTGGCATGCTAACGTGAGAAAGTGTGCTACGGTGGCATGCTAACGAGAAGAGGTGCGCTATGGTGGCATGCTAACGGGAAGAGGTGTGCTATGGTGGCATGCTAACAGTAAAAGGTGTGCTCCTGTGGCTTGCTTTCGGTAAAATGTGTGATCCGGTGGCATGCTAACGATACAAGATGTGCTCCGGTGGCATGTTAACGGGAAAAGGTGTGCTCTGGTGGCATGCTAACGGGAAAAGGGGTGCTCTGGTGGCATGCTAACGGTAAAAGGTGTGCTCCAGTGGCATGCTATCGGTAAAAGGTGTGCTCCGGTGGCATGCTAACTAAAAAAGTTATGCTCCAGTGGCATGATATTGCGAAAAGGTGTGCAACGGTGGAATGCTAACGGCAGAAGGTGTGCTCCGGTGGGAACAATGGGAAAAGGTGTGCTCCGGTGGCATTCTAACGGGAAAATGTGTGCAACGGTGGCATGCTAACGGAAAAAGGTGTGCAATGGAGGCATGCTAACGGTAAAAGGTGCGCTCCAGTGGCATGCTAGTGGTAAAAGGTATGCTCCGGTGTCATGCTAACGGAAAAAGGTATGCTCCAGTGGCATGATATTGGGAAAAGCTGTGCAACGGTGGCATGCTAACGGCAGAAGGTGTGCTCCGGTGGGAACAATGGGAAAAGGTGTGCTCCGGTGGCATGCTAACGGGAAAATGTGTGCAACGGTGGCATGCTAACGGGAAAAGGTGTGCAATGGTGGCATGCTAACGGTAAAAGGTGTGTTCCGGTGGCATGCTAACGTGAAAAGGTGTGTTCCGGTAGCATGCTAACGATACAAGATGTGCTCCGGTGGAATGCTAATGGGAAAAGGTGTGCTCCGGTGGTATGCTAACAGGGAAAGGTGTGCTCCGGTGGCATGCTAAAGGGAAGAGGTATGCTCTGGTGGTATGATAGCGGGAAAAGGTGTGCAACGGTGGCATGCTAACAGGAGAAGGTGTGCTTCGCTGGCAACAACGGGAAAAGGTGTGCTCCGGTGGCATGCTAACGAGAAAAGGTGTGCAACGGTGGCATGCTAACGGTAAAAGGTGTGTTCCCGTGGCATGCTAACGTGAAAAGGTGTGTTCCGGTGGCATGCTAACGATACAAGATGTGCTCCGGTGGCATGCTAATGGGAAAAGGTGTGCTCCGGTGGTATGCTAACAGGGAAAGGTGTGCTCCGGTGGCATGCTAACGGGAGAATGTGTGCTACTGTGGCATGCTAACAATAAAAGGTGTGCTACAGTGGCATGCTAACTGGAAAATGTGTGCTATGGTGGCTTGCTAACGGGAAAAGGTGAGCTATGGTGGCATGCTAACTGTAAAAGGTGTGCAATGGTGGCATGATAACGGAAAAAGGTGTGCTCTGGTGGCATGCTAACGGGAAAAGCTGTGCTCCGGTGGCATGCCAATGGAAAAAGGTATGTTATGGTGGAATGCTAATAGGAGAAGGTGTGCTCCGGTGGCATGCTAACTGTAAAAGGTGTGCTCCAGTGGCATGCTAGCGGTAAAAGGTGTGCTCCGGTGTCATGCTAATGGAAATAGGTATGCTCCAGTGGCATGATATTGGGAAAAGGTGCGCAACGGTGGCATGCTAACGGCAGAAGGTGTGCTCCGGTGGGAACAATGGGAAAAGGTGTGCTCCGGTGGCATGCTAACGGGAAAATGCGTGCAACGGTGGAATGCTAACGGAAAAATGTGTGCAATGGAGGCATGCTAACGGTAAAAGGTGTGCTCCGGTGGCATGCTAACGGGAAGAGGTATGCTCCGGTGGTATGATAGCGGGAAAAGGTGTGCAACGGTGGCATGCTAACAGGAGAAGGTGTGCTTCGGTGGCAACAATGGGAAAAGGTGTGCTCCGGTGGCATGCTAACGTGAAAAGGTGTGTTCCGGTGGCATGCTAACGATACAAGATGTGCTCCGGTGGCATGCTAATGGGAAAAGGTGTGCTCCGGTGGTATGCTAACAGGGAAATGTGTGCTCCGGTGGCATGCTAACGGGAGAATGTGTGCTACTGTGGCATGCTAACATTAAAAGGTGTGCAACAGTGGCATGCTAACTGGAAAATGTGTGCTATGGTGGCATGCTAACTGGAAAAGGTGAGCTATGGTGGCATGTTAACTGTAAAAGGTGGGCAATGGTGGCATGATAACGGAAAAAGGTGTGCTCCGGTGGCATGCTAAAGGGAAAAGGTGTTCTCCAGTGGATGCTAACGGGGAAAGGTGTGTTCCGAGGGCATGCTAACGGGAGAAGGCGTGCTCCGGTGGCATGCTAACAGGAGAAAATGTGCTCCGGGGGCATGCTAACGGGAAAAGGTGTGCTCCGGTGACATGTTAGCGGGAAAAGGTGTGCACCGGTGGCATGCTAATGGAAAAAGGTGTGCTACAGCGGCATACTAATGGGAAAAGGTGCAATACTGTGGCATGCTCACGGTAAAAGTGTGCTCTGGTGGCATGCTGATGGTAAAAGGTGTGCTCCAGTGGCACACTAACGGTAAAAGGTGTGCTCCGGTGGCATGTTAACGGTAAGAGGTTTTCTCCATTGGCATTCTAACGGTAAAAGGTGTGCTACGTTGGCATGCTAACGATACAAGGTGTGCTCCGGTGTCATGCTTACGGGAAAAGGTGTGCTCCGGTGGCATGCTAACATGGAAAGGTGTGCTCCGGTGGCATGCTAATGTGAGAAAGTGTGCTACGGTGGCATGCCAACGAGAAGAGGTGCGCTTCGGTGGCATGCTAAAGGGAAAAGCTGTGCTCCGGTGGCATGCTAACGATAGAAGGTGTGCTCCGGTGGCATGCTAACGGGAAAAGGTGTGCTCCGGTGACATGCTAACACGCAAAGGTATGCTCCGGTCGCATGCTAACGTAAGAAAGTGTGCTACAATGGCATGCTAATGAGAAGATGTGCGCTACGGTGGCATGCAAACGGGAAAAGGTGTGCTATGGTGGCATGCTAATGTTAAAAGGTGTGCTCTGGTGGCTTCCTTTCGGTAAAATGTGTGCTCTGGTGGCATGCTAGCGATACAAGATATGCTCCGGTGGCATGCTAACGGGAAAAGTTGTGCTCCGGTGGCATGCTAACAGGGAAAGGTGTGCTCTGGTGGCATGCTAACGGGAGAAGGTGTGCTACTGTGGCATGCTAACAGGAAAAGGTGTGCTATGGTGGCATGCTAACGGGAAAAGGTGTGCTCCAGTGGCATGCTAACAAGGAAAGGTGTGCTCCAGTGGCATGCTAACGTGGGAAAGTGTGCTACGGTGGCATGCTAACGAGAAGAGGAGCGCTACGGTGGCATGCTAACGGGAAAAGGTGTGCTCCGGTGGCATGCTAACGATACAAGGTGTGCTCCGGTGGCAAGATAACGGGAAAAGGTGTGCTCCGGTGGCATGCAAACACGGAAAGGTGTGCTCCGGTGGCATGCTAACGTGAGAAAGTGTGCTACGGTGGCATGCTAACGAGAAGAGGTGCGCTATGGTGGCATGCTAACGGGAAGAGGTGCGCTATGGTGGCATGCTAACAGTAAAAGGTGTGCTCCGGTGGCTTGCTTTCGGTAAAAGGTGTGCTCCGGTGGCTTGCTTTCGGTAAGAGGTGTGCTCCGGTGGCATGCTAACGATACAAGATGTGCTCCGGTGGCATGCTAACGGGAAAAGGTGTGCTCCGGTGGCATGCTAACAGGGAAAGGTGTGCTCCGGTGGCATACTAACGGTAAAAGGTGTGCTCCGGTGGCATGTTAACGGTAAAAGGTGTTCTCCGTTGGCATGATAACGGTAAAAGGTGTGCTACGGTGGCATGCTAACGATACAAGGTGTGCTCTGGTGGCATGCTAACGGGAAAAGGTGTGCTCCGATGGCATGCTAACACGGAAAGGTGTGCTCCGGTGGCATGCTAACGTGAGAAAGTGTGCTACGGTGGCATGCTAATGAGAAGAGGTGCGCTACGGTGGCATGCTAATGGGAAAGGTGTGCTCCGGTGGCATGCTAACGATACAAGGTGTGCTCCGGTGGCATGCTAACGGGAAAAGGTGTGCTCCGGTGACATGCTAACACGGAAAGGTGTGCTCCGGTCGCATGCTAATGTAAGAAAGTGTGCTACAATGGCATGCTAACGAGAAGAGGTGCGCTACGGTGGCATGCAAATGGGAAAAGGTGTGCTATGGTGGCATGGTAACTGTAAAAGGTGTGCTCTGGTGGCTTCCTTTCGGTAAAATGTGTGCTCTGGTGGCATGCTAGCGATACAAGATGTGCTCCGGTGGCATGCTAACGGGAAAAGGTGTGCTCCGGTGGCATGCTAACAGGGAAAGGTGTGCTCCGGTGGCATGCTAACGGGAGAAGGTGTGCTACTGTGGCATGCTAACAAGAAAAGGTGTGCTACAGTGGCATGCTAACTGGAAAAGGTGTGCTATGATGGCATGCTAACGGGAGAAGGTGTGCTCCAGTGGCATGCTAACAGGAGAAAATGTGCTCCGGGGGCATGCTAACGGGAAAATGTGTGCTCCGGTTGCATGCTAACGGGAAAAGGTGTGCTCCGGTGACATGCTAGCGGGAAAAGGTGTGCACCGGTGGCATGCTAATGGAAAAAGGTGTGCTACAGCGGCATACTAATGGGAAAAGGTGTAATACTGTGGCATGCTGATGGTAAAGGTGTGCTCTGGTGGCATGCTGATGGTAAAAGGTGTGCTCCAGTGGCATACTAACGGTAAAAGGTGTGCTCCGGTGGCATGTTAACGGTAAAAGGTTTTCTCCGTTGGCATGCTAACGGTAAAAGGTGTGCTACGGTGGCATGCTAACGATACAAGGTGTGCTCTGGTGGCATGCTAACAGGAAAAGGTGTGCTCCGGTGGCATGCTAACACGGAAAGGTGTGCTCCGTTCGCATGCTAACGTAAGAAAGTGTGCTACAATGGCATGCTAACGAGAAGAGGTGCGCTACGGTGGCATGCAAACGGGAAAAGGTGTGCTATGGTGGCATGCTAACGGTAAAACGTGTGCTCTGCTGGCTTCCTTTCGGTAAAATGTGTGCTCTGGTGGCATGCTAGCGATACAAGATGTGCTCCGGTGGCATGCTAATGGGAAAAGGTGTGCTCCGGTGGCATGCTAACAGGGAAAAGTGTGCTCCGGTGGCATGCTAACGGAAGAAGGTGTGCTACTGTGGCATGCTAACAAGAAAAGGTGTGCTACAGTGGCATGCTAACTGGAAAAGGTGTGCTATGATGGCATGCTAATGGTAAAATGTGTGCTATGGTGGCATGCTAACGGTAAAAGGTGTGCAACGGTGGCATGATAACGGTAAAAGGTGTGCTCCGGTGGCATGCTAACGGGAAAAGGTGTGCAACGGTGGCATGCTAACAGGAAAAGGTGTGCTCCGGTGGCAAGCTAACGGGAAAAGGTGTGCTCCGGTGGCATGCTAACGGGAAAAGGTGTGCTCCGGTGGCATGCTAACGGAAAAAGGTGTGCTCCGGTGGCATGCTGATGGTAAAAGGTGTGCTCCGGCGGCATGCTAACGGTAAAAGGTGTTCTCCGTTGGCATGCTAACAGTTAAACGTGTGCTCAGGTGGCACGCTAACGATGCAAGGTGTGCTCTTGTGGCATGCTAACGGGAAAAGGTGTACTCCGGTGGAATGCTGACAGGGAAAGTTGTGCTCCGTCGGCATGCTAACGTGAGAAGGTGTGCTACTGTAGCATGCTAACGGGAAAAGGTGTGCTCCAGTGGCATGCTAAAGGTAAAGGTATGCTCTGGTGGCATGCTAACGGGAAAAGGTGTGGTACTGTGGCATGCTAACGGGAATAGGTGTGCTACGGTGGCATGCTAAAGGGAAAAGATGTTCTCCAGTGGATGCTAACCGGGAAAGGTGTGTTCCGGTGGCATGCTAATGGGAGAAGGTGTGCTCCGGTGGCATGCTAACAGGAGAAAATGTGCTCCGGGGGCATGCTAACGGGAAAATGTGTGCTCCGGTGGCATGCTGATGGTAAAAGGAGTGCTCCAGTGGCTTACTAATGGTAAAAGGTGTGCTCCGATGGCATGTTAACGGTAAGAGGTGTTCTCCGCTGGCATGCTAACGGTAAAAGGTGTGCTGCGGTGGCATGCTAACGATACAAGGTGTGCTCCGGTGGCAAGATAATGGAAAAAGGCGTGCTCCGGTGGCATGCAAACACGGAAAGGTGTGCTCCGGTGGCATGCTAACGTGAGAAAGTGTGCTACGGTGGCATGCTAACGAGAAGAGGTGCGCTATGGTGGCATGCTAACGGGAAGAGGTGTGCTATGGTGGCATGCTAACAGTAAAAGGTGTGCTCCTGTGGCTTGCTTTCGGTAAAATGTGTGATCCGGTGGCATGCTAACGATACAAGATGTGCTCCGGTGGCATGTTAACGGGAAAAGGTGTGCTCTGGTGGCATGCTAACGGGAAAAGGGGTGCTCTGGTGGCATGCTAACGGTAAAAGGTGTGCTCCAGTGGCATGCTAGCGGTAAAAGGTGTGCTCCGGTGGCATGCTAACTAAAAAAGTTATGCTCCAGTGGCATGATATTGCGAAAAGGTGTGCAACGGTGGAATGCTAACGGCAGAAGGTGTGCTCCGGTGGGAACAATGGGAAAAGGTGTGCTCCGGTGGCATTCTAACGGGAAAATGTGTGCAACGGTGGCATGCTAACGGAAAAAGGTGTGCAATGGAGGCATGCTAACGGTAAAAGGTGCGCTCCAGTGTCATGCTAGTGGTAAAAGGTATGCTCCGGTGTCATGCTAACGGAAAAAGGTATGCTCCAGTGGCATGATATTGGGAAAAGCTGTGCAACGGTGGCATGCTAACGGCAGAAGGTGTGCTCCGGTGGGAACAATGGGAAAAGGTGTGCTCCGGTGGCATGCTAACGGGAAAATGTGTGCAACGGTGGCATGCTAACGGGAAAAGGTGTGCAATGGTGGCATGCTAACGGTAAAAGGTGTGTTCCGGTGGCATGCTAACGTGAAAAGGTGTGTTCCGGTAGCATGCTAACGATACAAGATGTGCTCCGGTGGAATGCTAATGGGAAAAGGTGTGCTCCGGTGGTATGCTAACAGGGAAAGGTGTGCTCCGGTGGCATGCTAACGGGAGAAGGTGTGCTACTGTGGCATGCTAACAATAGAAGGTGTGATACAGTGGCATGCTAACGGGAAAATGTGTGCTATGGTGGCTTGCTAACGGGAAAAGGTGAGCTATGGTGGCATGCTAACTGTAAAAGGTGTGCAATGGTGGCATGATAACGGAAAAAGGTGTGCTACGGTGGCATGCTAAAGGGAACGGGTGTTCTCCAGTGGATGCTAACGGGGAAAGGTGTGTTCCGAGGGCATGCTAACGGGAGAAGGTGTGCTCCGGTGGCATGCTAACTGGAGAAAATGTGCTCCGGGGGCATGCTAACGGGAAAATGTGTGCTCCGGTTGCATGCTAACGGGAAAAGGTGTGCTCCGGTGACATGCTAGCGGGAAAAGGTGTGCACCGGTGGCATGCTAATGGTAAAAGGTGTGCTACAGCGGCATACTAATGGGAAAAGGTGTAATACTGTGGCATGCTCACGGTAAAGGTGTGCTCTGGTGGCATGCTGATGGTAAAAGCTGTGCTCCAGTGTCACACTAACGGTAAAAGGTGTGCTCCGGTGGCATGTTAACGGTAAGAGGTGTTCTCTGTTGGCACTCTAACGGTAAAAGGTGTGCTACGGTGGCATGCTAACGATACAAGGTGTGCTCCGGAGGCATGCTAACGGGAAAAGGTGTGCTTCGGTGGCATGCTAACACGGAAAGGTGTGCTCCGGTGGCATGCTAACGATACAAGGTGTGCTCCGATGGCATGCTAACGGGAAAAGGTGTGCTCCGGTGACATGCTAAAACGCAAAGGTGTGCTCCGGTCGCATGCTAACGTAAGAAAGTGTGCTACAATGGCATGCTAATGGGAAAAGTTGTGCTCCAGTGGCATGCTAACGGAAAAAAGTGTGCTCCTGTGGCATGCTAACGGGAAAAGCTGTGCTCCGGTGGCATGCCAATGGAAAAAGGTTTGCTACGGTGGAATGGTAATGGGAGAAGGTGTGCGCTGGTGGCATGCTAACGGTAAAAGGTGTGCTCCAGTGGCATGCTAGCGGTAAAAGGTGAAATCCGGTGGCTTGCTCACGGAAATAGGTATGCTACAGTGGCATGATATTGGGAAAAGGTGTCCAACGGTGGCATGCTAACGGCATAAGGTGTGCTCCGGTGGGAACAATGGGAAAAGGTGTGCTCCGGTGGCATGCTAATGGGAAAATGAGTGCAACGGTGGAATGCTAACGGAAAAAGGTGTGTAATGAAGGCATGCTAACGGTAAAAGGTGTGCTCCGGTGGCATGCTAAAGGGAAGAGGTATGCTCTGGTGGTATGATAGCGGGAAAAGGTGTGCAACGGTGGCATGCTAACAGGAGAAGGTGTGCTTCGCTGGCAACAACGGGAAAAGGTGTGCTCCGGTGGCATGCTAACGAGAAAAGGTGTGCAACGGTGGCATGCTAACGGTAAAAGGTGTGTTCCCGTGGCATGCTAACGTGAAAAGGTGTGTTCCGGTGGCATGCTAACGATACAAGATGTGCTCCGGTGGCATGCTAATGGGAAAAGGTGTGCTCCGGTGGTATGCTAACAGGGAAAGGTGTGCTCCGGTGGCATGCTAACGGGAGAATGTGTGCTACTGTGGCATGCTAACAATAAAAGGTGTGCTACAGTGGCATGCTAACTGGAAAATGTGTGCTATGGTGGCTTGCTAACGGGAAAAGGTGAGCTATGGTGGCATGCTAACTGTAAAAGGTGTGCAATGGTGGCATGATAACGGAAAAAGGTGTGCTCTGGTGGCATGCTATCGGGAAAAGCTGTGCTCCGGTGGCATGCCAATGGAAAAAGGTATGTTATGGTGGAATGCTAATAGGAGAAGGTGTGCTCCGGTGGCATGCTAACTGTAAAAGGTGTGCTCCAGTGGCATGCTAGCGGTAAAAGGTGTGCTCCGGTGTCATGCTAATGGAAATAGGTATGCTCCAGTGGCATGATATTGGGAAAAGGTGCGCAACGGTGGCATGCTAACGGCAGAAGGTGTGCTCCGGTGGGAACAATGGGAAAAGGTGTGCTCCGGTGGCATGCTAACGGGAAAATGCGTGCAACGGTGGAATGCTAACGGGAAGAGGTATGCTCCGGTGGTATGATAGCGGGAAAAGGTGTGCAACGGTGGCATGCTAACAGGAGAAGGTGTGCTATGGTGGCATGGTAACTGTAAAAGGTGTGCTCTGGTGGCTTCCTTTCGGTAAAATGTGTGCTCTGGTGGCATGCTAGCGATACAAGATGTGCTCCGGTGGCATGCTAACGGTAAAAGGTGTGCTCCGGTGGCATGCTAACGGGAAGAGGTATGCTCCGGTGGTATGATAGCGGGAAAAGGTGTGCAACGGTGGCATGCTAACAGGAGAAGGTGTGCTTCGGTGGCAACAATGGGAAAAGGTGTGCTCCGGTGGCATGCTAACGTGAAAAGGTGTGTTCCGGTGGCATGCTAACGATACAAGATGTGCTCCGGTGGCATGCTAATGGGAAAAGGTGTGCTCCGGTGGTATGCTAACAGGGAAATGTGTGCTCCGGTGGCATGCTAACGGGAGAATGTGTGCTACTGTGGCATGCTAACATTAAAAGGTGTGCAACAGTGGCATGCTAACTGGAAAATGTGTGCTATGGTGGCATGCTAACTGGAAAAGGTGAGCTATGGTGGCATGTTAACTGTAAAAGGTGGGCAATGGTGGCATGATAACGGAAAAAGGTGTGCTCCGGTGGCATGCTAAAGGGAAAAGGTGTTCTCCAGTGGATGCTAACGGGGAAAGGTGTGTTCCGAGGGCATGCTAACGGGAGAAGGCTTGCTCCGGTGGCATGCTAACAGGAGAAAATGTGCTCCGGGGGCATGCTAACGGGAAAAGGTGTGCTCCGGTGACATGTTAGCGGGAAAAGGTGTGCACCGGTGGCATGCTAATGGAAAAAGGTGTGCTAAAGCGGCATACTAATGGGAAAAGGTGCAATACTGTGGCATGCTCACGGTAAAAGTGTGCTCTGGTGGCATGCTGATGGTAAAAGGTGTGCTCCAGTGGCACACTAACGGTAAAAGGTGTGCTCCGGTGGCATGTTAACGGTAAGAGGTTTTCTCCGTTGGCATTCTAACGGTAAAAGGTGTGCTACGTTGGCATGCTAACGATACAAGGTGTGCTCCGGTGTCATGCTAACGGGAAAAGGTGTGCTCCGGTGGCATGCTAACATGGAAAGGTGTGCTCCGGTGGCATGCTAATGTGAGAAAGTGTGCTACGGTGGCATGCCAACGAGAAGAGGTGCGCTTCGGTGGCATGCTAAAGGGAAAAGGTGTGCTCCGGTGGCATGCTAACGATAGAAGGTGTGCTCCGGTGGCATGCTAACGGGAAAAGGTGTGCTCCGGTGACATGCTAACACGCAAAGGTATGCTCCGGTCGCATGCTAACGTAAGAAAGTGTGCTACAATGGCATGCTAATGAGAAGATGTGCGCTACGGTGGCATGCAAACGGGAAAAGGTGTGCTATGGTGGCATGCTAATGTTAAAAGGTGTGCTCTGGTGGCTTCCTTTCGGTAAAATGTGTGCTCTGGTGGCATGCTAGCGATACAAGATATGCTCCGGTGGCATGCTAACGGGAAAAGTTGTGCTCCGGTGGCATGCTAACAGGGAAAGGTGTGCTCTGGTGGCATGCTAACGATACAAGGTGTGCTCCGGTGGCAAGATAACGGGAAAAGGTGTGCTCCGGTGGCATGCAAACACGGAAAGGTGTGCTCCGGTGGCATGCTAACGTGAGAAAGTGTGCTACGGTGGCATGCTAACGAGAAGAGGTGCGCTATGGTGGCATGCTAACGGGAAGAGGTGTGCTATGGTGGCATGCTAACAGTAAAAGGTGTGCTCCGGTGGCTTGCTTTCGGTAAAAGGTGTGCTCCGGTGGCTTGCTTTCGGTAAGAGGTGTGCTCCGGTGGCATGCTAACGATACAAGATGTGCTCCGGTGGCATGCTAACGGGAAAAGGTGTGCTCCGGTGGCATGCTAACAGGGAAAGGTGTGCTCCGGTGGCATACTAACGGTAAAAGGTGTGCTCCGGTGGCATGTTAACGGTAAAAGGTGTTCTCCGTTGGCATGCTAACGGTAAAAGGTGTGCTACGGTGGCATGCTAACGATACAAGGTGTGCTCTGGTGGCATGCTAACGGGAAAAGGTGTGCTCCGATGGCATGCTAACACGGAAAGGTGTGCTCCGGTGGCATGCTAACGTGAGAAAGTGTGCTACGGTGGCATGCTAATGAGAAGAGGTGCGCTACGGTGGCATGCTAATGGGAAAGGTGTGCTCCGGTGGCATGCTAACGATACAAGGTGTGCTCCGGTGGCATGCTAACGGGAAAAGGTGTGCTCCGGTGACATGCTAACACGGAAAGGTGTGCTCCGGTCGCATGCTAACGTAAGAAAGTGTGCTACAATGGCATGCTAACGAGAAGAGGTGCGCTACGGTGGCATGCAAACGGGAAAAGGTGTGCTATGGTGGCATGGTAACTGTAAAAGGTGTGCTCTGGTGGCTTCCTTTCGGTAAAATGTGTGCTCTGGTGGCATGCTAGCGATACAAGATGTGCTCCGGTGGCATGCTAACGGGAAAAGGTGTGCTCCGGTGGCATGCTAACAGGGAAAGGTGTGCTCCGGTGGCATGCTAACGGGAGAAGGTGTGCTACTGTGGCATGCTAACAAGAAAAGGTGTGCTACAGTGGCATGCTAACTGGAAAAGGTGTGCTATGATGGCATGCTAACGGGAGAAGGTGTGCTCCAGTGGCATGCTAACAGGAGAAAATGTGCTCCGGGGGCATGCTAACGGGAAAATGTGTGCTCCGGTTGCATGCTAACGGGAAAAGGTGTGCTCCGGTGACATGCTAGCGGGAAAAGGTGTGCACCGGTGGCATGCTAATGGAAAAAGGTGTGCTACAGCGGCATACTAATGGGAAAAGGTGTAATACTGTGGCATGCTGATGGTAAAGGTGTGCTCTGGTGGCATGCTGATGGTAAAAGGTGTGCTCCAGTGGCATACTAACGGTAAAAGGTGTGCTCCGGTGGCATGTTAACGGTAAAAGGTTTTCTCCGTTGGCATGCTAACGGTAAAAGGTGTGCTACGGTGGCATGCTAACGATACAAGGTGTGCTCTGGTGGCATGCTAACAGGAAAAGGTGTGCTCCGGTGGCATGCTAACACGGAAAGGTGTGCTCCGTTCGCATGCTAACGTAAGAAAGTGTGCTACAATGGCATGCTAACGAGAAGAGGTGCGCTACGGTGGCATGCAAACGGGAAAAGGTGTGCTATGGTGGCATGCTAACGGTAAAACGTGTGCTCTGCTGGCTTCCTTTCGGTAAAATGTGTGCTCTGGTGGCATGCTAGCGATACAAGATATGCTCCGGTGGCATGCTAATGGGAAAAGGTGTGCTCCGGTGGCATGCTAACAGGGAAAGGTGTGCTCCGGTGGCATGCTAACGGAAGAAGGTGTGCTACTGTGGCATGCTAACAAGAAAAGGTGTGCTACAGTGGCATGCTAACTGGAAAAGGTGTGCTATGATGGCATGCTAATGGTAAAATGTGTGCTATGGTGGCATGCTAACGGTAAAAGGTGTGCAACGGTGGCATGATAACGGTAAAAGGTGTGCTCCGGTGGCATGCTAACGGGAAAAGGTGTGCAACGGTGGCATGCTAACAGGAAAAGGTGTGCTCCGGTGGCATGCTAACGGGAAAAGGTGTGCTCCGGTGGCATGCTAACGGGAAAAGGTGTGCTCCGGTGGCATGCTAACGGAAAAAGGTGTGCTCCGGTGGCATGCTGATGGTAAAAGGTGTGCTCCGGCGGCATGCTAACGGTAAAAGGTGTTCTCCGTTGGCATGCTAACAGTTAAACGTGTGCTCAGGTGGCACGCTAACGATGCAAGGTGTGCTCTTGTGGCATGCTAACGGGAAAAGGTGTACTCCGGTGGAATGCTGACAGGGAAAGTTGTGCTCCGTCGGCATGCTAACGTGAGAAGGTGTGCTACTGTAGCATGCTAACGGGAAAAGGTGTGCTCCAGTGGCATGCTAAAGGTAAAGGTATGCTCTGGTGGCATGCTAACGGGAAAAGGTGTGGTACTGTGGCATGCTAACGGGAATAGGTGTGCTACGGTGGCATGCTAAAGGGAAAAGATGTTCTCCAGTGGATGCTAACTGGGAAAGGTGTGTTCCGGTGGCATGCTAATGGGAGAAGGTGTGCTCCGGTGGCATGCTAACAGGAGAAAATGTGCTCCGGGGGCATGCTAACGGGAAAATGTGTGCTCCGGTGGCATGCTGATGGTAAAAGGAGTGCTCCAGTGGCTTACTAATGGTAAAAGGTGTGCTCCGATGGCATGTTAATGGTAAGAGGTGTTCTCCGCTGGCATGCTAACGGTAAAAGGTGTGCTACGGTGGCATGCTAACGATACAAGGTGTGCTCCGGTGGCAAGATAATGGAAAAAGGCGTGCTCCGGTGGCATGCAAACACGGAAAGGTGTGCTCCGGTGGCATGCTAACGTGAGAAAGTGTGCTACGGTGGCATGCTAACGAGAAGAGGTGCGCTATGGTGGCATGCTAACGGGAAGAGGTGTGCTATGGTGGCATGCTAACAGTAAAAGGTGTGCTCCTGTGGCTTGCTTTCGGTAAAATGTGTGATCCGGTGGCATGCTAACGATACAAGATGTGCTCCGGTGGCATGTTAACGGGAAAAGGTGTGCTCTGGTGGCATGCTAACGGGAAAAGGGGTGCTCTGGTGGCATGCTAACGGTAAAAGGTGTGCTCCAGTGGCATGCTATCGGTAAAAGGTGTGCTCCGGTGGCATGCTAACTAAAAAAGTTATGCTCCAGTGGCATGATATTGCGAAAAGGTGTGCAACGGTGGAATGCTAACGGCAGAAGGTGTGCTCCGGTG
The DNA here is from genome assembly GCF_046119375.1 of Phyllobates terribilis. Classification (NCBI taxonomy): domain Eukaryota; kingdom Metazoa; phylum Chordata; class Amphibia; order Anura; family Dendrobatidae; genus Phyllobates; species Phyllobates terribilis. The sequence goes on from NW_027363635.1 coordinate 411,455, forward strand.
GGAACAATGGGAAAAGGTGTGCTCCGGTGGCATTCTAACGGGAAAATGTGTGCAACGGTGGCATGCTAACGGAAAAAGGTGTGCAATGGAGGCATGCTAACGGTAAAAGGTGCGCTCCAGTGGCATGCTAGTGGTAAAAGGTATGCTCCGGTGTCATGCTAACGGAAAAAGGTATGCTCCAGTGGCATGATATTGGGAAAAGCTGTGCAACGGTGGCATGCTAACGGCAGAAGGTGTGCTCCGGTGGGAACAATGGGAAAAGGTGTGCTCCGGTGGCATGCTAACGGGAAAATGTGTGCAACGGTGGCATGCTAACGGGAAAAGGTGTGCAATGGTGGCATGCTAACGGTAAAAGGTGTGTTCCGGTGGCATGCTAACGTGAAAAGGTGTGTTCCGGTAGCATGCTAACGATACAAGATGTGCTCCGGTGGAATGCTAATGGGAAAAGGTGTGCTCCGGTGGTATGCTAACAGGGAAAGGTGTGCTCCGGTGGCATGCTAAAGGGAAGAGGTATGCTCTGGTGGTATGATAGCGGGAAAAGGTGTGCAACGGTGGCATGCTAACAGGAGAAGGTGTGCTTCGCTGGCAACAACGGGAAAAGGTGTGCTCCGGTGGCATGCTAACGAGAAAAGGTGTGCAACGGTGGCATGCTAACGGTAAAAGGTGTGTTCCCGTGGCATGCTAACGTGAAAAGGTGTGTTCCGGTGGCATGCTAACGATACAAGATGTGCTCCGGTGGCATGCTAATGGGAAAAGGTGTGCTCCGGTGGTATGCTAACAGGGAAAGGTGTGCTCCGGTGGCATGCTAACGGGAGAATGTGTGCTACTGTGGCATGCTAACAATAAAAGGTGTGCTACAGTGGCATGCTAACTGGAAAATGTGTGCTATGGTGGCTTGCTAACGGGAAAAGGTGAGCTATGGTGGCATGCTAACTGTAAAAGGTGTGCAATGGTGGCATGATAACGGAAAAAGGTGTGCTCTGGTGGCATGCTAACGGGAAAAGCTGTGCTCCGGTGGCATGCCAATGGAAAAAGGTATGTTATGGTGGAATGCTAATAGGAGAAGGTGTGCTCCGGTGGCATGCTAACTGTAAAAGGTGTGCTCCAGTGGCATGCTAGCGGTAAAAGGTGTGCTCCGGTGTCATGCTAATGGAAATAGGTATGCTCCAGTGGCATGATATTGGGAAAAGGTGCGCAACGGTGGCATGCTAACGGCAGAAGGTGTGCTCCGGTGGGAACAATGGGAAAAGGTGTGCTCCGGTGGCATGCTAACGGGAAAATGCGTGCAACGGTGGAATGCTAACGGAAAAATGTGTGCAATGGAGGCATGCTAACGGTAAAAGGTGTGCTCCGGTGGCATGCTAACGGGAAGAGGTATGCTCCGGTGGTATGATAGCGGGAAAAGGTGTGCAACGGTGGCATGCTAACAGGAGAAGGTGTGCTTCGGTGGCAACAATGGGAAAAGGTGTGCTCCGGTGGCATGCTAACGTGAAAAGGTGTGTTCCGGTGGCATGCTAACGATACAAGATGTGCTCCGGTGGCATGCTAATGGGAAAAGGTGTGCTCCGGTGGTATGCTAACAGGGAAATGTGTGCTCCGGTGGCATGCTAACGGGAGAATGTGTGCTACTGTGGCATGCTAACATTAAAAGGTGTGCAACAGTGGCATGCTAACTGGAAAATGTGTGCTATGGTGGCATGCTAACTGGAAAAGGTGAGCTATGGTGGCATGTTAACTGTAAAAGGTGGGCAATGGTGGCATGATAACGGAAAAAGGTGTGCTCCGGTGGCATGCTAAAGGGAAAAGGTGTTCTCCAGTGGATGCTAACGGGGAAAGGTGTGTTCCGAGGGCATGCTAACGGGAGAAGGCGTGCTCCGGTGGCATGCTAACAGGAGAAAATGTGCTCCGGGGGCATGCTAACGGGAAAAGGTGTGCTCCGGTGACATGTTAGCGGGAAAAGGTGTGCACCGGTGGCATGCTAATGGAAAAAGGTGTGCTACAGCGGCATACTAATGGGAAAAGGTGCAATACTGTGGCATGCTCACGGTAAAAGTGTGCTCTGGTGGCATGCTGATGGTAAAAGGTGTGCTCCAGTGGCACACTAACGGTAAAAGGTGTGCTCCGGTGGCATGTTAACGGTAAGAGGTTTTCTCCGTTGGCATTCTAACGGTAAAAGGTGTGCTACGTTGGCATGCTAACGATACAAGGTGTGCTCCGGTGTCATGCTAACGGGAAAAGGTGTGCTCCGGTGGCATGCTAACATGGAAAGGTGTGCTCCGGTGGCATGCTAATGTGAGAAAGTGTGCTACGGTGGCATGCCAACGAGAAGAGGTGCGCTTCGGTGGCATGCTAAAGGGAAAAGCTGTGCTCCGGTGGCATGCTAACGATAGAAGGTGTGCTCCGGTGGCATGCTAACGGGAAAAGGTGTGCTCCGGTGACATGCTAACACGCAAAGGTATGCTCCGGTCGCATGCTAACGTAAGAAAGTGTGCTACAATGGCATGCTAATGAGAAGATGTGCGCTACGGTGGCATGCAAACGGGAAAAGGTGTGCTATGGTGGCATGCTAATGTTAAAAGGTGTGCTCTGGTGGCTTCCTTTCGGTAAAATGTGTGCTCTGGTGGCATGCTAGCGATACAAGATATGCTCCGGTGGCATGCTAACGGGAAAAGTTGTGCTCCGGTGGCATGCTAACAGGGAAAGGTGTGCTCTGGTGGCATGCTAACGGGAGAAGGTGTGCTACTGTGGCATGCTAACAGGAAAAGGTGTGCTATGGTGGCATGCTAACGGGAAAAGGTGTGCTCCAGTGGCATGCTAACAAGGAAAGGTGTGCTCCAGTGGCATGCTAACGTGGGAAAGTGTGCTACGGTGGCATGCTAACGAGAAGAGGAGCGCTACGGTGGCATGCTAACGGGAAAAGGTGTGCTCCGGTGGCATGCTAACGATACAAGGTGTGCTCCGGTGGCAAGATAACGGGAAAAGGTGTGCTCCGGTGGCATGCAAACACGGAAAGGTGTGCTCCGGTGGCATGCTAACGTGAGAAAGTGTGCTACGGTGGCATGCTAACGAGAAGAGGTGCGCTATGGTGGCATGCTAACGGGAAGAGGTGCGCTATGGTGGCATGCTAACAGTAAAAGGTGTGCTCCGGTGGCTTGCTTTCGGTAAAAGGTGTGCTCCGGTGGCTTGCTTTCGGTAAGAGGTGTGCTCCGGTGGCATGCTAACGATACAAGATGTGCTCCGGTGGCATGCTAACGGGAAAAGGTGTGCTCCGGTGGCATGCTAACAGGGAAAGGTGTGCTCCGGTGGCATACTAACGGTAAAAGGTGTGCTCCGGTGGCATGTTAACGGTAAAAGGTGTTCTCCGTTGGCATGATAACGGTAAAAGGTGTGCTACGGTGGCATGCTAACGATACAAGGTGTGCTCTGGTGGCATGCTAACGGGAAAAGGTGTGCTCCGATGGCATGCTAACACGGAAAGGTGTGCTCCGGTGGCATGCTAACGTGAGAAAGTGTGCTACGGTGGCATGCTAATGAGAAGAGGTGCGCTACGGTGGCATGCTAATGGGAAAGGTGTGCTCCGGTGGCATGCTAACGATACAAGGTGTGCTCCGGTGGCATGCTAACGGGAAAAGGTGTGCTCCGGTGACATGCTAACACGGAAAGGTGTGCTCCGGTCGCATGCTAACGTAAGAAAGTGTGCTACAATGGCATGCTAACGAGAAGAGGTGCGCTACGGTGGCATGCAAATGGGAAAAGGTGTGCTATGGTGGCATGGTAACTGTAAAAGGTGTGCTCTGGTGGCTTCCTTTCGGTAAAATGTGTGCTCTGGTGGCATGCTAGCGATACAAGATGTGCTCCGGTGGCATGCTAACGGGAAAAGGTGTGCTCCGGTGGCATGCTAACAGGGAAAGGTGTGCTCCGGTGGCATGCTAACGGGAGAAGGTGTGCTACTGTGGCATGCTAACAAGAAAAGGTGTGCTACAGTGGCATGCTAACTGGAAAAGGTGTGCTATGATGGCATGCTAACGGGAGAAGGTGTGCTCCAGTGGCATGCTAACAGGAGAAAATGTGCTCCGGGGGCATGCTAACGGGAAAATGTGTGCTCCGGTTGCATGCTAACGGGAAAAGGTGTGCTCCGGTGACATGCTAGCGGGAAAAGGTGTGCACCGGTGGCATGCTAATGGAAAAAGGTGTGCTACAGCGGCATACTAATGGGAAAAGGTGTAATACTGTGGCATGCTGATGGTAAAGGTGTGCTCTGGTGGCATGCTGATGGTAAAAGGTGTGCTCCAGTGGCATACTAACGGTAAAAGGTGTGCTCCGGTGGCATGTTAACGGTAAAAGGTTTTCTCCGTTGGCATGCTAACGGTAAAAGGTGTGCTACGGTGGCATGCTAACGATACAAGGTGTGCTCTGGTGGCATGCTAACAGGAAAAGGTGTGCTCCGGTGGCATGCTAACACGGAAAGGTGTGCTCCGTTCGCATGCTAACGTAAGAAAGTGTGCTACAATGGCATGCTAACGAGAAGAGGTGCGCTACGGTGGCATGCAAACGGGAAAAGGTGTGCTATGGTGGCATGCTAACGGTAAAACGTGTGCTCTGCTGGCTTCCTTTCGGTAAAATGTGTGCTCTGGTGGCATGCTAGCGATACAAGATGTGCTCCGGTGGCATGCTAATGGGAAAAGGTGTGCTCCGGTGGCATGCTAACAGGGAAAAGTGTGCTCCGGTGGCATGCTAACGGAAGAAGGTGTGCTACTGTGGCATGCTAACAAGAAAAGGTGTGCTACAGTGGCATGCTAACTGGAAAAGGTGTGCTATGATGGCATGCTAATGGTAAAATGTGTGCTATGGTGGCATGCTAACGGTAAAAGGTGTGCAACGGTGGCATGATAACGGTAAAAGGTGTGCTCCGGTGGCATGCTAACGGGAAAAGGTGTGCAACGGTGGCATGCTAACAGGAAAAGGTGTGCTCCGGTGGCAAGCTAACGGGAAAAGGTGTGCTCCGGTGGCATGCTAACGGGAAAAGGTGTGCTCCGGTGGCATGCTAACGGAAAAAGGTGTGCTCCGGTGGCATGCTGATGGTAAAAGGTGTGCTCCGGCGGCATGCTAACGGTAAAAGGTGTTCTCCGTTGGCATGCTAACAGTTAAACGTGTGCTCAGGTGGCACGCTAACGATGCAAGGTGTGCTCTTGTGGCATGCTAACGGGAAAAGGTGTACTCCGGTGGAATGCTGACAGGGAAAGTTGTGCTCCGTCGGCATGCTAACGTGAGAAGGTGTGCTACTGTAGCATGCTAACGGGAAAAGGTGTGCTCCAGTGGCATGCTAAAGGTAAAGGTATGCTCTGGTGGCATGCTAACGGGAAAAGGTGTGGTACTGTGGCATGCTAACGGGAATAGGTGTGCTACGGTGGCATGCTAAAGGGAAAAGATGTTCTCCAGTGGATGCTAACCGGGAAAGGTGTGTTCCGGTGGCATGCTAATGGGAGAAGGTGTGCTCCGGTGGCATGCTAACAGGAGAAAATGTGCTCCGGGGGCATGCTAACGGGAAAATGTGTGCTCCGGTGGCATGCTGATGGTAAAAGGAGTGCTCCAGTGGCTTACTAATGGTAAAAGGTGTGCTCCGATGGCATGTTAACGGTAAGAGGTGTTCTCCGCTGGCATGCTAACGGTAAAAGGTGTGCTGCGGTGGCATGCTAACGATACAAGGTGTGCTCCGGTGGCAAGATAATGGAAAAAGGCGTGCTCCGGTGGCATGCAAACACGGAAAGGTGTGCTCCGGTGGCATGCTAACGTGAGAAAGTGTGCTACGGTGGCATGCTAACGAGAAGAGGTGCGCTATGGTGGCATGCTAACGGGAAGAGGTGTGCTATGGTGGCATGCTAACAGTAAAAGGTGTGCTCCTGTGGCTTGCTTTCGGTAAAATGTGTGATCCGGTGGCATGCTAACGATACAAGATGTGCTCCGGTGGCATGTTAACGGGAAAAGGTGTGCTCTGGTGGCATGCTAACGGGAAAAGGGGTGCTCTGGTGGCATGCTAACGGTAAAAGGTGTGCTCCAGTGGCATGCTAGCGGTAAAAGGTGTGCTCCGGTGGCATGCTAACTAAAAAAGTTATGCTCCAGTGGCATGATATTGCGAAAAGGTGTGCAACGGTGGAATGCTAACGGCAGAAGGTGTGCTCCGGTGGGAACAATGGGAAAAGGTGTGCTCCGGTGGCATTCTAACGGGAAAATGTGTGCAACGGTGGCATGCTAACGGAAAAAGGTGTGCAATGGAGGCATGCTAACGGTAAAAGGTGCGCTCCAGTGTCATGCTAGTGGTAAAAGGTATGCTCCGGTGTCATGCTAACGGAAAAAGGTATGCTCCAGTGGCATGATATTGGGAAAAGCTGTGCAACGGTGGCATGCTAACGGCAGAAGGTGTGCTCCGGTGGGAACAATGGGAAAAGGTGTGCTCCGGTGGCATGCTAACGGGAAAATGTGTGCAACGGTGGCATGCTAACGGGAAAAGGTGTGCAATGGTGGCATGCTAACGGTAAAAGGTGTGTTCCGGTGGCATGCTAACGTGAAAAGGTGTGTTCCGGTAGCATGCTAACGATACAAGATGTGCTCCGGTGGAATGCTAATGGGAAAAGGTGTGCTCCGGTGGTATGCTAACAGGGAAAGGTGTGCTCCGGTGGCATGCTAACGGGAGAAGGTGTGCTACTGTGGCATGCTAACAATAGAAGGTGTGATACAGTGGCATGCTAACGGGAAAATGTGTGCTATGGTGGCTTGCTAACGGGAAAAGGTGAGCTATGGTGGCATGCTAACTGTAAAAGGTGTGCAATGGTGGCATGATAACGGAAAAAGGTGTGCTACGGTGGCATGCTAAAGGGAACGGGTGTTCTCCAGTGGATGCTAACGGGGAAAGGTGTGTTCCGAGGGCATGCTAACGGGAGAAGGTGTGCTCCGGTGGCATGCTAACTGGAGAAAATGTGCTCCGGGGGCATGCTAACGGGAAAATGTGTGCTCCGGTTGCATGCTAACGGGAAAAGGTGTGCTCCGGTGACATGCTAGCGGGAAAAGGTGTGCACCGGTGGCATGCTAATGGTAAAAGGTGTGCTACAGCGGCATACTAATGGGAAAAGGTGTAATACTGTGGCATGCTCACGGTAAAGGTGTGCTCTGGTGGCATGCTGATGGTAAAAGCTGTGCTCCAGTGTCACACTAACGGTAAAAGGTGTGCTCCGGTGGCATGTTAACGGTAAGAGGTGTTCTCTGTTGGCACTCTAACGGTAAAAGGTGTGCTACGGTGGCATGCTAACGATACAAGGTGTGCTCCGGAGGCATGCTAACGGGAAAAGGTGTGCTTCGGTGGCATGCTAACACGGAAAGGTGTGCTCCGGTGGCATGCTAACGATACAAGGTGTGCTCCGATGGCATGCTAACGGGAAAAGGTGTGCTCCGGTGACATGCTAAAACGCAAAGGTGTGCTCCGGTCGCATGCTAACGTAAGAAAGTGTGCTACAATGGCATGCTAATGGGAAAAGTTGTGCTCCAGTGGCATGCTAACGGAAAAAAGTGTGCTCCTGTGGCATGCTAACGGGAAAAGCTGTGCTCCGGTGGCATGCCAATGGAAAAAGGTTTGCTACGGTGGAATGGTAATGGGAGAAGGTGTGCGCTGGTGGCATGCTAACGGTAAAAGGTGTGCTCCAGTGGCATGCTAGCGGTAAAAGGTGAAATCCGGTGGCTTGCTCACGGAAATAGGTATGCTACAGTGGCATGATATTGGGAAAAGGTGTCCAACGGTGGCATGCTAACGGCATAAGGTGTGCTCCGGTGGGAACAATGGGAAAAGGTGTGCTCCGGTGGCATGCTAATGGGAAAATGAGTGCAACGGTGGAATGCTAACGGAAAAAGGTGTGTAATGAAGGCATGCTAACGGTAAAAGGTGTGCTCCGGTGGCATGCTAAAGGGAAGAGGTATGCTCTGGTGGTATGATAGCGGGAAAAGGTGTGCAACGGTGGCATGCTAACAGGAGAAGGTGTGCTTCGCTGGCAACAACGGGAAAAGGTGTGCTCCGGTGGCATGCTAACGAGAAAAGGTGTGCAACGGTGGCATGCTAACGGTAAAAGGTGTGTTCCCGTGGCATGCTAACGTGAAAAGGTGTGTTCCGGTGGCATGCTAACGATACAAGATGTGCTCCGGTGGCATGCTAATGGGAAAAGGTGTGCTCCGGTGGTATGCTAACAGGGAAAGGTGTGCTCCGGTGGCATGCTAACGGGAGAATGTGTGCTACTGTGGCATGCTAACAATAAAAGGTGTGCTACAGTGGCATGCTAACTGGAAAATGTGTGCTATGGTGGCTTGCTAACGGGAAAAGGTGAGCTATGGTGGCATGCTAACTGTAAAAGGTGTGCAATGGTGGCATGATAACGGAAAAAGGTGTGCTCTGGTGGCATGCTATCGGGAAAAGCTGTGCTCCGGTGGCATGCCAATGGAAAAAGGTATGTTATGGTGGAATGCTAATAGGAGAAGGTGTGCTCCGGTGGCATGCTAACTGTAAAAGGTGTGCTCCAGTGGCATGCTAGCGGTAAAAGGTGTGCTCCGGTGTCATGCTAATGGAAATAGGTATGCTCCAGTGGCATGATATTGGGAAAAGGTGCGCAACGGTGGCATGCTAACGGCAGAAGGTGTGCTCCGGTGGGAACAATGGGAAAAGGTGTGCTCCGGTGGCATGCTAACGGGAAAATGCGTGCAACGGTGGAATGCTAACGGAAAAATGTGTGCAATGGAGGCATGCTAACGGTAAAAGGTGTGCTCCGGTGGCATGCTAACGGGAAGAGGTATGCTCCGGTGGTATGATAGCGGGAAAAGGTGTGCAACGGTGGCATGCTAACAGGAGAAGGTGTGCTTCGGTGGCAACAATGGGAAAAGGTGTGCTCCGGTGGCATGCTAACGTGAAAAGGTGTGTTCCGGTGGCATGCTAACGATACAAGATGTGCTCCGGTGGCATGCTAATGGGAAAAGGTGTGCTCCGGTGGTATGCTAACAGGGAAATGTGTGCTCCGGTGGCATGCTAACGGGAGAATGTGTGCTACTGTGGCATGCTAACATTAAAAGGTGTGCAACAGTGGCATGCTAACTGGAAAATGTGTGCTATGGTGGCATGCTAACTGGAAAAGGTGAGCTATGGTGGCATGTTAACTGTAAAAGGTGTGCTCCGGTGGCATGCTAAAGGGAAAAGGTGTTCTCCAGTGGATGCTAACGGGGAAAGGTGTGTTCCGAGGGCATGCTAACGGGAGAAGGCTTGCTCCGGTGGCATGCTAACAGGAGAAAATGTGCTCCGGGGGCATGCTAACGGGAAAAGGTGTGCTCCGGTGACATGTTAGCGGGAAAAGGTGTGCACCGGTGGCATGCTAATGGAAAAAGGTGTGCTAAAGCGGCATACTAATGGGAAAAGGTGCAATACTGTGGCATGCTCACGGTAAAAGTGTGCTCTGGTGGCATGCTGATGGTAAAAGGTGTGCTCCAGTGGCACACTAACGGTAAAAGGTGTGCTCCGGTGGCATGTTAACGGTAAGAGGTTTTCTCCGTTGGCATTCTAACGGTAAAAGGTGTGCTACGTTGGCATGCTAACGATACAAGGTGTGCTCCGGTGTCATGCTAACGGGAAAAGGTGTGCTCCGGTGGCATGCTAACATGGAAAGGTGTGCTCCGGTGGCATGCTAATGTGAGAAAGTGTGCTACGGTGGCATGCCAACGAGAAGAGGTGCGCTTCGGTGGCATGCTAAAGGGAAAAGGTGTGCTCCGGTGGCATGCTAACGATAGAAGGTGTGCTCCGGTGGCATGCTAACGGGAAAAGGTGTGCTCCGGTGACATGCTAACACGCAAAGGTATGCTCCGGTCGCATGCTAACGTAAGAAAGTGTGCTACAATGGCATGCTAATGAGAAGATGTGCGCTACGGTGGCATGCAAACGGGAAAAGGTGTGCTATGGTGGCATGCTAATGTTAAAAGGTGTGCTCTGGTGGCTTCCTTTCGGTAAAATGTGTGCTCTGGTGGCATGCTAGCGATACAAGATATGCTCCGGTGGCATGCTAACGGGAAAAGTTGTGCTCCGGTGGCATGCTAACAGGGAAAGGTGTGCTCTGGTGGCATGCTAACGGGAGAAGGTGTGCTACTGTGGCATGCTAACAGGAAAAGGTGTGCTATGGTGGCATGCTAACGGTAAAAGGTGTGCAACGGTGGCATGATAACGGAGAAAGGTGTGCTCCGGTGGCATGCTAACGGGAAAAGGTGTGCAGCGGTGGCATGCTAACAGGAAAAGGTGTGCTCCGGTGGCATGCTAACGGGAAAAGGTGTGCTCCGGTGGTATGCTAACGGGAAAAGGTGTGCTACTGTGGCATGCTAAAGGGAAAAGGTGAACTCCGTTGGCATGCTAACGGGAAAACTGAGTGCTACAGTGGCATGCTAACGGTAAAGGTGTGCTCCGCTGGCATGCTAACGGGAAGATGGTGTGCTACGGTGACATGCTAACGGTAAAGGTGTGCTCCAGTGTCATGCTAACGCGAAAAGGTGTGCTCCGGTGGCATGCTGACGGGAGGAGGTGTCTTCCGGTGGCATGCTAATGGATAAAGGTGGGCTACAGTGGCATGCTAACGGTAAAGGTGTGCTCCGGTGGCATGCTAACGGGAAAAAGTGTGCTCCGGTTGCATGCTAACGGTAAAGGTGTGCTCCGGTGGCATGCTAACAGTAAAATGTGTGCTCTGGTGGCATGCTAACAGTAAAAGGTGGGCTCCGGTGGCATGCTAATGGGAAAGGCAGGCTCCGGTGGCATGCTAATGGTTAAAGGTGTGCCCCGGTGGCATGCTAACGGAAAAAGGTGTGCTCCGGTGGCATGCTAACTGGGAAAGGTGTACTGCGGTGGCATGCTAACGGTAAAAGCGGGCTCCGGTGGCATGCTAATGATAAAACGTGTGCTATGGTGGCATGCTAGTGGGAAAAGGTGTGCCGTGGTGGCTTGCTAATAGTAAAGGTGTGCTCCGGTGGCATGCTAATGGTTAAAGGTGTGCTCCAGTGGCATGCTAACGGAAAAAGGTGTGCCCCGGTGGCATGCTAACAGAAAAACGTGTGCTACGGTGGCATGCTAACTGGGAAAGGTGTGCTGCGGTGGCATGCTAACGGTAAAAGCGGGCTCCGGTGGCATTCTAACGATAAAACGTGTGCTATGGTGGCATGCTAACGGGAAAAGGTGTGCTGCGGTGGCATGCTAATAGTAAAGGTGTGCTCCGGTGGCATACTAATGGTTAAAGGTGTGCTCCAGTGGCATGCTAACGGAAAAAGGAGTGCTCCGGTAGCATGCTAACGTTAAAGGTGTGCTCCGGTGGCATGCTAACGGTAAAAGGTGTGCTCCGGTAGCATGCTAGCGGTAAAAGTGTGCTCCGGTGGCATTCTAACGGTAAAAGGTGTGCTCCGGTGGCATGTTAAGGGTAAAAGGTGTGCTTTGGTAGCATGCTAACGGTAAAAGGTGTGCTCCGGTGGCATGCTAACGGGAAAAGATGTGCTCCGGTGGCATGCTAAGGGTAAAAGGTGTGCTTTGGTAGCATGCTAACGGAAAAAGGTGTGCTCCGGTGGCATGCTAACGGGAAAAGATGTGCTCCGGTGGCATGCTAACGGGAAAATGCGTGCTGCGGTGGCATGCTCATGGTAAAGGGTGTGCTCCGGTGGCATGCTAACGGTAGAAGGAGTGCTCCGGTGGCATGATAATGAGTAAAGGTGTGCTACGGTGGCATGCTAATGGGAAAAGGTGTGCTCCGGTGGCATGCTAACGGGAAAAGGTGTGATCTGGTGGCATGCTAATGGAGAAAGGTGTGCTCCGGTGGCATGCTGACGGGAAAAGGTGTGCTCCGGTGGCATGCTAACGGGAGAAGGTTTGCTCCGGTGGCATACTAACGGGAAAAGGTGTGCTCCGGTGGTATGCTAACGGGAAAAGGTGTGCTACTGTGGCATGCTAAAGGGAAAAGGTGAACTCCGTTGGCATGCTAACGGGAAAACTGTGTGCTACAGTGGCATGCTAACGGTAAAGGTGTGCTCCGCTGGCATGCTAACGGGAAGATGGTGTGCTCCGGTGGCATGCTGACGGGAGGAGGTGTCTTCCGGTGGCATGCTAATGGATAAAGGTGGGCTACAGTGGCATGCTAACGGTAAAGGTGTGCTCCGGTGGCATGCTAACGGGAAAAAGTGTGCTCCGGTTGCATGCTAACGGTAAAGGTGTGCTCCGGTGGCATGCTAACAGTAAAAGGTGTGCTCTGGTGGCATGCTAACAGTAAAAGGTGGGCTCCGGTGGCATGCTAATGGGAAAGGCAGGCTCCGGTGGCATGCTAATGGTTAAAGGTGTGCCCCGGTGGCATGCTAACGGAAAAAGGTGTGCTCCGGTGGCATGCTAACTGGGAAAGGTGTACTGCGGTGGCATGCTAACGGTAAAAGCGGGCTCCGGTGGCATGCTAATGATAAAACGTGTGCTATGGTGGCATGCTAGTGGGAAAAGGTGTGCCGTGGTGGCTTGCTAATAGTAAAGGTGTGCTCCGGTGGCATACTAATGGTTAAAGGTGTGCTCCAGTGGCATGCTAACGGAAAAAGGTGTGCCCCGGTGGCATGCTAACAGAAAAACGTGTGCTACGGTGGCATGCTAACGGGGAAAGGTGTGCTGCGGTGGCATGCTAACGGTAAAAGCGGGCTCCGGTGGCATTCTAACGATAAAACGTGTGCTATGGTGGCATGCTAACGGGAAAAGGTGTGCTGCGGTGGCATGCTAATAGTAAAGGTGTGCTCCGGTGGCATACTAATGGTTAAAGGTGTGCTCCAGTGGCATGCTAACGGAAAAAGGAGTGCTCCGGTAGCATGCTAACTTAAAGGTGTGCTCCGGTGGCATGCTAACGGTAAAAGGTGTGCTCCGGTAGCATGCTAGCGGTAAAAGTGTGCTCCGGTGGCATTCTAACGGTAAAAGGTGTGCTCCGGTGGCATGTTAAGGGTAAAAGGTGTGCTTTGGTAGCATGCTAACGGTAAAAGGTGTGCTCCGGTGGCATGTTAAGGGTAAAAGGTGTGCTTTGGTAGCATGCTAACGGTAAAAGGTGTGCTCCGGTGGCATGCTAACGGGAAAAGATGTGCTCCGGTGGCATGCTAAGGGTAAAAGGTGTGCTTTGGTAGCATGCTAACGGTAAAAGGTGTGCTCCGGTGGCATGCTAACGGGAAAAGATGTGCTCCGGTGGCATGCTAACGGGAAAATGCGTGCTGCGGTGGCATGCTCATGGTAAAGGGTGTGCTCCGGTGGCATGCTAACGGTAGAAGGAGTGCTCCGGTGGCATGATAATGAGTAAAGGTGTGCTACGGTGGCATGCTAAAGGGAAAAGATGTTCTCCAGTGGATGCTAACCGGGAAAGGTGTGTTCCGGTGGCATGCTAATGGGAGAAGGTGTGCTCCGGTGGCATGCTAACAGGAGAAAATGTGCTCCGGGGGCATGCTAACGGGAAAATGTGTGCTCCGGTGGCATGCTGATGGTAAAAGGAGTGCTCCAGTGGCTTACTAATGGTAAAAGGTGTGCTCCGATGGCATGTTAACGGTAAGAGGTGTTCTCCGCTGGCATGCTAACGGTAAAAGGTGTGCTGCGGTGGCATGCTAACGATACAAGGTGTGCTCCGGTGGCAAGATAATGGAAAAAGGCGTGCTCCGGTGGCATGCAAACACGGAAAGGTGTGCTCCGGTGGCATGCTAACGTGAGAAAGTGTGCTACGGTGGCATGCTAACGAGAAGAGGTGCGCTATGGTGGCATGCTAACGGGAAGAGGTGTGCTATGGTGGCATGCTAACAGTAAAAGGTGTGCTCCTGTGGCTTGCTTTCGGTAAAATGTGTGATCCGGTGGCATGCTAACGATACAAGATGTGCTCCGGTGGCATGTTAACGGGAAAAGGTGTGCTCTGGTGGCATGCTAACGGGAAAAGGGGTGCTCTGGTGGCATGCTAACGGTAAAAGGTGTGCTCCAGTGGCATGCTAGCGGTAAAAGGTGTGCTCCGGTGGCATGCTAACTAAAAAAGTTATGCTCCAGTGGCATGATATTGCGAAAAGGTGTGCAACGGTGGAATGCTAACGGCAGAAGGTGTGCTCCGGTGGGAACAATGGGAAAAGGTGTGCTCCGGTGGCATTCTAACGGGAAAATGTGTGCAACGGTGGCATGCTAACGGAAAAAGGTGTGCAATGGAGGCATGCTAACGGTAAAAGGTGCGCTCCAGTGTCATGCTAGTGGTAAAAGGTATGCTCCGGTGTCATGCTAACGGAAAAAGGTATGCTCCAGTGGCATGATATTGGGAAAAGCTGTGCAACGGTGGCATGCTAACGGCAGAAGGTGTGCTCCGGTGGGAACAATGGGAAAAGGTGTGCTCCGGTGGCATGCTAACGGGAAAATGTGTGCAACGGTGGCATGCTAACGGGAAAAGGTGTGCAATGGTGGCATGCTAACGGTAAAAGGTGTGTTCCGGTGGCATGCTAACGTGAAAAGGTGTGTTCCGGTAGCATGCTAACGATACAAGATGTGCTCCGGTGGAATGCTAATGGGAAAAGGTGTGCTCCGGTGGTATGCTAACAGGGAAAGGTGTGCTCCGGTGGCATGCTAACGGGAGAAGGTGTGCTACTGTGGCATGCTAACAATAGAAGGTGTGATACAGTGGCATGCTAACGGGAAAATGTGTGCTATGGTGGCTTGCTAACGGGAAAAGGTGAGCTATGGTGGCATGCTAACTGTAAAAGGTGTGCAATGGTGGCATGATAACGGAAAAAGGTGTGCTACGGTGGCATGCTAAAGGGAACGGGTGTTCTCCAGTGGATGCTAACGGGGAAAGGTGTGTTCCGAGGGCATGCTAACGGGAGAAGGTGTGCTCCGGTGGCATGCTAACTGGAGAAAATGTGCTCCGGGGGCATGCTAACGGGAAAATGTGTGCTCCGGTTGCATGCTAACGGGAAAAGGTGTGCTCCGGTGACATGCTAGCGGGAAAAGGTGTGCACCGGTGGCATGCTAATGGTAAAAGGTGTGCTACAGCGGCATACTAATGGGAAAAGGTGTAATACTGTGGCATGCTCACGGTAAAGGTGTGCTCTGGTGGCATGCTGATGGTAAAAGCTGTGCTCCAGTGTCACACTAACGGTAAAAGGTGTGCTCCGGTGGCATGTTAACGGTAAGAGGTGTTCTCTGTTGGCACTCTAACGGTAAAAGGTGTGCTACGGTGGCATGCTAACGATACAAGGTGTGCTCCGGAGGCATGCTAACGGGAAAAGGTGTGCTTCGGTGGCATGCTAACACGGAAAGGTGTGCTCCGGTGGCATGCTAACGATACAAGGTGTGCTCCGATGGCATGCTAACGGGAAAAGGTGTGCTCCGGTGACATGCTAAAACGCAAAGGTGTGCTCCGGTCGCATGCTAACGTAAGAAAGTGTGCTACAATGGCATGCTAATGGGAAAAGTTGTGCTCCAGTGGCATGCTAACGGAAAAAAGTGTGCTCCTGTGGCATGCTAACGGGAAAAGCTGTGCTCCGGTGGCATGCCAATGGAAAAAGGTTTGCTACGGTGGAATGGTAATGGGAGAAGGTGTGCGCTGGTGGCATGCTAACGGTAAAAGGTGTGCTCCAGTGGCATGCTAGCGGTAAAAGGTGAAATCCGGTGGCTTGCTCACGGAAATAGGTATGCTACAGTGGCATGATATTGGGAAAAGGTGTCCAACGGTGGCATGCTAACGGCATAAGGTGTGCTCCGGTGGGAACAATGGGAAAAGGTGTGCTCCGGTGGCATGCTAATGGGAAAATGAGTGCAACGGTGGAATGCTAACGGAAAAAGGTGTGTAATGAAGGCATGCTAACGGTAAAAGGTGTGCTCCGGTGGCATGCTAAAGGGAAGAGGTATGCTCTGGTGGTATGATAGCGGGAAAAGGTGTGCAACGGTGGCATGCTAACAGGAGAAGGTGTGCTTCGCTGGCAACAACGGGAAAAGGTGTGCTCCGGTGGCATGCTAACGAGAAAAGGTGTGCAACGGTGGCATGCTAACGGTAAAAGGTGTGTTCCCGTGGCATGCTAACGTGAAAAGGTGTGTTCCGGTGGCATGCTAACGATACAAGATGTGCTCCGGTGGCATGCTAATGGGAAAAGGTGTGCTCCGGTGGTATGCTAACAGGGAAAGGTGTGCTCCGGTGGCATGCTAACGGGAGAATGTGTGCTACTGTGGCATGCTAACAATAAAAGGTGTGCTACAGTGGCATGCTAACTGGAAAATGTGTGCTATGGTGGCTTGCTAACGGGAAAAGGTGAGCTATGGTGGCATGCTAACTGTAAAAGGTGTGCAATGGTGGCATGATAACGGAAAAAGGTGTGCTCTGGTGGCATGCTATCGGGAAAAGCTGTGCTCCGGTGGCATGCCAATGGAAAAAGGTATGTTATGGTGGAATGCTAATAGGAGAAGGTGTGCTCCGGTGGCATGCTAACTGTAAAAGGTGTGCTCCAGTGGCATGCTAGCGGTAAAAGGTGTGCTCCGGTGTCATGCTAATGGAAATAGGTATGCTCCAGTGGCATGATATTGGGAAAAGGTGCGCAACGGTGGCATGCTAACGGCAGAAGGTGTGCTCCGGTGGGAACAATGGGAAAAGGTGTGCTCCGGTGGCATGCTAACGGGAAAATGCGTGCAACGGTGGAATGCTAACGGAAAAATGTGTGCAATGGAGGCATGCTAACGGTAAAAGGTGTGCTCCGGTGGCATGCTAACGGGAAGAGGTATGCTCCGGTGGTATGATAGCGGGAAAAGGTGTGCAACGGTGGCATGCTAACAGGAGAAGGTGTGCTTCGGTGGCAACAATGGGAAAAGGTGTGCTCCGGTGGCATGCTAACGTGAAAAGGTGTGTTCCGGTGGCATGCTAACGATACAAGATGTGCTCCGGTGGCATGCTAATGGGAAAAGGTGTGCTCCGGTGGTATGCTAACAGGGAAATGTGTGCTCCGGTGGCATGCTAACGGGAGAATGTGTGCTACTGTGGCATGCTAACATTAAAAGGTGTGCAACAGTGGCATGCTAACTGGAAAATGTGTGCTATGGTGGCATGCTAACTGGAAAAGGTGAGCTATGGTGGCATGTTAACTGTAAAAGGTGGGCAATGGTGGCATGATAACGGAAAAAGGTGTGCTCCGGTGGCATGCTAAAGGGAAAAGGTGTTCTCCAGTGGATGCTAACGGGGAAAGGTGTGTTCCGAGGGCATGCTAACGGGAGAAGGCTTGCTCCGGTGGCATGCTAACAGGAGAAAATGTGCTCCGGGGGCATGCTAACGGGAAAAGGTGTGCTCCGGTGACATGTTAGCGGGAAAAGGTGTGCACCGGTGGCATGCTAATGGAAAAAGGTGTGCTAAAGCGGCATACTAATGGGAAAAGGTGCAATACTGTGGCATGCTCACGGTAAAAGTGTGCTCTGGTGGCATGCTGATGGTAAAAGGTGTGCTCCAGTGGCACACTAACGGTAAAAGGTGTGCTCCGGTGGCATGTTAACGGTAAGAGGTTTTCTCCGTTGGCATTCTAACGGTAAAAGGTGTGCTACGTTGGCATGCTAACGATACAAGGTGTGCTCCGGTGTCATGGTAACGGGAAAAGGTGTGCTCCGGTGGCATGCTAACATGGAAAGGTGTGCTCCGGTGGCATGCTAATGTGAGAAAGTGTGCTACGGTGGCATGCCAACGAGAAGAGGTGCGCTTCGGTGGCATGCTAAAGGGAAAAGGTGTGCTCCGGTGGCATGCTAACGATAGAAGGTGTGCTCCGGTGGCATGCTAACGGGAAAAGGTGTGCTCCGGTGACATGCTAACACGCAAAGGTATGCTCCGGTCGCATGCTAACGTAAGAAAGTGTGCTACAATGGCATGCTAATGAGAAGATGTGCGCTACGGTGGCATGCAAACGGGAAAAGGTGTGCTATGGTGGCATGCTAATGTTAAAAGGTGTGCTCTGGTGGCTTCCTTTCGGTAAAATGTGTGCTCTGGTGGCATGCTAGCGATACAAGATATGCTCCGGTGGCATGCTAACGGGAAAAGTTGTGCTCCGGTGGCATGCTAACAGGGAAAGGTGTGCTCTGGTGGCATGCTAACGGGAGAAGGTGTGCTACTGTGGCATGCTAACAGGAAAAGGTGTGCTATGGTGGCATGCTAACGGTAAAAGGTGTGCAACGGTGGCATGATAACGGAGAAAGGTGTGCTCCGGTGGCATGCTAACGGGAAAAGGTGTGCAGCGGTGGCATGCTAACAGGAAAAGGTGTGCTCCGGTGGCATGCTAACGGGAAAAGGTGTGCTCCGGTGGTATGCTAACGGGAAAAGGTGTGCTACTGTGGCATGCTAAAGGGAAAAGGTGAACTCCGTTGGCATGCTAACGGGAAAACTGAGTGCTACAGTGGCATGCTAACGGTAAAGGTGTGCTCCGCTGGCATGCTAACGGGAAGATGGTGTGCTACGGTGACATGCTAACGGTAAAGGTGTGCTCCAGTGTCATGCTAACGCGAAAAGGTGTGCTCCGGTGGCATGCTGACGGGAGGAGGTGTCTTCCGGTGGCATGCTAATGGATAAAGGTGGGCTACAGTGGCATGCTAACGGTAAAGGTGTGCTCCGGTGGCATGCTAACGGGAAAAAGTGTGCTCCGGTTGCATGCTAACGGTAAAGGTGTGCTCCGGTGGCATGCTAACAGTAAAATGTGTGCTCTGGTGGCATGCTAACAGTAAAAGGTGGGCTCCGGTGGCATGCTAATGGGAAAGGCAGGCTCCGGTGGCATGCTAATGGTTAAAGGTGTGCCCCGGTGGCATGCTAACGGAAAAAGGTGTGCTCCGGTGGCATGCTAACTGGGAAAGGTGTACTGCGGTGGCATGCTAACGGTAAAAGCGGGCTCCGGTGGCATGCTAATGATAAAACGTGTGCTATGGTGGCATGCTAGTGGGAAAAGGTGTGCCGTGGTGGCTTGCTAATAGTAAAGGTGTGCTCCGGTGGCATGCTAATGGTTAAAGGTGTGCTCCAGTGGCATGCTAACGGAAAAAGGTGTGCCCCGGTGGCATGCTAACAGAAAAACGTGTGCTACGGTGGCATGCTAACTGGGAAAGGTGTGCTGCGGTGGCATGCTAACGGTAAAAGCGGGCTCCGGTGGCATTCTAACGATAAAACGTGTGCTATGGTGGCATGCTAACGGGAAAAGGTGTGCTGCGGTGGCATGCTAATAGTAAAGGTGTGCTCCGGTGGCATACTAATGGTTAAAGGTGTGCTCCAGTGGCATGCTAACGGAAAAAGGAGTGCTCCGGTAGCATGCTAACGTTAAAGGTGTGCTCCGGTGGCATGCTAACGGTAAAAGGTGTGCTCCGGTAGCATGCTAGCGGTAAAAGTGTGCTCCGGTGGCATTCTAACGGTAAAAGGTGTGCTCCGGTGGCATGTTAAGGGTAAAAGGTGTGCTTTGGTAGCATGCTAACGGTAAAAGGTGTGCTCCGGTGGCATGCTAACGGGAAAAGATGTGCTCCGGTGGCATGCTAAGGGTAAAAGGTGTGCTTTGGTAGCATGCTAACGGAAAAAGGTGTGCTCCGGTGGCATGCTAACGGGAAAAGATGTGCTCCGGTGGCATGCTAACGGGAAAATGCGTGCTGCGGTGGCATGCTCATGGTAAAGGGTGTGCTCCGGTGGCATGCTAACGGTAGAAGGAGTGCTCCGGTGGCATGATAATGAGTAAAGGTGTGCTACGGTGGCATGCTAATGGGAAAAGGTGTGCTCCGGTGGCATGCTAACGGGAAAAGGTGTGATCTGGTGGCATGCTAATGGAGAAAGGTGTGCTCCGGTGGCATGCTGACGGGAAAAGGTGTGCTCCAGTGGCATGCTAACGGGAGAAGGTTTGCTCCGGTGGCATACTAACGGGAAAAGGTGTGCTCCGGTGGTATGCTAACGGGAAAAGGTGTGCTACTGTGGCATGCTAAAGGGAAAAGGTGAACTCCGTTGGCATGCTAACGGGAAAACTGTGTGCTACAGTGGCATGCTAACGGTAAAGGTGTGCTCCGCTGGCATGCTAACGGGAAGATGGTGTGCTCCGGTGGCATGCTGACGGGAGGAGGTGTCTTCCGGTGGCATGCTAATGGATAAAGGTGGGCTACAGTGGCATGCTAACGGTAAAGGTGTGCTCCGGTGGCATGCTAACGGGAAAAAGTGTGCTCCGGTTGCATGCTAACGGTAAAGGTGTGCTCCGGTGGCATGCTAACAGTAAAAGGTGTGCTCTGGTGGCATGCTAACAGTAAAAGGTGGGCTCCGGTGGCATGCTAATGGGAAAGGCAGGCTCCGGTGGCATGCTAATGGTTAAAGGTGTGCCCCGGTGGCATGCTAACGGAAAAAGGTGTGCTCCGGTGGCATGCTAACTGGGAAAGGTGTACTGCGGTGGCATGCTAACGGTAAAAGCGGGCTCCGGTGGCATGCTAATGATAAAACGTGTGCTATGGTGGCATGCTAGTGGGAAAAGGTGTGCCGTGGTGGCTTGCTAATAGTAAAGGTGTGCTCCGGTGGCATACTAATGGTTAAAGGTGTGCTCCAGTGGCATGCTAACGGAAAAAGGTGTGCCCCGGTGGCATGCTAACAGAAAAACGTGTGCTACGGTGGCATGCTAACGGGGAAAGGTGTGCTGCGGTGGCATGCTAACGGTAAAAGCGGGCTCCGGTGGCATTCTAACGATAAAACGTGTGCTATGGTGGCATGCTAACGGGAAAAGGTGTGCTGCGGTGGCATGCTAATAGTAAAGGTGTGCTCCGGTGGCATACTAATGGTTAAAGGTGTGCTCCAGTGGCATGCTAACGGAAAAAGGAGTGCTCCGGTAGCATGCTAACTTAAAGGTGTGCTCCGGTGGCATGCTAACGGTAAAAGGTGTGCTCCGGTAGCATGCTAGCGGTAAAAGTGTGCTCCGGTGGCATTCTAACGGTAAAAGGTGTGCTCCGGTGGCATGTTAAGGGTAAAAGGTGTGCTTTGGTAGCATGCTAACGGTAAAAGGTGTGCTCCGGTGGCATGTTAAGGGTAAAAGGTGTGCTTTGGTAGCATGCTAACGGTAAAAGGTGTGCTCCGGTGGCATGCTAACGGGAAAAGATGTGCTCCGGTGGCATGCTAAGGGTAAAAGGTGTGCTTTGGTAGCATGCTAACGGTAAAAGGTGTGCTCCGGTGGCATGCTAACGGGAAAAGATGTGCTCCGGTGGCATGCTAACGGGAAAATGCGTGCTGCGGTGGCATGCTCATGGTAAAGGGTGTGCTCCGGTGGCATGCTAACGGTAGAAGGAGTGCTCCGGTGGCATGATAATGAGTAAAGGTGTGCTACGGTGGCATGCTAATGGGAAAAGGTGTGCTCCGGTGGCATGCTAACGGGAAAAGGTGTGATCTGGTGGCATGCTAATGGAGAAAGGTGTGCTCCGGTGGCATGCTGACGGGAAAAGGTGTGCTCCAGTGGCATGCTAACGGGAGAAGGTTTGCTCCGGTGGCATACTAACGGGAAAAGGTGTGCTTTGGTGGCATGCTAATGGAAAGAGGTGTGCTACGGTGGCATGCTAATGGCAAAAGGTGTATTACGGTGGCATGCTCACGGAAAAATGTGTGGTACGTTTGCATGCTCATTGTAAAAGGTGTGCTCCGGTGGCATGCTAACGGGAAAAGGCGTGCTACAGTGGCATACTCACGGGAAAGCGGTGTGCTCCGGTGACATGCTAACGGGAAAAGGTGTGCTCCTTTGGCATGCTAATGGGAAAAGGTATGCTCCAGTGGTATGCTAACAGGAAAAGGTGTGATCTGGTGGCATGCTAATAGAAAAAGTTGTACTCCGATGGCATGCTAACGGGAAAAGGTGTGCTCTGGTGGCATGCTAACGGGAAAAGTTGTGCTCCTGTGGCATGCTAACAGAAAAAGGTGTGCTACGGTGGCATACTAATTGGGAGAGGTGTGCTACGGTGGCTTGCTAATGGTAAAGGTGTGCTCCGGTGGCATGCTAATGGTAAAAGGTGTGCTCCGGTGGCATGCTAACGGAAAGGTGTGCTCTGGTGGTTTGCTAACGGGAAAAATGTGTGCTACATTGGCATGCTAATGGTAAAGGTGTGCTCCGGTGACATGCTAATGGGAAAAAGGTGTGCTACGGTGGCATGCTAACGGCAAGGGTGTGCTCCGGTGTCATGCTAACGGGAAAAGGTGCGCTCCGGTGGTATGCTGACGGGAAAAGGTGTGCTCCGGTGGCATGCTAACGGGAAAAGGTGTGCTCTGGTGGCATGCTAACCGGGAAAGGTGTCCTCCGGTGGCATGCTAAAGGGAGAAGGTGTGCTACAGTTGTATGCTAACGGGAAAAGGTGGTCTACAGTTGCATGCTAACGGGAAAAGGTGTGCTACAGTTGCATGCTAATGGGAAAAGGTGGGCTACAGTTGCATTCTAATAGGAAAAGGTGGGCTACGGTGGCCTGGTAACGGGAGAAGCTGTGCTCCGGTGGCATGCTAAAGGTAAAACTTGTGCTCCGGTGGCATGCTAACAGTAAAGGTGAGCTCCGGTGGCATGCTAACGGGAAAAGGTGTGCTCCGGTGGCATGCTAACGGGAAAAGGTGTGCTACGGTGGCATGCTAATGGGAAAAGGTGTACTACGGTGACAAGCTAACGGTAAAGGTGTGCTCCAGTGTCATGCTAACGCGAAAAGTGTGCTCCGGTGGCATGCTGACGGGAGAAGTTGTCTTCCGGTGGCATGCTAATGGAAAGATGTGTCCTACGGTGGCATGCTAACGGGTAAAGATGGGCTACAGTGGCATGCTAACAGTAAAGGTGTGCTCCGGTGGCATGCTAACGGGAAAAGGTGTGTTCCGGTGGCATGCTAACGGAAAAGTTGTGCTCCGGTGGCATGCTAACAGTAAAAGGTGTGCTCTGGTGGCATGCTAACAGGAAAAAGTGTGCTCCGGTGGCATGCTAATGGGAAAGGCGGGCTCCGGTGGCATGCTAATGGTTAAAGGTGTGCCCCGTTGGCATGCTAACGGAAAAACGTGTGCTCCTGTGGCATGCTAACGGGGAAAGGTGTGCTGCGGTGGCATGCTAACGGTAAAGGCGGGCTCCGGTGGCATGCAAATGATAAAACGTGTGCTATCGTGGCATGCTAATGGGAAAAGGTGTGCTGCGGTGGCATGATAACGGTAAAGGTGTGCTCCGGTGGCATGCTAATGGTTAAAGGTGTGCTCCAGTGGCATGCTAATGGAAAAAGGTGTGCTCCGTTGGCATGCTAATGTTAAAGGTGTGCTCCGGTGGCATGCTAACGGGAAAAGGTGTACTACGGTGACAAGCTAACGGTAAAGGTGTGCTCCAGTGTCATGCTAACGCGAAAAGTGTGCTCCGGTGGCATGCTGACGGGAGAAGTTGTCTTCCGGTGGCATGCTAATGGAAAGAGGTGTCCTACGGTGGCATGTTAACGGGTAAAGATGGGCTACGGTGGCATGCTAACAGTAAAGGTGTGCTCCGGTGGCATGCTAACGGAAAAGTTGTGCTCCGGTGGCATGCTAACAGTAAAAGGTATGCTCTGGTCGCATGCTAACAGGAAAAAGTGTGCTCCGGTGGCATGCTAATGGGAAAGGCGGGCTCCGGTGGCATGCTAATGGTTAAAGGTGTGCCCCGTTGGCATGCTAACGGAAAAACGTGTGCTCCGGTGGCATGCTAACGGGGAAAGGTGTGCTGCGGTGGCATGCTAATGGTAAAGGCGGGCTCCGGTGGCATGCAAACGATAAAACGTGTGCTATCATGGCATGCTAACGGTAAAGGTGTGCTCCGGTGGCATGCTAATGGTTAAAGGTGTGCTCCAGTGGCATGCTAATGGAAAAAGGTGTGCTCCGGTGGCATGATAATGTTAAAGGTGTGCTCCTGTGGCATGCTAAAGGGAAAAGGTGTGCTCCAGTGGCATGCTAGCGGTAAAGGGTGTGCTCCGGTGGCATGCTAACGGTAAAGGTGTGCTCCGGTGGTATGCTAACAGGAAAAGGTGTGCTCCGGTGACATGCTAGTGGTAAAAGGTGTGCTCCGGTAGCATGCTAACGGTAAAAGGTGTGCTCCGGTGGCATGCTAAGGGGAAAAGCTGTGCTCTGGTGGCATGCTAATGGTAAAAGGTGTGCTCCGGTGGCATGCTAAGGGGAAAAGCTGTGCTCTGGTGGCATGCTAACGGTAAAAGGTATGCTCCGGTGGCATACTAACGGTAAAAGGTGAGCTCCGGTGGCATGCTAACGGGAAAAGATGTGCTCCGGTGGCATGCTAACGGGAAAATGTGTGCTACGGTGGCATGCTCATGGTAAAAGGTGTGCTCCGGTGGCATGCTAACGGAAAAAGTGTGCTACGGTGGCATGCTAACGGGAGAACATGTGGTTCGGTGGCATGCTAACTGGAAAAGGTGTGCTCCGGTGGCATGCTAATGGGAGAAGGTGTGCTTCAGTGGCATGCTAACAGGAAAAGGTGTGCTCCGGTGACATGCTAACGGGAGATGGTGTGCTACGATTACATGCTGACGGTAAAAGGTGTGCTCCGGTGGCTTGCCAACAAGAGAAGGTGTGCTACGGTGGCATGCTAACGGCAAAAGGTTTGCTCCAGTGGCATGCTAACTGAAAAAGGTGTGCTACGGTGGCATGCTAACGGGGAAAGGTGTGCTACGGTTGCATGCTAACGGTAAAGGTGTGCTCCGGTGGCATGTCAACGGGAAAAGGTGTGCTCCAATGGCATGCTAACAAGAAAAGGTGTGCTCCGGTGGCATGCTAACGGTAAAGGTGTGCTCCGGTGACATGCTAACGGTGAAAGGTGTGCTCCCGTGGCATGCTAACGGGAAAAGGTGTGCTCCGCTGCCATGTCAATGGGAAAAGGGTGCTCCGATGGCATGCTAACGGGAAAAGGTGTGCTCCGGTGGCATGCTAATGGTAAAGGTGTGCTCCGGTGGCATGCTAACGGTCAAAGGTGTCCTCTGATGGCATGCTAACGGTAAGGGGTGTGCTCCGGTGGCATGCTAATGGTAAAGGTGTGCTTCGGTGGTATGCTAACAGGAAAAGTGTGCTCCTGTGGCATGCTAACGGGGAAAGAAGTGCTCCGGTGGCATGCTAAACGGGAAAGGTGTCCTCCGTTGGCATGCTAAAGGGAGAAGGTGTGCTACAGTTGCATGCTAATGGGAAAAGGTGGGCTACAGTTGTATGCTAACGGGAAACAGTGTGCTACAGTTGCATGCTAACGGGAAAAGGTGGGCTACAGTTGCATGCTAATAGGAAAAGGTGGGCTACGGTGGCATGGTAACGGGAGAAGGAGTGCTCTGGTGGCATGCTAACGGTAAAACGTGTGCTCCGGTGGCATGCTAATGGTAAATGTGTGCTCCGGTGGCATGCTAACGGGAAAAGGTGTGCTCCGGTGGTATGATAACGGGAAAAGGTGTGCTACTGTGGCATGCTAAAGGGAAAAGGTGAACTCCGTTGGCATGCTAACGGGAAAACTGTGTCCTACAGTGGCATGCTAACGGTAAAGGTGTGCTCCGCTGGCATGCTAACAGGAAGAGGGTGTGCTACGGTGACATGCTAACGGCAAGGGTGTGCTCCGGTGTCATGCTAACGGGAAAAGGTGCGCTCCGGTGGTATGCTGACGGGAAAAGGTGTGCTCCGGTGGCATGCTAACGGGAAAAGGTGTGCTCTGGTGGCATGCTAACCGGGAAAGGTGTCCTCCGGTGGCATGCTAAAGGGAGAAGGTGTGCTACAGTTGTATGCTAACGGGAAAAGGTGGTCTACAGTTGCATGCTAACGGGAAAAGGTGTGCTACAGTTGCATGCTAATGGGAAAAGGTGGGCTACAGTTGCATTCTAATAGGAATAGGTGGGCTACGGTGGCCTGGTAACGGGAGAAGCTGTGCTCCGGTGGCATGCTAAAGGTAAAACTTGTGCTCCGGTGGCATGCTAACAGTAAAGGTGAGCTCCGGTGGCATGCTAACGGGAAAAGGTGTGCTCCGGTGGCATGCTAACGGGAAAAGGTGTGCTACGGTGGCATGCTAACGGGAAAAGGTGTACTACGGTGACAAGCTAACGGTAAAGGTGTGCTCCAGTGTCATGCTAACGCGAAAAGTGTGCTCCGGTGGCATGCTGACGGGAGAAGTTGTCTTCCGGTGGCATGCTAATGGAAAGATGTGTCCTACGGTGGCATGCTAACGGGTAAAGATGGGCTACAGTGGCATGCTAACAGTAAAGGTGTGCTCCGGTGGCATGCTAACGGGAAAAGGTGTGTTCCGGTGGCATGCTAACGGAAAAGTTGTGCTCCGGTGGCATGCTAACAGTAAAAGGTGTGCTCTGGTGGCATGCTAACAGGAAAAAGTGTGCTCCGGTGGCATGCTAATGGGAAAGGCGGGCTCCGGTGGCATGCTAATGGTTAAAGGTGTGCCCCGTTGGCATGCTAACGGAAAAACGTGTGCTCCTGTGGCATGCTAACGGGGAAAGGTGTGCTGCGGTGGCATGCTAACGGTAAAGGCGGGCTCCGGTGGCATGCAAATGATAAAACGTGTGCTATCGTGGCATGCTAATGGGAAAAGGTGTGCTGCGGTGGCATGATAACGGTAAAGGTGTGCTCCGGTGGCATGCTAATGGTTAAAGGTGTGCTCCAGTGGCATGCTAATGGAAAAAGGTGTGCTCCGTTGGCATGCTAATGTTAAAGGTGTGCTCCGGTGGCATGCTAACGGGAAAAGGTGTACTACGGTGACAAGCTAACGGTAAAGGTGTGCTCCAGTGTCATGCTAACGCGAAAAGTGTGCTCCGGTGGCATGCTGACGGGAGAAGTTGTCTTCCGGTGGCATGCTAATGGAAAGAGGTGTCCTACGGTGGCATGTTAACGGGTAAAGATGGGCTACGGTGGCATGCTAACAGTAAAGGTGTGCTCCGGTGGCATGCTAACGGAAAAGTTGTGCTCCGGTGGCATGCTAACAGTAAAAGGTATGCTCTGGTGGCATGCTAACAGGAAAAAGTGTGCTCCGGTGGCATGCTAATGGGAAAGGCGGGCTCCGGTGGCATGCTAATGGTTAAAGGTGTGCCCCGTTGGCATGCTAACGGAAAAACGTGTGCTCCGGTGGCATGCTAACGGGGAAAGGTGTGCTGCGGTGGCATGCTAATGGTAAAGGCGGGCTCCGGTGGCATGCAAACGATAAAACGTGTGCTATCATGGCATGCTAACGGTAAAGGTGTGCTCCGGTGGCATGCTAATGGTTAAAGGTGTGCTCCAGTGGCATGCTAATGGAAAAAGGTGTGCTCCGGTGGCATGATAATGTTAAAGGTGTGCTCCTGTGGCATGCTAAAGGGAAAAGGTGTGCTCCAGTGGCATGCTAGCGGTAAAGGGTGTGCTCCGGTGGCATGCTAACGGTAAAGGTGTGCTCCGGTGGTATGCTAACAGGAAAAGGTGTGCTCCGGTGACATGCTAGTGGTAAAAGGTGTGCTCCGGTAGCATGCTAACGGTAAAAGGTGTGCTCCGGTGGCATGCTAAGGGGAAAAGCTGTGCTCTGGTGGCATGCTAATGGTAAAAGGTGTGCTCCGGTGGCATGCTAAGGGGAAAAGCTGTGCTCTGGTGGCATGCTAACGGTAAAAGGTATGCTCCGGTGGCATACTAACGGTAAAAGGTGAGCTCCGGTGGCATGCTAACGGGAAAAGATGTGCTCCGGTGGCATGCTAACGGGAAAATGTGTGCTACGGTGGCATGCTCATGGTAAAAGGTGTGCTCCGGTGGCATGCTAACGGAAAAAGTGTGCTACGGTGGCATGCTAACGGGAGAACATGTGGTTCGGTGGCATGCTAACTGGAAAAGGTGTGCTCCGGTGGCATGCTAATGGGAGAAGGTGTGCTTCAGTGGCATGCTAACAGGAAAAGGTGTGCTCCGGTGACATGCTAACGGGAGATGGTGTGCTACGATTACATGCTGACGGTAAAAGGTGTGCTCCGGTGGCTTGCCAACAAGAGAAGGTGTTGTACGGTGGCATGCTAACGGCAAAAGGTTTGCTCCAGTGGCATGCTAACTGAAAAAGGTGTGCTACGGTGGCATGCTAACGGGGAAAGGTGTGCTACGGTGGCATGCTAACGGTAAAGGTGTGCTCCGGTGGCATGTCAACGGGAAAAGGTGTGCTCCAATGGCATGCTAACAAGAAAAGGTGTGCTCCGGTGGCATGCTAACGGTAAAGGTGTGCTCCGGTGACATGCTAACGGTGAAAGGTGTGCTCCCGTGGCATGCTAACGGGAAAAGGTGTGCTCCGCTGCCATGTCAATGGGAAAAGGGTGCTCCGATGGCATGCTAACGGGAAAAGGTGTGCTCCGGTGGCATGCTAATGGTAAAGGTGTGCTCCGGTGGCATGCTAACAGTCAAAGGTGTCCTCTGATGGCATGCTAACGGTAAAGGGTGTGCTCCGGTGGCATGCTAATGGTAAAGGTGTGCTTCGGTGGTATGCTAACAGGAAAAGTGTGCTCCTGTGGCATGCTAACGGGGAAAGAAGTGCTCCGGTGGCATGCTAAACGGGAAAGGTGTCCTCCGTTGGCATGCTAAAGGGAGAAGGTGTGCTACAGTTGCATGCTAATGGGAAAAGGTGGGCTACAGTTGTATGCTAACGGGAAACAGTGTGCTACAGTTGCATGCTAACGGGAAAAGGTGGGCTACAGTTGCATGCTAATAGGAAAAGGTGGGCTACGGTGGCATGGTAACGGGAGAAGGAGTGCTCTGGTGGCATGCTAACGGTAAAACGTGTGCTCCGGTGGCATGCTAATGGTAAAGGTGTGCTCCGGTGGCATGCTAACGGGAAAAGGTGTGCTCCGGTGGTATGATAACGGGAAAAGGTGTGCTACTGTGGCATGCTAAAGGGAAAAGGTGAACTCCGTTGGCATGCTAACGGGAAAACTGTGTCCTACAGTGGCATGCTAACGGTAAAGGTGTGCTCCGCTGGCATGCTAACAGGAAGAGGGTGTGCTACGGTGACATGCTAACGGCAAGGGTGTGCTCCGGTGTCATGCTAACGGGAAAAGGTGCGCTCCGGTGGTATGCTGACGGGAAAAGGTGTGCTCCGGTGGCATGCTAACGGGAAAAGGTGTGCTCTGGTGGCATGCTAACCGGGAAAGGTGTCCTCCGGTGGCATGCTAAAGGGAGAAGGTGTGCTACAGTTGTATGCTAACGGGAAAAGGTGGTCTACAGTTGCATGCTAACGGGAAAAGGTGTGCTACAGTTGCATGCTAATGGGAAAAGGTGGGCTACAGTTGCATTCTAATAGGAAAAGGTGGGCTACGGTGGCCTGGTAACGGGAGAAGCTGTGCTCCGGTGGCATGCTAAAGGTAAAACTTGTGCTCCGGTGGCATGCTAACAGTAAAGGTGAGCTCCGGTGGCATGCTAACGGGAAAAGGTGTGCTCCGGTGGCATGCTAACGGGAAAAGGTGTGCTACGGTGGCATGCTAATGGGAAAAGATGTACTACGGTGACAAGCTAACGGTAAAGGTGTGCTCCAGTGTCATGCTAACGCGAAAAGTGTGCTCCGGTGGCATGCTGACGGGAGAAGTTGTCTTCCGGTGGCATGCTAATGGAAAGATGTGTCCTACGGTGGCATGCTAACGGGTAAAGATGGGCTACAGTGGCATGCTAACAGTAAAGGTGTGCTCCGGTGGCATGCTAACGGGAAAAGGTGTGTTCCGGTGGCATGCTAACGGAAAAGTTGTGCTCCGGTGGCATGCTAACAGTAAAAGGTGTGCTCTGGTGGCATGCTAACAGGAAAAAGTGTGCTCCGGTGGCATGCTAATGGGAAAGGCGGGCTCCGGTGGCATGCTAATGGTTAAAGGTGTGCCCCGTTGGCATGCTAACGGAAAAACGTGTGCTCCTGTGGCATGCTAACGGGGAAAGGTGTGCTGCGGTGGCATGCTAACGGTAAAGGCGGGCTCCGGTGGCATGCAAATGATAAAACGTGTGCTATCGTGGCATGCTAATGGGAAAAGGTGTGCTGCGGTGGCATGATAACGGTAAAGGTGTGCTCCGGTGGCATGCTAATGGTTAAAGGTGTGCTCCAGTGGCATGCTAATGGAAAAAGGTGTGCTCCGTTGGCATGCTAATGTTAAAGGTGTGCTCCGGTGGCATGCTAACGGGAAAAGGTGTACTACGGTGACAAGCTAACGGTAAAGGTGTGCTCCAGTGTCATGCTAACGCGAAAAGTGTGCTCCGGTGGCATGCTGACGGGAGAAGTTGTCTTCCGGTGGCATGCTAATGGAAAGAGGTGTCCTACGGTGGCATGTTAACGGGTAAAGATGGGCTACGGTGGCATGCTAACAGTAAAGGTGTGCTCCGGTGGCATGCTAACGGAAAAGTTGTGCTCCGGTGGCATGCTAACAGTAAAAGGTATGCTATGGTGGCATGCTAACAGGAAAAAGTGTGCTCCGGTGGCATGCTAATGGGAAAGGCGGGCTCCGGTGGCATGCTAATGGTTAAAGGTGTGCCCCGTTGGCATGCTAACGGAAAAACGTGTGCTCCGGTGGCATGCTAACGGGGAAAGGTGTGCTGCGGTGGCATGCTAATGGTAAAGGCGGGCTCCGGTGGCATGCAAACGATAAAACGTGTGCTATCATGGCATGCTAACGGTAAAGGTGTGCTCCGGTGGCATGCTAATGGTTAAAGGTGTGCTCCAGTGGCATGCTAATGGAAAAAGGTGTGCTCCGGTGGCATGATAATGTTAAAGGTGTGCTCCTGTGGCATGCTAAAGGGAAAAGGTGTGCTCCAGTGGCATGCTAGCCGTAAAGGGTGTGCTCCGGTGGCATGCTAACGGTAAAGGTGTGCTCCGGTGGTATGCTAACAGGAAAAGGTGTGCTCCGGTGACATGCTAGTGGTAAAAGGTGTGCTCCGGTAGCATGCTAACGGTAAAAGGTGTCCTCCGGTGGCATGCTAAGGGGAAAAGCTGTGCTCTGGTGGCATGCTAATGGTAAAAGGTGTGCTCCGGTGGCATGCTAAGGGGAAAAGCTGTGCTCTGGTGGCATGCTAACGGTAAAAGGTATGCTCCGGTGGCATACTAATGGTAAAAGGTGAGCTCCGGTGGCATGCTAACGGGAAAAGATGTGCTCCGGTGGCATGCTAACGGGAAAATGTGTGCTACGGTGGCATGCTCATGGTAAAAGGTGTGCTCCGGTGGCATGCTAACGGAAAAAGTGTGCTACGGTGGCATGCTAACGGGAGAACATGTGGTTCGGTGGCATGCTAACTGGAAAAGGTGTGCTCCGGTGGCATGCTAATGGGAGAAGGTGTGCTTCAGTGGCATGCTAACAGGAAAAGGTGTGCTCCGGTGACATGCTAACGGGAGATGGTGTGCTACGATTACATGCTGACGGTAAAAGGTGTGCTCCGGTGGCTTGCCAACAAGAGAAGGTGTGCTACGGTGGCATGCTAACGGCAAAAGGTTTGCTCCAGTGGCATGCTAACTGAAAAAGTTGTGCTACGGTGGCATGCTAATGGGGAAAGGTGTGCTACGGTGGCATGCTAACGGTAAAGGTGTGCTCCGGTGGCATGTCAACGGGAAAAGGTGTGCTCCAATGGCATGCTAGCAAGAAAAGGTGTGCTCCGGTGGCATGCTAACGGTAAAGGTGTGCTCCGGTGACATGCTAACGGTGAAAGGTGTGCTCCCGTGGCATGCTAACGGGAAAAGGTGTGCTCCGCTGCCATGTCAATGGGAAAAGGGTGCTCCGATGGCATGCTAACGGGAAAAGGTGTGCTCCGGTGGCATGCTAATGGTAAAGGTGTGCTCCGGTGGCATGCTAACGGTCAAAGGTGTCCTCTGATGGCATGCTAACGGTAAAGGGTGTGCTCCGGTGGCATGCTAATGGTAAAGGTGTGCTTCGGTGGTATGCTAACAGGAAAAGGTGTGCTCCTGTGGCATGCTAACGGGGAAAGAAGTGCTCCGGTGGCATGCTAAACAGGAAAGGTGTCCTCCGTTGGCATGCTAAAGGGACAAGGTGTGCTACAGTTGCATGCTAATGGGAAAAGGTGGGCTACAGTTGTATGCTAACGGGAAACAGTGTGCTACAGTTGCATGCTAACGGGAAAAGGTGGGCTACAGTTGCATGCTAATAGGAAAAGGTGGGCTACGGTGGCATGGTAACGGGAGAAGGAGTGCTCTGGTGGCATGCTAACGGTAAAACGTGTGCTCCGGTGGCATGCTAATGGTAAAGGTGTGCTCCGGTGGCATGCTAACGGGAAAAGGTGTGCTCCGGTGGGATGCTAACAGGGAAAGTTGTGCTCCGGTGGCATGCTAACGTGAGAAGGTGTGCTACTGTAGCATGCTAAAGGGAAAAGGTGTGCTCCGGTGGCATGCTAAAGGTAAAGGTGTGCTCTGGTGGCATGCTAACGGGAAAAGGTGTGGTACTGTGGCATGCTAACGGTAAAAGGTGTGCAACGGTGGCATGCTAAAGGGAAAAGGTGTTCTCCAGTGGATGATAATGGGGAAAGGTGTGTTCCGGTGGCATGCTAATGGGAGAAGGTGTGCTCCGGTGGCATGCTAACAGGAGAAAATGTGCTCCGGGGGCATGCTAACGGGAAAATGTGTGCTCCGATGGCATGCTAACAGGAAAAGGTGTGCTACGGTGACATGCTAGCGGGAAAAGATGTGCACCGGTGGCATGCTAAAGGAAAAAGGTGTGCTACAGCGGCATACTAACTGGAAAAGGTGTAATACTGTGGCATGCTCACGGTAAAGGTGTGCTCTGGTGGCATGCTGATGGTAAAAGGTGTGCTCCGGTGGCATACTAACGGTAAAAGTTGTGCTCCGGTGGCATGTTAACGGTAAAAGGTGTTTTCCGTTGGCATGCTAACGGTAAAAGGTGTGATACAGTGTCATGCTTAACGATACAAGGTGTGCTCCGGTGGCATGCTAACGGGAAAAGGTGTGCTCCAGTGGCATGCTAACACGGAAAGGTGTGATCCGGTGGCTTGCTAACGTGAGAAAGTGTGCTCCGGTGGCATGCTAACGAGAAGAGGAGCGCTACGGTGGCATGCTAACGGGAAAAGGTGTTCTCCGGTGGCATGCTAACGATACAAGGTGTGCTCCGGTGGCATGCTAACGGGAAAAGGGGTGCTCCGGTGGCATGCTAATACGGAAAGGTGTGCTCCGGTGGCATGCTAACGTGAGAAAGAGTGCTACGGTGGCATGCTAACGAGAAGAGGAGCGCTACGGTGGCATGCTAATGGGAAAAGGTGTGCCATGGTGGCATGCTAACAGTAAAAGGTGTGCTCCGGTGGCTTGCTTTTGGTAAAAGGTTTGCTCCGGTGGCATGCTAACGATACAAGATGTGCTCCGGTGGCATGCTAACGGGAAAAGGAGTAATACTGTGGCATGCTCACGGTAAAGGTGTGCTCTGGTGGCATGTTAATGGTAAAAGGTGTTCTCCGTTGGCATGCTAACGGTAAAAGGTGTGATACGTTGTCATGCTTAACGATACAAGGTGTGCTCCGGTGGCATGCTAACGGGAAAAGGTGTGCTCCAGTGGCATGCTAACAAGGAAAGGTGTGCTCCAGTGGCATGCTAACATGGGAAAGTGTGCTACGGTGGCATGCTAACGAGAAGAGGAGCGCTACGGTGGCATGCTAACGGGAAAAGGTGTGCTCCGGTGGCATGCTAACGATACAAGGTGTGCTCCGGTGGCAAGATAACGGGAAAAGGTGTGCTCCGGTGGCATGCAAACACGGAAAGGTGTGCTCCGGTGGCATGCTAACGTGAGAAAGTGTGCTACGGTGGCATGCTAACGAGAAGAGGTGCGCTATGGTGGCATGCTAACGGGAAGAGGTGCGCTATGGTGGCATGCTAACAGTAAAAGGTGTGCTCCGGTGGCTTGCTTTCGGTAAAAGGTGTGCTCCGGTGGCTTGCTTTCGGTAAGAGGTGTGCTCCGGTGGCATGCTAACGATACAAGATGTGCTCCGGTGGCATGCTAACGGGAAAAGGTGTGCTCCGGTGGCATGCTAACAGGGAAAGGTGTGCTCCGGTGGCATACTAACGGTAAAAGGTGTGCTCCGGTGGCATGTTAACGGTAAAAGGTGTTCTCCGTTGGCATGCTAACGGTAAAAGGTGTGCTACGGTGGCATGCTAACGATACAAGGTGTGCTCTGGTGGCATGCTAACGGGAAAAGGTGTGCTCTGATGGCATGCTAACACGGAAAGGTGTGCTCCGGTGGCATGCTAACGTGAGAAAGTGTGCTACGGTGGCATGCTAATGAGAAGAGGTGCGCTACGGTGGCATGCTAACGGGAAAGGTGTGCTCCGGTGGCATGCTAACGATACAAGGTGTGCTCCGGTGGCATGCTAACGGGAAAAGGTGTGCTCCGGTGACATGCTAACACGGAAAGGTGTGCTCCGGTCGCATGCTAACGTAAGAAAGTGTGCTACAATGGCATGCTAACGAGAAGAGGTGCGCTACGGTGGCATGCAAACGGGAAAAGGTGTGCTATGGTGGCATGGTAACTGTAAAAGGTGTGCTCTGGTGGCTTCCTTTCGGTAAAATGTGTGCTCTGGTGGCATGCTAGCGATACAAGATGTGCTCCGGTGGCATGCTAACGGGAAAAGGTGTGCTCCGGTGGCATGCTAACAGGGAAAGGTGTGCTCCGGTGGCATGCTAAAGGGAGAAGGTGTGCTACTGTGGCATGCTAACAAGAAAAGGTGTGCTACAGTGGCATGCTAACTGGAAAAGGTGTGCTATGATGGCATGCTAACGGGAGAAGGTGTGCTCCAGTGGCATGCTAACAGGAGAAAATGTGCTCCGGGGGCATGCTAACGGGAAAATGTGTGCTCCGGTTGCATGCTAACGGGAAAAGGTGTGCTCCGGTGACATGCTAGCGGGAAAAGGTGTGCACCGGTGGCATGCTAATGGAAAAAGGTGTGCTACAGCGGCATACTAATGGGAAAAGGTGTAATACTGTGGCATGCTCATGGTAAAGGTGTGCTCTGGTGGCATGCTGATGGTAAAAGGTGTGCTCCAGTGGCATACTAACGGTAAAAGGTGTGCTCCGGTGGCATGTTAACGGTAAAAGGTTTTCTCCGTTGGCATGCTAACGGTAAAAGGTGTGCTACGGTGGCATGCTAACGATACAAGGTGTGCTCTGGTGGCATGCTAACAGGAAAAGGTGTGCTCCGGTGGCATGCTAACACGGAAAGGTGTGCTCCGTTCGCATGCTAACGTAAGAAAGTGTGCTACAATGGCATGCTAACGAGAAGAGGTGCGCTACGGTGGCATGCAAACGGGAAAAGGTGTGCTATGGTGGCATGCTAACGGTAAAACGTGTGCTCTGCTGGCTTCCTTTCGGTAAAATGTGTGCTCTGGTGGCATGCTAGCGATGCAAGATGTGCTCCGGTGGCATGCTAATGGGAAAAGGTGTGCTCCGGTGGCATGCTAACAGGGAAAGGTGTGCTCCGGTGGCATGCTAACGGAAGAAGGTGTGCTACTGTGGCATGCTAACAAGAAAAGGTGTGCTACAGTGGCATGCTAACTGGAAAAGGTGTGCTATGATGGCATGCTAATGGGAAAAGGTGTGCTATCGTGGCAAGCTAACGGTAAAAGGTGTGCAACGGTGGCATGATAACGGAAATAGGTGTGCTCCGGTGGCATGCAAACGGGAAAAGCAGTGCAACGGTGGCATGCTAACAGGAAAAGGTGTGCTCCGGTGGCATGCTAACGGGAAAAGGTGTTCTCCGGTGGCATGCTAACGGGAAAAGGTGTGGTCCGGTGGCATGCTAACGGAAAAAGGTGTGCTCCGGTGGCATGCTGATGGTAAAAGGTGTGCTCCGGCGGCATGCTAACGGTAAAAGGTGTTCTCCGTTGGCATGCTAACAGTTAAACGTGTGCTCAGGTGGCATGCTAACGATACAAGGTGTGCTCTTGTGGCATGCTAACGGGAAAAGGTGTACTCCGGTGGAATGCTGACAGGGAAAGTTGTGCTCCGTCGGCATGCTAACGTGAGAAGGTGTGCTACTGTAGCATGCTAACGGGAAAAGGTGTGCTCCACTGGCATGCTAAAGGTAAAGGTGTGCTCTGGTGGCATGCTAACGGGAAAAGGTGTGGTACTGTGGCATGCTAACGGGAATAGATGTGCTACGGTGGCATGCTAAAGGGAAAAGGTGTTCTCCAGTGGATGCTAACGGGGAAAGGTGTGTTCCGGTGGCATGCTAATGGGAGAAGGTGTGCTCCGGTGGCATGCTATCAGGAGAAAATGTGCTCCGGGGGCATGCTAACGGGAAAATGTGTGCTCCGGTGGCATGCTGATGGTAAAAGGTGTGCTCTAGTGGCTTACTAATGGTAAAAGGTGTGCTCCGGTGGCATGTTAACGGTAAGAGGTGTTCTCTGTTGGCATGCTAACGGTAAAAGGTGTGCTACGGTGGCATGCTAACGATACAAGGTGTGCTCCGGTGGCAAGATATCGGAAAAAGGTGTGCTCGGGTGGCATGCAAACACGGAAAGGTGTGCTCCGGTGGCATGCTAACATGAGAAAGTGTGCTACGGTGACATGCTAACGAGAAGAGGTGCGCTATGGTGGCATGCTAACGGGAAGAGGTGTGCTATGGTGGCATGCTAACAGTAAAAGGTGTGCTCCTGTGGCTTGCTTTCGGTAAAAGGTGTGCTCCGGTGGCATGCTAACGATACAAGATGTGCTCCGGTGGTATGCTAACGGGAAAAGGTGTGCTCCGGTGGCATGCTAACAGGGAAAGGGGTGCTCCGGTGGCATGCTAACGGGAGAAGGTGTCCTACTGTGGCATGCTAACAAGAAAAGGTGTGCTACAGTGGTATGCTAACGGGAAAAGGTGTGCTATCGTGGCAAGCTAACGGTAAAAGGTGTGCAACGGTGGCATGATAACGGAAAAAGGTGTGCTCCGGTGGCATGCTAACGGGAAAAGGTGTGCAACGGTGGCATGCTAACAGGAAAAGGTGTGCTCCGGTGGCATGCTAACGGGAAAAGGTGTGCTCCGGTGGCATGCTAACGGAAAAAAGTGTGCTCAGGTGGCATGCTAACGGGAAAAGCTGTGCTCCGGTGGCATGCCAATGGAAAAAGGTATGCTACGGTGGAGTGCTAATGGGAGAAGGTGTGCTCTGGTGGCATGCTAACGGTAAAAGGTGTGCTCCAGTGGCATGCTAGCGGTAAAAGGTATGCTCCGGTGGCATGCTAACTAAAAAAGTTATGCTCCAGTGGCATGATATTGGGAAAAGGTGTGCAACGGTGGAATGCTAACGGCAGAAGGTGTGCTCCGGTGGGAACAATGGGAAAAGGTGTGCTCCGGTGGCATGCTAACGGGAAAATGTGTGCAACGGTGGCATGCTAACGGAAAAAGGTGTGCAATGGAGGCATGCTAACGGCAGAAGGTGTGCTCCGGTGGGAACAATGGGAAAAGGTGTGCTCCGGTGGCATGCTAATGGGAAAATGTGTGCAACGGTGGCATGCTAACGGAAAAAGGTGTGCAATGGTGGCATGCTAACGGTAAAAGGTGTGCTCCAGTGGCATGGTAATGGGAAAAGGTATGCTCCGGGGGTATGATAACGGGAAAAGGTGTCCAACGGTGGCATGCTAACAGGAGAAGGTGTGCTCCGGTGGCAACAACTGGAAAAGGTGTGCTCCGGTGGCATGCTAACGAGAAAAGGTGTGCAACAGTGGCATGCTAACTGGAAAAGGTGAGCAATGGTGGCATGCTAACGATACAAGATGTGCTCCGGTGGCATGCTAATTTGAAAAGGTGTGCTACAGTGGCATGCTAACAGGGAAAGGTGTGCTCCGGTGGCATGCTAAAGGGAGAATGTGTGCTACTGTGGCATGCTAACAAGAAAAAGTGTGCTACAGTGGCATGCTAATGGGAAAAGGTGTGCTATGGTGGCTTGCTAACTGTAAAAGGTGTGCAATGGTGGTATGATAACGAAAAAGGTGTGCTCCGGTGGCATGCTAAAGGGAAAAGGTGTTCTCCAGTGGATGCTAACGGGGAAAGGTGTGTTCCGGTGGCATGCTAACGGGAGAAGGTGTGCTCCGGGGGCATGCTAACGGGAAAATGTGTGCTCCGGTTGCATGCTAATGGGAAAAGGTGTGCTCCGGTGACATGCAAGCGGGAAAAGGTGTGCACAGGTGGCATGCTAATGGAAAAAGGTGTACTACAGCTGCATACTAATGGGAAAAGGTGTATTACTGTGGCATGCTCACGGTAAAGGTGTGCTCTGGTGGCATGCTGATGGTAAAAGGTGTGCTCCAGTGGCATACTAACGGTAAAAGGTGTGCTCAGGTGGCATGTTAACGGTAAAAGGTGTTCTCCGTTGGCATGCTAACGGTAAAGTTGTGCTTCGGTGGCATGCTAACGATACAAGGTGTGCTCCGGTGGCATGCTAACGGGAAAAGGTGTGCTCCGGTGGCATGCTAACACGGAAAGGTGTGCTCCGGTGGCATGCTAACGTGAGAAAGTGGCATGCTAACGAGAAGAGGTGCGCTACGGTGGCATGCTAACGGGAAAAGGGGTGCTCCGGTGGCATGCTAACGATACAAGGTGTGCTTCGGTGGCATGCTAACGGGAAAAGGTGTGCTCCGGTGGCATGCTAACACGGAAAGGTGTGCTCCGGTCGCATGCTAACGAGAAGAGGTGAGCTATGGTGGCATGCTAACGGAAAAGGTGTGCTATGGTGGCATGCTATCGGTAAAAGGTGTGCTCCGGTGGCTTGCTTTCGGTTAAACGTGTGCTCCGGTGGCATGCTAGCGATACAAGATGTGCTCCGGTGGCATGCTAATGGGAAAATGTGTGCTCCGGTGGCATGCTAACAGGGAAAGGTGTGCTCCGGTGGCATGCTAACGGGAGAAGGTGTCCTACTGTGGCATGCTAACAAGAAAAGGTGTGCTACAGTGGCATGCTAACGGGAAAAGGTGTGCTATGGTGGCATGCTAATGGGAAAAGGTGTGCTATCGTGGCATGCTAACGGTAAAAGGTGTGCAACGGTGGCATGATAACGGAAAAAGGTGTGCTCCGGTGGCATGCTAACGGGAAAAGGTGTGCTCCGGTGGCATGCTAACGGAAAAAAGGATGCTCCTGTGGCATGCTAACGGGAAAATCTGTGCTCCGGTGGCATGCCAATGGAAAAAGGTATGCTACGGTGGAATGCTAATGGGAGAAGGTGTGCTCTGGTGGCATGCTAACGGTAAAAGGTGTGCTCCAGTGGCATGCTAGCGGTAAAAGGTGTGCTCTGGTGGCATGCTAACTGAAAAAGGTATGCTCCAGTGCCATGATATTGGGAAAAGGTGTGCAACGGTGGAATGCTAACGGCAGAAGGTGTGCTGAGGTGGGAACAATGGGAAAAGGTGTGCTCCGTTGGCATGCTAACGGGAAAATGTGTGCAATGGAGGCATGCTAACGGTAAAAAGTGTGCTCCGGTGGCATGCTAACGGGAAAAGGTATGCTCCGGTGGTATGATAGCGGGAAAAGGTGTGCAACGGTGGCATGCTAACAGGAGAAGGTGTGCTTCGGTGGCAACAACGGGAAAAGGTGTGCTGCGGTGGCATGCTAACGAGAAAAGGTGTGCAACGGTGGCATGCTAACGGGAAAAGGTGTGCAATGGTGGCATGCTAACGGTAAAAGGTGTGTTCCGGTGGCATGCTAACGTGAAAAGGTGTGTTCCGGTAGCATGCTAACGATACAAGATGTGCTCCGGTGGAATGCTAATGGGAAAAGGTGTGCTCCGGTGGTATGCTAACAGGGAAAGGTGTGCTCCGGTGGCATGCTAACGGGAGAAGGTGTGCTACTGTGGCATGCTAACAATAGAAGGTGTGATACAGTGGCATGCTAACGGGAAAATGTGTGCTATGGTGGCTTGCTAACGGGAAAAGGTGAGCTATGGTGGCATGCTAACTGTAAAAGGTGTGCAATGGTGGCATGATAACGGAAAAAGGTGTGCTACGGTGGCATGCTAAAGGGAAAGGGTGTTCTCCAGTGGATGCTAACGGGGAAAGGTGTGTTCCGAGGGCATGCTAACGGGAGAAGGTGTGCTCCGGTGGCATGCTAACTGGAGAAAATGTGCTACGGGGGCATGCTAACGGGAAAATGTGTGCTCCGGTTGCATGCTAACGGGAAAAGGTGTGCTCCGGTGACATGCTAGCAGGAAAAGGTGTGCACCGGTGGCATGCTAATGGTAAAAGGTGTGCTACAGCGGCATACTAATGGGAAAAGGTGTAATACTGTGGCATGCTCACGGTAAAGGTGTGCTCTGGTGGCATGCTGATGGTAAAAGCTGTGCTCCAGTGTCACACTAACGGTGAAAGGTGTGCTCCGGTGGCATGTTAACGGTAAGAGGTGTTCTCTGTTGGCACTCTAACGGTAAAAGGTGTGCTACGGTTGCATGCTAACGATACAAGGTGTGCTCCGGTGGCATGCTAACGGGAAAAGGTGTGCTTCGGTGGCATGCTAACGAGAAGAGGTGCGCTACGGTGGCATGCTAACGGGAAAAGGTGTGCTCCGGTGGCATGCTAACGATACAAGGTGTGCTCCGATGGCATGCTAACGGGAAAAGGTGTGCTCCGGTGACATGCTAACACGCAAAGGTGTGCTCCGGTCGCATGCTAACGTAAGAAAGTGTGCTACAATGGCATGCTAATGGGAAAAGTTGTGCTCCGGTGGCATGCTAACGGAAAAAAGTGTGCTCCTGTGGCATGCTAACGGGAAAAGCTGTGCTCCGGTGGCATGCCAATGGAAAAAGGTTTGCTACGGTGGAATGGTAATGGGAAAAGGTGTGCGCTGGTGGCATGCTAACGGTAAAAGGTGTGCTCCAGTGGCATGCTAGCGGTAAAAGGTGAAATCCGGTGGCTTGCTCACGGAAATAGGTATGCTACAGTGGCATGATATTGGGAAAAGGTGTCCAACGGTGGCATGCTAACGGCATAAGGTGTGCTCCGGTGGGAACAATGGGAAAAGGTGTGCTCCGGTGGCATGCTAATGGGAAAATGAGTGCAACGGTGGAATGCTAACGGAAAAAGGTGTGTAATGGAGGCATGCTAACGGTAAAAGGTGTGCTCCGGTGGCATGCTAAAGGGAAGAGGTATGCTCTGGTGGTATGATAGCGGGAAAAGGTGTGCAACGGTGGCATGCTAACAGGAGAAGGTGTGCTTCGCTGGCAACAACGGGAAAAGGTGTGCTCCGGTGGCATGCTAACGGGAGAATGTGTGCTACTGTGGCATGCTAACATTAAAAGGTGTGCAACAGTGGCATGCTAACTGGAAAATGTGTGCTATGGTGGCTTGCTAACTGGAAAAGGTGAGCTATGGTGGCATGTTAACTGTAAAAGGTGGGCAATGGTGGCATGATAACGGAAAAAGGTGTGCTCCGGTGGCATGCTAAAGGGAAAAGGTGTTCTCCAGTGGATGCTAACGGGGAAAGGTGTGTTCCGAGGGCATGCTAACGGGAGAAGGCGTGCTCCGGTGGCATGCTAACAGGAGAAAATGTGCTCCGGGGGCATGCTAACGGGAAAAGGTGTGCTCCGGTGACATGTTAGCGGGAAAAGGTGTGCACCGGTGGCATGCTAATGGAAAAAGGTGTGCTACAGCGGCATACTAATGGGAAAAGGTGTAATACTGTGGCATGCTCACGGTAAAAGTGTGCTCTGGTGGCATGCTGATGGTAAAAGGTGTGCTCCAGTGGCACACTAACGGTAAAAGGTGTGCTCCGGTGGCATGTTAACGGTAAGAGGTTTTCTCCGTTGGCATTCTA
This sequence comes from Phyllobates terribilis, assembly GCF_046119375.1. Lineage (NCBI taxonomy): Eukaryota > Metazoa > Chordata > Amphibia > Anura > Dendrobatidae > Phyllobates > Phyllobates terribilis. The sequence goes on from NW_027363635.1 coordinate 453,203, forward strand.
ACGGTAAAAGGTGTGCTACGTTGGCATGCTAACGATACAAGGTGTGCTCCGGTGTCATGCTAACGGGAAAAGGTGTGCTCCGGTGGCATGCTAACATGGAAAGGTGTGCTCCGGTGGCATGCTAATGTGAGAAAGTGTGCTACGGTGGCATGCCAACGAGAAGAGGTGCGCTTCGGTGGCATGCTAAAGGGAAAAGGTGTGCTCCGGTGGCATGCTAACGATAGAAGGTGTGCTCCGGTGGCATGCTAACGGGAAAAGGTGTGCTCCGGTGACATGCTAACACGCAAAGGTATGCTCCGGTCGCATGCTAACGTAAGAAAGTGTGCTACAATGGCATGCTAATGAGAAGATGTGCGCTACGGTGGCATGCAAATGGGAAAAGGTGTGCTATGGTGGCATGCTAATGTTAAAAGGTGTGCTCTGGTGGCTTCCTTTCGGTAAAATGTGTGCTCTGGTGGCATGCTAACAGGGAAAGGTGTGCTCTGGTGGCATGCTAACGGGAGAAGGTGTGCTACTGTGGCATGCTAACAGGAAAAGGTGTGCTATGGTGGCATGCTAACGGTAAAAGGTGTGCAACGGTGGCATGATAACGGAAAAAGGTGTGCTCCGGTGGCATGCTAACGGGAAAAGGTGTGCAACGGTGGCATGCTAACAGGAAAAGGTGTGCTCCGGTGGCATGCTAACGGGAAAAGGTGTGCTCCGGTGGTATGCTAACGGGAAAAGGTGTGCTACTGTGGCATACTAACGGGAAAAGGTGTGCTTTGGTGGCATGCTAATGGAAAGAGGTGTGCTACGGTGGCATGCTAATGGCAAAAGGTGTGTTACGGTGGCATGCTCACGGAAAAATGTGTGGTACGTTTGCATGCTCATTGTAAAAGGTGTGCTCCGGTGGCATGCTAACGGGAAAAGGCGTGCTACAGTGGCATACTCACGGGAAAGCGGTGTGCTCCGGTGACATGCTAACGGGAAAAGGTGTGCTCCTTTGGCATGCTAATGGGAAAAGGTATGCTCCAGTGGCATGCTAACAGGAAAAGGTGTGATCTGGTGGCATGCTAATAGAAAAAGTTGTACTCCGATGGCATGCTAACGGGAAAAGGTGTGCTCTGGTGGCATGCTAACGGGAAAAGTTGTGCTCCTGTGGCATGCTAACAGAAAAAGGTGTGCTACGGTGGCATGCTAATTGGGAGAGGTGTGCTACGGTGGCTTGCTAATGGTAAAGGTGTGCTCCGGTGGCATGCTAATGGTAAAAGGTGTGCTCCGGTGGCATGCTAACGGAAAGGTGTGCTCTGGTGGTTTGGTAACGGGAAAAATGTGTGCTACATTGGCATGCTAATGGTAAAGGTGTGCTCCGGTGACATGCTAATGGGAAAAAGGTGTGCTACGGTGGCATGCTAACGGCAAGGGTGTGCTCCGGTGTCATGCTAACGGGAAAAGGTGCGCTCCGGTGGTATGCTGACGGGAAAAGGTGTGCTCCGGTGGCATGCTAACGGGAAAAGGTGTGCTCTGGTGGCATGCTAACCGGGAAAGGTGTCCTCCGGTGGCATGCTAAAGGGAGAAGGTGTGCTACAGTTGTATGCTAACGGGAAAAGGTGGTCTACAGTTGCATGCTAACGGGAAAAGGTGTGCTACAGTTGCATGCTAATGGGAAAAGGTGGGCTACAGTTGCATTCTAATAGGAAAAGGTGGGCTACGGTGGCCTGGTAACGGGAGAAGCTGTGCTCCGGTGGCATGCTAAAGGTAAAACTTGTGCTCCGGTGGCATGCTAACAGTAAAGGTGTGCTCCGGTGGCATGCTAACGGGAAAAGGTGTGCTCCGGTGGCATGCTAACGGGAAAAGGTGTGCTACGGTGGCATGCTAACGGGAAAAGGTGTACTACGGCGACAAGCTAACGGTAAAGGTGTGCTCCAGTGTCTTGCTAACGCGAAAAGTGTGCTCCGGTGGCATGCTGACGGGAGAAGTTGTCTTCCGGTGGCATGCTAATGGAAAGATGTGTCCTACGGTGGCATGCTAACGGGTAAAGATGGGCTACAGTGGCATGCTAACAGTAAAGGTGTGCTCCGGTGGCATGCTAACGGGAAAAGGTGTGTTCCGGTGGCATGCTAACGGAAAAGTTGTGCTCCGGTGGCATGCTAACAGTAAAAGGTGTGCTCTGGTGGCATGCTAACAGGAAAAAGTGTGCTCCGGTGGCATGCTAATGGGAAAGGCGGGCTCCGGTGGCATGCTAATGGTTAAAGGTGTGCCCCGTTGGGATGCTAACGGAAAAACGTGTGTTCCTGTGGAATGCTAACGGGGAAAGGTGTGCTGCGGTGGCATGCTAACGGTAAAGGCGGGCTCCGGTGGCATGCAAATGATAAAACGTGTGCTATCGTGGCATGCTAATGGGAAAAGGTGTGCTGCGGTGGCATGATAACGGTAAAGGTGTGCTCCGGTGGCATGCTAATGGTTAAAGGTGTGCTCCAGTGGCATGCTAATGGAAAAAGGTGTGCTCCGTTGGCATGCTAATGTTAAAGGTGTGCTCCGGTGGCATGCTAACGGGAAAAGGTGTACTACGGTGACAAGCTAACGGTAAAGGTGTGCTCCAGTGTCATGCTAACGCGAAAAGTGTGCTCCGGTGGCATGCTGACGGGAGAAGTTGTCTTCCGGTGGCATGCTAATGGAAAGAGGTGTCCTACGGTGGCATGTTAACGGGTACAGATGGGCTACGGTGGCATGCTAACAGTAAAGGTGTGCTCCGGTGGCATGCTAACGGAAAAGTTGTGCTCCGGTGGCATGCTAACAGTAAAAGGTATGCTCTGGTGGCATGCTAACAGGAAAAAGTGTGCTCCGGTGGCATGCTAATGGGAAAGGCGGGCTCCGGTGGCATGCTAATGGTTAAAGGTGTGCCCCGTTGGCATGCTAACGGAAAAACGTGTGCTCCGGTGGCATGCTAACGGGGAAAGGTGTGCTGCGGTGGCATGCTAATGGTAAAGGCGGGCTCCGGTGGCATGCAAACGATAAAACGTGTGCTATCATGGCATGCTAACGGTAAAGGTGTGCTCCGGTGGCATGCTAATGGTTAAAGGTGTGCTCCAGTGGCATGCTAATGGAAAAAGGTGTGCTCCGGTGGCATGATAATGTTAAAGGTGTGCTCCTGTGGCATGCTAAAGGGAAAAGGTGTGCTCCAGTGGCATGCTAGCGGTAAAGGGTGTGCTCCGGTGGCATGCTAACGGTAAAGGTGTGCTCCGGTGGTATGCTAACAGGAAAAGGTGTGCTCCGGTGACATGCTAGTGGTAAAAGGCGTGCTCCGGTAGCATGCTAACGGTAAAAGGTGTGCTCCGGTGGCATGCTAAGGGGAAAAGCTGTGCTCTGGTGGCATGCTAATGGTAAAAGGTGTGCTCCGGTGGCATGCTAAGGGGAAAAGCTGTGCTCTGGTGGCATGCTAACGGTAAAAGGTATGCTCCGGTGGCATACTAACGGTAAAAGGTGAGCTCCGGTGGCATGCTAACGGGAAAAGATGTGCTCCGGTGGCATGCTAACGGGAAAATGTGTGCTACGGTGGCATGCTCATGGTAAAAGGTGTGCTCCGGTGGCATGCTAACGGAAAAAGTGTGCTACGGTGGCATGCTAACGGGAGAACATGTGGTTCGGTGGCATGCTAACTGGAAAAGGTGTGCTCCGGTGGCATGCTAATGGGAGAAGGTGTGCTTCAGTGGCATGCTAACAGGAAAAGGTGTGCTCCGGTGACATGCTAACGGGAGATGGTGTGCTACGATTACATGCTGACGGTAAAAGGTGTGCTCCGGTGGCTTGCCAACAAGAGAAGGTGTGCTACGGTGGCATGCTAACGGCAAAAGGTTTGCTCCAGTGGCATGCTAACTGAAAAAGGTGTGCTACGGTGGCATGCTAACGGGGAAAGGTGTGCTACGGTGGCATGCTAACGGTAAAGGTGTGCTCCGGTGGCATGTCAACGGGAAAAGGTGTGCTCCAATGGCATGCTAACAAGAAAAGGTGTGCTCCGGTGGCATGCTAACGGTAAAGGTGTGCTCCGGTGACATGCTAACGGTGAAAGGTGTGCTCCCGTGGCATGCTAACGGGAAAAGGTGTGCTCCGCTGCCATGTCAATGGGAAAAGGGTGCTCCGATGGCATGCTAACGGGAAAAGGTGTGCTCCGGTGGCATGCTAATGGTAAAGGTGTGCTCCGGTGGCATGCTAATGGTCAAAGGTGTCCTCTGATGGCATGCTAACGGTAAAGGGTGTGCTCCGGTGGCATGCTAATGGTAAAGGTGTGCTTCGGTGGTATGCTAACAGGAAAAGGTGTGCTCCTGTGGCATGCTAACGGGGAAAGAAGTGCTCCGGTGGCATGCTAAACGGGAAAGGTGTCCTCCGTTGGCATGCTAAAGGGAGAAGGTGTGCTACAGTTGCATGCTAATGGGAAAAGGTGGGCTACAGTTGTATGCTAACGGGAAACAGTGTGCTACAGTTGCATGCTAACGGCAAAAGGTGGGCTACAGTTGCATGCTAATAGGAAAAGGTGGGCTACGGTGGCATGGTAACGGGAGAAGGAGTGCTCTGGTGGCATGCTAACGGTAAAACGTGTGCTCCGGTGGCATGCTAATGGTAAAGGTGTGCTCCGGTGGCATGCTAACGGGAAAAGGTGTGCTCCGGTGGGATGCTAACAGGGAAAGTTGTGCTCCGGTGGCATGCTAACGTGAGAAGGTGTGCTACTGTAGCATGCTAAAGGGAAAAGGTGTGCTCCGGTGGCATGCTAAAGGTAAAGGTGTGCTCTGGTGGCATGCTAACGGGAAAAGGTGTGGTACTGTGGCATGCTAACGGGAAAAGGTGTGCTACGGTGGCATGCTAAAGGGAAAAGGTGTTCTCCAGTGGATGATAATGGGGAAAGGTGTGTTCCGGTGGCATGCTAATGGGAGAAGGTGTGCTCCGGTGGCATGCTAACAGGAGAAAATGTGCTCCGGGGGCATGCTAACGGGAAAATGTGTGCTCCGATGGCATGCTAACAGGAAAAGGTGTGCTACGGTGACATGCTAGCGGGAAAAGATGTGCACCGGTGGCATGCTAAAGGAAAAAGGTGTGCTACAGCGGCATACTAACTGGAAAAGGTGTAATACTGTGGCATGCTCACGGTAAAGGTGTGCTCTGGTGGCATGCTGATGGTAAAAGGTGTGCTCCGGTGGCATACTAACGGTAAAAGTTGTGCTCCGGTGGCATGTTAACGGTAAAAGGTGTTTTCCGTTGGCATGCTAACGGTAAAAGGTGTGAAACAGTGTCATGCTTAACGATACAAGGTGTGCTCCGGTGGCATGCTAACGGGAAAAGGTGTGCTCCAGTGGCATGCTAACACGGAAAGGTGTGATCCGGTGGCTTGCTAACGTGAGAAAGTGTGCTCCGGTGGCATGCTAACGAGAAGAGGAGCGCTACGGTGGCATGCTAACGGGAAAAGGTGTTCTCCGGTGGCATGCTAACGATACAAGGTGTGCTCCGGTGGCATGCTAACGGGAAAAGGGGTGCTCCGGTGGCATGCTAATACGGAAAGGTGTGCTCCGGTGGCATGCTAACGTGAGAAAGAGTGCTACGGTGGCATGCTAACGAGAAGAGGAGCGCTACGGTGGCATGCTAATGGGAAAAGGTGTGCCATGGTGGCATGCTAACAGTAAAAGGTGTGCTCCGGTGGCTTGCTTTTGGTAAAAGGTGTGCTCCGGTGGCATGCTAACGATACAAGATGTGCTCCGGTGGCATGCTAACGGGAAAAGGAGTAATACTGTGGCATGCTCACGGTAAAGGTGTGCTCTGGTGGCATGTTAATGGTAAAAGGTGTTCTCCGTTGGCATGCTAACGGTAAAAGGTGTGATACGTTGTCATGCTTAACGATACAAGGTGTGCTCCGGTGGCATGCTAACGGGAAAAGGTGTGCTCCAGTGGCATGCTAACAAGGAAAGGTGTGCTCCAGTGGCATGCTAACGTGGGAAAGTGTGCTACGGTGGCATGCTAACGAGAAGAGGAGCGCTACGGTGGCATGCTAACGGGAAAAGGTGTGCTCCGGTGGCATGCTAACGATACAAGGTGTGCTCCGGTGGCAAGATAACGGGAAAAGGTGTGCTCCGGTGGCATGCAAACACGGAAAGGTGTGCTCCGGTGGCATGCTAACGTGAGAAAGTGTGCTACGGTGGCATGCTAACGAGAAGAGGTGCGCTATGGTGGCATGCTAACGGGAAGAGGTGCGCTATGGTGGCATGCTAACAGTAAAAGGTGTGCTCCGGTGGCTTGCTTTCGGTAAAAGGTGTGCTCCGGTGGCTTGCTTTCGGTAAGAGGTGTGCTCCGGTGGCATGCTAACGATACAAGATGTGCTCCGGTGGCATGCTAACGGGAAAAGGTGTGCTCCGGTGGCATGCTAACAGGGAAAGGTGTGCTCCGGTGGCATACTAACGGTAAAAGGTGTGCTCCGGTGGCATGTTAACGGTAAAAGGTGTTCTCCGTTGGCATGCTAACGGTAAAAGGTGTGCTACGGTGGCATGCTAACGATACAAGGTGTGCTCTGGTGGCATGCTAACGGGAAAAGGTGTGCTCCGATGGCATGCTAACACGGAAAGGTGTGCTCCGGTGGCATGCTAACGTGAGAAAGTGTGCTACGGTGGCATGCTAATGAGAAGAGGTGCACTACGGTGGCATGCTAATGGGAAAGGTGTGCTCCGGTGGCATGCTAACGATACAAGGTGTGCTCCGGTGGCATGCTAACGGGAAAAGGTGTGCTCCGGTGACATGCTAACACGGAAAGGTGTGCTCCGGTCGCATGCTAACGTAAGAAAGTGTGCTACAATGGCATGCTAACGAGAAGAGGTGCGCTACGGTGGCATGCAAACGGGAAAAGGTGTGCTATGGTGGCATGGTAACTGTAAAAGGTGTGCTCTGGTGGCTTCCTTTCGGTAAAATGTGTGCTCTGGTGGCATGCTAGCGATACAAGATGTGCTGCGGTGGCATGCTAACGGGAAAAGGTGTGCTCCGGTGGCATGCTAACAGGGAAAGGTGTGCTCCGGTGGCATGCTAACGGGAGAAGGTGTGCTACTGTGGCATGCTAACAAGAAAAGGTGTGCTACAGTGGCATGCTAACTGGAAAAGGTGTGCTATGATGGCATGCTAACGGGAGAAGGTGTGCTCCAGTGGCATGCTAACAGGAGAAAATGTGCTCCGGGGGCATGCTAACGGGAAAATGTGTGCTCCGGTTGCATGCTAACGGGAAAAGGTGTGCTCCGGTGACATGCTAGCGGGAAAAGGTGTGCACCGGTGGCATGCTAATGGAAAAAGGTGTGCTACAGCGGCATACTAATGGGAAAAGGTGTAATACTGTGGCATGCTGATGGTAAAGGTGTGCTCTGGTGGCATGCTGATGGTAAAAGGTGTGCTCCAGTGGCATACTAACGGTAAAAGGTGTGCTCCGGTGGCATGTTAACGGTAAAAGGTTTTCTCCGTTGGCATGCTAACGGTAAAAGGTGTGCTACGGTGGCATGCTAACGATACAAGGTGTGCTCTGGTGGCATGCTAACAGGAAAAGGTGTGCTCCGGTGGCATGCTAACACGGAAAGGTGTGCTCCGTTCGCATGCTAACGTAAGAAAGTGTGCTACAATGGCATGCTAACGAGAAGAGGTGCGCTACGGTGGCATGCAAACGGGAAAAGGTGTGCTATGGTGGCATGCTAACGGTAAAACGTGTGCTCTGCTGGCTTCCTTTCGGTAAAATGTGTGCTCTGGTGGCATGCTAGCGATACAAGATGTGCTCCGGTGGCATGCTAATGGGAAAAGGTGTGCTCCGGTGGCATGCTAACAGGGAAAGGTGTGCTCCGGTGGCATGCTAACGGAAGAAGGTGTGCTACTGTGGCATGCTAACAAGAAAAGGTGTGCTACAGTGGCATGCTAACTGGAAAAGGTGTGCTATGATGGCATACTAATGGTAAAATGTGTGCTATGGTGGCATGCTAACGGTAAAAGGTGTGCAACGGTGGCATGATAACGGTAAAAGGTGTGCTCCGGTGGCATGCTAACGGGAAAAGGTGTGCAACGGTGGCATGCTAACAGGAAAAGGTGTGCTCCGGTGGCATGCTAACGGGAAAAGGTGTGCTCCGGTGGCATGCTAACGGGAAAAGGTGTGCTCCGGTGGCATGCTAACGGAAAAAGGTGTGCTCCGGTGGCATGCTGATGGTAAAAGGTGTGCTCCGGCGGCATGCTAACGGTAATAGGTGTTCTCCGTTGGCATGCTAACAGTTAAACGTGTGCTCAGGTGGCACGCTAACGATGCAAGGTGTGCTCTTGTGGCATGCTAACGGGAAAAGGTGTACTCCGGTGGAATGCTGACAGGGAAAGTTGTGCTCCGTCGGCATGCTAACGTGAGAAGGTGTGCTACTGTAGCATGCTAATGGGAAAAGGTGTGCTCCAGTGGCATGCTAAAGGTAAAGGTATGCTCTGGTGGCATGCTAACGGGAAAAGGTGTGGTACTGTGGCATGCTAACGGGAATAGGTGTGCTACGGTGGCATGCTAAAGGGAAAAGATGTTCTCCAGTGGATGCTAACCGGGAAAGGTGTGTTCCGGTGGCATGCTAATGGGAGAAGGTGTGCTCCGGGGGCATGCTAACGGGAAAATGTGTGCTCCGGTGGCATGCTGATGGTAAAAGGAGTGCTCCAGTGGCTTACTAATGGTAAAAGGTGTGCTCCGATGGCATGTTAACGGTAAGAGGTGTTCTCCGCTGGCATGCTAACGGTAAAAGGTGTGCTACGGTGGCATGCTAACGATACAAGGTGTGCTCCGGTGGCAAGATAATGGAAAAAGGCGTGCTCCGGTGGCATGCAAACACGGAAAGGTGTGCTCCGGTGGCATGCTAACGTGAGAAAGTGTGCTACGGTGGCATGCTAACGAGAAGAGGTGCGCTATGGTGGCATGCTAACGGGAAGAGGTGTGCTATGGTGGCATGCTAACAGTAAAAGGTGTGCTCCTGTGGCTTGCTTTCGGTAAAATGTGTGATCCGGTGGCATGCTAACGATACAAGATGTGCTCCGGTGGCATGTTAACGGGAAAAGGTGTGCTCTGGTGGCATGCTAACGGGAAAAGGGGTGCTCTGGTGGCATGCTAACGGTAAAAGGTGTGCTCCAGTGGCATGCTAGCGGTAAAAGGTGTGCTCCGGTGGCATGCTAACTAAAAAAGTTATGCTCCAGTGGCATGATATTGCGAAAAGGTGTGCAACGGTGGAATGCTAACGGCAGAAGGTGTGCTCCGGTGGGAACAATGGGAAAAGGTGTGCTCCGGTGGCATTCTAACGGGAAAATGTGTGCAACGGTGGCATGCTAACGGAAAAAGGTGTGCAATGGAGGCATGCTAACGGTAAAAGGTGCGCTCCAGTGGCATGCTAGTGGTAAAAGGTATGCTCCGGTGTCATGCTAACGGAAAAAGGTATGCTCCAGTGGCATGATATTGGGAAAAGCTGTGCAACGGTGGCATGCTAACGGCAGAAGGTGTGCTCCGGTGGGAACAATGGGAAAAGGTGTGCTCCGGTGGCATGCTAACGGGAAAATGTGTGCAACGGTGGCATGCTAACGGGAAAAGGTGTGCAATGGTGGCATGCTAACGGTAAAAGGTGTGTTCCGGTGGCATGCTAACGTGAAAAGGTGTGTTCCGGTAGCATGCTAACGATACAAGATGTGCTCCGGTGGAATGCTAATGGGAAAAGGTGTGCTCCGGTGGTATGCTAACAGGGAAAGGTGTGCTCCGGTGGCATGCTAACGGGAGAAGGTGTGCTACTGTGGCATGCTAACAATAGAAGGTGTGATACAGTGGCATGCTAACGGGAAAATGTGTGCTATGGTGGCTTGCTAACGGGAAAAGGTGAGCTATGGTGGCATGCTAACTGTAAAAGGTGTGCAATGGTGGCATGATAACGGAAAAAGGTGTGCTACGGTGGCATGCTAAAGGGAACGGGTGTTCTCCAGTGGATGCTAACGGGGAAAGGTGTGTTCCGAGGGCATGCTAACGGGAGAAGGTGTGCTCCGGTGGCATGCTAACTGGAGAAAATGTGCTCCGGGGGCATGCTAACGGGAAAATGTGTGCTCCGGTTGCATGCTAACGGGAAAAGGTGTGCTCCGGTGACATGCTTGCGGGAAAAGGTGTGCACCGGTGGCATGCTAATGGTAAAAGGTGTGCTACAGCGGCATACTAATGGGAAAAGGTGTAATACTGTGGCATGCTCACGGTAAAGGTGTGCTCTGGTGGCATGCTGATGGTAAAAGCTGTGCTCCAGTGTCACACTAACGGTAAAAGGTGTGCTCCGGTGGCATGTTAACGGTAAGAGGTGTTCTCTGTTGGCACTCTAACGGTAAAAGGTGTGCTACGGTGGCATGCTAACGATACAAGGTGTGCTCCGGAGGCATGCTAACGGGAAAAGGTGTGCTTCGGTGGCATGCTAACACGGAAAGGTGTGCTCCGGTGGCATGCTAACGAGAAGAGGTGCGCTACGGTGGCATGCTAACGGGAAAAGGTGTGCTCCGGTGGCATGCTAACGATACAAGGTGTGCTCCGATGGCATGCTAACGGGAAAAGGTGTGCTCCGGTGACATGCTAACACGCAAAGGTGTGCTCCGGTCGCATGCTAACGTAAGAAAGTGTGCTACAATGGCATGCTAATGGGAAAAGTTGTGCTCCAGTGGCATGCTAACGGAAAAAAGTGTGCTCCTGTGGCATGCTAACGGGAAAAGCTGTGCTCCGGTGGCATGCCAATGGAAAAAGGTTTGCTACGGTGGAATGGTAATGGGAGAAGGTGTGCGCTGGTGGCATGCTAACGGTAAAAGGTGTGCTCCAGTGGCATGCTAGCGGTAAAAGGTGAAATCCGGTGGCTTGCTCACGGAAATAGGTATGCTACAGTGGCATGATATTGGGAAAAGGTGTCCAACGGTGGCATGCTAACGGCATAAGGTGTGCTCCGGTGGGAACAATGGGAAAAGGTGTGCTCCGGTGGCATGCTAATGGGAAAATGAGTGCAACGGTGGAATGCTAACGGAAAAAGGTGTGTAATGAAGGCATGCTAACGGTAAAAGGTGTGCTCCGGTGGCATGCTAAAGGGAAGAGGTATGCTCTGGTGGTATGATAGCGGGAAAAGGTGTGCAACGGTGGCATGCTAACAGGAGAAGGTGTGCTTCGCTGGCAAACACGGGAAAAGGTGTGCTCCGGTGGCATGCTAACGAGAAAAGGTGTGCAACGGTGGCATGCTAACGGTAAAAGGTGTGTTCCCGTGGCATGCTAACGTGAAAAGGTGTGTTCCGGTGGCATGCTAACGATACAAGATGTGCTCCGGTGGCATGCTAATGGGAAAAGGTGTGCTCCGGTGGTATGCTAACAGGGAAAGGTGTGCTCCGGTGGCATGCTAACGGGAGAATGTGTGCTACTGTGGCATGCTAACAATAAAAGGTGTGCTACAGTGGCATGCTAACTGGAAAATGTGTGCTATGGTGGCTTGCTAACGGGAAAAGGTGAGCTATGGTGGCATGCTAACTGTAAAAGGTGTGCAATGGTGGCATGATAACGGAAAAAGGTGTGCTCTGGTGGCATGCTAACGGGAAAAGCTGTGCTCCGGTGGCATGCCAATGGAAAAAGGTATGTTATGGTGGAATGCTAATAGGAGAAGGTGTGCTCCGGTGGCATGCTAACTGTAAAAGGTGTGCTCCAGTGGCATGCTAGCGGTAAAAGGTGTGCTCCGGTGTCATGCTAATGGAAATAGGTATGCTCCAGTGGCATGATATTGGGAAAAGGTGCGCAACGGTGGCATGCTAACGGCAGAAGGTGTGCTCCGGTGGGAACAATGGGAAAAGGTGTGCTCCGGTGGCATGCTAACGGGAAAATGCGTGCAACGGTGGAATGCTAATGGAAAAATGTGTGCAATGGAGGCATGCTAACGGTAAAAGGTGTGCTCCGGTGGCATGCTAACGGGAAGAGGTATGCTCCGGTGGTATGATAGCGGGAAAAGGTGTGCAACGGTGGCATGCTAACAGGAGAAGGTGTGCTTCGGTGGCAACAATGGGAAAAGGTGTGCTCCGGTGGCATGCTAACGTGAAAAGGTGTGTTCCGGTGGCATGCTAACGATACAAGATGTGCTCCGGTGGCATGCTAATGGGAAAAGGTGTGCTCCGGTGGTATGCTAACAGGGAAATGTGTGCTCCGGTGGCATGCTAACGGGAGAATGTGTGCTACTGTGGCATGCTAACATTAAAAGGTGTGCAACAGTGGCATGCTAACTGGAAAATGTGTGCTATGGTGGCATGCTAACTGGAAAAGGTGAGCTATGGTGGCATGTTAACTGTAAAAGGTGGGCAATGGTGGCATGATAACGGAAAAAGGTGTGCTCCGGTGGCATGCTAAAGGGAAAAGGTGTTCTCCAGTGGATGCTAACGGGGAAAGGTGTGTTCCGAGGGCATGCTAACGGGAGAAGGCGTGCTCCGGTGGCATGCTAACAGGAGAAAATGTGCTCCGGGGGCATGCTAACGGGAAAAGGTGTGCTCCGGTGACATGTTAGCGGGAAAAGGTGTGCACCGGTGGCATGCTAATGGAAAAAGGTGTGCTACAGCGGCATACTAATGGGAAAAGGTGCAATACTGTGGCATGCTCACGGTAAAAGTGTGCTCTGGTGGCATGCTGATGGTAAAAGGTGTGCTCCAGTGGCACACTAACGGTAAAAGGTGTGCTCCGGTGGCATGTTAACGGTAAGAGGTTTTCTCCGTTGGCATTCTAACGGTAAAAGGTGTGCTACGTTGGCATGCTAACGATACAAGGTGTGCTCCGGTGTCATGCTAACGGGAAAAGGTGTGCTCCGGTGGCATGCTAACATGGAAAGGTGTGCTCCGGTGGCATGCTAATGTGAGAAAGTGTGCTACGGTGGCATGCCAACGAGAAGAGGTGCGCTTCGGTGGCATGCTAAAGGGAAAAGGTGTGCTCCGGTGGCATGCTAACGATAGAAGGTGTGCTCCGGTGGCATGCTAACGGGAAAAGGTGTGCTCCGGTGACATGCTAACACGCAAAGGTATGCTCCGGTCGCATGCTAACGTAAGAAAGTGTGCTACAATGGCATGCTAATGAGAAGATGTGCGCTACGGTGGCATGCAAACGGGAAAAGGTGTGCTATGGTGGCATGCTAATGTTAAAAGGTGTGCTCTGGTGGCTTCCTTTCGGTAAAATGTGTGCTCTGGTGGCATGCTAGCGATACAAGATATGCTCCGGTGGCATGCTAACGGGAAAAGTTGTGCTCCGGTGGCATGCTAACAGGAAAAGGTGTGCTCTGGTGGCATGCTAACGGGAGAAGGTGTGCTACTGTGGCATGCTAACAGGAAAAGGTGTGCTATGGTGGCATGCTAACGGTAAAAGGTGTGCAACGGTGGCATGATAACGGAGAAAGGTGTGCTCCGGTGGCATGCTAACGGGAAAAGGTGTGCAGCGGTGGCATGCTAACAGGAAAAGGTGTGCTCCGGTGGCATGCTAACGGGAAAAGGTGTGCTCCGGTGGTATGCTAACGGGAAAAGGTGTGCTACTGTGGCATGCTAAAGGGAAAAGGTGAACTCCGTTGGCATGCTAACGGGAAAACTGAGTGCTACAGTGGCATGCTAACGGTAAAGGTGTGCTCCGCTGGCATGCTAACGGGAAGATGGTGTGCTACGGTGATATGCTAACGGTAAAGGTGTGCTCCAGTGTCATGCTAACGCGAAAAGGTGTGCTCCGGTGGCATGCTGACGGGAGGAGGTGTCTTCCGGTGGCATGCTAATGGATAAAGGTGGGCTACAGTGGCATGCTAACGGTAAAGGTGTGCTCCGGTGGCATGCTAACGGGAAAAAGTGTGCTCCGGTTGCATGCTAACGGTAAAGGTGTGCTCCGGTGGCATGCTAACAGTAAAAGGTGTGCTCTGGTGGCATGCTAACAGTAAAAGGTGGGCTCCGGTGGCATGCTAATGGGAAAGGCAGGCTCCGGTGGCATGCTAATGGTTAAAGGTGTGCCCCGGTGGCATGCTAACGGAAAAAGGTGTGCTCCGGTGGCATGCTAACTGGGAAAGGTGTACTGCGGTGGCATGCTAACGGTAAAAACGGGCTCCGGTGGCATGCTAATGATAAAACGTGTGCTATGGTGGCATGCTAGTGGGAAAAGGTGTGCCGTGGTGGCTTGCTAATAGTAAAGGTGTGCTCCGGTGGCATGCTAATGGTTAAAGGTGTGCTCCAGTGGCATGCTAACGGAAAAAGGTGTGCCCCGGTGGCATGCTAACAGAAAAACGTGTGCTACGGTGGCATGCTAACGGGGAAAGGTGTGCTGCGGTGGCATGCTAACGGTAAAAGCGGGCTCCGGTGGCATTCTAACGATAAAACGTGTGCTATGGTGGCATGCTAACGGGAAAAGGTGTGCTGCGGTGGCATGCTAATAGTAAAGGTGTGCTCCGGTGGCATACTAATGGTTAAAGGTGTGCTCCAGTGGCATGCTAACGGAAAAAGGAGTGCTCCGGTAGCATGCTAACGTTAAAGGTGTGCTCCGGTGGCATGCTAACGGTAAAAGGTGTGCTCCGGTAGCATGCTAGCGGTAAAAGTGTGCTCCGGTGGCATTCTAACAGTAAAAGGTGTGCTCCGGTGGCATGTTAAGGGTAAAAGGTGTGCTTTGGTAGCATGCTAACGGTAAAAGGTGTGCTCCGGTGGCATGCTAACGGGAAAAGATGTGCTCCGGTGGCATGCTAAGGGTAAAAGGTGTGCTTTGGTAGCATGCTAACGGTAAAAGGTGTGCTCCGGTGGCATGCTAACGGGAAAAGATGTGCTCCGGTGGCATGCTAACGGGAAAATGCGTGCTGCGGTGGCATGCTCATGGTAAAGGGTGTGCTCCGGTGGCATGCTAACGGTAGAAGGAGTGCTCCGGTGGCATGATAATGAGTAAAGGTGTGCTACGGTGGCATGCTAATGGGAAAAGGTGTGCTCCGGTGGCATGCTAACGGGAAAAGGTGTGATCTGGTGGCATGCTAATGGAGAAAGGTGTGCTCCGGTGGCATGCTGACGGGAAAAGGTGTGCTCCAGTGGCATGCTAACGGGAGAAGGTTTGCTCCGGTGGCATACTAACGGGAAAAGGTGTGCTCCGGTGGTATGCTAACGGGAAAAGGTGTGCTACTGTGGCATGCTAAAGGGAAAAGGTGAACTCCGTTGGCATGCTAACGGGAAAACTGTGTGCTACAGTGGCATGCTAACGGTAAAGGTGTGCTCCGCTGGCATGCTAACGGGAAGATGGTGTGCTACGGTGACATGCTAACGGTAAAGGTGTGCTCCAGTGTCATGCTAACGTGAAAAGGTGTGCTCCGGTGGCATGCTGACGGGAGGAGGTGTCTTCCGGTGGCATGCTAATGGATAAAGGTGGGCTACAGTGGCATGCTAACGGTAAAGGTGTGCTCCGGTGGCATGCTAACAGGAAAAAGTGTGCTCCGGTTGCATGCTAACGGTAAAGGTGTGCTCCGGTGGCATGCTAACAGTAAAAGGTGTGCTCTGGTGGCATGCTAACAGTAAAAGGTGGGCTCCGGTGGCATGCTAATGGGAAAGGCAGGCTCCGGTGGCATGCTAATGGTTAAAGGTGTGCCCCGGTGGCATGCTAATGGAAAAAGGTGTGCTCCGGTGGCATGCTAACTGGGAAAGGTGTACTGCGGTGGCATGCTAACGGTAAAAGCGGGCTCCGGTGGCATGCTAATGATAAAACGTGTGCTATGGTGGCATGCTAGTGGGAAAAGGTGTGCCGTGGTGGCTTGCTAATAGTAAAGGTGTGCTCCGGTGGCATACTAATGGTTAAAGGTGTGCTCCAGTGGCATGCTAACGGAAAAAGGTGTGCCCCGGTGGCATGCTAACAGAAAAACGTGTGCTACGGTGGCATGCTAACGGGGAAAGGTGTGCTGCGGTGGCATGCTAACGGTAAAAGCGGGCTCCGGTGGCATTCTAACGATAAAACGTGTGCTATGGTGGCATGCTAACGGGAAAAGGTGTGCTGCGGTGGCATGCTAATAGTAAAGGTGTGCTCCGGTGGCATATTAATGGTTAAAGGTGTGCTCCAGTGGCATGCTAACGGAAAAAGGAGTGCTCCGGTAGCATGCTAACGTTAAAGGTGTGCTCCGGTGGCATGCTAACGGTAAAAGGTGTGCTCCGGTAGCATGCTAGCGGTAAAAGTGTGCTCCGGTGGCATTCTAACGGTAAAAGGTGTGCTCCGGTGGCATGTTAAGGGTAAAAGGTGTGCTTTGGTAGCATGCTAACGGTAAAAGGTGTGCTCCGGTGGCATGTTAAGGGTAAAAGGTGTGCTTTGGTAGCATGCTAACGGTAAAAGGTGTGCTCCGGTGGCATGCTAACGGGAAAAGATGTGCTCCGGTGGCATGCTAAGGGTAAAAGGTGT
Organism: Phyllobates terribilis; assembly: GCF_046119375.1. NCBI lineage: Eukaryota > Metazoa > Chordata > Amphibia > Anura > Dendrobatidae > Phyllobates > Phyllobates terribilis. The sequence continues at coordinate 469,611 of NW_027363635.1, forward strand.
GCTTTGGTAGCATGCTAACGGTAAAAGGTGTGCTCCGGTGGCATGCTAACGGGAAAAGATGTGCTCCGGTGGCATGCTAACGGGAAAATGCGTGCTGCGGTGGCATGCTCATGGTAAAGGGTGTGCTCCGGTGGCATGCTAACGGTAGAAGGAGTGCTCCGGTGGCATGATAATGAGTAAAGGTGTGCTACGGTGGCATGCTAATGGGAAAAGGTGTGCTCCGGTGGCATGCTAACGGGAAAAGGTGTGATCTGGTGGCATGCTAATGGAGAAAGGTGTGCTCCGGTGGCATGCTGACGGGAAAAGGTGTGCTCCAGTGGCATGCTAACGGGAGAAGGTTTGCTCCGGTGGCATACTAACGGGAAAAGGTGTGCTTTGGTGGCATGCTAATGGAAAGAGGTGTGCTACGGTGGCATGCTAATGGCAAAAGGTGTGTTACGGTGGCATGCTCACGGAAAAATGTGTGGTACGTTTGCATGCTCATTGTAAAAGGTGTGCTCCGGTGGCATGCTAACGGGAAAAGGCGTGCTACAGTGGCATACTCACGGGAAAGCGGTGTGCTCCGGTGACATGCTAACGGGAAAAGGTGTGCTCCTTTGGCATGCTAATGGGAAAAGGTATGCTCCAGTGGCATGCTAACAGGAAAAGGTGTGATCTGGTGGCATGCTAATAGAAAAAGTTGTACTCCGATGGCATGCTAACGGGAAAAGGTGTGCTCTGGTGGCATGCTAACGGGAAAAGTTGTGCTCCTGTGGCATGCTAACAGAAAAAGGTGTGCTACGGTGGCATGCTAATTGGGAGAGGTGTGCTACGGTGGCTTGCTAATGGTAAAGGTGTGCTCCGGTGGCATGCTAATGGTAAAAGGTGTGCTCCGGTGGCATGCTAACGGAAAGGTGTGCTCTGGTGGTTTGCTAACGGGAAAAATGTGTGCTACATTGGCATGCTAATGGTAAAGGTGTGCTCCGGTGACATGCTAATGGGAAAAAGGTGTGCTACGGTGGCATGCTAACGGCAAGGGTGTGCTCCGGTGTCATGCTAACGGGAAAAGGTGCGCTCCGGTGGTATGCTGACGGGAAAAGGTGTGCTCCGGTGGCATGCTAACGGGAAAAGGTGTGCTCTGGTGGCATGCTAACCGGGAAAGGTGTCCTCCGGTGGCATGCTAAAGGGAGAAGGTGTGCTACAGTTGTATGCTAACGGGAAAAGGTGGTCTACAGTTGCACGCTAACGGGAAAAGGTGTGCTACAGTTGCATGCTAATGGGAAAAGGTGGGCTACAGTTGCATTCTAATAGGAAAAGGTGGGCTACGGTGGCCTGGTAACGGGAGAAGCTGTGCTCCGGTGGCATGCTAAAGGTAAAACTTGTGCTCCGGTGGCATGCTAACAGTAAAGGTGAGCTCCGGTGGCATGCTAACGGGAAAAGGTGTGCTCCGGTGGCATGCTAACGGGAAAAGGTGTGCTACGGTGGCATGCTAATGGGAAAAGGTGTACTACGGTGACAAGCTAACGGTAAAGGTGTGCTCCAGTGTCATGCTAACGCGAAAAGTGTGCTCCGGTGGCATGCTGACGGGAGAAGTTGTCTTCCGGTGGCATGCTAATGGAAAGATGTGTCCTACGGTGGCATGCTAACGGTAAAGGTGTGCTCCGCTGGCATGCTAACGGGAAGATGGTGTGCTACGGTGACATGCTAACGGTAAAGGTGTGCTCCAGTGTCATGCTAACGCGAAAAGGTGTGCTCCGGTGGCATGCTGACGGGAGGAGGTGTCTTCCGGTGGCATGCTAATGGATAAAGGTGGGCTACAGTGGCATGCTAACGGTAAAGGTGTGCTCCGGTGGCATGCTAACGGGAAAAAGTGTGCTCCGGTTGCATGCTAACGGTAAAGGTGTGCTCCGGTGGCATGCTAACAGTAAAAGGTGTGCTCTGGTGGCATGCTAACAGTAAAAGGTGGGCTCCGGTGGCATGCTAATGGGAAAGGCAGGCTCCGGTGGCATGCTAATGGTTAAAGGTGTGCCCCGGTGGCATGCTAACGGAAAAAGGTGTGCTCCGGTGGCATGCTAACTGGGAAAGGTGTACTGCGGTGGCATGCTAACGGTAAAAGCGGGCTCCGGTGGCATGCTAATGATAAAACGTGTGCTATGGTGGCATGCTAGTGGGAAAAGGTGTGCCGTGGTGGCTTGCTAATAGTAAAGGTGTGCTCCGGTGGCATGCTAATGGTTAAAGGTGTGCTCCAGTGGCATGCTAACGGAAAAAGGTGTGCCCCGGTGGCATGCTAACAGAAAAACGTGTGCTACGGTGGCATGCTAACGGGGAAAGGTGTGCTGCGGTGGCATGCTAACGGTAAAAGCGGGCTCCGGTGGCATTCTAACGATAAAACGTGTGCTATGGTGGCATGCTAACGGGAAAAGGTGTGCTGCGGTGGCATGCTAATAGTAAAGGTGTGCTCCGGTGGCATACTAATGGTTAAAGGTGTGCTCCAGTGGCATGCTAACGGAAAAAGGAGTGCTCCGGTAGCATGCTAACGTTAAAGGTGTGCTCCGGTGGCATGCTAACGGTAAAAGGTGTGCTCCGGTAGCATGCTAGCGGTAAAAGTGTGCTCCGGTGGCATTCTAACGGTAAAAGGTGTGCTCCGGTGGCATGTTAAGGGTAAAAGGTGTGCTTTGGTAGCATGCTAACGGTAAAAGGTGTGCTCCGGTGGCATGCTAACGGGAAAAGATGTGCTCCGGTGGCATGCTAAGGGTAAAAGGTGTGCTTTGGTAGCATGCTAACGGTAAAAGGTGTGCTCCGGTGGCATGCTAACGGGAAAAGATGTGCTCCGGTGGCATGCTAACGGGAAAATGCGTGCTGCGGTGGCATGCTCATGGTAAAGGGTGTGCTCCGGTGGCATGCTAACGGTAGAAGGAGTGCTCCGGTGGCATGATAATGAGTAAAGGTGTGCTACGGTGGCATGCTAATGGGAAAAGGTGTGCTCCGGTGGCATGCTAACGGGAAAAGGTGTGATCTGGTGGCATGCTAATGGAGAAAGGTGTGCTCCGGTGGCATGCTGACGGGAAAAGGTGTGCTCCAGTGGCATGCTAACGGGAGAAGGTTTGCTCCGGTGGCATACTAACGGGAAAAGGTGTGCTCCGGTGGTATGCTAACGGGAAAAGGTGTGCTACTGTGGCATGCTAAAGGGAAAAGGTGAACTCCGTTGGCATGCAAACGGGAAAACTGTGTGCTACAGTGGCATGCTAACGGTAAAGGTGTGCTCCGCTGGCATGCTAACGGGAAGATGGTGTGCTACGGTGACATGCTAACGGTAAAGGTGTGCTCCAGTGTCATGCTAACGCGAAAAGGTGTGCTCCGGTGGCATGCTGACGGGAGGAGGTGTCTTCCGGTGGCATGCTAATGGATAAAGGTGGGCTACAGTGGCATGCTAACGGTAAAGGTGTGCTCCGGTGGCATGCTAACGGGAAAAAGTGTGCTCCGGTTGCATGCTAACGGTAAAGGTGTGCTCCGGTGGCATGCTAACAGTAAAAGGTGTGCTCTGGTGGCATGCTAACAGTAAAAGGTGGGCTCCGGTGGCATGCTAATGGGAAAGGCAGGCTCCGGTGGCATGCTAATGGTTAAAGGTGTGCCCCGGTGGCATGCTAACGGAAAAAGGTGTGCTCCGGTGGCATGCTAACTGGGAAAGGTGTACTGCGGTGGCATGCTAACGGTAAAAGCGGGCTCCGGTGGCATGCTAATGATAAAACGTGTGCTATGGTGGCATGCTAGTGGGAAAAGGTGTGCCGTGGTGGCTTGCTAATAGTAAAGGTGTGCTCCGGTGGCATACTAATGGTTAAAGGTGTGCTCCAGTGGCATGCTAACGGAAAAAGGTGTGCCCCGGTGGCATGCTAACAGAAAAACGTGTGCTACGGTGGCATGCTAACGGGGAAAGGTGTGCTGCGGTGGCATGCTAACGGTAAAAGCGGGCTCCGGTGGCATTCTAACGATAAAACGTGTGCTATGGTGGCATGCTAACGGGAAAAGGTGTGCTGCGGTGGCATGCTAATAGTAAAGGTGTGCTCCGGTGGCATACTAATGGTTAAAGGTGTGCTCCAGTGGCATGCTAACGGAAAAAGGAGTGCTCCGGTAGCATGCTAACGTTAAAGGTGTGCTCCGGTGGCATGCTAACGGTAAAAGGTGTGCTCCGGTAGCATGCTAGCGGTAAAAGTGTGCTCCGGTGGCATTCTAACGGTAAAAGGTGTGCTCCGGTGGCATGTTAAGGGTAAAAGGTGTGCTTTGGTAGCATGCTAACGGTAAAAGGTGTGCTCCGGTGGCATGCTAACGGGAAAAGATGTGCTCCGGTGGCATGCTAAGGGTAAAAGGTGTGCTTTGGTAGCATGCTAACGGTAAAAGGTGTGCTCCGGTGGCATGCTAACGGGAAAAGATGTGCTCCGGTGGCATGCTAACGGGAAAATGCGTGCTGCGGTGGCATGCTCATGGTAAAGGGTGTGCTCCGGTGGCATGCTAACGGTAGAAGGAGTGCTCCGGTGGCATGATAATGAGTAAAGGTGTGCTACGGTGGCATGCTAATGGGAAAAGGTGTGCTCCGGTGGCATGCTAACGGGAAAAGGTGTGATCTGGTGGCATGCTAATGGAGAAAGGTGTGCTCCGGTGGCATGCTGACGGGAAAAGGTGTGCTCCAGTGGCATGCTAACGGGAGAAGGTTTGCTCCGGTGGCATACTAACGGGAAAAGGTGTGCTTTGGTGGCATGCTAATGGAAAGAGGTGTGCTACGGTGGCATGCTAATGGCAAAAGGTGTGTTACAGTGGCATGCTCACGGAAAAATGTGTGGTACGTTTGCATGCTCATTGTAAAAGGTGTGCTCCGGTGGCATGCTAACGGGAAAAGGCGTGCTACAGTGGCATACTCACGGGAAAGCGGTGTGCTCCGGTGACATGCTAACGGGAAAAGGTGTGCTCCTTTGGCATGCTAATGGGAAAAGGTATGCTCCAGTGGCATGCTAACAGGAAAAGGTGTGATCTGGTGGCATGCTAATAGAAAAAGTTGTACTCCGATGGCATGCTAACGGGAAAAGGTGTGCTCTGGTGGCATGCTAACGGGAAAAGTTGTGCTCCTGTGGCATGCTAACAGAAAAAGGTGTGCTACGGTGGCATGCTAATTGGGAGAGGTGTGCTACGGTGGCTTGCTAATGGTAAAGGTGTGCTCCGGTGGCATGCTAATGGTAAAAGGTGTGCTCCGGTGGCATGCTAACGGAAAGGTGTGCTCTGGTGGTTTGCTAACGGGAAAAATGTGTGCTACATTGGCATGCTAATGGTAAAGGTGTGCTCCGGTGACATGCTAATGGGAAAAAGGTGTGCTACGGTGGCATGCTAACGGCAAGGGTGTGCTCCGGTGTCATGCTAACGGGAAAAGGTGCGCTCCGGTGGTATGCTGACGGGAAAAGGTGTGCTCCGGTGGCATGCTAACGGGAAAAGGTGTGCTCTGGTGGCATGCTAACCGGGAAAGGTGTCCTCCGGTGGCATGCTAAAGGGAGAAGGTATGCTACAGTTGTATGCTAACGGGAAAAGGTGGTCTACAGTTGCATGCTAACGGGAAAAGGTGTGCTACAGTTGCATGCTAATGGGAAAAGGTGGGCTACAGTTGCATTCTAATAGGAAAAGGTGGGCTACGGTGGCCTGGTAACGGGAGAAGCTGTGCTCCGGTGGCATGCTAAAGGTAAAACTTGTGCTCCGGTGGCATGCTAACAGTAAAGGTGAGCTCCGGTGGCATGCTAACGGGAAAAGGTGTGCTCCGGTGGCATGCTAACGGGAAAAGGTGTGCTACGGTGGCATGCTAATGGGAAAAGGTGTACTACGGTGACAAGCTAACGGTAAAGGTGTGCTCCAGTGTCATGCTAACGCGAAAAGTGTGCTCCGGTGGCATGCTGACGGGAGAAGTTGTCTTCCGGTGGCATGCTAATGGAAAGATGTGTCCTACGGTGGCATGCTAACGGGTAAAGATGGGCTACAGTGGCATGCTAACAGTAAAGGTGTGCTCCGGTGGCATGCTAACGGGAAAAGGTGTGTTCCGGTGGCATGCTAACGGAAAAGTTGTGCTCCGGTGGCATGCTAACAGTAAAAGGTGTGCTCTGGTGGCATGCTAACAGGAAAAAGTGTGCTCCGGTGGCATGCTAATGGGAAAGGCGGGCTCCGGTGGCATGCTAATGGTTAAAGGTGTGCCCCGTTGGCATGCTAACGGAAAAACGTGTGCTCCTGTGGCATGCTAACGGGGAAAGGTGTGCTGCGGTGGCATGCTAACGGTAAAGGCGGGCTCCGGTGGCATGCAAATGATAAAACGTGTGCTATCGTGGCATGCTAATGGGAAAAGGTGTGCTGCGGTGGCATGATAACGGTAAAGGTGTGCTCCGGTGGCATGCTAATGGTTAAAGGTGTGCTCCAGTGGCATGCTAATGGAAAAAGGTGTGCTCCGTTGGCATGCTAATGTTAAAGGTGTGCTCCGGTGGCATGCTAACGGGAAAAGGTGTACTACGGTGACAAGCTAACGGTAAAGGTGTGCTCCAGTGTCATGCTAACGCGAAAAGTGTGCTCCGGTGGCATGCTGACGGGAGAAGTTGTCTTCCGGTGGCATGCTAATGGAAAGAGGTGTCCTACGGTGGCATGTTAACGGGTAAAGATGGGCTACGGTGGCATGCTAACAGTAAAGGTGTGCTCCGGTGGCATGCTAACGGAAAAGTTGTGCTCCGGTGGCATGCTAACAGTAAAAGGTATGCTCTGGTGGCATGCTAACAGGAAAAAGTGTGCTCCGGTGGCATGCTAATGGGAAAGGCGGGCTCCGGTGGCATGCTAATGGTTAAAGGTGTGCCCCGTTGGCATGCTAACGGAAAAACGTGTGCTCCGGTGGCATGCTAACGGGGAAAGGTGTGCTGCGGTGGCATGCTAATGGTAAAGGCGGGCTCCGGTGGCATGCAAACGATAAAACGTGTGCTATCATGGCATGCTAACGGTAAAGGTGTGCTCCGGTGGCATGCTAATGGTTAAAGGTGTGCTCCAGTGGCATGCTAATGGAAAAAGGTGTGCTCCGGTGGCATGATAATGTTAAAGGTGTGCTCCTGTGGCATGCTAAAGGGAAAAGGTGTGCTCCAGTGGCATGCTAGTGGTAAAGGGTGTGCTCCGGTGGCATGCTAACGGTAAAGGTGTGCTCCGGTGGTATGCTAACAGGAAAAGGTGTGCTCCGGTGACATGCTAGTGGTAAAAGGTGTGCTCCGGTAGCATGCTAACGGTAAAAGGTGTGCTCCGGTGGCATGCTAAGGGGAAAAGCTGTGCTCTGGTGGCATGCTAATGGTAAAAGGTGTGCTCCGGTGGCATGCTAAGGGGAAAAGCTGTGCTCTGGTGGCATGCTAACGGTAAAAGGTATGCTCCGGTGGCATACTAACGGTAAAAGGTGAGCTCCGGTGGCATGCTAACGGGAAAAGATGTGCTCCGGTGGCATGCTAACGGGAAAATGTGTGCTACGGTGGCATGCTCATGGTAAAAGGTGTGCTCCGGTGGCATGCTAACGGAAAAAGTGTGCTACGGTGGCATGCTAACGGGAGAACATGTGGTTCGGTGGCATGCTAACTGGAAAAGGTGTGCTCCGGTGGCATGCTAATGGGAGAAGGTGTGCTTCAGTGGCATGCTAACAGGAAAAGGTGTGCTCCGGTGACATGCTAACGGGAGATGGTGTGCTACGATTACATGCTGACGGTAAAAGGTGTGCTCCGGTGGCTTGCCAACAAGAGAAGGTGTGCTACGGTGGCATGCTAACGGCAAAAGGTTTGCTCCAGTGGCATGCTAACTGAAAAAGGTGTGCTACGGTGGCATGCTAACGGGGAAAGGTGTGCTACGGTGGCATGCTAACGGTAAAGGTGTGCTCCGGTGGCATGTCAACGGGAAAAGGTGTGCTCCAATGGCATGCTAGCAAGAAAAGGTGTGCTCCGGTGGCATGCTAACGGTAAAGGTGTGCTCCGGTGACATGCTAACGGTGAAAGGTGTGCTCCCGTGGCATGCTAACGGGAAAAGGTGTGCTCCGCTGCCATGTCAATGGGAAAAGGGTGCTCCGATGGCATGCTAACGGGAAAAGGTGTGCTCCGGTGGCATGGTAAAGGTGTGCTCCGGTGGCATGCTAACGGTCAAAGGTGTCCTCTGATGGCATGCTAACGGTAAAGGGTGTGCTCCGGTGGCATGCTAATGGTAAAGGTGTGCTTCGGTGGTATGCTAACAGGAAAAGGTGTGCTCCTGTGGCATGCTAACGGGGAAAGAAGTGCTCCGGTGGCATGCTAAACGGGAAACGTGTCCTCCGTTGGCATGCTAAAGGGAGAAGGTGTGCTACAGTTGCATGCTAATGGGAAAAGGTGGGCTACAGTTGTATGCTAACGGGAAACAGTGTGCTACAGTTGCATGCTAACGGGAAAAGGTGTGCTACAGTTGCATGCTAATAGGAAAAGGTGGGCTACGGTGGCATGGTAACGGGAGAAGGAGTGCTCTGGTGGCATGCTAACGGTAAAACGTGTGCTCCGGTGGCATGCTAATGGTAAAGGTGTGCTCCGGTGGCATGCTAACGGGAAAAGGTGTGCTCCGGTTGGATGCTAACAGGGAAAGTTGTGCTCCGGTGGCATGCTAACGTGAGGAGGTGTGCTACTGTAGCATGCTAAAGGGAAAAGGTGTGCTCCGGTGGCATGCTAAAGGTAAAGGTGTGCTCTGGTGGCATGCTAACGGGAAAAGGTGTGGTACTGTGGCATGCTAACGGGAAAAGGTGTGCTACGGTGGCATGCTAAAGGGAAAAGGTGTTCTCCAGTGGATGATAATGGGGAAAGGTGTGTTCCGGTGGCATGCTAATGGGAGAAGGTGTGCTCCGGTGGCATGCTAACAGGAGAAAATGTGCTCCGGGGGCATGCTAACGGGAAAATGTGTGCTCCGATGGCATGCTAACAGGAAAAGGTGTGCTACGGTGACATGCTAGCGGGAAAAGATGTGCACCGGTGGCATGCTAAAGGAAAAAGGTGTGCTACAGCGGCATACTAACTGGAAAAGGTGTAATACTGTGGCATGCTCACGGTAAAGGTGTGCTCTGGTGGCATGCTGATGGTAAAAGGTGTGCTCCGGTGGCATACTAACGGTAAAAGTTGTGCTCCGGTGGCATGTTAACGGTAAAAGGTGTTTTCCGTTGGCATGCTAACGGTAAAAGGTGTGATACAGTGTCATGCTTAACGATACAAGGTGTGCTCCGGTGGCATGCTAACGGGAAAAGGTGTGCTCCAGTGGCATGCTAACACGGAAAGGTGTGATCCGGTGGCTTGCTAACGTGAGAAAGTGTGCTCCGGTGGCATGCTAACGAGAAGAGGAGCGCTACGGTGGCATGCTAACGGGAAAAGGTGTTCTCCGGTGGCATGCTAACGATACAAGGTGTGCTCCGGTGGCATGCTAACGGGAAAAGGGGTGCTCCGGTGGCATGCTAATACGGAAAGGTGTGCTCCGGTGGCATGCTAACGTGAGAAAGAGTGCTACGGTGGCATGCTAACGAGAAGAGGAGCGCTACGGTGGCATGCTAATGGGAAAAGGTGTGCCATGGTGGCATGCTAACAGAAAAAGGTGTGCTCCGGTGGCTTGCTTTTGGTAAAAGGTGTGCTCCGGTGGCATGCTAACGATACAAGATGTGCTCCGGTGGCATGCTAACGGGAAAAGGAGTAATACTGTGGCATGCTCACGGTAAAGGTGTGCTCTGGTGGCATGTTAATGGTAAAAGGTGTTCTCCGTTGGCATGCTAACGGTAAAAGGTGTGATACGTTGTCATGCTTAACGATACAAGGTGTGCTCCGGTGGCATGCTAACGGGAAAAGGTGTGCTCCAGTGGCATGCTAACAAGGAAAGGTGTGCTCCAGTGGCATGCTAACGTTGGAAAGTGTGCTACGGTGGCATGCTAACGAGAAGAGGAGCGCTACGGTGGCATGCTAACGGGAAAAGGTGTGCTCCGGTGGCATGCTAACGATACAAGGTGTGCTCCGGTGGCAAGATAACGGGAAAAGGTGTGCTCCGGTGGCATGCAAACACGGAAAGGTGTGCTCCGGTGGCATGCTAACGTGAGAAAGTGTGCTACGGTGGCATGCTAACGAGAAGAGGTGCGCTATGGTGGCATGCTAACAGTAAAAGGTGTGCTCCGGTGGCTTGCTTTCGGTAAAAGGTGTGCTCCGGTGGCTTGCTTTCAGTAAGAGGTGTGCTCCGGTGGCATGCTAACGATACAAGATGTGCTCCGGTGGCATGCTAACGGGAAAAGGTGTGCTCCGGTGGCATGCTAACAGGGAAAGGTGTGCTCCGGTGGCATACTAACGGTAAAAGGTGTGCTCCGGTGGCATGTTAACGGTAAAAGGTGTTCTCCGTTGGCATGCTAACGGTAAAAGGTGTGCTACGGTGGCATGCTAACGATACAAGGTGTGCTCTGGTGGCATGCTAACGGGAAAAGGTGTGCTCCGATGGCATGCTAACACGGAAAGGTGTGCTCCGGTGGCATGCTAACGTGAGAAAGTGTACTACGGTGGCATGCTAATGAGAAGAGGTGCGCTACGGTGGCATGCTAACGGGAAAGGTGTGCTCCGGTGGCATGCTAACGATACAAGGTGTGCTCCGGTGGCATGCTAACGGGAAAAGGTGTGCTCCGGTGACATGCTAACACGGAAAGGTGTGCTCCGGTCGCATGCTAACGTAAGAAAGTGTGCTACAATGGCATGCTAACGAGAAGAGGTGCGCTACGGTGGCATGCAAACGGGAAAAGGTGTGCTATGGTGGCATGGTAACTGTAAAAGGTGTGCTCTGGTGGCTTCCTTTCGGTAAAATGTGTGCTCTGGTGGCATGCTAGCGATACAAGATGTGCTCCGGTGGCATGCTAACGGGAAAACGTGTGCTCCGGTGGCATGCTAACAGGGAAAGGTGTGCTCCGGTGGCATGCTAACGGGAGAAGGTGTGCTACTGTGGCATGCTAACAAGAAAAGGTGTGCTACAGTGGCATGCTAACTGGAAAAGGTGTGCTATGATGGCATGCTAACGGGAGAAAGTGTGCTCCGGTGGCATGCTAACGAGAAGAGGAGCGCTACGGTGGCATGCTAACGGGAAAAGGTGTTCTCCGGTGGCATGCTAACGATACAAGGTGTGCTCCGGTGGCATGCTAACGGGAAAAGGGGTGCTCCGGTGGCATGCTAATACGGAAAGGTGTGCTCCGGTGGCATGCTAACGTGAGAAAGAGTGCTACGGTGGCATGCTAACGAGAAGAGGAGCGCTACGGTGGCATGCTAATGGGAAAAGGTGTGCCATGGTGGCATGCTAACAGAAAAAGGTGTGCTCCGGTGGCTTGCTTTTGGTAAAAGGTGTGCTCCGGTGGCATGCTAACGATACAAGATGTGCTCCGGTGGCATGCTAACGGGAAAAGGAGTAAGACTGTGGCATGCTCACGGTAAAGGTGTGCTCTGGTGGCATGTTAATGGTAAAAGGTGTTCTCCGTTGGCATGCTAACGGTAAAAGGTGTGATACGTTGTCATGCTTAACGATACAAGGTGTGCTCCGGTGGCATGCTAACGGGAAAAGGTGTGCTCCAGTGGCATGCTAACAAGGAAAGGTGTGCTCCAGTGGCATGCTAACGTGGGAAAGTGTGCTACGGTGGCATGCTAACGAGAAGAGGAGCGCTACGGTGGCATGCTAACGGGAAAAGGTGTGCTCCGGTGGCATGCTAACGATACAAGGTGTGCTCCGGTGGCAAGATAACGGGAAAAGGTGTGCTCCGGTGGCATGCAAACACGGAAAGGTGTGCTCCGGTGGCATGCTAACGTGAGAAAGTGTGCTACGGTGGCATGCTAACGAGAAGAGGTGCGCTATGGTGGCATGCTAACAGTAAAAGGTGTGCTCCGGTGGCTTGCTTTCGGTAAAAGGTGTGCTCCGGTGGCTTGCTTTCAGTAAGAGGTGTGCTCCGGTGGCATGCTAACGATACAAGATGTGCTCCGGTGGCATGCTAACGGGAAAAGGTGTGCTCCGGTGGCATGCTAACAGGGAAAGGTGTGCTCCGGTGGCATACTAACGGTAAAAGGTGTGCTCCGGTGGCATGTTAACGGTAAAAGGTGTTCTCTGTTGGCATGCTAACGGTAAAAGGTGTGCTACGGTGGCATGCTAACGATACAAGGTGTGCTCTGGTGGCATGCTAACGGGAAAAGGTGTGCTCCGATGGCATGCTAACACGGAAAGGTGTGCTCCGGTGGCATGCTAACGTGAGAAAGTGTGCTACGGTGGCATGCTAATGAGAAGAGGTGCGCTACGGTGGCATGCTAACGGGAAAGGTGTGCTCCGGTGGCATGCTAACGATACAAGGTGTGCTCCGGTGGCATGCTAACGGGAAAAGGTGTGCTCCGGTGACATGCTAACACGGAAAGGTGTGCTCCGGTCGCATGCTAACGTAAGAAAGTGTGCTACAATGGCATGCTAACGAGAAGAGGTGCGCTACGGTGGCATGCAAACGGGAAAAGGTGTGCTATGGTGGCATGGTAACTGTAAAAGGTGTGCTCTGGTGGCTTCCTTTCGGTAAAATGTGTGCTCTGGTGGCATGCTAGCGATACAAGATGTGCTCCGGTGGCATGCTAACGGGAAAACGTGTGCTCCGGTGGCATGCTAACAGGGAAAGGTGTGCTCCGGTGGCATGCTAACGGGAGAAGGTGTGCTACTGTGGCATGCTAACAAGAAAAGGTGTGCTACAGTGGCATGCTAACTGGAAAAGGTGTGCTATGATGGCATGCTAACGGGAGAAGGTGTGCTCCGGTGGCATGCTAACAGGAGAAAATGTGCTCCGGGGGCATGCTAACGGGAAAATGTGTGCTCCGGTTGCATGCTAACGGGAAAAGGTGTGCTCCGGTGACATGCTAGCGGGAAAAGGTGTGCACCGGTGGCATGCTAATGGAAAAAGGTGTGCTACAGCGGCATACTAATGGGAAAAGGTGTAATACTGTGGCATGCTCATGGTAAAGGTGTGCTCTGGTGGCATGCTGATGGTAAAAGGTGTGCTCCAGTGGCATACTAACGGTAAAAGGTGTGCTCCGGTGGCATGTTAACGGTAAAAGGTTTTCTCCGTTGGCATGCTAACGGTAAAAGGTGTGCTACGGTGGCATGCTAACGATACAAGGTGTGCTCTGGTGGCATGCTAACAGGAAAAGGTGTGCTCCGGTGGCATGCTAACACGGAAAGGTGTGCTCCGTTCGCATGCTAACGTAAGAAAGTGTGCTACAATGGCATGCTAACGAGAAGTTGTGCGCTACGGTGGCATGCAAACGGGAAAAGGTGTGCTATGGTGGCATGCTAACGGTAAAACGTGTGCTCTGCTGGCTTTCTTTCGGTAAAATGTGTGCTCTGGTGGCATGCTAGCGATACAAGATGTGCTCCGGTGGCATGCTAATGGGAAAAGGTGTGCTCCGGTGGCATGCTAACAGGGAAAGGTGTGCTCCGGTGGCATGCTAACGGAAGAAGGTGTGCTACTGTGGCATGCTAACAAGAAAAGGTGTGCTACAGTGGCATGCTAACTGGAAAAGGTGTGCTATGATGGCATGCTAATGGTAAAATGTGTGCTATGGTGGCATGCTAACGGTAAAAGGTGTGCAACGGTGGCATGATAACGGTAAAAGGTGTGCTCCGGTGGCATGCTAACGGGAAAAGGTGTGCAACGGTGGCATGCTAACAGGAAAAGGTGTGCTCCGGTGGCATGCTAACGGGAAAAGGTGTGCTCCGGTGGCATGCTAACGGGAAAAGGTGTGCTCCGGTGGCATGCTAACGGAAAAAGGTGTGCTCCGGTGGCATGCTGATGGTAAAAGGTGTGCTCCGGCGGCATGCTAACGGTAAAAGGTGTTCTCCGTTGGCATGCTAACAGTTAAACGTGTGCTCAGGTGGCACGCTAACGATGCAAGGTGTGCTCTTGTGGCATGCTAACGGGAAAAGGTGTACTCCGGTGGAATGCTGACAGGGAAAGTTGTGCTCCGGCGGCATGCTAACGTGAGAAGGTGTGCTACTGTAGCATGCTAACGGGAAAAGGTGTGCTCCAGTGGCATGCTAAAGGTAAAGGTATGCTCTGGTGGCATGCTAAAGGGAAAAGGTGTGGTACTGTGGCATGCTAACGGGAATAGGTGTGCTACGGTGGCATGCTAAAGGGAAAAGATGTTCTCCAGTGGATGCTAACCGGGAAAGGTGTGTTCCGGTGGCATGCTAATGGGAGAAGGTGTGCTCCGGTGGCATGCAAACAGGAGAAAATGTGCTCCGGGGGCATGCTAACGGGAAAATGTGTGCTCCGGTGGCATGCTGATGGTAAAAGGAGTGCTCCAGTGGCTTACTAATGGTAAAAGGTGTGCTCCGATGGCATGTTAACGGTAAGAGGTGTTCTCCGCTGACATGCTAACGGTAAAAGGTGTGCTACGGTGGTATGCTAACGATACAAGGTGTGCTCCGGTGGCAAGATAATGGAAAAAGGTGTGCTCCGGTGGCATGCAAACACGGAAAGGTGTGCTCCGGTGGCATGCTAACGTGAGAAAGTGTGCTACGGTGGCATGCTAACGAGAAGAGGTGCGCTATGGTGGCATGCTAACGGGAAGAGGTGTGCTATGGCGGAATGCTAACAGTAAAAGGTGTGCTCCTGTGGCTTGCTTTCGGTAAAAGGTGTGATCCGGTGGCATGCTAACGATACAAGATGTGCTCCGGTGGCATGCTAACGGGAAAAGGTGTGCTCTGGTGGCATGCTAACGGGAAAAGGGGTGCTCTGGTGGCATGCTAACGGTAAAAGGTGTGCTCCAGTGGCATGCTAGCGGTAAAAGGTGTGCTCCGGTGGCATGCTAACTAAAAAAGTTATGCTCCAGTGGCATGATATTGCGAAAAGGTGTGCAACGGTGGAATGCTAACGGCAGAAGGTGTGCTCCGGTGGGAACAATGGGAAAAGGTGTGCTCCAGTGGCATTCTAACGGGAAAATGTGTGCAACGGTGGCATGCTAACGGAAAAAGGTGTGCAATGGAGGCATGCTAACGGTAAAAGGTGCGCTCCAGTGGCATGCTAGTGGTAAAAGGTATGCTCCGGTGTCATGCTAATGGAAAAAGGTATGCTCCAGTGGCATGATATTGGGAAAAGGTGTGCAACGGTGGCATGCTAACGGCAGAAGGTGTGCTCCGGTGGAAACAATGGGAAAAGGTGTGCTCCGGTGGCATGCTAACGGGAAAATGTGTGCAACGGTGGCATGCTAACGGAAAAAGGTGTGCAATGGTGGCATGCTAACAGTAAAAGGTGTGCTCCAGTGGCCTGCTAATGGGAAAAGGTATGCTCCGGGGGTATGATAACAGGAAAAGGTGTCCAACGGTGGCATGCTAACAGGAGAAGGTGTGCTCCGGTGGCAACAACTGGAAAAGGTGTGCTCCGGTGGCATGCTAACGAGAAAAGGTGTGCAACAGTGGCATGCTAACGGGAAAAGGTGAGCAATGGTGGCATGCTAACGATACAAGATGTGCTCCGGTGGCATGCTAATGGGAAAAGGTGTGCTCCAGTGGCATGCTAACAGGGAAAGGTGTGCTCCGGTGGCATGCAAAAGGGAGAATGTGTGCTACTGTGGCATGCTAACAAGAAAAAGTGTGCTACAGTGGCATGCTAACGGGAAAAGGTGTGCTATGGTGGCTTGCTAACTGTAAAAGGTGTGCAATGGTGGTATGATAACGAAAAAGGTGTGCTCCGGTGGCATGCTAAAGGGAAAAGGTGTTCTCCAGTGGATGCTAACGGGGAAAGGTGTGTTCCGGTGGCATGCTAACGGGAGAAGGTGTGCTCCGGGGGCATGCTAACGGAAAATGTGTGCTCCGGTTGCATGCTAATGGGAGAAGGTGTGCTCCGGTGGCATGCTAACAGGAGAAAATGTGCTCCGGGGGCATGCTAACGGGAAAATGTGTGCTCCGGTGGCATGCTGATGGTAAAAGGTGTGCTCCAGTGGCTTACTAATGGTAAAAGGTGTGCTCCGATGGCATGTTAACGGTAAGAGGTGTTCTCCGCTGGCATGCTAACGGTAAAAGGTGTGCTACGGTGGCATGCTAACGATACAAGGTGTGCTCCGGTGGCAAGATAACGGAAAAAGGTGTGCTCCGGTGGCATGCAAACACGGAAAGGTGTGCTCCGGTGGCATGCTAACGTGAGAAAGTGTGCTACGGTGGCATGCTAATGAGAAGAGGTGCGCTATGGTGGCATGCTAACGGGAAGAGGTGTGCTATGGTGGCATGCTAACAGTAAAAGGTGTGCTCCTGTGGCTTGCTTTCGGTAAAAGGTGAGCTCCGGTGGCATGCTAACGATACAAGATGTGCTCCGGTGGCATGCTAACGGGAAAAGGTGTGCTCTGGTGGCATGCTAACAGGGAAAGGTGTGCTCCGGTGGCATGCTAACGGAAGAAGGTGTCCTACTGTGGCATGCTAACAAGAAAAGGTGTGCTACAGTGGTATGCTAACGGGAAAAGGTGTGCTATGGTGGCATGCTAATGGGAAAAGGTGTGCTATCGTGGCAAGCTAACGGTAAAAGGTGTGCAACGGTGGCATGATAACGGAAAAAGGTGTGCTCCGGTGGCATGCAAACGGGAAAAGCAGTGCAACGGTGGCATGCTAACAGGAAAAGGTGTGCTCCGGTGGCATGCTAACGGGAAAAGGTGTTCTCCGGTGGCATGCTAACGGGAAAAGGTGTGCTCCGGTGGCATGCTAACGGAAAAAGGTGTGCTCCGGTGGCATGCTGATGGTAAAAGGTGTGCTCCGGCGGCATGCTAACGGTAAAAGGTGTTCTTCGTTGGCATGCTAACAGTTAAACGTGTGCTCAGGTGGCATGCTAACGATACAAGGTGTGCTCTTGTGGCATGCTAACGGGAAAAGGTGTACTCCGGTGGAATGCTGACAGGGAAAGTTGTGCTCCGGCGGCATGCTAACGTGAGAAGGTGTGCTACTGTAGCATGCTAACGGGAAAAGGTGTGCTCCAGTGGCATGCTAAAGGTAAAGGTGTGCTCTGGTGGCATGCTAACGGGAAAAGGTGTGGTACTGTGGCATGCTAACGGGAATAGATGTGCTACGGTGGCATGCTAAAGGGAAAAGGTGTTCTCCAGTGGATGCTAACGGGAAAAGGTGTGTTCCGGTGGCATGCTAATGGGAGAAGGTGTGCTCCGGTGGCATGCTAACAGGAGAAAATGTGCTCCGGGGGCATGCTAACGGGAAAATGTGTGCTCCGGTGGCATGCTGATGGTAAAAGGTGTGCTCTAGTGGCTTACTAATGGTAAAAGGTGTGCTCCGGTGGCATGTTAACGGTAAGAGGTGTTCTCCGTTGGCATGCTAACGGTAAAAGGTGTGCTACGGTGGCATGCTAACGATACAAGGTGTGCTCCGGTGGCAAGATAACGGAAAAAGGTGTGCTCGGGTGGCATGCAAACACGGAAAGGTGTGCTCCGGTGGCATGCTAACATGAGAAAGTGTGCTACGGTGGCATGCTAACGAGAAGAGGTGCGCTATGGTGGCATGCTAACGGGAAGAGGTGTGCTATGGTGGCATGCTAACAGTAAAAGGTGTGCTCCTGTGGCTTGCTTTCGGTAAAAGGTGTGCTCCGGTGGCATGCTAACGATACAAGATGTGCTCCGGTGGCATGCTAACGGGAAAAGGTGTGCTCCGGTGGCATGCTAACAGGGAAAGGGGTGCTCCGGTGGCATGCTAACGGGAGAAGGTGTCCTACTGTGGCATGCTAACAAGAAAAGGTGTGCTACAGTGGTATGCTAACGGGAAAAGGTGTGCTATCGTGGCAAGCTAACGGTAAAAGGTGTGCAACGGTGGCATGCTAACGGGAAAAGGTGTGCAACGGTGGCATGCTAACAGGAAAAGGTGTGCTCCGGTGGCATGCTAACGGGAAAAGGTGTGCTCCGGTGGCATGCTAACGGAAAAAAGTGTGCTCAGGTGGCATGCTAACGGGAAAAGCTGTGCTCCGGTGGCATGCCAATGGAAAAAGGTATGCTACGGTGGAGTGCTAATGGGAGAAGGTGTGCTCTGGTGGCATGCTAATGGTAAAAGGTGTGCTCCAGTGGCATGCTAGCGGTAAAAGGTATGCTCCGGTGGCATGCTAACTAAAAAAGTTATGCTCCAGTGGCATGATATTGGGAAAAGGTGTGCAACGGTGGAATGCTAACGGCAGAAGGTGTGCTCCGGTGGGAACAATGGGAAAAGGTGTGCTCCGGTGGCATGCTAACGGGAAAATGTGTGCAACGGTGGCATGCTAACGGAAAAAGGTGTGCAATGGAGGCATGCTAACGGTAAAAGGTGCGCTCCAGTGGCATGCTAGTAGTAAAAGGTATGCTCCGGTGTCATGCTAACGGAAAAAGGTATGCTCCAGTGGCATGATATTGGGAAAAGGTGTGCAACGGTGGCATGCTAACGGCAGAAGGTGTGCTCCGGTGGGAACAATGGGAAAAGGTGTGCTCCGGTGGCATGCTAACGGGAAAATGTGTGCAACGGTGGCATGCTAACGGAAAAAGGTGTGCAATGGTGGCATGCTAACGGTAAAAGGTGTGCTCCAGTGGCATGGTAATGGGAAAAGGTATGCTCCGGGGGTATGATAACGGGAAAAGGTGTCCAACGGTGGCATGCTAACAGGAGAAGGTGTGCTCCGGTGGCAACAACTGGAAAAGGTGTGCTCCGGTGGCATGCTAACGAGAAAAGGTGTGCAACAGTGGCATGCTAACTGGAAAAGGTGAGCAATGGTGGCATGCTAACGATACAAGATGTGCTCCGGTGGCATGCTAATGGGAAAAGGTGTGCTCCGGTGGCATGCTAAAGGGAGAATGTGTGCTACTGTGGCATGCTAACAAGAAAAAGTGTGCTACAGTGGCATGCTAACGGGAAAAGGTGTGCTATGGTGGCTTGCTAACTGTAAAAGGTGTGCAATGGTGGTATGATAACGAAAAAGGTGTGCTCCGGTGGCATGCTAAAGGGAAAAGGTGTTCTCCAGTGGATGCTAACGGGGAAAGGTGTGTTCCGGTGGCATGCTAACGGGAGAAGGTGTGCTCCGGGGGCAGGCTAACGGGAAAATGTGTGCTCCGGTTGCATGCTAATGGGAAAAGGTGTGTTCCGGTGACATGCTAGCGGGAAAAGGTGTGCACAGGTGGCATGCTAATGGATAAAGGTGTACTACAGCTGCATACTAATGGGAAAAGGTGTATTACTGTGGCATGCTCACGGTAAAGGTGTGCTCTGGTGGCATGCTGATGGTAAAAGGTGTGCTCCAGTGGCATACTAACGGTAAAAGGTGTGCGCAGGTGGCATGTTAACGGTAAAAGGTGTTCTCCGTTGGCATGCTAACGGTAAAGTTGTGCTTCGGTGGCATGCTAACGATACAAGGTGTGCTCCGGTGGCATGCTAACGGGAAAAGGTGTGCTCCGGTGGCATGCTAACACGGAAAGGTGTGCTCCGGTGGCATGCTAACGTGAGAAAGTGGCATGCTAACGAGAAGAGGTGCGCTACGGTGGCATGCTAACGGGAAAAGGGGTGCTCCGGTGGCATGCTAACGATACAAGGTGTGCTTCGGTGGCATGCTAACGGGAAAAGGTGTGCTCCGGTGGCATGCTAACACGGAAAGGTGTGCTCCGGTCGCATGCTAACGAGAAGAGGTGAGCTATGGTGGCATGCTAACGGAAAAGGTGTGCTATGGTGGCATGCTAACGGTAAAAGGTGTGCTCCGGTGGCTTGCTTTCGGTTAAACGTGTGCTCCGGTGGCATGCTAGCGATACAAGATGTGCTCCGGTGGCATGCTAATGGGAAAATGTGTGCTCCGGTGGCATGCTAACAGGGAAAGGTGTGCTCCGGTGGCATGCTAACGGGAGAAGGTGTCCTACTGTGGCATGCTAACAAGAAAAGGTGTGCTACAGTGGCATGCTAACGGGAAAAGGTGTGCTATGGTGGCATGCTAATGGGAAAAGGTGTGCTATCGTGGCATGCTAACGGTAAAAGGTGTGCAACGGTGGCATGATAACGGAAAAAGGTGTGCTCCGGTGGCATGCTACCGGGAAAAGGTGTGCTCCGGTGGCATGCTAACGGAAAAAAGGATGCTCCTGTGGCATGCTAACGGGAAAATCTGTGCTCCGGTGGCATGCCAATGGAAAAAGGTATGCTACGGTGGAATGCTAATGGGAGAAGGTGTGCTCTGGTGGCATGCTAACGGTAAAAGGTGTGCTCCAGTGGCATGCTAGCGGTAAAAGGTGTGCTCTGGTGGCATGCTAACGGAAAAAGGTATGCTCCAGTGCCATGATATTGGGAAAAGGTGTGCAACGGTGGAATGCTAACGGCAGAAGGTGTGCTGCGGTGGGAACAATGGGAAAAGGTGTGCTCCGTTGGCATGCTATTGGGAAAATGTGTGCAATGGAGGCATGCTAACGGTAAAAAGTGTGCTCCGGTGGCATGCTAACGGGAAAAGGTATGCTCCGGTGGTATGATAGCGGGAAAAGGTGTGCAACGGTGGCATGCTAACAGGAGAAGGTGTGCTTCGGTGGCAACAACGGGAAAAGGTGTGCTGCGGTGGCATGCTAACGAGAAAAGGTGTGCAACGGTGGCATGCTAACGGGAAAAGGTGTGCAATGGTGGCATGCTAACGGTAAAAGGTGTGTTCCGGTGGCATGCTAACGTGAAAAGGTGTGTTCCGGTAGCATGCTAACGATACAAGATGTGCTCCGGTGGAATGCTAATGGGAAAAGGTGTGCTCCGGTGGTATGCTAACAGGGAAAGGTGTGCTCCGGTGGCATGCTAACGGGAGAAGGTGTGCTACTGTGGCATGCTAACAATAGAAGGTGTGATACAGTGGCATGCTAACGGGAAAATGTGTGCTATGGTGGCTTGCTAACGGGAAAAGGTGAGCTATGGTGGCATGCTAACTGTAAAAGGTGTGCAATGGTGGCATGATAACGGAAAAAGGTGTGCTACGGTGGCATGCTAAAGGGAAAGGGTGTTCTCCAGTGGATGCTAACGGGGAAAGGTGTGTTCCGAGGGCATGCTAACGGGAGAAGGTGTGCTCCGGTGGCATGCTAACTGGAGAAAATGTGCTCCGGGGGCATGCTAACGGGAAAATGTGTGCTCCGGTTGCATGCTAACGGGGAAAGGTGTGCTCCGGTGACATGCTAGCGGGAAAAGGTGTGCACCGGTGGCATGCTAATGGTAAAAGGTGTGCTACAGCGGCATACTAATGGGAAAAGGTGTAATACTGTGGCATGCTCACGGTAAAGGTGTGCTCTGGTGGCATGCTGATGGTAAAAGCTGTGCTCCAGTGTCACACTAACGGTGAAAGGTGTGCTCCGGTGGCATGTTAACGGTAAGAGGTGTTCTCTGTTGGCACTCTAACGGTAAAAGGTGTGCTACGGTGGCATGCTAACGATACAAGGTGTGCTTCGGTGGCATGCTAACGGGAAAAGGTGTGCTCTGGTGGCATGCTAACACGGAAAGGTGTGCTCCGGTCGCATGCTAACGAGAAGAGGTGAGCTATGGTGGCATGCTAACGGAAAAGGTGTGCTATGGTGGCATGCTAACGGTAAAAGGTGTGCTCCGGTGGCTTGCTTTCGGTTAAACGTGTGCTCCGGTGGCATGCTAGCGATACAAGATGTGCTCCGGTGGCATGCTAATGGGAAAATGTGTGCTCCGGTGGCATGCTAACAGGGAAAGGTGTGCTCCGGTGGCATGCTAACGGGAGAAGGTGTCCTACTGTGGCATGCTAACAAGAAAAGGTGTGCTACAGTGGCATGCTAACGGGAAAAGGTGTGCTATGGTGGCATGCTAATGGGAAAAGGTGTGCTATCGTGGCATGCTAACGGTAAAAGGTGTGCAACGGTGGCATGATAACGGAAAAAGGTGTGCTCCGGTGGCATGCTAACGGGAAAAGGTGTGCTCCGGTGGCATGCTAACGGAAAAAAGGATGCTCCTGTGGCATGCTAACGGGAAAATCTGTGCTCCGGTGGCATGCCAAAGGAAAAAGGTATGCTACGGTGGAATGCTAATGGGAGAAGGTGTGCTCTGGTGGCATGCTAACGGTAAAAGGTGTGCTCCAGTGGCATGCTAGCGGTAAAAGGTGTGCTCTGGTGGCATGCTAACGGAAAAAGGTATGCTCCAGTGCCATGATATTGGGAAAAGGTGTGCAACGGTGGAATGCTAACGGCAGAAGGTGTGCTGCGGTGGGAACAATGGGAAAAGGTGTGCTCCGTTGGCATGCTAACGGGAAAATGTGTGCAATGGAGGCATGCTAACGGTAAAAAGTGTGCTCCGGTGGCATGCTAACGGGAAAAGGTATGCTCCGGTGGTATGATAGCGGGAAAAGGTGTGCAACGGTGGCATGCTAACAGGAGAAGGTGTGCTTCGGTGGCAACAACGGGAAAAGGTGTGCTGCGGTGGCATGCTAACGAGAAAAGGTGTGCAACGGTGGCATGCTAACGGGAAAAGGTGTGCAATGGTGGCATGCTAACGGTAAAAGGTGTGTTCCGGTGGCATGCTAACGTGAAAAGGTGTGTTCCGGTAGCATGCTAACGATACAAGATGTGCTCCGGTGGAATGCTAATGGGAAAAGGTGTGCTCCGGTGGTATGCTAACAGGGAAAGGTGTGCTCCGGTGGCATGCTAACGGGAGAAGGTGTGCTACTGTGGCATGCTAACAATAGAAGGTGTGATACAGTGGCATGCTAACGGGAAAATGTGTGCTATGGTGGCTTGCTAACGGGAAAAGGTGAGCTATGGTGGCATGCTAACTGTAAAAGGTGTGCAATGGTGGCATGATAACGGAAAAAGGTGTGCTACGGTGGCATGCTAAAGGGAAAGGGTGTTCTCCAGTGGATGCTAATGGGGAAAGGTGTGTTCTGAGGGCATGCTAACGGGAGAAGGTGTGCTCCGGTGGCATGCTAACTGGAGAAAATGTGCTCCGGGGGCATGCTAACGGGAAAATGTGTGCTCCGGTTGCATGCTAACGGGAAAAGGTGTGCTCCGGTGACATGCTAGCGGGAAAAGGTGTGCACCGGTGGCATGCTAATGGTAAAAGGTGTGCTACAGCGGCATACTAATGGGAAAAGGTGTAATACTGTGGCATGCTCACGGTAAAGGTGTGCTCTGGTGGCATGCTGATGGTAAAAGCTGTGCTCCAGTGTCACACTAACGGTGAAAGGTGTGCTCCGGTGGCATGTTAACGGTAAGAGGTGTTCTCTGTTGGCACTCTAACGGTAAAAGGTGTGCTACGGTGGCATGCTAACGATACAAGGTGTGCTCCGGTGGCATGCTAACGGGAAAAGGTGTGCTTCGGTGGCATGCTAACACGGAAAGGTGTGCTCCGGTGGCATGCTAACGAGAAGAGGTGCGCTACGGTGGCATGCTAACGGGAATAGGTGTGCTCCGGTGGCATGCTAACGATACAAGGTGTGCTCCGATGGCATGCTAACGGGAAAAGGTGTGCTCCGGTGACATGCTAACACGCAAAGGTGTGCTCCGGTCGCATGCTAACGTAAGAAAGTGTGCTACAATGGCATGCTAATGGGAAAAGTTGTGCTCCGGTGGCATGCTAACGGAAAAAAGTGTGCTCCTGTGGCATGCTAACGGGAAAAGCTGTGCTCCGGTGGCATGCCAATGGAAAAAGGTTTGCTACGGTGGAATGGTAATGGGAAAAGGTGTGCGCTGGTGGCATGCTAACGGTAAAAGGTGTGCTCCAGTGGCATGCTAGCGGTAAAAGGTGAAATCCGGTGGCTTGCTCACGGAAATAGGTATGCTACAGTGGCATGATATTGGGAAAAGGTGTCCAACGGTGGCATGCTAACGGCATAAGGTGTGCTCCGGTGGGAACAATGGGAAAAGGTGTGCTCCGGTGGCATGCTAATGGGAAAATGAGTGCAACGGTGGAATGCTAACGGAAAAATGTGTGCAATGGAGGCATGCTAACGGTAAAAGGTGTGCTCCGGTGGCATGCTAACGGGAAGAGGTATGCTCCGGTGGTATGATAGCGGGAAAAGGTGTGCAACGGTGGCATGCTAACAGGAGAAGGTGTGCTTCGGTGGCAACAATGGGAAAAGGTGTGCTCCGGTGGCATGCTAACGTGAAAAGGTGTGTTCCGGTGGCATGCTAACGATACAAGATGTGCTCCGGTGGCATGCTAATGGGAAAAGGTGTGCTCCGGTGGTATGCTAACAGGGAAATGTGTGCTCCGGTGGCATGCTAACGGGAGAATGTGTGCTACTGTGGCATGCTAACATTAAAAGGTGTGCAACAGTGGCATGCTAACTGGAAAATGTGTGCTATGGTGGCTTGCTAACTGGAAAAGGTGAGCTATGGTGGCATGTTAACTGTAAAAGGTGGGCAATGGTGGCATGATAACGGAAAAAGGTGTGCTCCGGTGGCATGCTAAAGGGAAAAGGTGTTCTCCAGTGGATGCTAACGGGGAAAGGTGTGTTCCGAGGGCATGCTAACGGGAGAAGGCGTGCTCCGGTGGCATGCTAACAGGAGAAAATGTGCTCCGGGGGCATGCTAACGGGAAAAGGTGTGCTCCGGTGACATGTTAGCGGGAAAAGGTGTGCACCGGTGGCATGCTAATGGAAAAAGGTGTGCTACAGCGGCATACTAATGGAAAAAGGTGTAATACTGTGGCATGCTCACGGTAAAAGTGTGCTCTGGTGGCATGCTGATGGTAAAAGGTGTGCTCCAGTGGCACACTAACGGTAAAAGGTGTGCTCCGGTGGCATGTTAACGGTAAGAGGTTTTCTCCGTTGGCATTCTAACGGTAAAAGGTGTGCTACGTTGGCATGCTAACGATACAAGGTGTGCTCCGGTGTCATGCTAACGGGAAAAGGTGTGCTCCGGTGGCATGCTAACATGGAAAGGTGTGCTCCGGTGGCATGCTAATGTGAGAAAGTGTGCTACGGTGGCATGCCAACGAGAAGAGGTGCGCTTCGGTGGCATGCTAAAGGGAAAAGGTGTGCTCCGGTGGCATGCTAACGATAGAAGGTGTGCTCCGGTGGCATGCTAACGGGAAAAGGTGTGCTCCGGTGACATGCTAACACGCAAAGGTATGCTCCGGTCGCATGCTAACGTAAGAAAGTGTGCTACAATGGCATGCTAATGAGAAGATGTGCGCTACGGTGGCATGCAAACGGGAAAAGGTGTGCTATGGTGGCATGCTAATGTTAAAAGGTGTGCTCTGGTGGCTTTCTTTCGGTAAAATGTGTGCTCTGGTGGCATGCTAGCGATACAAGATATGCTCCGGTGGCATGCTAACGGGTAAAGTTGTGCTCCGGTGGCATGCTAACAGGGAAAGGTGTGCTCTGGTGGCATGCTAACGGGAGAAGGTGTGCTACTGTGGCATGCTAACAGGAAAAGGTGTGCTATGGTGGCATGCTAACGGTAAAAGGTGTGCAACGGTGGCATGATAACGGGAAAAGGTGTGCAACGGTGGCATGCTAACAGAAAAAGGTGTGCTCCGGTGGCATGTTAACGGGAAAAGGTGTGCTCCGGTGGTATGCTAACGGGAAAAGGTGTGCTACTGTGGCATGCTAAAGGGAAAAGGTGAACTCCGTTGGCATGCTAATGGGAAAACTGTGTGCTACAGTGGCATGCTAACGGTAAAGGTGTGCTCCGCTGGCATGCTAACGGGAAGATGGTGTGCTACGGTGACATGCTAACGGTAAAGGTGTGCTCCAGTGTCATGCTAACGCGAAAAGGTGTGCTCCGGTGGCATGCTGACGGGAGAAGGTGTCTTCCGGTGGCATGCTAATGGATAAAGGTGGGCGACAGTGGCATGCTAACGGTAAAGGTGTGCTCCGGTGGCATGCTAACGGGAAAAAGTGTGCTCCGGTGGCATGCTAACGGTAAAGGTGTGCTCCGGTGGCATGCTAACAGTAAAAGGTGTGCTCTGGTGGCATGCTAACAGTAAAAGGTGGGCTCCGGTGGCATGCTAATGGGAAAGGCAGGCTCCGGTGGCATGCTAATGGTTAAAGGTGTGCCCCGGTGGCATGCTAACGGAAAAAGGTGTGCTCCGGTGGCATGCTAAAGGGAAAAGGTGTTCTCCGGTGGCATGCTAACGATAGAAGGTGTGCTCCGGTGGCATGCTAACGGGAAAAGGTGTGCTCCGGTGACATGCTAACACGCAAAGGTATGCTCCGGTCACATGCTAACGTAAGAAAGTGTGCTACAATGGCATGCTAATGAGAAGATGTGCGCTACGGTGGCATGCAAACGGGAAAAGGTGTGCTATGGTGGCATGCTAATGTTAAAAGGTGTGCTCTGGTGGCTTCCTTTCGGTAAAATGTGTGCTCTGGTGGCATGCTAGCGATACAAGATATGCTCCGGTGGCATGCTAACGGGAAAAGTTGTGCTCCGGTGGCATGCTAACAGGGAAAGGTGTGCTCTGGTGGCATGCTAACGGGAGAAGGTGTGCTACTGTGGCATGCTAACAGGAAAAGGTGTGCTATGGTGGCATGCTAACGGTAAAAGGTGTGCAACGGTGGCATGATAACGGAAAAAGGTGTGCTCCGGTGGCATGCTAACGGGAAAAGGTGTGCAACGGTGGCATGCTAACAGGAAAAGGTGTGCTCCGGTGGCATGCTAACGGGAAAAGGTGTGCTCCGGTGGTATGCTAACGGGAAAAGGTGTGCTACTGTGGCATGCTAAAGGGAAAAGGTGAACTCCGTTGGCATGCTAACGGGAAAACTGTGTGCTACAGTGGCATGCTAACGGTAAAGATGTGCTCCGCTGGCATGCTAACGGGAAGATGGTGTGCTACGGTGACATGCTAACGGTAAAGGTGTGCTCCAGTGTCATGCTAACGCGAAAAGGGGGGCTCCGGTGGCATGCTGACGGGAGGAGGTGTCTTCCGGTGGCATGCTAATGGATAAAGGTGGGCTACAGTGGCATGCTAACGGTAAAGGTGTGCTCCGGTGGCATGCTAACGGGAAAAAGTGTGCTCCGGTTGCATGCTAACGGTAAAGGTGTGCTCCGGTGGCATGCTAACAGTAAAAGGTGTGCTCTGGTGGCATGCTAACAGTAAAAGGTGGGCTCCGGTGGCATGCTAATGGGAAAGGCAGGCTCCGGTGGCATGCTAATGGTTAAAGGTGTGCCCCGGTGGCATGCTAACGGAAAAAGGTGTGCTCCGGTGGCATGCTAAAGGGAAAAGGTGTTCTCCGGTGGCATGCTAACGATAGAAGGTGTGCTCCGGTGGCATGCTAACGGGAAAAGGTGTGCTCCGGTGACATGCTAACACGCAAAGGTATGCTCCGGTCACATGCTAACGTAAGAAAGTGTGCTACAATGGCATGCTAATGAGAAGATGTGCGCTACGGTGGCATGCAAACGAGAAAAGGTGTGCTATGGTGGCATGCTAATGTTAAAAGGTGTGCTCTGGTGGCTTCCTTTCGGTAAAATGTGTGCTCTGGTGGCATGCTAGCGATACAAGATATGCTCCGGTGGCATGCTAACGGGAAAAGTTGTGCTCCGGTGGCATGCTAACAGGGAAAGGTGTGCTCTGGTGGCATGCTAACGGGAGAAGGTGTGCTACTGTGGCATGCTAACAGGAAAAGGTGTGCTATGGTGGCATGCTAACGGTAAAAGGTGTGCAACGGTGGCATGATAACGGAAAAAGGTGTGCTCCGGTGGCATGCTAACGGGAAAAGGTGTGCAACGGTGGCATGCTAACAGGAAAAGGTGTGCTCCGGTGCCATGCTAACGGGAAAAGGTGTGCTCCGGTGGTATGCTAACGGGAAAAGGTGTGCTACTGTGGCATGCTAAAGGGAAAAGGTGAACTCCGTTGGCATGCTAACGGGAAAACTGTGTGCTACAGTGGCATGCTAACGGTAAAGGTGTGCTCCGCTGGCATGCTAACGGGAAGATGGTGTGCTACGGTGACATGCTAACGGTAAAGGTGTGCTCCAGTGTCATGCTAACGCGAAAAGGGGGGCTCCGGTGGCATGCTGACGGGAGGAGGTGTCTTCCGGTGGCATGCTAATGGATAAAGGTGGGCTACAGTGGCATGCTAACGGTAAAGGTGTGCTCCGGTGGCATGCTAACGGGAAAAAGTGTGCTCCGTTTGCATGCTAACGGTAAAGGTGTGCTCCGGTGGCATGCTAACAGTAAAAGGTGTGCTCTGGTGGCATGCTAACAGTAAAAGGTGGGCTCCGGTGGCATGCTAATGGGAAAGGCAGGCTCCGGTGGCATGCTAATGGTTAAAGGTGTGCCCCGGTGGCATGCTAACGGAAAAAGGTGTGCTCCGGTGGCATGCTAACTGGGAAAGGTGTACTGCGGTGGCATGCTAACGGTAAAAGCGGGCTCCGGTGGCATGCTAATGATAAAACGTGTGCTATGGTGGCATGCTAGTGGGAAAAGGTGTGCCGTGGTGGCTTGCTAATAGTAAAGGTGTGCTCCGGTGGCATGCTAATGGTTAAAGGTGTGCTCCAGTGGCATGCTAACGGAAAAAGGTGTGCCCCGGTGGCATGCTAACGGAAAAACGTGTGCTACGGTGGCATGCTAACGGGGAAAGGTGTGCTGCGGTGGCATGCTAACGGTAAAAGCGGGCTCCGGTGGCATTCTAACGATAAAACGTGTGCTATGGTGGCATGCTAACGGGAAAAGGTGTGCTGCGGTGGCATGCTAATAGTAAAGGTGTGCTCCGGTGGCATACTAATGGTTAAAGGTGTGCTCCAGTGGCATGCTAACGGAAAAAGGAGTGCTCCGGTAGCATGCTAACGTTAAAGGTGTGCTCCGGTGGCATGCTAACGGTAAAAGGTGTGCTCCGGTAGCATGCTAGCGGTAAAAGTGTGCTCCGGTGGCATTCTAACGGTAAAAGGTGTGCTCCGGTGGCATGCTAAGGGTAAAAGGTGTGCTTTGGTAGCATGCTAACGGTAAAAGGTGTGCTCCGGTGGCAT
This sequence comes from Phyllobates terribilis, assembly GCF_046119375.1. Lineage (NCBI taxonomy): Eukaryota > Metazoa > Chordata > Amphibia > Anura > Dendrobatidae > Phyllobates > Phyllobates terribilis. Next base: position 498,541 of record NW_027363635.1, read on the forward strand.
GCTAACGGGAAAAGATGTGCTCCGGTGGCATGCTAACGGGAAAATGCGTGCTGCGGTGGCATGCTCATGGTAAAGGGTGTGCTCCGGTGGCATGCTAACGGTAGAAGGAGTGCTCCGGTGGCATGATAATGAGTAAAGGTGTGCTACGGTGGCATGCTAATGGGAAAAGGTGTGCTCCGGTGGCATGCTAACGGGAAAAGGTGTGATCTGGTGGCATGCTAATGGAGAAAGGTGTGCTCCGGTGGCATGCTGACGGGAAAAGGTGTGCTCCAGTGGCATGCTAACGGGAGAAGGTTTGCTCCGGTGGCATACTAACGGGAAAAGGTGTGCTCCGGTGGCATGCTAATGGAAAGAGGTGTGCTACGGTGGCATGCTAATGGCAAAAGGTGTGTTACGGTGGCATGCTCACGGAAAAATGTGTGGTACGTTTGCATGCTCATTGTAAAAGGTGTGCTCCGGTGGCATGCTAACGGGAAAAGGTGTGCTCCTTTGGCATGCTAATGGGAAAAGGTATGCTCCAGTGGCATGCTAACAGGAAAAGGTGTGATCTGGTGGCATGCTAATAGAAAAAGTTGTACTCCGATGGCATGCTAACGGGAAAAGGTGTGCTCTGGTGGCATGCTAACGGGAAAAGTTGTGCTCCTGTGGCATGCTAACAGAAAAAGGTGTGCTACGGTGGCATGCTAATTGGGAGAGGTGTGCTACGGTGGCTTGCTAATGGTAAAGGTGTGCTCCGGTGGCATGCTAATGGTAAAAGGTGTGCTCCGGTGGCATGCTAACGGAAAGGTGTGCTCTGGTGGTTTGCTAACGGGAAAAATGTGTGCTACATTGGCATGCTAATGGTAAAGGTGTGCTCCGGTGACATGCTAATGGGAAAAAGGTGTGCTACGGTGGCATGCTAACGGCAAGGGTGTGCTCCGGTGTCATGCTAACGGGAAAAGGTGCGCTCCGGTGGTATGCTGACGGGAAAAGGTGTGCTCCGGTGGCATGCTAACGGGAAAAGGTGTGCTCTGGTGGCATGCTAACCGGGAAAGGTGTCCTCCGGTGGCATGCTAAAGGGAGAAGGTGTGCTACAGTTGTATGCTAACGGGAAAAGGTGGTCTACAGTTGCATGCTAACGGGAAAAGGTGTGCTACAGTTGCATGCTAATGGGAAAAGGTGGGCTACAGTTGCATTCTAATAGGAAAAGGTGGGCTACGGTGGCCTGGTAACGGGAGAAGCTGTGCTCCGGTGGCATGCTAAAGGTAAAACTTGTGCTCCGGTGGCATGCTAACAGTAAAGGTGTGCTCCGGTGGCATGCTAACGGGAAAAGGTGTGCTCCGGTGGCATGCTAACGGGAAAAGGTGTGCTACGGTGGCATGCTAACGGGAAAAGGTGTACTACGGTGACAAGCTAACGGTAAAGGTGTGCTCCAGTGTCATGCTAACGCGAAAAGTGTGCTCCGGTGGCATGCTGACTGGAGAAGTTGTCTTCCGGTGGCATGCTAATGGAAAGATGTGTCCTACGGTGGCATGCTAACGGGTAAAGATGGGCTACAGTGGCATGCTAACAGTAAAGGTGTGCTCCGGTGGCATGCTAACGGGAAAAGGTGTGTTCCGGTGGCATGCTAACGGAAAAGTTGTGCTCCGGTGGCATGCTAACAGTAAAAGGTGTGCTCTGGTGGCATGCTAACAGGAAAAAGTGTGCTCCGGTGGCATGCTAATGGGAAAGGCGGGCTCCGGTGGCATGCTAATGGTTAAAGGTGTGCCCCGTTGGCATGCTAACGGAAAAACGTGTGCTCCTGTGGCATGCTAACGGGGAAAGGTGTGCTGCGGTGGCATGCTAACGGTAAAGGCGGGCTCCGGTGGCATGCAAATGATAAAACGTGTGCTATCGTGGCATGCTAATGGGAAAAGGTGTGCTGCGGTGGCATGATAACGGTAAAGGTGTGCTCCGGTGGCATGCTAATGGTTAAAGGTGTGCTCCAGTGGCATGCTAATGGAAAAAGGTGTGCTCCGTTGGCATGCTAATGTTAAAGGTGTGCTCCGGTGGCATGCTAACGGGAAAAGGTGTACTACGGTGACAAGCTAACGGTAAAGGTGTGCTCCAGTGTCATGCTAACGCGAAAAGTGTGCTCCGGTGGCATGCTGACGGGAGAAGTTGTCTTCCGGTGGCATGCTAATGGAAAGAGGTGTCCTACGGTGGCATGTTAACGGGTAAAGATGGGCTACGGTGGCATGCTAACAGTAAAGGTGTGCTCCGGTGGCATGCTAACGGAAAAGTTGTGCTCCGGTGGCATGCTAACAGTAAAAGGTATGCTCTGGTGGCATGCTAACAGGAAAAAGTGTGCTCCGGTGGCATGCTAATGGGAAAGGCGGGCTCCGGTGGCATGCTAATGGTTAAAGGTGTGCCCCGTTGGCATGCTAACGGAAAAACGTGTGCTCCGGTGGCATGCTAACGGGGAAAGGTGTGCTGCGGTGGCATGCTAATGGTAAAGGCGGGCTCCGGTGGCATGCAAACGATAAAACGTGTGCTATCATGGCATGCTAACGGTAAAGGTGTGCTCCGGTGGCATGCTAATGGTTAAAGGTGTGCTCCAGTGGCATGCTAATGGAAAAAGGTGTGCTCCGGTGGCATGATAATGTTAAAGGTGTGCTCCTGTGGCATGCTAAAGGGAAAAGGTGTGCTCCAGTGGCATGCTAGTGGTAAAGGGTGTGCTCCGGTGGCATGCTAACGGTAAAGGTGTGCTCCGGTGGTATGCTAACAGGAAAAGGTGTGCTCCGGTGACATGCTAGTGGTAAAAGGTGTGCTCCGGTAGCATGCTAACGGTAAAAGGTGTGCTCCGGTGGCATGCTAAGGGGAAAAGCTGTGCTCTGGTGGCATGCTAATGGTAAAAGGTGTGCTCCGGTGGCATGCTAAGGGGAAAAGCTGTGCTCTGGTGGCATGCTAACGGTAAAAGGTATGCTCCGGTGGCATACTAACGGTAAAAGGTGAGCTCCGGTGGCATGCTAACGGGAAAAGATGTGCTCCGGTGGCATGCTAACGGGAAAATGTGTGCTACGGTGGCATGCTCATGGTAAAAGGTGTGCTCCGGTGGCATGCTAACGGAAAAAGTGTGCTACGGTGGCATGCTAACGGGAGAACATGTGGTTCGGTGGCATGCTAACTGGAAAAGGTGTGCTCCGGTGGCATGCTAATGGGAGAAGGTGTGCTTCAGTGGCATGCTAACAGGAAAAGGTGTGCTCCGGTGACATGCTAACGGGAGATGGTGTGCTACGATTACATGCTGACGGTAAAAGGTGTGCTCCGGTGGCTTGCCAACAAGAGAAGGTGTGCTACGGTGGCATGCTAACGGCAAAAGGTTTGCTCCAGTGGCATGCTAACTGAAAAAGGTGTGCTACGGTGGCATGCTAACGGGGAAAGGTGTGCTACGGTGGCATGCTAACGGTAAAGGTGTGCTCCGGTGGCATGTCAACGGGAAAAGGTGTGCTCCAATGGCATGCTAGCAAGAAAAGGTGTGCTCCGGTGGCATGCTAACGGTAAAGGTGTGCTCCGGTGACATGCTAACGGTGAAAGGTGTGCTCCCGTGGCATGCTAACGGGAAAAGGTGTGCTCCGCAGCCATGTCAATGGGAAAAGGGTGCTCCGATGGCATGCTAACGGGAAAAGGTGTGCTCCGGTGGCATGCTAATGGTAAAGGTGTGCTCCGGTGGCATGCTAACGGTCAAAGGTGTCCTCTGATGGCATGCTAACGGTAAAGGGTGTGCTCCGGTGGCATGCTAATGGTAAAGGTGTGCTTCGGTGGTATGCTAACAGGAAAAGGTGTGCTCCTGTGGCATGCTAACGGGGAAAGAAGTGCTCCGGTGGCATGCTAAACGGGAAAGGTGTCCTCCATTGGCATGCTAAAGGGAGAAGGTGTGCTACAGTTGCATGCTAATGGGAAAAGGTGGGCTACAGTTGTATGCTAACGGGAAACAGTGTGCTACAGTTGCATGCTAACGGGAAAAGGTGTGCTACAGTTGCATGCTAATAGGAAAAGGTGGGCTACGGTGGCATGGTAACGGGAGAAGGAGTGCTCTGGTGGCATGCTAACGGTAAAACGTGTGCTCCGGTGGCATGCTAATGGTAAAGGTGTGCTCCGGTGGCATGCTAACGGGAAAAGGTGTGCTCCGGTGGGATGCTAACAGGGAAAGTTGTGCTCCGGTGGCATGCTAACGTGAGAAGGTGTGCTACTGTAGCATGCTAAAGGGAAAAGGTGTGCTCCGGTGGCATGCTAAAGGTAAAGGTGTGCTCTGGTGGCATGCTAACGGGAAAAGGTGTGGTACTGTGGCATGCTAACGGGAAAAGGTGTGCTACGGTGGCATGCTAAAGGGAAAAGGTGTTCTCCAGTGGATGATAATGGGGTAAGGTGTGTTCCGGTGGCATGCTAATGGGAGAAGGTGTGCTCCGGTGGCATGCTAACAGGAGAAAATGTGCTCCGGGGGCATGCTAACGGGAAAATGTGTGCTCCGATGGCATGCTAACAGGAAAAGGTGTGCTACGGTGACATGCTAGCGGGAAAAGATGTGCACCGGTGGCATGCTAAAGGAAAAAGGTGTGCTACAGCGGCATACTAACTGGAAAAGGTGTAATACTGTGGCATGCTCACGGTAAAGGTGTGCTCTGGTGGCATGCTGATGGTAAAAGGTGTGCTCCGGTGGCATACTAACGGTAAAAGTTGTGCTCCGGTGGCATGTTAACGGTAAAAGGTGTTTTCCGTTGGCATGCTAACGGTAAAAGGTGTGATACAGTGTCATGCTTAACGATACAAGGTGTGCTCCGGTGGCATGCTAAACGGGAAAGGTGTCCTCCGTTGGCATGCTAAAGGGAGAAGGTGTGCTACAGTTGCATGCTAATGGGAAAAGGTGGGCTACAGTTGTATGCTAACGGGAAACAGTGTGCTACAGTTGCATGCTAACGGGAAAAGGTGTGCTACAGTTGCATGCTAATAGGAAAAGGTGGGCTACGGTGGCATGGTAACGGGAGAAGGAGTGCTCTGGTGGCATGCTAACGGTAAAACGTGTGCTCCGGTGGCATGCTAATGGTAAAGGTGTGCTCCGGTGGCATGCTAACGGGAAAAGGTGTGCTCCGGTGGGATGCTAACAGGGAAAGTTGTGCTCCGGTGGCATGCTAACGTGAGAAGGTGTGCTACTGTAGCATGCTAAAGGGAAAAGGTGTGCTCCAGTGGCATGCTAAAGGTAAAGGTGTGCTCTGGTGGCATGCTAACGGGAAAAGGTGTGGTACTGTGGCATGCTAACGGGAAAAGGTGTGCTACGGTGGCATGCTAAAGGGAAAAGGTGTTCTCCAGTGGATGATAATGGGGAAAGGTGTGTTCCGGTGGCATGCTAATGGGAGAAGGTGTGCTCCGGTGGCATGCTAACAGGAGAAAATGTGCTCCGGGGGCATGCTAACGGGAAAATGTGTGCTCCGAGGGCATGCTAACAGGAAAAGGTGTGCTACGGTGACATGCTAGCGGGAAAAGATGTGCACCGGTGGCATGCTAAAGGAAAAAGGTGTGCTACAGCGGCATACTAACTGGAAAAGGTGTAATACTGTGGCATGCTCACAGTAAAGGTGTGCTCTGGTGGCATGCTGATGGTAAAAGGTGTGCTCCGGTGGCATACTAACGGTAAAAGTTGTGCTCCGGTGGCATGTTAACGGTAAAAGGTGTTTTCCGTTGGCATGCTAACGGTAAAAGGTGTGATACAGTGTCATGCTTAACGATACAAGGTGTGCTCCGGTGGCATGCTAACGGGAAAAGGTGTGCTCCAGTGGCATGCTAACACGGAAAGGTGTGATCCGGTGGCTTGCTAACGTGAGAAAGTGTGCTCCGGTGGCATGCTAACGAGAAGAGGAGCGCTACGGTGGCATGCTAACGGGAAAAGGTGTTCTCCGGTGGCATGCTAACGATACAAGGTGTGCTCCTGTGGCATGCTAACGGGAAAAGGGGTGCTCCGGTGGCATGCTAATACGGAAAGGTGTGCTCCGGTGGCATGCTAACGTGAGAAAGAGTGCTACGGTGGCATGCTAACGAGAAGAGGAGCGCTATGGTGGCATGCTAATGGGAAAAGGTGTGCCATGGTGGCATGCTAACAGTAAAAGGTGTGCTCCGGTGGCTTGCTTTTGGTAAAAGGTGTGCTCCGGTGGCATGCTAACGATACAAGATGTGCTCCGGTGGCATGCTAACGGGAAAAGGAGTAATACTGTGGCATGCTCACGGTAAAGGTGTGCTCTGGTGGCATGTTAATGGTAAAAGGTGTTCTCCGTTGGCATGCTAACGGTAAAAGGTGTGATACGTTGTCATGCTTAACGATACAAGGTGTGCTCCGGTGGCATGCTAACGGGAAAAGGTGTGCTCCAGTGGCATGCTAACAAGGAAAGGTGTGCTCCAGTGGCATGCTAACGTGGGAAAGTGTGCTACGGTGGCATGCTAACGAGAAGAGGAGCGCTACGGTGGCATGCTAACGGGAAAAGGTGTGCTCCGGTGGCATGCTAACGATACAAGGTGTGCTCCGGTGGCAAGATAACGGGAAAAGGTGTGCTCCGGTGGCATGCAAACACGGAAAGGTGTGCTCCGGTGGCATGCTAACGTGAGAAAGTGTGCTACGGTGGCATGCTAACGAGAAGAGGTGCGCTATGGTGGCATGCTAACGGGAAGAGGTGCGCTATGGTGGCATGCTAACAGTAAAAGGTGTGCTCCGGTGGCTTGCTTTCGGTAAAAGGTGTGCTCCGGTGGCTTGCTTTCAGTAAGAGGTGTGCTCCGGTGGCATGCTAAAGATACAAGATGTGCTCCGGTGGCATGCTAACGGGAAAAGGTGTGCTCCGGTGGCATGCTAACAGGGAAAGGTGTGCTCCGGTGGCATACTAACGGTAAAAGGTGTGCTCCGGTGGCATGTTAACGGTAAAAGGTGTTCTCCGTTGGCATGCTAACGGTAAAAGGTGTGCTACGGTGGCATGCTAACGATACAAGGTGTGCTCTGGTGGCATGCTAACGGGAAAAGGTGTGCTCCGATGGCATGCTAACACGGAAAGGTGTGCTCCGGTGGCATGCTAACGTGAGAAAGTGTGCTACGGTGGCATGCTAATGAGAAGAGGTGCGCTACGGTGGCATGCTAACGGGAAAGGTGTGCTCCGGTGGCATGCTAACGATACAAGGTGTGCTCCGGTGGCATGCTAACGGGAAAAGGTGTGCTCCGGTGACATGCTAACACGGAAAGGTGTGCTCCGGTCGCATGCTAACGTAAGAAAGTGTGCTACAATGGCATGCTAACGAGAAGAGGTGCGCTACGGTGGCATGCAAACGGGAAAAGGTGTGCTATGGTGGCATGGTAACTGTAAAAGGTGTGCTCTGGTGGCTTCCTTTCGGTAAAATGTGTGCTCTGGTGGCATGCTAGCGATACAAGATGTGCTCCGGTGGCATGCTAACGGGAAAAGGTGTGCTCCGGTGGCATGCTAACAGGGAAAGGTGTGCTCCGGTGGCATGCTAACGGGAGAAGGTGTGCTACTGTGGCATGCTAACAAGAAAAGGTGTGCTACAGTGGCATGCTAACTGGAAAAGGTGTGCTATGATGGCATGCTAACGGGAGAAGGTGTGCTCCAGTGGCATGCTAACAGGAGAAAATGTGCTCCGGGGGCATGCTAACGGGAAAATGTGTGCTCCGGTTGCATGCTAACGGGAAAAGGTGTGCTCCGGTGACATGCTAGCGGGAAAAGGTGTGCACCGGTGGCATGCTAATGGAAAAAGGTGTGCTACAGCGGCATACTAATGGGAAAAGGTGTAATACTGTGGCATGCTCATGGTAAAGGTGTGCTCTGGTGGCATGCTGATGGTAAAAGGTGTGCTCCAGTGGCATACTAACGGTAAAAGGTGTGCTCCGGTGGCATGTTAACGGTAAAAGGTTTTCTCCGTTGGCATGCTAACGGTAAAAGGTGTGCTACGGTGGCATGCTAACGATACAAGGTGTGCTCTGGTGGCATGCTAACAGGAAAAGGTGTGCTCCGGTGGCATGCTAACGGAAGAAGGTGTGCTACTGTGGCATGCTAACAAGAAAAGGTGTGCTACAGTGGCATGCTAGCTGGAAAAGGTGTGCTATGATGGCATGCTAATGGTAAAATGTGTGCTATGGTGGCATGCTAACGGTAAAAGGTGTGCAACGGTGGCATGATAACGGTAAAAGGTGTGCTCCGGTGGCATGCTAACGGGAAAAGGTGTGCAACGGTGGCATGCTAACAGGAAAAGGTGTGCTCCGGTGGCATGCTAACGGGAAAAGGTGTGCTCCGGTGGCATGCTAACGGGAAAAGGTGTGCTCCGGTGGCATGCTAACGGAAAAAGGTGTGCTCCGGTGGCATGCTGATGGTAAAAGGTGTGCTCCGGCGGCATGCTAACGGTAAAAGGTGTTCTCCGTTGGCATGCTAACAGTTAAACGTGTGCTCAGGTGGCACGCTAACGATGCAAGGTGTGCTCTTGTGGCATGCTAACGGGAAAAGGTGTACTCCGGTGGAATGCTGACAGGGAAAGTTGTGCTCCGGCGGCATGCTAACGTGAGAAGGTGTGCTACTGTAGCATGCTAACGGGAAAAGGTGTGCTCCAGTGGCATGCTAAAGGTAAAGGTATGCTCTGGTGGCATGCTAACGGGAAAAGGTGTGGTACTGTGGCATGCTAACGGGAATAGGTGTGCTACGGTGGCATGCTAAAGGGAAAAGATGTTCTCCAGTGGATGCTAACCGGGAAAGGTTTGTTCCGGTGGCATGCTAATGGGAGAAGGTGTGCTCCGGTGGCATGCTAACAGGAGAAAATGTGCTCCGGGGGCATGCTAACGGGAAAATGTGTGCTCCGGTGGCATGCTGATGGTAAAAGGAGTGCTCCAGTGGCTTACTAATGGTAAAAGGTGTGCTCCGATGGCATGTTAACGGTAAGAGGTGTTCTCCGCTGGCATGCTAACGGTAAAAGGTGTGCTACGGTGGCATGCTAACGATACAAGGTGTGCTCCGGTGGCAAGATAACGGGAAAAGGTGTGCTCCGGTGGCATGCAAACACGGAAAGGTGTGCTCCGGTGGCATGCTAACGTGAGAAAGTGTGCTACGGTGGCATGCTAACGAGAAGAGGTGCGCTATGGTGGCATGCTAACGGGAAGAGGTGCGCTATGGTGGCATGCTAACAGTAAAAGGTGTGCTCCGGTGGCTTGCTTTCGGTAAAAGGTGTGCTCCGGTGGCTTGCTTTCAGTAAGAGTTGTGCTCCGGTGGCATGCTAAAGATACAAGATGTGCTCCGGTGGCATGCTAACGGGAAAAGGTGTGCTCCGGTGGCATGCTAACAGGGAAAGGTGTGCTCCGGTGGCATACTAACGGTAAAAGGTGTGCTCCGGTGGCATGTTAACGGTAAAAGGTGTTCTCCGTTGGCATGCTAACGGTAAAAGGTGTGCTACGGTGGCATGCTAACGATACAAGGTGTGCTCTGGTGGCATGCTAACGGGAAAAGGTGTGCTCCGATGGCATGCTAACACGGAAAGGTGTGCTCCGGTGGCATGCTAACGTGAGAAAGTGTGCTACGGTGGCATGCTAATGAGAAGAGGTGCGCTACGGTGGCATGCTAACGGGAAAGGTGTGCTCCGGTGGCATGCTAACGATACAAGGTGTGCTCCGGTGGCATGCTAACGGGAAAAGGTGTGCTCCGGTGACATGCTAACACGGAAAGGTGTGCTCCGGTCGCATGCTAACGTAAGAAAGTGTGCTACAATGGCATGCTAACGAGAAGAGGTGCGCTACGGTGGCATGCAAACGGGAAAAGGTGTGCTATGGTGGCATGGTAACTGTAAAAGGTGTGCTCTGGTGGCTTCCTTTCGGTAAAATGTGTGCTCTGGTGGCATGCTAGCGATACAAGATGTGCTCCGGTGGCATGCTAACGGGAAAAGGTGTGCTCCGGTGGCATGCTAACAGGGAAAGGTGTGCTCCGGTGGCATGCTAACGGGAGAAGGTGTGCTACTGTGGCATGCTAACAAGAAAAGGTGTGCTACAGTGGCATGCTAACTGGAAAAGGTGTGCTATGATGGCATGCTAACGGGAGAAGGTGTGCTCCAGTGGCATGCTAACAGGAGAAAATGTGCTCCGGGGGCATGCTAACGGGAAAATGTGTGCTCCGGTTGCATGCTAACGGGAAAAGGTGTGCTCCGGTGACATGCTAGCGGGAAAAGGTGTGCACCGGTGGCATGCTAATGGAAAAAGGTGTGCTACAGCGGCATACTAATGGGAAAAGGTGTAATACTGTGGCATGCTCATGGTAAAGGTGTGCTCTGGTGGCATGCTGATGGTAAAAGGTGTGCTCCAGTGGCATACTAACGGTAAAAGGTGTGCTCCGGTGGCATGTTAACGATAAAAGGTTTTCTCCGTTGGCATGCTAACGGTAAAAGGTGTGCTACGGTGGCATGCTAACGATACAAGGTGTGCTCTGGTGGCATGCTAACAGGAAAAGGTGTGCTCCGGTGGCATGCTAACGGAAGAAGGTGTGCTACTGTGGCATGCTAACAAGAAAAGGTGTGCTACAGTGGCATGCTAACTGGAAAAGGTGTGCTATGATGGCATGCTAATGGTAAAATGTGTGCTATGGTGGCATGCTAACGGTAAAAGGTGTGCAACGGTGGCATGATAACGGTAAAAGGTGTGCTCCGGTGGCATGCTAACGGGAAAAGGTGTGCAACGGTGGCATGCTAACAGGAAAAGGTGTGCTCCGGTGGCATGCTAACGGGAAAAGGTGTGCTCTGGTGGCATGCTAACGGGAAAAGGTGTGCTCCGGTGGCATGCTAACGGAAAAAGGTGTGCTCCGGTGGCATGCTGATGGTAAAAGGTGTGCTCCGGCGGCATGCTAACGGTAAAAGGTGTTCTCCGTTGGCATGCTAACAGTTAAACGTGTGCTCAGGTGGCACGCTAACGATGCAAGGTGTGCTCTTGTGGCATGCTAACGGGAAAAGGTGTACTCCGGTGGAATGCTGACAGGGAAAGTTGTGCTCCGGCGGCATGCTAACGTGAGAAGGTGTGCTACTGTAGCATGCTAACGGGAAAAGGTGTGCTCCAGTGGCATGCTAAAGGTAAAGGTATGCTCTGGTGGCATGCTAACGGGAAAAGGTGTGGTACTGTGGCATGCTAACGGGAATAGGTGTGCTACGGTGGCATGCTAAAGGGAAAAGATGTTCTCCAGTGGATGCTAACCGGGAAAGGTGTGTTCCGGTGGCATGCTAATGGGAGAAGGTGTGCTCCGGTGGCATGCTAACAGGAGAAAATGTGCTCCGGGGGCATGCTAACGGGAAAATGTGTGCTCCGGTGGCATGCTGATGGTAAAAGGAGTGCTCCAGTGGCTTACTAATGGTAAAAGGTGTGCTCCGATGGCATGTTAACGGTAAGAGGTGTTCTCCGCTGGCATGCTAACGGTAAAAGGTGTGCTACGGTGGTATGCTAACGATACAAGGTGTGCTCCGGTGGCAAGATAATGGAAAAAGGTGTGCTCCGGTGGCATGCAAACACGGAAAGGTGTGCTCCGGTGGCATGCTAACGTGAGAAAGTGTGCTACGGTGGCATGCTAACGAGAAGAGGTGCGCTATGGTGGCATGCTAACGGGAAGAGGTGTGCTATGGCGGCATGCTAACAGTAAAAGGTGTGCTCCTGTGGCTTGCTTTCGGTAAAAGGTGTGATCCGGTGGCATGCTAACGATACAAGATGTGCTCCGGTGGCATGCTAACGGGAAAAGGTGTGCTCTGGTGGCATGCTAACGGGAAAAGGGGTGCTCTGGTGGCATGCTAACGGTAAAAGGTGTGCTCCAGTGGCATGCTAGCGGTAAAAGGTGTGCTCCGGTGGCATGCTAACTAAAAAAGTTATGCTCCAGTGGCATGATATTGCGAAAAGGTGTGCAACGGTGGAATGCTAACGGCAGAAGGTGTGCTCCGGTGGGAACAATGGGAAAAGGTGTGCTCCAGTGGCATTCTAACGGGAAAATGTGTGCAACGGTGGCATGCTAACGGAAAAAGGTGTGCAATGGAGGCATGCTAACGGTAAAAGGTGCGCTCCAGTGGCATGCTAGTGGTAAAAGGTATGCTCCGGTGTCATGCTAATGGAAAAAGGTATGCTCCAGTGGCATGATATTGGGAAAAGGTGTGCAACGGTGGCATGCTAACGGCAGAAGGTGTGCTCCGGTGGAAACAATGGGAAAAGGTGTGCTCCGGTGGCATGCTAACGGGAAAATGTGTGCAACGGTGGCATGCTAACGGAAAAAGGTGTGCAATGGTGGCATGCTAACAGTAAAAGGTGTGCTCCAGTGGCATGCTAATGGGAAAAGGTATGCTCCGGGGGTATGATAACAGGAAAAGGTGTCCAACGGTGGCATGCTAACAGGAGAAGGTGTGCAACAGTGGCATGCTAACGGGAAAAGGTGAGCAATGGTGGCATGCTAACGATACAAGATGTGCTCCGGTGGCATGCTAATGGGAAAAGGTGTGCTCCAGTGGCATGCTAACAGGGAAAGGTGTGCTCCGTTGGCATGCTAAAGGGAGAATGTGTGCTACTGTGGCATGCTAACAAGAAAAAGTGTGCTACAGTGGCATGCTAACGGGAAAAGGTGTGCTATGGTGGCTTGCTAACTGTAAAAGGTGTGCAATGGTGGTATGATAACGAAAAAGGTGTGCTCCGGTGGCATGCTAAAGGGAAAAGGTGTTCTCCAGTGGATGCTAACGGGGAAAGGTGTGTTCCGGTGGCATGCTAACGGGAGAAGGTGTGCTCCGGGGGCATGCTAACGGAAAATGTGTGCTCCGGTGGCATGCTGATGGTAAAAGGTGTGCTCCAGTGGCTTACTAATGGTAAAAGGTGTGCTCCGATGGCATGTTAACGGTAAGAGGTGTTCTCCGCTGGCATGCTAACGGTAAAAGGTGTGCTACGGTGGCATGCTAACGATACAAGGTGTGCTCCGGTGGCAAGATAACGGAAAAAGGTGTGCTCCGGTGGCATGCAAACACGGAAAGGTGTGCTCCGGTGGCATGCTAACGTGAGAAAGTGTGCTACGGTGGCATGCTAATGAGAAGAGGTGCGCTATGGTGGCATGCTAACGGGAAGAGGTGTGCTATGGTGGCATGCTAACAGTAAAAGGTGTGCTCCTGTGGCTTGCTTTCGGTAAAAGGTGAGCTCCGGTGGCATGCTAACGATACAAGATGTGCTCCGGTGGCATGCTAACGGGAAAAGGTGTGCTCTGGTGGCATGCTAACAGGGAAAGGTGTGCTCCGGTGGCATGCTAACGGAAGAAGGTGTCCTACTGTGGCATGCTAACAAGAAAAGGTGTGCTACAGTGGTATGCTAACGGGAAAAGGTGTGCTATGGTGGCATGCTAATGGGAAAAGGTGTGCTATCGTGGCAAGCTAACGGTAAAAGGTGTGCAACGGTGGCATGATAACGGAAAAAGGTGTGCTCCGGTGGCATGCAAACGGGAAAAGCAGTGCAACGGTGGCATGCTAACAGGAAAAGGTGTGCTCCGGTGGCATGCTAACGGGAAAAGGTGTTCTCCGGTGGCATGCTAACGGGAAAAGGTGTGCTCCGGTGGCATGCTAACGGAAAAAGGTGTGCTCCGGTGGCATGCTGATGGTAAAAGGTGTGCTCCGGCGGCATGCTAACGGTAAAAGGTGTTCTCCGTTGGCATGCTAACAGTTAAACGTGTGCTCAGGTGGCATGCTAACGATACAAGGTGTGCTCTTGTGGCATGCTAACGGGAAAAGGTGTACTCCGGTGGAATGCTGACAGGGAAAGTTGTGCTCCGGCGGCATGCTAACGTGAGAAGGTGTGCTACTGTAGCATGCTAACGGGAAAAGGTGTGCTCCAGTGGCATGCTAAAGGTAAAGGTGTGCTCTGGTGGCATGCTAACGGGAAAAGGTGTGGTACTGTGGCATGCTAACGGGAATAGATGTGCTACGGTGGCATGCTAAAGGGAAAAGGTGTTCTCCAGTGGATGCTAACGGGGAAAGGTGTGTTCCGGTGGCATGCTAATGGGAGAAGGTGTGCTCCGGTGGCATGCTAACAGGAGAAAATGTGCTCCGGGGGCATGCTAACGGGAAAATGTGTGCTCCGGTGGCATGCTGATGGTAAAAGGTGTGCTCTAGTGGCTTACTAATGGTAAAAGGTGTGCTCCGGTGGCATGTTAACGGTAAGAGGTGTTCTCCGTTGGCATGCTAACGGTAAAAGGTGTGCTACGGTGGCATGCTAACGATACAAGGTGTGCTCCGGTGGCAAGATAACGGAAAAAGGCGTGCTCGGGTGGCATGCAAACACGGAAAGGTGTGCTCCGGTGGCATGCTAACATGAGAAAGTGTGCTACGGTGGCATGCTAACGAGAAGAGGTGCGCTATGGTGGCATGCTAACGGGAAGAGGTGTGCTATGGTGGCATGCTAACAGTAAAAGGTGTGCTCCTGTGGCTTGCTTTCGGTAAAAGGTGTGCTCCGGTGGCATGCTAACGATACAAGATGTGCTCCGGTGGCATGCTAACGGGAAAAGGTGTGCTCCGGTGGCATGCTAACAGGGAAAGGGGTGCTCCGGTGGCATGCTAACGGGAGAAGGTGTCCTACTGTGGCATGCTAACAAGAAAAGGTGTGCTACAGTGGTATGCTAACGGGAAAAGGTGTGCTATCGTGGCAAGCTAACGGTAAAAGGTGTGCAACGGTGGCATGATAACGGAAAAAGGTGTGCTCCGGTGGCATGCTAACGGGAAAAGGTGTGCAACGGTGGCATGCTAACAGGAAAAGGTGTGCTCCGGTGGCATGCTAACGGGAAAAGGTGTGCTCCGGTGGCATGCTAACGGAAAAAAGTGTGCTCAGGTGGCATGCTAACGGGAAAAGCTGTGCTCCGGTGGCATGCCAATGGAAAAAGGTATGCTACGGTGGAGTGCTAATGGGAGAAGGTGTGCTCTGGTGGCATGCTAACGGTAAAAGGTGTGCTCCAGTGGCATGCTAGCGGTAAAAGGTATGCTCCGGTGGCATGCTAACTAAAAAAGTTATGCTCCAGTGGCATGATATTGGGAAAAGGTGTGCAACGGTGGAATGCTAACGGCAGAAGGTGTGCTCCGGTGGGAACAATGGGAAAAGGTGTGCTCCGGTGGCATGCTAACGGGAAAATGTGTGCAACGGTGGCATGCTAACGGAAAAAGGTGTGCAATGGAGGCATGCTAACGGTAAAAGGTGCGCTCCAGTGGCATGCTAGTGGTAAAAGGTATGCTCCGGTGTCATGCTAACGGAAAAAGGTATGCTCCAGTGGCATGATATTGGGAAAAGGTGTGCAACGGTGGCATGCTAACGGCAGAAGGTGTGCTCCGGTGGGAACAATGGGAAAAGGTGTGCTCCGGTGGCATGCTAACGGGAAAATGTGTGCAACGGTGGCATGCTAACGGAAAAAGGTGTGCAATGGTGGCATGCTAACGGTAAAAGGTGTGCTCCAGTGGCATGGTAATGGGAAAAGGTATGCTCCGGGGGTATGATAACGGGAAAAGGTGTCCAACGGTGGCATGCTAACAGGAGAAGGTGTGCTCCGGTGGCAACAACTGGAAAAGGTGTGCTCCGGTGGCATGCTAACGAGAAAAGGTGTGCAACAGTGGCATGCTAACTGGAAAAGGTGAGCAATGGTGGCATGCTAACGATACAAGATGTGCTCCGGTGGCATGCTAATGGAAAAAGGTGTGCTCCAGTGGCATGCTAACAGGGAAAGGTGTGCTCCGGTGGCATGCTAAAGGGAGAATGTGTGCTACTGTGGCATGCTAACAAGAAAAAGTGTGCTACAGTGGCATGCTAACGGGAAAAGGTGTGCTATGGTGGCTTGCTAACTGTAAAAGGTGTGCAATGGTGGTATGATAACGAAAAAGGTGTGCTCCGGTGGCATGCTAAAGGGAAAAGGTGTTCTCCAGTGGATGCTAACGGGGAAAGGTGTGTTCCGGTGGCATGCTAACGGGAGAAGGTGTGCTCCGGGGGCATGCTAACGGGAAAATGTGTGCTCCGGTTGCATGCTAATGGGAAAAGGTGTGCTCCGGTGACATGCTAGCGGGAAAAGGTGTGCACAGGTGGCATGCTAATGGAAAAAGGTGTACTACAGCTGCATACTAATGGGAAAAGGTGTATTACTGTGGCATGCTCACGGTAAAGGTGTGCTCTGGTGGCATGCTGATGGTAAAAGGTGTGCTCCAGTGGCATACTAACGGTAAAAGGTGTGCTCAGGTGGCATGTTAACGGTAAAAGGTGTTCTCCGTTGGCATGCTAACGGTAAAGTTGTGCTTCGGTGGCATGCTAACGATACAAGGTGTGCTCCGGTGGCATGCTAACGGGAAAAGGTGTGCTCCGGTGGCATGCTAACACGGAAAGGTGTGCTCCGGTGGCATGCTAACGTGAGAAAGTGGCATGCTAACGAGAAGAGGTGCGCTACGGTGGCATGCTAACGGGAAAAGGGGTGCTCCGGTGGCATGCTAACGATACAAGGTGTGCTTCGGTGGCATGCTAACGGGAAAAGGTGTGCTCCGGTGGCATGCTAACACGGAAAGGTGTGCTCCGGTCGCATGCTAACGAGAAGAGGTGAGCTATGGTGGCATGCTAACGGAAAAGGTGTGCTATGGTGGCATGCTAACGGTAAAAGGTGTGCTCCGGTGGCTTGCTTTCGGTTAAACGTGTGCTCCGGTGGCATGCTAGCGATACAAGATGTGCTCCGGTGGCATGCTAATGGGAAAATGTGTGCTCCGGTGGCATGCTAACAGGGAAAGGTGTGCTCCGGTGGCATGCTAACGGGAGAAGGTGTCCTACTGTGGCATGCTAACAAGAAAAGGTGTGCTACAGTGGCATGCTAACGGGAAAAGGTGTGCTATGGTGGCATGCTAATGGGAAAAGGTGTGCTATCGTGGCATGCTAACGGTAAAAGGTGTGCAACGGTGGCATGATAACGGAAAAAGGTGTGCTCCGGTGGCATGCTAACGGGAAAAGGTGTGCTCCGGTGGCATGCTAACGGAAAAAAGGATGCTCCTGTGGCATGCTAACGGGAAAATCTGTGCTCCGGTGGCATGCCAATGGAAAAAGGTATGCTACGGTGGAATGCTAATGGGAGAAGGTGTGCTCTGGTGGCATGCTAACGGTAAAAGGTGTGCTCCAGTGGCATGCTAGCGGTAAAAGGTGTGCTCTGGTGGCATGCTAACGGAAAAAGGTATGCTCCAGTGCCATGATATTGGGAAAAGGTGTGCAACGGTGGAATGCTAACGGCAGAAGGTGTGCTGCGGTGGGAACAATGGGAAAAGGTGTGCTCCGTTGGCATGCTAACGGGAAAATGTGTGCAATGGAGGCATGCTAACGGTAAAAAGTGTGCTCCGGTGGCATGCTAACGGGAAAAGGTATGCTCCGGTGGTATGATAGCGGGAAAAGGTGTGCAACGGTGGCATGCTAACAGGAGAAGGTGTGCTTCGGTGGCAACAACGGGAAAAGGTGTGCTGCGGTGGCATGCTAACGAGAAAAGGTGTGCAACGGTGGCATGCTAACGGGAAAAGGTGTGCAATGGTGGCATGCTAACGGTAAAAGGTGTGTTCCGGTGGCATGCTAACGTGAAAAGGTGTGTTCCGGTAGCATGCTAACGATACAAGATGTGCTCCGGTGGAATGCTAATGGGAAAAGGTGTGCTCCGGTGGTATGCTAACAGGGAAAGGTGTGCTCCGGTGGCATGCTAACGGGAGAAGGTGTGCTACTGTGGCATGCTAACAATAGAAGGTGTGATACAGTGGCATGCTAACGGGAAAATGTGTGCTATGGTGGCTTGCTAACGGGAAAAGGTGAGCTATGGTGGCATGCTAACTGTAAAAGGTGTGCAATGGTGGCATGATAACGGAAAAAGGTGTGCTACGGTGGCATGCTAAAGGGAAAGGGTGTTCTCCAGTGGATGCTAACGGGGAAAGGTGTGTTCCGAGGGCATGCTAACGGGAGAAGGTGTGCTCCGGTGGCATGCTAACTGGAGAAAATGTGCTCCGGGGGCATGCTAACGGGAAAATGTGTGCTCCGGTTGCATGCTAACGGGAAAAGGTGTGCTCCGGTGACATGCTAGCGGGAAAAAGTGTGCACCGGTGGCATGCTAATGGTAAAAGGTGTGCTACAGCGGCATACTAATGGGAAAAGGTGTAATACTGTGGCATGCTCACGAGAAAAGGTGTGCAACGGTGGCATGCTAACGGGAAAAGGTGTGCTCTGGTGGCATGCTGATGGTAAAAGCTGTGCTCCAGTGTCACACTAACGGTGAAAGGTGTGCTCCGGTGGCATGTTAACGGTAAGAGGTGTTCTCTGTTGGCACTCTAACGGTAAAAGGTGTGCTACGGTGGCATGCTAACGATACAAGGTGTGCTCCGGTGGCATGCTAACGAGAAGAGGTGCGCTATGGTGGCATGCTAACGGGAAAAGGTGTGCTCCGGTGGCATGCTAACGATACAAGGTGTGCTCCGATGGCATGCTAACGGGAAAAGGTGTGCTCCGGTGACATGCTAACACGCAAAGGTGTGCTCCGGTCGCATGCTAACGTAAGAAAGTGTGCTACAATGGCATGCTAATGGGAAAAGTTGTGCTCCGGTGGCATGCTAACGGAAAAAAGTGTGCTCCTGTGGCATGCTAACGGGAAAAGCTGTGCTCCGGTGGCATGCCAATGGAAAAAGGTTTGCTACGGTGGAATGGTAATGGGAAAAGGTGTGCGCTGGTGGCATGCTAACGGTAAAAGGTGTGCTCCAGTGGCATGCTAGCGGTAAAAGGTGAAATCCGGTGGCTTGCTCACGGAAATAGGTATGCTACAGTGGCATGATATTGGGAAAAGGTGTCCAACGGTGGCATGCTAACGGCATAAGGTGTGCTCCGGTGGGAACAATGGGAAAAGGTGTGCTCCGGTGGCATGCTAATGGGAAAATGAGTGCAACGGTGGAATGCTAACGGAAAAAGGTGTGTAATGGAGGCATGATAACGGTAAAAGGTGTGCTCCGGTGGCATGCTAAAGGGAAGAGGTATGCTCTGGTGGTATGATAGCGGGAAAAGGTGTGCAACGGTGGCATGCTAACAGGAGAAGGTGTGCTTCGCTGGCAACAACGGGAAAAGGTGTGCTCCGGTGGCATGCTAACGAGAAAAGGTGTGCAACGGTGGCATGTTAACGGTAAAAGGTGTGTTCCCGTGGCATGCTAACGTGAAAAGGTGTGTTCCGGTGGCATGCTAACGATACAAGATGTGCTCCGGTGGCATGCTAATGGGAAAAGGTGTTCTCCGGTGGTATGCTAACAGGGAAAGGTGTGCTCCGGTGGCATGCTAACGGGAGAATGTGTGCTACTGTGGCATGCTAACAATAAAAGGTGTGCTACAGTGGCATGCTAACTGGAAAATGTGTGCTATGGTGGCTTGCTAACGGGAAAAGGTGAGCTATGGTGGCATGCTAACTGTAAAAGGTGTGCAATGGTGGCATGATAACGGAAAAAGGTGTGCTCTGGTGGCATGCTAACGGGAAAAGCTGTGCTCCGGTGGCATGCCAATGGAAAAAGGTATGTTATGGTGGAATGCTAATAGGAGAAGGTGTGCTCCGGTGGCATGCTAACTGTAAAAGGTGTGCTCCAGTGGCATGCTAGCGGTAAAAGGTGTGCTCCGGTGTCATGCTAATGGAAATAGGTATGCTCCAGTGGCATGATATTGGGAAAAGGTGTGCAACGGTGGCATGCTAACGGCAGAAGGTGTGCTCCGGTGGGAACAATGGGAAAAGGTGTGCTCCGGTGGCATGCTAACGGGAAAATGTGTGCAACGGTGGAATGCTAACGGAAAAATGTGTGCAATGGAGTCATGCTAACGGTAAAAGGTGTGCTCCGGTGGCATGCTAACGGGAAGAGGTATGCTCCGGTGGTATGACAGCGGGAAAAGGTGTGCAACGGTGGCATGCTAACAGGAGAAGGTGTGCTTCGGTGGCAACAATGGGAAAAGGTGTGCTCCGGTGGCATGCTAACGTGAAAAGGTGTGTTCCGGTGGCATGCTAACGATACAAGATGTGCTCCGGTGGCATGCTAATGGGAAAAGGTGTGCTCCGGTGGTATGCTAACAGGGAAATGTGTGCTCCGGTGGCATGCTAACGGGAGAATGTGTGCTACTGTGGCATGCTAACATTAAAAGGTGTGCAACAGTGGCATGCTAACTGGAAAATGTGTGCTATGGTGGCTTGCTAACTGGAAAAGGTGAGCTATGGTGGCATGTTAACTGTAAAAGGTGGGCAATGGTGGCATGATAACGGAAAAAGGTGTGCTCCGGTGGCATGCTAAAGGGAAAAGGTGTTCTCCAGTGGATGCTAACGGGGAAAGGTGTGTTCCGAGGGCATGCTAACGGGAGAAGGCGTGCTCCGGTGGCATGCTAACAGGAGAAAATGTGCTCCGGGGGCATGCTAACGGGAAAAGGTGTGCTCCGGTGACATGTTAGCGGGAAAAGGTGTGCACCGGTGGCATGCTAATGGAAAAAGGTGTGCTACAGCGGCATACTAATGGAAAAAGGTGTAATACTGTGGCATGCTCACGGTAAAAGTGTGCTCTGGTGGCATGCTGATGGTAAAAGGTGTGCTCCATTGGCACACTAACGGTAAAAGGTGTGCTCCGGTGGCATGTTAATGGTAAGAGGTTTTCTCCGTTGGCATTCTAACGGTAAAAGGTGTGCTACGTTGGCATGCTAACGATACAAGGTGTGCTCCGGTGTCATGCTAACGGGAAAAGGTGTGCTCCGGTGGCATGCTAACATGGAAAGGTGTGCTCCGGTGGCATGCTAATGTGAGAAAGTGTGCTACGGTGGCATGCCAACGAGAAGAGGTGCGCTTCGGTGGCATGCTAAAGGGAAAAGGTGTGCTCCGGTGGCATGCTAACGATAGAAGGTGTGCTCCGGTGGCATGCTAACGGGAAAAGGTGTGCTCCGGTGACATGCTAACACGCAAAGGTATGCTCCGGTCACATGCTAACGTAAGAAAGTGTGCTACAATGGCATGCTAATGAGAAGATGTGCGCTACGGTGGCATGCAAACGGGAAAAGGTGTGCTATGGTGGCATGCTAATGTTAAAAGGTGTGCTCTGGTGGCTTCCTTTCGGTAAAATGTGTGCTCTGGTGGCATGCTAGCGATACAAGATATGCTCCAGTGGCATGCTAACGGGTAAAGTTGTGCTCCGGTGGCATGCTAACAGGGAAAGGTGTGCTCTGGTGGCATGCTAACGGGAGAAGGTGTGCTACTGTGGCATGCTAACAGGAAAAGGTGTGCTATGGTGGCATGCTAACGGTAAAAGGTGTGCAACGGTGGCATGATAACGGGAAAAGGTGTGCAACGGTGGCATGCTAACAGAAAAAGGTGTGCTCCGGTGGCATGCTAACGGGAAAAGGTGTGCTCCGGTGGTATGCTAACGGGAAAAGGTGTGCTACTGTGGCATGCTAAAGGGAAAAGGTGAACTCCGTTGGCATGCTAACGGGAAAACTGTGTGCTACAGTGGCATGCTAACGGTAAAGGTGTGCTCCGCTGGCATGCTAACGGGAAGATGGTGTGCTACGGTGACATGCTAACGGTAAAGGTGTGCTCCAGTGTCATGCTAACGCGAAAAGGTGTGCTCCGGTGGCATGCTGATGGGAGAAGGTGTCTTCCGGTGGCATGCTAATGGATAAAGGTGGGCTACAGTGGCATGCTAACGGTAAAGGTGTGCTCCGGTGGCATGCTAACGGGAAAAAGTGTGCTCCGGTGGCATGCTAACGGTAAAGGTGTGCTCCGGTGGCATGCTAACAGTAAAAGGTGTGCTCTGGTGGCATGCTAACAGTAAAAGGTGGGCTCCGGTGGCATGCTAATGGGAAAGGCAGGCTCCGGTGGCATGCTAATGGTTAAAGGTGTGCCCCGGTGGCATGCTAACGGAAAAAGGTGTGCTCCGGTGGCATGCTAAAGGGAAAAGGTGTTCTCCGGTGGCATGCTAACGATAGAAGGTGTGCTCCGGTGGCATGCTAACGGGAAAAGGTGTGCTCCGGTGACATGCTAACACGCAAAGGTATGCTCCGGTCGCATGCTAACGTAAGAAAGTGTGCTACAATGGCATGCTAATGAGAAGATGTGCGCTACGGTGGCATGCAAACGGGAAAAGGTGTGCTATGGTGGCATGCTAATGTTAAAAGGTGTGCTCTGGTGGCTTCCTTTCGGTAAAATGTGTGCTCTGGTGGCATGCTAGCGATACAAGATATGCTCCGGTGGCATGCTAACGGGAAAAGTTGTGCTCCGGTGGCATGCTAACAGGGAAAGGTGTGCTCTGGTGGCATGCTAACGGGAGAAGGTGTGCTACTGTGGCATGCTAACAGGAAAAGGTGTGCTATGGTGGCATGCTAACGGTAAAAGGTGTGCAACGGTGGCATGATAACGGAAAAAGGTGTGCTCCGGTGGCATGCTAACGGGAAAAGGTGTGCAACGGTGGCATGCTAACAGGAAAAGGTGTGCTCCGGTGGCATGCTAACGGGAAAAGGTGTGCTCCGGTGGTATGCTAACGGGAAAAGGTGTGCTACTGTGGCAT
The DNA here is from genome assembly GCF_046119375.1 of Phyllobates terribilis. Lineage (NCBI taxonomy): Eukaryota > Metazoa > Chordata > Amphibia > Anura > Dendrobatidae > Phyllobates > Phyllobates terribilis. Next base: position 521,113 of record NW_027363635.1, read on the forward strand.
GCTAAAGGGAAAAGGTGAACTCCGTTGGCATGCTAACGGGAAAACTGTGTGCTACAGTGGCATGCTAACGGTAAAGGTGTGCTCCGCTGGCATGCTAACGGGAAGATGGTGTGCTACGGTGACATGCTAACGGTAAAGGTGTGCTCCAGTGTCATGCTAACGCGAAAAGGGGGGCTCCGGTGGCATGCTGACGGGAGGAGGTGTCTTCCGGTGGCATGCTAATGGATAAAGGTGGGCTACAGTGGCATGCTAACGGTAAAGGTGTGCTCCGGTGGCATGCTAACGGGAAAAAGTGTGCTCCGGTTGCATGCTAACGGTAAAGGTGTGCTCCGGTGGCATGCTAACAGTAAAAGGTGTGCTCTGGTGGCATGCTAACAGTAAAAGGTGGGCTCCGGTGGCATGCTAATGGGAAAGGCAGGCTCCGGTGGCATGCTAATGGTTAAAGGTGTGCCCCGGTGGCATGCTAACGGAAAAAGGTGTGCTCCGGTGGCATGCTAACTGGGAAAGGTGTACTGCGGTGGCATGCTAACGGTAAAAGCGGGCTCCGGTGGCATGCTAATGATAAAACGTGTGCTATGGTGGCATGCTAGTGGGAAAAGGTGTGCCGTGGTGGTTTGCTAATAGTAAAGGTGTGCTCCGGTGGCATGCTAATGGTTAAAGGTGTGCTCCAGTGGCATGCTAACGGAAAAAGGTGTGCCCCGGTGGCATGCTAACGGAAAAACGTGTGCTACGGTGGCATGCTAACGGGGAAAGGTGTGCTGCGGTGGCATGCTAACGGTAAAAGCGGGCTCCGGTGGCATTCTAACGATAAAACGTGTGCTATGGTGGCATGCTAACGGGAAAAGGTGTGCTGCGGTGGCATGCTAATAGTAAAGGTGTGCTCCGGTGGCATACTAATGGTTAAAGGTGTGCTCCAGTGGCATGCTAACGGAAAAAGGAGTGCTCCGGTAGCATGCTAACGTTAAAGGTGTGCTCCGGTGGCATGCTAACGGTAAAAGGTGTGCTCCGGTAGCATGCTAGTGGTAAAAGTGTGCTCCGGTGGCATTCTAACGGTAAAAGGTGTGCTCCGGTGGCATGCTAAGGGTAAAAGGTGTGCTTTGGTAGCATGCTAACGGTAAAAGGTGTGCTCCGGTGGCATGCTCACGGGAAAAGATGTGCTCCGGTGGCATGCTAACGGGAAAATGCGTGCTGCGGTGGCATGCTCATGGTAAAGGGTGTGCTCCGGTGGCATGCTAACGGTAGAAGGAGTGCTCCGGTGGCATGATAATGAGTAAAGGTGTGCTACGGTGGCATGCTAATGGGAAAAGGTGTGCTCCGGTGGCATGCTAACGGGAAAAGGTGTGATCTGGTGGCATGCTAATGGAGAAAGGTGTGCTCCGGTGGCATGCTGACGGGAAAAGGTGTGCTCCAGTGGCATGCTAACGGGAGAAGGTTTGCTCCGGTGGCATACTAACGGGAAAAGGTGTGCTCCGGTGGCATGCTAATGGAAAGAGGTGTGCTACGGTGGCATGCTAATGGCAAAAGGTGTGTTACGGTGGCATGCTCACGGAAAAATGTGTGGTACGTTTGCATGCTCATTGTAAAAGGTGTGCTCCGGTGGCATGCTAACGGGAAAAGGCGTGCTACAGTGGCATACTCACGGGAAAGCGGTGTGCTCCGGTGACATGCTAACGGGAAAAGGTGTGCTCCTTTGGCATGCTAATGGGAAAAGGTATGCTCCAGTGGCATGCTAACAGGAAAAGGTGTGATCTGGTGGCATGCTAATAGAAAAAGTTGTACTCCGATGGCATGCTAACGGGAAAAGGTGTGCTCTGGTGGCATGCTAACGGGAAAAGTTGTGCTCCTGTGGCATGCTAACAGAAAAAGGTGTGCTACGGTGGCATGCTAATTGGGAGAGGTGTGCTACGGTGGCTTGCTAATGGTAAAGGTGTGCTCCGGTGGCATGCTAATGGTAAAAGGTGTGCTCCGGTGGCATGCTAACGGAAAGGTGTGCTCTGGTGGTTTGCTAACGGGAAAAATGTGTGCTACATTGGCATGCTAATGGTAAAGGTGTGCTCCGGTGACATGCTAATGGGAAAAAGGTGTGCTACGGTGGCATGCTAACGGCAAGGGTGTGCTCCGGTGTCATGCTAACGGGAAAAGGTGCGCTCCGGTGGTATGCTGACGGGAAAAGGTGTGCTCCGGTGGCATGCTAACGGGAAAAGGTGTGCTCTGGTGGCATGCTAACCGGGAAAGGTGTCCTCCGGTGGCATGCTAAAGGGAGAAGGTGTGCTACAGTTGTATGCTAACGGGAAAAGGTGGTCTACAGTTGCATGCTAACGGGAAAAGGTGTGCTACAGTTGCATGCTAATGGGAAAAGGTGGGCTACAGTTGCATTCTAATAGGAAAAGGTGGGCTACGGTGGCCTGGTAACGGGAGAAGCTGTGCTCCGGTGGCATGCTAAAGGTAAAACTTGTGCTCCGGTGGCATGCTAACAGTAAAGGTGTGCTCCGGTGGCATGCTAACGGGAAAAGGTGTGCTCCGGTGGCATGCTAACGGGAAAAGGTGTGCTACGGTGGCATGCTAACGGGAAAAGGTGTACTACGGTGACAAGCTAACGGTAAAGGTGTGCTCCAGTGTCATGCTAACGCGAAAAGTGTGCTCCGGTGGCATGCTGACGGGAGAAGTTGTCTTCCGGTGGCATGCTAATGGAAAGATGTGTCCTACGGTGGCATGCTAACGGGTAAAGATGGGCTACAGTGGCATGCTAACAGTAAAGGTGTGCTCCGGTGGCATGCTAACGGGAAAAGGTGTGTTCCGGTGGCATGCTAACGGAAAAGTTGTGCTCCGGTGGCATGCTAACAGTAAAAGGTGTGCTCTGGTGGCATGCTAACAGGAAAAAGTGTGCTCCGGTGGCATGCTAATGGGAAAGGCGGGCTCCGGTGGCATGCTAATGGTTAAAGGTGTGCCCCGTTGGCATGCTAACGGAAAAATGTGTGCTCCTGTGGCATGCTAACGGGGAAAGGTGTGCTGCGGTGGCATGCTAACGGTAAAGGCGGGCTCCGGTGGCATGCAAATGATAAAACGTGTGCTATCGTGGCATGCTAATGGGAAAAGGTGTGCTGCGGTGGCATGATAACGGTAAAGGTGTGCTCCGGTGGCATGCTAATGGTTAAAGGTGTGCTCCAGTGGCATGCTAATGGAAAAAGGTGTGCTCCGTTGGCATGCTAATGTTAAAGGTGTGCTCCGGTGGCATGCTAACGGGAAAAGGTGTACTACGGTGACAAGCTAACGGTAAAGGTGTGCTCCAGTGTCATGCTAACGCGAAAAGTGTGCTCCGGTGGCATGCTGACGGGAGAAGTTGTCTTCCGGTGGCATGCTAATGGAAAGAGGTGTCCTACGGTGGCATGTTAACGGGTAAAGATGGGCTACGGTGGCATGCTAACAGTAAAGGTGTGCTCCGGTGGCATGCTAACGGAAAAGTTGTGCTCCGGTGGCATGCTAACAGTAAAAGGTATGCTCTGGTGGCATGCTAACAGGAAAAAGTGTGCTCCGGTGGCATGCTAATGGGAAAGGCGGGCTCCGGTGGCATGCTAATGGTTAAAGGTGTGCCCCGTTGGCATGCTAACGGAAAAACGTGTGCTCCGGTGGCATGCTAACGGGGAAAGGTGTGCTGCGGTGGCATGCTAATGGTAAAGGCGGGCTCCGGTGGCATGCAAACGATAAAACGTGTGCTATCATGGCATGCTAACGGTAAAGGTGTGCTCCGGTGGCATGCTAATGGTTAAAGGTGTGCTCCAGTGGCATGCTAATGGAAAAAGGTGTGCTCCGGTGGCATGATAATGTTAAAGGTGTGCTCCTGTGGCATGCTAAAGGGAAAAGGTGTGCTCCAGTGGCATGCTAGTGGTAAAGGGTGTGCTCCAGTGGCATGCTAACGGTAAAGGTGTGCTCCGGTGGTATGCTAACAGGAAAAGGTGTGCTCCGGTGACATGCTAGTGGTAAAAGGTGTGCTCCGGTAGCATGCTAACGGTAAAAGGTGTGCTCCGGTGGCATGCTAAGGGGAAAAGCTGTGCTCTGGTGGCATGTTAATGGTAAAAGGTGTGCTCCGGTGGCATGCTAACGGGAAAAGATGTGCTCCGGTGGCATGCTAACGGGAAAATGTGTGCTACGGTGGCATGCTCATGGTAAAAGGTGTGCTCCGGTGGCATGCTAACGGAAAAAGTGTGCTACGGTGGCATGCTAACGGGAGAACATGTGGTTCGGTGGCATGCTAACTGGAAAAGGTGTGCTCCGGTGGCATGCTAATGGGAGAAGGTGTGCTTCAGTGGCATGATAACAGGAAAAGGTGTGCTCCGGTGACATGCTAACGGGAGATGGTGTGCTACGATTACATGCTGACGGTAAAAGGTGTGCTCCGGTGGCTTGCCAACAAGAGAAGGTGTGCTACGGTGGCATGCTAACGGCAAAAGGTTTGCTCCAGTGGCATGCTAACTGAAAAAGGTGTGCTACGGTGGCATGCTAACGGGGAAAGGTGTGCTACGGTGGCATGCTAACGGTAAAGGTGTGCTCCGGTGGCATGTCAACGGGAAAAGGTGTGCTCCAATGGCATGCTAACAGGAAAAGGTGTGCTCCTGTGGCATGCTAACGGGGAAAGAAGTGCTCCGGTGGCATGCTAAACGGGAAAGGTGTCCTCCGTTGGCATGCTAAAGGGAAAAGGTGTGCTACAGTTGCATGCTAATGGGAAAAGGTGGGCTACAGTTGTATGCTAACGGGAAACAGTGTGCTACAGTTGCATGCTAACGGGAAAAGGTGTGCTACAGTTGCATGCTAATAGGAAAAGGTGGGCTACGGTGGCATGGTAACGGGAGAAGGAGTGCTCTGGTGGCATGCTAACGGTAAAACGTGTGCTCCGGTGGCATGCTAATGGTAAAGGTGTGCTCCGGTGGCATGCTAACGGGAAAAGGTGTGCTCCGGTGGGATGCTAACAGGGAAAGTTGTGCTCCGGTGGCATGCTAACGTGAGAAGGTGTGCTACTGTAGCATGCTAAAGGGAAAAGGTGTGCTCCGGTGGCATGCTAAAGGTAAAGGTGTGCTCTGGTGGCATGCTAACGGGAAAAGGTGTGGTACTGTGGCATGCTAACGGGAAAAGGTGTGCTACGGTGGCATGCTAAAGGGAAAAGGTGTTCTCCAGTGGATGATAATGGGGAAAGGTGTGTTCCGGTGGCATGCTAATGGGAGAAGGTGTGCTCCGGTGGCATGCTAACAGGAGAAAATGTGCTCCGGGGGCATGCTAACGGGAAAATGTGTGCTCCGATGGCATGCTAACAGGAAAAGGTGTGCTACGGTGACATGCTAGCGGGAAAAGATGTGCACCGGTGGCATGCTAAAGGAAAAAGGTGTGCTACAGCGGCATACTAACTGGAAAAGGTGTAATACTGTGGCATGCTCACGGTAAAGGTGTGCTCTGGTGGCATGCTGATGGTAAAAGGTGTGCTCCGGTGGCATACTAACGGTAAAAGTTGTGCTCCGGTGGCATGTTAACGGTAAAAGGTGTTTTCCGTTGGCATGCTAACGGTAAAAGGTGTGATACAGTGTCATGCTTAACGATACAAGGTGTGCTCCGGTGGCATGCTAACGGGAAAAGGTGTGCTCCAGTGGCATGCTAACACGGAAAGGTGTGATCCGGTGGCTTGCTAACGTGAGAAAGTGTGCTCCGGTGGCATGCTAACGAGAAGAGGAGCGCTACGGTGGCATGCTAACGGGAAAAGGTGTTCTCCGGTGGCATGCTAACGATACAAGGTGTGCTCCGGTGGCATGCTAACGGGAAAAGGTGTGCTCCGGTGGCATGCTAATACGGAAAGGTGTGCTCCGGTGGCATGCTAACGTGAGAAAGAGTGCTACGGTGGAATGCTAACGAGAAGAGGAGCGCTACGGTGGCATGCTAATGGGAAAAGGTGTGCCATGGTGGCATGCTAACAGTAAAAGGTGTGCTCCGGTGGCTTGCTTTTGGTAAAAGGTGTGCTCCGGTGGCATGCTAACGATACAAGATGTGCTCCGGTGGCATTCTAACGGGAAAAGGAGTAATACTGTGGCATGCTCACGGTAAAGGTGTGCTCTGGTGGCATGTTAATGGTAAAAGGTGTTCTCCGTTGGCATGCTAACGGTAAAAGGTGTGATACGTTGTCATGCTTAACGATACAAGGTGTGCTCCGGTGGCATGCTAACGGGAAAAGGTGTGCTCCAGTGGCATGCTAACAAGGAAAGGTGTGCTCCAGTGGCATGCTAACGTGGGAAAGTGTGCTACGGTGGCATGCTAACGAGAAGAGGAGCGCTACGGTGGCATGCTAACGGGAAAAGGTGTGCTCCGGTGGCATGCTAACGATACAAGGTGTGCTCCGGTGGCAAGATAACGGGAAAAGGTGTGCTCCGGTGGCATGCAAACACGGAAAGGTGTGCTCCGGTGGCATGCTAACGTGAGAAAGTGTGCTACGGTGGCATGCTAACGAGAAGAGGTGCGCTATGGTGGCATGCTAACGGGAAGAGGTGCGCTATGGTGGCATGCTAACAGTAAAAGGTGTGCTCCGGTGGCTTGCTTTCGGTAAAAGGTGTGCTCCGGTGGCTTGCTTTCAGTAAGAGGTGTGCTCCGGTGGCATGCTAACGATACAAGATGTGCTCCGGTGGCATGCTAACGGGAAAAGGTGTGCTCCGGTGGCATGCTAACAGGGAAAGGTGTGCTCCGGTGGCATACTAACGGTAAAAGGTGTGCTCCGGTGGCATGTTAACGGTAAAAGGTGTTCTCCGTTGGCATGCTAACGGTAAAAGGTGTGCTACGGTGGCATGCTAACGATACAAGGTGTGCTCTGGTGGCATGCTAACGGGAAAAGGTGTGCTCCGATGGCATGCTAACACGGAAAGGTGTGCTCCGGTGGCATGCTAACGTGAGAAAGTGTGTTACGGTGGCATGCTAATGAGAAGAGGTGCGCTACGGTGGCATGCTAACGGGAAAGGTGTGCTCCGGTGGCATGCTAACGATACAAGGTGTGCTCCGGTGGCATGCTAACGGGAAAAGGTGTGCTCCGGTGACATGCTAACACGGAAAGGTGTGCTCCGGTCGCATGCTAACGTAAGAAAGTGTGCTACAATGGCATGCTAACGAGAAGAGGTGCGCTACGGTGGCATGCAAACGGGAAAAGGTGTGCTATGGTGGCATGGTAACTGTAAAAGGTGTGCTCTGGTGGCTTCCTTTCGGTAAAATGTGTGCTCTGGTGGCATGCTAGCGATACAAGATGTGCTCCGGTGGCATGCTAACGGGAAAAGGTGTGCTCCGGTGGCATGCTAACAGGGAAAGGTGTGCTCCGGTGGCATGCTAACGGGAGAAGGTGTGCTACTGTGGCATGCTAACAAGAAAAGGTGTGCTACAGTGGCATGCTAACTGGAAAAGGTGTGCTATGATGGCATGCTAACGGGAGAAGGTGTGCTCCAGTGGCATGCTAACAGGAGAAAATGTGCTCCGGGGGCATGCTAACGGGAAAATGTGTGCTCCGGTTGCATGCTAACGGGAAAAGGTGTGCTCCGGTGACATGCTAGCGGGAAAAGGTGTGCACCGGTGGCATGCTAATGGAAAAAGGTGTGCTACAGCGGCATACTAATGGGAAAAGGTGTAATACTGTGGCATGCTCATGGTAAAGGTGTGCTCTGGTGGCATGCTGATGGTAAAAGGTGTGCTCCAGTGGCATACTAACGGTAAAAGGTTTTCTCCGTTGGCATGCTAACGGTAAAAGGTGTGCTACGGTGGCATGCTAACGATACAAGGTGTGCTCTGGTGGCATGCTAACAGGAAAAGGTGTGCTCCGGTGGCATGCTAACACGGAAAGGTGTGCTCCGTTCGCATGCTAACGTAAGAAAGTGTGCTACAATGGCATGCTAACGAGAAGAGGTGCGCTACGGTGACATGCAAACGGGAAAAGGTGTGCTATGGTGGCATGCTAACGGTAAAACGTGTGCTCTGCTGGCTTCCTTTCGGTAAAATGTGCGCTCTGGTGGCATGCTAGCGATACAAGATGTGCTCCGGTGGCATGCTAATGGGAAAAGGTGTGCTCCGGTGGCATGCTAACAGGGAAAGGTGTGCTCCGGTGGCATGCTAACGGAAGAAGGTGTGCTACTGTGGCATGCTAACAAGAAAAGGTGTGCTACAGTGGCATGCTAACTGGAAAAGGTGTGCTATGATGGCATGCTAATGGTAAAATGTGTGCTATGGTGGCATGCTAACGGTAAAAGGTGTGCAACGGTGGCATGATAACGGTAAAAGGTGTGCTCCGGTGGCATGCTAACGGGAAAAGGTGTGCAACGCTGGCATGCTAACAGGAAAAGGTGTGCTCCGGTGGCATGCTAACGGGAAAAGGTGTGCTCCGGTGGCATGCTAACGGGAAAAGGTGTGCTCCGGTGGCATGCTAACGGGAAAAGGTGTGCTCCGGCGGCATGCTAACGGTAAAAGGTGTTCTCCGTTGGCATGCTAACAGTTAAACGTGTGCTCAGGTGGCACGCTAACGATGCAAGGTGTGCTCTTGTGGCATGCTAACGGGAAAAGGTGTACTCCGGTGGAATGCTGACAGGGAAAGTTGTGCTCCGGCGGCATGCTAACGTGAGAAGGTGTGCTACTGTAGCATGCTAACGGGAAAAGGTGTGCTCCAGTGGCATGCTAAAGGTAAAGGTATGCTCTGGTGGCATGCTAACGGGAAAAGGTGTGGTACTGTGGCATGCTAACGGGAATAGGTGTGCTACGGTGGCATGCTAAAGGGAAAAGATGTTCTCCAGTGGATGCTAACCGGGAAAGGTGTGTTCCGGTGGCATGCTAATGGGAGAAGGTGTGCTCCGGTGGCATGCTAACAGGAGAAAATGTGCTCCGGGGGCATGCTAACGGGAAAATGTGTGCTCCGGTGGCATGCTGATGGTAAAAGGAGTGCTCCAGTGGCTTACTAATGGTAAAAGGTGTGCTCCGATGGCATGTTAACGGTAAGAGGTGTTCTCCGCTGGCATGCTAACGGTAAAAGGTGTGCTACGGTGGCATGCTAACGATACAAGGTGTGCTCCGGTGGCAAGATAATGGAAAAAGGTGTGCTCCGGTGGCATGCAAACACGGAAAGGTGTGCTCCGGTGGCATGCTAACGTGAGAAAGTGTGCTACGGTGGCATGCTAACGAGAAGAGGTGCGCTATGGTGGCATGCTAACGGGAAGAGGTGTGCTATGGCGGCATGCTAACAGTAAAAGGTGTGCTCCTGTGGCTTGCTTTCGGTAAAAGGTGTGATCCGGTGGCATGCTAACGATACAAGATGTGCTCCGGTGGCATGCTAACGGGAAAAGGTGTGCTCTGGTGGCATGCTAACGGGAAAAGGGGTGCTCTGGTGGCATGCTAACGGTAAAAGGTGTGCTCCAGTGGCATGCTAGCGGTAAAAGGTGTGCTCCGGTGGCATGCTAACTAAAAAAGTTATGCTCCAGTGGCATGATATTGCGAAAAGGTGTGCAACGGTGGAATGCTAACGGCAGAAGGTGTGCTCCGGTGGGAACAATGGGAAAAGGTGTGCTCCAGTGGCATTCTAACGGGAAAATGTGTGCAACGGTGGCATGCTAACGGAAAAAGGTGTGCAATGGAGGCATGCTAACGGTAAAAGGTGCGCTCCAGTGGCATGCTAGTGGTAAAAGGTATGCTCCGGTGTCATGCTAATGGAAAAAGGTATGCTCCAGTGGCATGATATTGGGAAAAGGTGTGCAACGGTGGCATGCTAACGGCAGAAGGTGTGCTCCGGTGGAAACAATGGGAAAAGGTGTGCTCCGGTGGCATGCTAACGGGAAAATGTGTGCAACGGTGGCATGCTAACGGAAAAAGGTGTGCAATGGTGGCATGCTAACAGTAAAAGGTGTGCTCCAGTGGCATGCTAATGGGAAAAGGTATGCTCCGGGGGTATGATAACAGGAAAAGGTGTCCAACGGTGGCATGCTAACAGGAGAAGGTGTGCTCCGGTGGCAACAACTGGAAAAGGTGTGCTCCGGTGGCATGCTAACGAGAAAAGGTGTGCAACAGTGGCATGCTAACGGGAAAAGGTGAGCAATGGTGGCATGCTAACGATACAAGATGTGCTCCGGTGGCATGCTAATGGGAAAAGGTGTGCTCCAGTGGCATGCTAACAGGGAAAGGTGTGCTCTGGTGGCATGCTAAAGGGAGAATGTGTGCTATTGTGGCATGCTAACAAGAAAAAGTGTGCTACAGTGGCATGCTAACGGGAAAAGGTGTGCTATGGTGGCTTGCTAACTGTAAAAGGTGTGCAATGGTGGTATGATAACGAAAAAGGTGTGCTCCGGTGGCATGCTAAAGGGAAAAGGTGTTCTCCAGTGGATGCTAACGGGGAAAGGTGTGTTCCGGTGGCATGCTAACGGGAGAAGGTGTGCTCCGGGGGCATGCTAACGGAAAATGTGTGCTCCGGTTGCATGCTAATGGGAGAAGGTGTGCTCCGGTGGCATGCTAACAGGAGAAAATGTGCTCCGGGGGCATGCTAACGGGAAAATGTGTGCTCCGGTGGCATGCTGATGGTAAAAGGTGTGCTCCAGTGGCTTACTAATGGTAAAAGGTGTGCTCTGATGGCATGTTAACGGTAAGAGGTGTTCTCCGCTGGCATGCTAACGGTAAAAGGTGTGCTACGGTGGCATGCTAACGATACAAGGTGTGCTCCGGTGGCAAGATAACGGAAAAAGGTGTGCTCCGGTGGCATGCAAACATGGAAAGGTGTGCTCCGGTGGCATGCTAACGTGAGAAAGTGTGCTACGGTGGCATGCTAATGAGAAGAGGTGCGCTATGGTGGCATGCTAACGGGAAGAGGTGTGCTATGGTGGCATGCTAACAGTAAAAGGTGTGCTCCTGTGGCTTGCTTTCGGTAAAAGGTGAGCTCCGGTGGCATGCTAACGATACAAGATGTGCTCCGGTGGCATGCTAACGGGAAAAGGTGTGCTCTGGTGGCATGCTAACAGGGAAAGGTGTGCTCCGGTGGCATGCTAACGGAAGAAGGTGTCCTACTGTGGCATGCTAACAAGAAAAGGTGTGCTACAGTGGTATGCTAACGGGAAAAGGTGTGCTATGGTGGCATGCTAATGGGAAAAGGTGTGCTATCGTGGCAAGCTAACGGTAAAAGGTGTGCAACGGTGGCATGATAACGGAAAAAGGTGTGCTCCGGTGGCATGCAAACGGGAAAAGCAGTGCAACGGTGGCATGCTAACAGGAAAAGGTGTGCTCCGGTGGCATGCTAACGGGAAAAGGTGTTCTCCGGTGGCATGCTAACGGGAAAAGGTGTGCTCCGGTGGCATGCTAACGGAAAAAGGTGTGCTCCGGTGGCATGCTGATGGTAAAAGGTGTGCTCCGGCGGCATGCTAACGGTAAAAGGTGTTCTCCGTTGGCATGCTAACAGTTAAACGTGTGCTCAGGTGGCATGCTAACGATACAAGGTGTGCTCTTGTGGCATGCTAACGGGAAAAAGTGTACTCCGGTGGAATGCTGACAGGGAAAGTTGTGCTCCGGCGGCATGCTAACGTGAGAAGGTGTGCTACTGTAGCATGCTAACGGGAAAAGGTGTGCTCCAGTGGCATGCTAAAGGTAAAGGTGTGCTCTGGTGGCATGCTAACGGGAAAAGGTGTGGTACTGTGGCATGCTAACGGGAATAGATGTGCTACGGTGGCATGCTAAAGGGAAAAGGTGTTCTCCAGTGGATGCTAACGGGGAAAGGTGTGTTCCGGTGGCATGCTAATGGGAGAAGGTGTGCTCCGGTGGCATGCTAACAGGAGAAAATGTGCTCCGGGGGCATGCTAACGGGAAAATGTGTGCTCCGGTGGCATGCTGATGGTAAAAGGTGTGCTCTAGTGGCTTACTAATGGTAAAAGGTGTGCTCCGGTGGCATGTTAACGGTAAGAGGTGTTCTCCGTTGGCATGCTAACGGTAAAAGGTGTGCTACGGTGGCATGCTAACGATACAAGGTGTGCTCCGGTGGCAAGATAACGGAAAAAGGCGTGCTCGGGTGGCATGCAAACACGGAAAGGTGTGCTCCGGTGGCATGCTAACATGAGAAAGTGTGCTACGGTGGCATGCTAACGAGAAGAGGTGCGCTATGGTGGCATGCTAACGGGAAGAGGTGTGCTATGGTGGCATGCTAACAGTAAAAGGTGTGCTCCTGTGGCTTGCTTTCGGTAAAAGGTGTGCTCCGGTGGCATGCTAACGATACAAGATGTGCTCCGGTGGCATGCTAACGGGAAAAGGTGTGCTCCGGTGGCATGCTAACAGGGAAAGGGGTGCTCCGGTGGCATGCTAACGGGAGAAGGTGTCCTACTGTGGCATGCTAACAAGAAAAGGTGTGCTACAGTGGTATGCTAACGGGAAAAGGTGTGCTATCGTGGCAAGCTAATGGTAAAAGGTGTGCAACGGTGGCATGATAACGGAAAAAGGTGTGCTCCGGTGGCATGCTAACGGGAAAAGGTGTGCAACGGTGGCATGCTAACAGGAAAAGGTGTGCTCCGGTGGCATGCTAACGGGAAAAGGTGTGCTCCGGTGGCATGCTAACGGAAAAAAGTGTGCTCAGGTGGCATGCTAACGGGAAAAGCTGTGCTCCGGTGGCATGCCAATGGAAAAAGGTATACTACGGTGGAGTGCTAATGGGAGAAGGTGTGCTCTGGTGGCATGCTAACGGTAAAAGGTGTGCTCCAGTGGCATGCTAGCGGTAAAAGGTATGCTCCGGTGGCATGCTAACTAAAAAAGTTATGCTCCAGTGGCATGATATTGGGAAAAGGTGTGCAACGGTGGAATGCTAACGGCAGAAGGTGTGCTCCGGTGGGAACAATGGGAAAAGGTGTGCTCCGGTGGCATGCTAACGGGAAAATGTGTGCAACGGTGGCATGCTAACGGAAAAAGGTGTGCAATGGAGGCATGCTAACGGTAAAAGGTGCGCTCCAGTGGCATGCTAGTGGTAAAAGGTATGCTCCGGTGTCATGCTAACGGAAAAAGGTATGCTCCAGTGGCATGATATTGGGAAAAGGTGTGCAACGGTGGCATGCTAACGGCAGAAGGTGTGCTCCGGTGGGAACAATGGGAAAAGGTGTGCTCCGGTGGCATGCTAACGGGAAAATGTGTGCAACGGTGGCATGCTAACGGAAAAAGGTGTGCAATGGTGGCATGCTAACGGTAAAAGGTGTGCTCCAGTGGCATGGTAATGGCAAAAGGTATGCTCCGGGGGTATGATAACGGGAAAAGGTGTCCAACGGTGGCATGCTAACAGGAGAAGGTGTGCTCCGGTGGCAACAACTGGAAAAGGTGTGCTCCGGTGGCATGCTAACGAGAAAAGGTGTGCAACAGTGGCATGCTAACTGGAAAAGGTGAGCAATGGTGGCATGCTAACGATACAAGATGTGCTCCGGTGGCATGCTAATGGGAAAAGGTGTGCTCCAGTGGCATGCTAACAGGGAAAGGTGTGCTCCGGTGGCATGCTAAAGGGAGAATGTGTGCTACTGTGGCATGCTAACAAGAAAAAGTGTGCTACAGTGGCATGCTAACGGGAAAAGGTGTGCTATGGTGGCTTGCTAACTGTAAAAGGTGTGCAATGGTGGTATGATAACGAAAAAGGTGTGCTCCGGTGGCATGCTAAAGGGAAAAGGTGTTCTCCAGTGGATGCTAACGGGGAAAGGTGTGTTCCGGTGGCATGCTAACGGGAGAAGGTGTGCTCCGGGGGCATGCTAACGGGAAAATGTGTGCTCCGGTTGCATGCTAATGGGAAAAGGTGTGCTCCGGTGACATGCTAGCGGGAAAAGGTGTGCACAGGTGGCATGCTAATGGAAAAAGGTGTACTACAGCTGCATACTAATGGGAAAAGGTGTATTACTGTGGCATGCTCACGGTAAAGGTGTGCTCTGGTGGCATGCTGATGGTAAAAGGTGTGCTCCAGTGGCATACTAACGGTAAAAGGTGTGCTCAGGTGGCATGTTAACGGTAAAAGGTGTTCTCCGTTGGCATGCTAACGGTAAAGTTGTGCTTCGGTGGCATGCTAACGATACAAGGTGTGCTCCGGTGGCATGCTAACGTGAGAAAGTGTGCTACGGTGGCATGCTAATGAGAAGAGGTGCGCTATGGTGGCATGCTAACGGGAAGAGGTGTGCTATGGTGGCATGCTAACAGTAAAAGGTGTGCTCCTGTGGCTTGCTTTCGGTAAAAGGTGAGCTCCGGTGGCATGCTAACGATACAAGATGTGCTCCGGTGGCATGCTAACGGGAAAAGGTGTGCTCTGGTGGCATGCTAACAGGGAAAGGTGTGCTCCGGTGGCATGCTAACGGGAGAAGGTGTCCTACTGTGGCATGCTAACAAGAAAAGGTGTGCTACAGTGGTATGCTAACGGGAAAAGGTGTGCTATGGTGGCATGCTAATGGGAAAAGGTGTGCTATCGTGGCAAGCTAACGGTAAAAGGTGTGCAACGGTGGCATGATAACGGAAAAAGGTGTGCTCCGGTGGCATGCAAACGGGAAAAGCAGTGCAACGGTGGCATGCTAACAGGAAAAGGTGTGCTCCGGTGGCATGCTAACGGGAAAAGGTGTTCTCCGGTGGCATGCTAACGGGAAAAGGTGTGCTCCGGTGGCATGCTAACGGTAAATGGTGTGCTCCGGTGGCATGCTGATGGTAAAAGGTGTGCTCCGGCGGCATGCTAACGGTAAAAGGTGTTCTCCGTTGGCATGCTAACAGTTAAACGTGTGCTCAGGTGGCATGCTAACGATACAAGGTGTGCTCTTGTGGCATGCTAACGGGAAAAGGTGTACTCCGGTGGAATGCTGACAGGGAAAGTTGTGCTCCGGCGGCATGCTAACGTGAGAAGGTGTGCTACTGTAGCATGCTAACGGGAAAAGGTGTGCTCCAGTGGCATGCTAAAGGTAAAGGTGTGCTCTGGTGGCATGCTAACGGGAAAAGGTGTGGTACTGTGGCATGCTAACGGGAATAGATGTGCTACGGTGGCATGCTAAAGGGAAAAGGTGTTCTCCAGTGGATGCTAACGGGGAAAGGTGTGTTCCGGTGGCATGCTAATGGGAGAAGGTGTGCTCCGGTGGCATGCTAACAGGAGAAAATGTGCTCCGGGGGCATGCTAACGGGAAAATGTGTGCTCCGGTGGCATGCTGATGGTAAAAGGTGTGCTCTAGTGGCTTACTAATGGTAAAAGGTGTGCTCCGGTGGCATGTTAACGGTAAGAGGTGTTCTCCGTTGGCATGCTAACGGTAAAAGGTGTGCTACGGTGGCATGCTAACGATACAAGGTGTGCTCCGGTGGCAAGATAACGGAAAAAGGTGTGCTCGGGTGGCATGCAAACACGGAAAGGTGTGCTCCGGTGGCATGCTAACATGAGAAAGTGTGCTACGGTGGCATGCTAACGAGAAGAGGTGCACTATGGTGGCATGCTAACGGGAAGAGGTGTGCTATGGTGGCATGCTAACAGTAAAAGGTGTGCTCCTGTGGCTTGCTTTCAGTAAAAGGTGTGCTCCGGTGGCATGCTAACGATACAAGATGTGCTCCGGTGGCATGCTAACGGGAAAAGGTGTGCTCCGGTGGCATGCTAACAGGGAAAGGGGTGCTCCGGTGGCATGCTAACGGGAGAAGGTGTCCTACTGTGGCATGCTAACAAGAAAAGGTGTGCTACAGTGGTATGCTAACGGGAAAAGGTGTGCTATCGTGGCAAGCTAACGGTAAAAGGTGTGCAACGGTGGCATGATAACGGAAAAAGGTGTGCTCCGGTGGCATGCTAACGGGAAAAGGTGTGCAACGGTGGCATGCTAACAGGAAAAGGTGTGCTCCGGTGGCATGCTAACGGGAAAAGGTGTGCTCCGGTGGCATGCTAATGGAAAAAAGTGTGCTCAGGTGGCATGCTAACGGGAAAAGCTGTGCTCCGGTGGCATGCCAATGGAAAAAGGTATGCTACGGTGGAGTGCTAATGGGAGAAGGTGTGCTCTGGTGGCATGCTAACGGTAAAAGGTGAGCTCCGGTGGCATGCTAACGGGAAAAGATGTGCTCCGGTGGCATGCTAACGGGAAAATGTGTGCTACGGTGGCATGCTCATGGTAAAAGGTGTGCTCCAGTGGCATGCTAACGGAAAAAGTGTGCTACGGTGGCATGCTAACGGGAGAACATGTGGTTCGGTGGCATGCTAACTGGAAAAGGTGTGCTCCGGTGGCATGCTAATGGGAGAAGGTGTGCTTCAGTGGCATGCTAACAGGAAAAGGTGTGCTCCGGTGACATGCTAACGGGAGATGGTGTGCTACGATTACATGCTGATGGTAAAAGGTGTGCTCCGGTGGCTTGCCAACAAGAGAAGGTGTGCTACGGTGGCATGCTAACGGCAAAAGGTTTGCTCCAGTGGCATGCTAACTGAAAAAGGTGTGCTACGGTGGCATGCTAACGGGGAAAGGTGTGCTACGGTGGCATGCTAACGGTAAAGGTGTGCTCCGGTGGCATGTCAACGGGAAAAGGTGTGCTCCAATGGCATGCTAGCAAGAAAAGGTGTGCTCCGGTGGCATGCTAACGGTAAAGGTGTGCTCCGGTGACATGCTAACGGTGAAAGGTGTGCTCCCGTGGCATGCTAACGGGAAAAGGTGTGCTCCGCTGCCAAGTCAATGGGAAAAGGGTGCTCCGATGGCATGCTAACGGGAAAAGGTGTGCTCCGGTGGCATGCTAATGGTAAAGGTGTGCTCCGGTGGCATGCTAACGGTCAAAGGTGTCCTCTGATGGCATGCTAACGGTAAAGGGTGTGCTCCGGTGGCATGCTAATGGTAAAGGTGTGCTTCGGTGGTATGCTAACAGGAAAAGGTGTGCTCCTGTGGCATGCTAACGGGGAAAGAAGTGCTCCGGTGGCATGCTAAACGGGAAAGGTGTCCTCCGTTGGCATGCTAAAGGGAGAAGGTGTGCTACAGTTGCATGCTAATGGGAAAAGGTGGGCTACAGTTGTATGCTAACGGGAAACAGTGTGCTACAGTTGCATGCTAACGGGAAAAGGTGTGCTACAGTTGCATGCTAATAGGAAAAGGTGGGCTACGGTGGCATGGTAACGGGAGAAGGAGTGCTCTGGTGGCATGCTAACGGTAAAATGTGTGCTCCGGTGGCATGCTAATGGTAAAGGTGTGCTCCGGTGGCATGCTAACGGGAAAAGGTGTGCTCCGGTGGGATGCTAACAGGGAAAGTTGTGCTCCGGTGGCATGCTAACGTGAGAAGGTGTGCTACTGTAGCATGCTAAAGGGAAAAGGTGTGCTCCGGTGGCATGCTAAAGGTAAAGGTGTGCTCTGGTGGCATGCTAACGGGAAAAGGTGTGGTACTGTGGCATGCTAACGGGAAAAGGTGTGCTACGGTGGCATGCTAAAGGGAAAAGGTGTTCTCCAGTGGATGATAATGGGGAAAGGTGTGTTCCGGTGGCATGCTAATGGGAGAAGGTGTGCTCCGGTGGCATGCTAACAGGAGAAAATGTGCTCCGGGGGCATGCTAACGGGAAAATGTGTGCTCCGATGGCATGCTAACAGGAAAAGGTGTGCTACGGTGACATGCTAGCGGGAAAAGATGTGCACCGGTGGCATGCTAAAGGAAAAAGGTGTGCTACAGCGGCATACTAACTGGAAAAGGTGTAATACTGTGGCATGCTCACGGTAAAGGTGTGCTCTGGTGGCATGCTGATGGTAAAAGGTGTGCTCCGGTGGCATACTAACGGTAAAAGTTGTGCTCCGGTGGCATGTTAACGGTAAAAGGTGTTTTCCGTTGGCATGCTAACGGTAAAAGGTGTGATACAGTGTCATGCTTAACGATACAAGGTGTGCTCCGGTGGCATGCTAAACGGGAAAGGTGTCCTCCGTTGGCATGCTAAAGGGAGAAGGTGTGCTACAGTTGCATGCTAATGGGAAAAGGTGGGGTACAGTTGTATGCTAACGGGAAACAGTGTGCTACAGTTGCATGCTAACGGGAAAAGGTGTGCTACAGTTGCATGCTAATAGGAAAAGGTGGGTTACGGTGGCATGGTAACGGGAGAAGGAGTGCTCTGGTGGCATGCTAACGGTAAAATGTGTGCTCCGGTGGCATGCTAATGGTAAAGGTGTGCTCCGGTGGCATGCTAACGGGAAAAGGTGTGCTCCGGTGGGATGCTAACAGGGAAAGTTGTGCTCCGGTGGCATGCTAACGTGAGAAGGTGTGCTACTGTAGCATGCTAAAGGGAAAAGGTGTGCTCCGGTGGCATGCTAAAGGTAAAGGTGTGCTCTGGTGGCATGCTAACGGGAAAAGGTGTGGTACTGTGGCATGCTAACGGGAAAAGGTGTGCTACGGTGGCATGCTAAAGGGAAAAGGTGTTCTCCAGTGGATGATAATGGGGAAAGGTGTGTTCCGGTGGCATGCTAATGGGAGAAGGTGTGCTCCGGTGGCATGCTAACAGGAGAAAATGTGCTCCGGGGGCATGCTAACGGGAAAATGTGTGCTCCGATGGCATGCTAACAGGAAAAGGTGTGCTACGGTGACATGCTAGCGGGAAAAGATGTGCACCGGTGGCATGCTAAAGGAAAAAGGTGTGCTACAGCGGCATACTAACTGGAAAAGGTGTAATACTGTGGCATGCTCACGGTAAAGGTGTGCTCTGGTGGCATGCTGATGGTAAAAGGTGTGCTCCGGTGGCATACTAACGGTAAAAGTTGTGCTCCGGTGGCATGTTAACGGTAAAAGGTGTTTTCCGTTGGCATGCTAACGGTAAAAGGTGTGATACAGTGTCATGCTTAACGATACAAGGTGTGCTCCGGTGGCATGCTAACGGGAAAAGGTGTGCTCCAGTGGCATGCTAACACGGAAAGGTGTGATCCGGTGGCTTGCTAACGTGAGAAAGTGTGCTCCGGTGGCATGCTAACGAGAAGAGGAGCACTACGGTGGCATGCTAACGGGAAAAGGTGTTCTCCGGTGGCATGCTAACGATACAAGGTGTGCTCCGGTGGCATGCTAACGGGAAAAGGGGTGCTCCGGTGGCATGCTAATACGGAAAGGTGTGCTCCGGTGGCATGCTAACGTGAGAAAGAGTGCTACGGTGGCATGCTAACGAGAATAGGAGCGCTACGGTGGCATGCTAATGGGAAAAGGTGTGCCATGGTGGCATGCTAACAGTAAAAGGTGTGCTCCGGTGGCTTGCTTTTGGTAAAAGGTGTGCTCCGGTGGCATGCTAACGATACAAGATGTGCTCCGGTGGCATGCTAATGGGAAAAGGAGTAATACTGTGGCATGCTCACGGTAAAGGTGTGCTCTGGTGGCATGTTAATGGTAAAAGGTGTTCTCCGTTGGAATGCTAACGGTAAAAGGTGTGATACGTTGTCATGCTTAACGATACAAGGTGTGCTCCGGTGGCATGCTAACGGGAAAAGGTGTGCTCCAGTGGCATGCTAACAAGGAAAGGTGTGCTCCAGTGGCATGCTAACGTGGGAAAGTGTGCTACGGTGGCATGCTAACGAGAAGAGGAGCGCTACGGTGGCATGCTAACGGGAAAAGGTGTGCTCCGGTGGCATGCTAACGATACAAGGTGTGCTCCGGTGGCAAGATAACGGGAAAAGGTGTGCTCCGGTGGCATGCAAACACGGAAAGGTGTGCTCCGGTGGCATGCTAACGTGAGAAAGTGTGCTACGGTGGCATGCTAACGAGAAGAGGTGCGCTATGGTGGCATGCTAACGGGAAGAGGTGCGCTATGGTGGCATGCTAACGGTAAAAGGTGTGCTCCGGTGGCTTGCTTTCGGTAAAAGGTGTGCTCCGGTGGCTTGCTTTCAGTAAGAGGTGTGCTCCGGTGGCATGCTAACGATACAAGATGTGCTCCGGTGGCATGCTAACGGGAAAAGGTGTGCTCCGGTGGCATGCTAACAGGGAAAGGTGTGCTCCGGTGGCATACTAACGGTAAAAGGTGTGCTCCGGTGGCATGTTAACGGTAAAAGGTGTTCTCCGTTGGCATGCTAACGGTAAAAGGTGTGCTACGGTGGCATGCTAACGATACAAGGTGTGCTCTGGTGGCATGCTAACGGGAAAAGGTGTGCTCCGATGGCATGCTAACACGGAAAGGTGTGCTCCGGTGGCATGCTAACGTGAGAAAGTGTGCTACGTTGGCATGCTAATGAGAAGAGGTGCGCTACGGTGGCATGCTAACGGGAAAGGTGTGCTCCGGTGGCATGCTAACGATACAAGGTGTGCTCCGGTGGCATGCTAACGGGAAAAGGTGTGCTCCGGTGACATGCTAACACGGAAAGGTGTGCTCCGGTCGCATGCTAACGTAAGAAAGTGTGCTACAATGGCATGCTAACGAGAAGAGGTGCGCTACGGTGGCATGCAAACGGGAAAAGGTGTGCTATGGTGGCATGGTAACTGTAAAAGGTGTGCTCTGGTGGCTTCCTTTCGGTAAAATGTGTGCTCTGGTGGCATGCTAGCGATACAAGATGTGCTCCGGTGGCATGCTAACGGGAAAAGGTGTGCTCCGGTGGCATGCTAACAGGGAAAGGTGTGCTCCGGTGGCATGCTAATGGGAGAAGGTGTGCTACTGTGGCATGCTAACAAGAAAAGGTGTGCTACAGTGGCATGCTAACTGGAAAAGGTGTGCTATGATGGCATGCTAACGGGAGAAGGTGTGCTCCAGTGGCATGCTAACAGGAGAAAATGTGCTCCGGGGGCATGCTAACGGGAAAATGTGTGCTCCGGTTGCATGCTAACGGGAAAAGGTATGCTCCGGTGACATGCTAGCGGGAAAAGGTGTGCACCGGTGGCATGCTAATGGAAAAAGGTGTGCTACAGCGGCATACTAATGGAAAAAGGTGTAATACTGTGGCATGCTCATGGTAAAGGTGTGCTCTGGTGGCATGCTGATGGTAAAAGGTGTGCTCCAGTGGCATACTAACGGTAAAAGGTGTGCTCCGGTGGCATGTTAACGGTAAAAGGTTTTCTCCGTTGGCATGCTAACGGTAAAAGGTGTGCTACGGTGGCATGCTAACGATACAAGGTGTGCTCTGGTGGCATGCTAACAGGAAAAGGTGTGCTCCGGTGGCATGCTAACACGGAAAGGTGTGCTCCGTTCGCATGCTAACGTAAGAAAGTGTGCTACAATGGCATGCTAACGAGAAGAGGTGCGCTACGGTGGCATGCAAACGGGAAAAGGTGTGCTATGGTGGCATGCTAACGGTAAAACGTGTGCTCTGCTGGCTTCCTTTCGGTAAAATGTGTGCTCTGGTGGCATGCTAGCGATACAAGATGTGCTCCGGTGGCATGCTAATGGGAAAAGGTGTGCTCCGGTGGCATGCTAACAGGGAAAGGTGTGCTCCGGTGGCATGCTAACGGAAGAAGGTGTGCTACTGTGGCATGCTAACAAGAAAAGGTGTGCTACAGTGGCATGCTAACTGGAAAAGGTGTGCTATGATGGCATGCTAATGGTAAAATGTGTGCTATGGTGGCATGCTAACGGTAAAAGGTGTGCAACGGTGGCATGATAACGGTAAAAGGTGTGCTCCGGTGGCATGCTAACGGGAAAAGGTGTGCAACGGTGGCATGCTAACAGGAAAAGGTGTGCTCCGGTGGCATGCTAACGGGAAAAGGTGTGCTCCGGTGGCATGCTAACGGGAAAAGGTGTGCTCCGGTGGCATGCTAACGGAAAAAGGTGTGCTCCGGTGGCATGTTGATGGTAAAAGGTGTGCTCCGGCGGCATGCTAACGGTAAAAGGTGTTCTCCGTTGGCATGCTAACAGTTAAACGTGTGCTCAGGTGGCACGCTAACGATGCAAGGTGTGCTCTTGTGGCATGCTAACGGGAAAAGGTGTACTCCGGTGGAATGCTGACAGGGAAAGTTGTGCTCCGGCGGCATGCTAACGTGAGAAGGTGTGCTACTGTAGCATGCTAATGGGAAAAGGTGTGCTCCAGTGGCATGCTAAAGGTAAAGGTATGCTCTGGTGGCATGCTAACGGGAAAAGGTGTGGTACTGTGGCATGCTAACGGGAATAGGTGTGCTACGGTGGCATGCTAAAGGGAAAAGATGTTCTCCAGTGGATGCTAACCGGGAAAGGTGTGTTCCGGTGGCATGCTAATGGGAGAAGGTGTGCTCCGGTGGCATGCTAACAGGAGAAAATGTGCTCCGGGGGCATGCTAACGGGAAAATGTGTGCTCCGGTGGCATGCTGATGGTAAAAGGAGTGCTCCAGTGGCTTACTAATGGTAAAAGGTGTGCTCCGATGGCATGTTAATGGTAAGAGGTGTTCTCCGCTGGCATGCTAACGGTAAAAGGTGTGCTACGGTGGCATGCTAACGATACAAGGTGTGCTCCGGTGGCAAGATAATGGAAAAAGGTGTGCTCCGGTGGCATGCAAACACGGAAAGGTGTGCTCCGGTGGCATGCTAACGTGAGAAAGTGTGCTACGGTGGCATGCTAACGAGAAGAGGTGCGCTATGGTGGCATGCTAACGGGAAGAGGTGTGCTATGGCGGCATGCTAACAGTAAAAGGTGTGCTCCTGTGGCTTGCTTTCGGTAAAAGGTGTGATCCGGTGGCATGCTAACGATACAAGATGTGCTCCGGTGGCATGCTAACGGGAAAAGGTGTGCTCTGGTGGCATGCTAACGGGAAAAGGGGTGCTCTGGTGGCATGCTAACGGTAAAAGGTGTGCTCCAGTGGCATGCTAGCGGTAAAAGGTGTGCTACGGTGGCATGCTAACGGTAAAGGTGTGCTCCGGTGGCATGTCAACGGGAAAAGGTGTGCTCCAATGGCATGCTAGCAAGAAAAGGTGTGCTCCGGTGGCATGCTAACGGTAAAGGTGTGCTCCGGTGACATGCTAACGGTGAAAGGTGTGCTCCCGTGGCATGCTAACGGGAAAAGGTGTGCTCCGCTGCCATGTCAATGGGAAAAGGGTGCTCCGATGGCATGCTAACGGGAAAAGGTGTGCTCCGGTGGCATGCTAATGGTAAAGGTGTGCTCCGGTGGCATGCTAACGGTCAAAGGTGTCCTCTGATGGCATGCTAACGGTAAAGGGTGTGCTCCGGTGGCATGCTAATGGTAAAGGTGTGCTTCGGTGGTATGCTAACAGGAAAAGGTGTGCTCCTGTGGCATGCTAACGGGGAAAGAAGTGCTCCGGTGGCATGCTAAACGGGAAAGGTGTCCTCCGTTGGCATGCTAAAGGGAGAAGGTGTGCTACAGTTGCATGCTAATGGGAAAAGGTGGGCTACAGTTGTATGCTAACGGGAAACAGTGTGCTACAGTTGCATGCTAACGGGAAAAGGTGTGCTACAGTTGCATGCTAATAGGAAAAGGTGGGCTACGGTGGCATGGTAACGGGAGAAGGAGTGCTCTGGTGGCATGCTAACGGTAAAATGTGTGCTCCGGTGGCATGCTAATGGTAAAGGTGTGCTCCGGTGGCATGCTAACGGGAAAAGGTGTGCTCCGGTGGGATGCTAACAGGGAAAGTTGTGCTCCGGTGGCATGCTAACGTGAGAAGGTGTGCTACTGTAGCATGCTAAAGGGAAAAGGTGTGCTCCGGTGGCATGCTAAAGGTAAAGGTGTGCTCTGGTGGCATGCTAACGGGAAAAGGTGTGGTACTGTGGCATGCTAACGGGAAAAGGTGTGCTACGGTGGCATGCTAAAGGGAAAAGGTGTTCTCCAGTGGATGATAATGGGGAAAGGTGTGTTCCGGTGGCATGCTAATGGGAGAAGGTGTGCTCCGGTGGCATGCTAACAGGAGAAAATGTGCTCCGGGGGCATGCTAACGGGAAAATGTGTGCTCCGATGGCATGCTAACAGGAAAAGGTGTGCTACGGTGACATGCTAGCGGGAAAAGATGTGCACCGGTGGCATGCTAAAGGAAAAAGGTGTGCTACAGCGGCATACTAACTGGAAAAGGTGTAATACTGTGGCATGCTCATGGTAAAGGTGTGCTCTGGTGGCATGCTGATGGTAAAAGGTGTGCTCCGGTGGCATACTAACGGTAAAAGTTGTGCTCCGGTGGCATGTTAACGGTAAAAGGTGTTTTCCGTTGGCATGCTAACGGTAAAAGGTGTGATACAGTGTCATGCTTAACGATACAAGGTGTGCTCCGGTGGCATGCTAAACGAGAAAGGTGTCCTCCGTTGGCATGCTAAAGGGAGAAGGTGTGCTACAGTTGCATGCTAATGGGAAAAGGTGGGGTACAGTTGTATGCTAACGGGAAACAGTGTGCTACAGTTGCATGCTAACGGGAAAAGGTGTGCTACAGTTGCATGCTAATAGGAAAAGGTGGGCTACGGTGGCATGGTAACGGGAGAAGGAGTGCTCTGGTGGCATGCTAACGGTAAAATGTGTGCTCCGGTGGCATGCTAATGGTAAAGGTGTGCTCCGGTGGCATGCTAACGGGAAAAGGTGTGCTCCGGTGGGATGCTAACAGGGAAAGTTGTGCTCCGGTGGCATGCTAACGTGAGAAGGTGTGCTACTGTAGCATGCTAAAGGGAAAAGGTGTGCTCCGGTGGCATGCTAAAGGTAAAGGTGTGCTCTGGTGGCATGCTAACGGGAAAAGGTGTGGTACTGTGGCATGCTAACGGGAAAAGGTGTGCTACGGTGGCATGCTAAAGGGAAAAGGTGTTCTCCAGTGGATGATAATGGGGAAAGGTGTGTTCCGGTGGCATGCTAATGGGAGAAGGTGTGCTCCGGTGGCATGCTAACAGGAGAAAATGTGCTCCGGGGGCATGCTAACGGGAAAATGTGTGCTCCGATGGCATGCTAACAGGAAAAGGTGTGCTACGGTGACATGCTAGCGGGAAAAGATGTGCACCGGTGGCATGCTAAAGGAAAAAGGTGTGCTACAGCGGCATACTAACTGGAAAAGGTGTAATACTGTGGCATGCTCACGGTAAAGGTGTGCTCTGGTGGCATGCTGATGGTAAAAGGTGTGCTCCGGTGGCATACTAACGGTAAAAGTTGTGCTCCGGTGGCATGTTAACGGTAAAAGGTGTTTTCCGTTGGCATGCTAACGGTAAAAGGTGTGATACAGTGTCATGCTTAACGATACAAGGTGTGCTCCGGTGGCATGCTAACGGGAAAAGGTGTGCTCCAGTGGCATGCTAACACGGAAAGGTGTGATCCGGTGGCTTGCTAACGTGAGAAAGTGTGCTCCGGTGGCATGCTAACGAGAAGAGGAGCGCTACGGTGGCATGCTAACGGGAAAAGGTGTTCTCCGGTGGCATGCTAACGATACAAGGTGTGCTCCGGTGGCATGCTAACGGGAAAAGGGGTGCTCCGGTGGCATGCTAATACGGAAAGGTGTGCTCCGGTGGCATGCTAACGTGAGAAAGAGTGCTACGGTGGCATGCTAACGAGAATAGGAGCGCTACGGTGGCATGCTAATGGGAAAAGGTGTGCCATGGTGGCATGCTAACAGTAAAAGGTGTGCTCCGGTGGCTTGCTTTTGGTAAAAGGTGTGCTCCGGTGGCATGCTAACGATACAAGATGTGCTCCGGTGGCATGCTAATGGGAAAAGGAGTAATACTGTGGCATGCTCACGGTAAAGGTGTGCTCTGGTGGCATGTTAATGGTAAAAGGTGTTCTCCGTTGGCATGCTAACGGTAAAAGGTGTGATACGTTGTCATGCTTAACGATACAAGGTGTGCTCCGGTGGCATGCTAACGGGAAAAGGTGTGCTCCAGTGGCATGCTAACAAGGAAAGGTGTGCTCCAGTGGCATGCTAACGTGGGAAAGTGTGCTACGGTGGCATGCTAACGAGAAGAGGAGCGCTACGGTGGCATGCTAACGAGAAGAGGAGCGCTACGGTGGCATGCTAACGGGAAAAGGTGTGCTCCGGTGGCATGCTAACGATACAAGGTGTGCTCCGGTGGCATGCAAACACGGAAAGGTGTGCTCCGGTGGCATGCTAACGTGAGAAAGTGTGCTACGGTGGCATGCTAGCGAGAAGAGGTGCGCTATGGTGGCATGCTAACGGGAAGAGGTGCGCTATGGTGGCATGCTAACGGTAAAAGGTGTGCTCCGGTGGCTTGCTTTCGGTAAAAGGTGTGCTCCGGTGGCTTGCTTTCAGTAAGAGGTGTGCTCCGGTGGCATGCTAACGATACAAGATGTGCTCCGGTGGCATGCTAACGGGAAAAGGTGTGCTCCGGTGGCATGCTAACAGGGAAAGGTGTGCTCCGGTGGCATACTAACGGTAAAAGGTGTGCTCCGTTGGCATGTTAACGGTAAAAGGTGTTCTCCGTTGGCATGCTAACGGTAAAAGGTGTGCTACGGTGGCATGCTAACGATACAAGGTGTGCTCTGGTGGCATGCTAACGGGAAAAGGTGTGCTCCGATGGCATGCTAACACGGAAAGGTGTGCTCCGGTGGCATGCTAACGTGAGAAAGTGTGCTACGTTGGCATGCTAATGAGAAGAGGTGCGCTACGGTGGCATGCTAACGGGAAAGGTGTGCTCCGGTGGCATGCTAACGATACAAGGTGTGCTCCGGTGGCATGCTAACGGGAAAAGGTGTGCTCCGGTGACATGCTAACACGGAAAGGTGTGCTCCGGTCGCATGCTAACGTAAGAAAGTGTGCTACAATGGCATGCTAACGAGAAGAGGTGCGCTACGGTGGCATGCAAACGGGAAAAGGTGTGCTATGGTGGCATGGTAACTGTAAAAGGTGTGCTCTGGTGGCTTCCTTTCGGTAAAATGTGTGCTCTGGTGGCATGCTAGCGATACAAGATGTGCTCCGGTGGCATGCTAACGGGAAAAGGTGTGCTCCGGTGGCATGCTAACAGGGAAAGGTGTGCTCCGGTGGCATGCTAATGGGAGAAGGTGTGCTACTGTGGCATGCTAACAAGAAAAGGTGTGCTACAGTGGCATGCTAACTGGAAAAGGTGTGCTATGATGGCATGCTAACGGGAGAAGGTGTGCTCCAGTGGCATGCTAACAGGAGAAAATGTGCTCCGGGGGCATGCTAACGGGAAAATGTGTGCTCCGGTTGCATGCTAACGGGAAAAGGTATGCTCCGGTGACATGCTAGCGGGAAAAGGTGTGCACCGGTGGCATGCTAATGGAAAAAGGTGTGCTACAGCGGCATACTAATGGGAAAAGGTGTAATACTGTGGCATGCTCATGGTAAAGGTGTGCTCTGGTGGCATGCTGATGGTAAAAGGTGTGCTCCAGTGGCATACTAACGGTAAAAGGTGTGCTCCGGTGGCATGTTAACGGTAAAAGGTTTTCTCCGTTGGCATGCTAACGGTAAAAGGTGTGCTACGGTGGCATGCTAACGATACAAGGTGTGCTCTGGTGGCATGCTAACAGGAAAAGGTGTGCTCCGGTGGCATGCTAACACGGAAAGGTGTGCTCCGTTCGCATGCTAACGTAAGAAAGTGTGCTACAATGGCATGCTAACGAGAAGAGGTGCGCTACGGTGGCATGCAAACGGGAAAAGGTGTGCTATGGTGGCATGCTAACGGTAAAACGTGTGCTCTGCTGGCTTCCTTTCGGTAAAATGTGTGCTCTGGTGGCATGCTAGCGATACAAGATGTGCTCCGGTGGCATGCTAATGGGAAAAGGTGTGCTCCGGTGGCATGCTAACAGGGAAAGGTGTGCTCCGGTGGCATGCTAACGGAAGAAGGTGTGCTACTGTGGCATGCTAACAAGAAAAGGTGTGCTACAGTGGCATGCTAACTGGAAAAGGTGTGCTATGATGGCATGCTAATGGTAAAATGTGTGCTATGGTGGCATGCTAACGGTAAAAGGTGTGCAACGGTGGCATGATAACGGTAAAAGGTGTGCTCCGGTGGCATGCTAACGGGAAAAGGTGTGCAACGGTGGCATGCTAACAGGAAAAGGTGTGCTCCGGTGGCATGCTAACGGGAAAAGGTGTGCTCCGGTGGCATGCTAACGGGAAAAGGTGTGCTCCGGTGGCATGCTAACGGAAAAAGGTGTGCTCCGGTGGCATGTTGATGGTAAAAGGTGTGCTCCGGCGGCATGCTAACGGTAAAAGGTGTTCTCCGTTGGCATGCTAACAGTTAAACGTGTGCTCAGGTGGCACGCTAACGATGCAAGGTGTGCTCTTGTGGCATGCTAACGGGAAAAGGTGTACTCCGGTGGAATGCTGACAGGGAAAGTTGTGCTCCGGCGGCATGCTAACGTGAGAAGGTGTGCTACTGTAGCATGCTAACGGGAAAAGGTGTGCTCCAGTGGCATGCTAAAGGTAAAGGTATGCTCTGGTGGCATGCTAACGGGAAAAGGTGTGGTACTGTGGCATGCTAACGGGAATAGGTGTGCTACGGTGGCATGCTAAAGGGAAAAGATGTTCTCCAGTGGATGCTAACGGGGAAAGGTGTGTTCCGGTGGCATGCTAATGGGAGAAGGTGTGCTCCGGTGGCATGCTAACAGGAGAAAATGTGCTCCGGGGGCATGCTAACGGGAAAATGTGTGCTCCGGTGGCATGCTGATGGTAAAAGGAGTGCTCCAGTGGCTTACTAATGGTAAAAGGTGTGCTCCGATGGCATGTTAATGGTAAGAGGTGTTCTCCGCTGGCATGCTAACGGTAAAAGGTGTGCTACGGTGGCATGCTAACGATACAAGGTGTGCTCCGGTGGCAAGATAATGGAAAAAGGTGTGCTCCGGTGGCATGCAAACACGGAAAGGTGTGCTCCGGTGGCATGCTAACGTGAGAAAGTGTGCTACGGTGGCATGCTAACGAGAAGAGGTGCGCTATGGTGGCATGCTAACGGGAAGAGGTGTGCTATGGCGGCATGCTAACAGTAAAAGGTGTGCTCCTGTGGCTTGCTTTCGGTAAAAGGTGTGATCCGGTGGCATGCTAACGATACAAGATGTGCTCCGGTGGCATGCTAACGGGAAAAGGTGTGCTCTGGTGGCATGCTAACGGGAAAAGGGGTGCTCTGGTGGCATGCTAACGGTAAAAGGTGTGCTCCAGTGGCATGCTAGCGGTAAAAGGTGTGCTCCGGTGGCATGCTAACTAAAAAAGTTATGCTCCAGTGGCATGATATTGCGAAAAGGTGTGCAACGGTGGAATGCTAACGGCAGAAGGTGTGCTCCGGTGGGAACAATGGGAAAAGGTGTGCTCCAGTGGCATTCTAACGGGAAAATGTGTGCAACGGTGGCATGCTAACGGAAAAAGGTGTGCAATGGAGGCATGCTAACGGTAAAAGGTGCGCTCCAGTGGCATGCTAGTGGTAAAAGGTATGCTCCGGTGTCATGCTAATGGAAAAAGGTATGCTCCAGTGGCATGATATTGGGAAAAGGTGTGCAACGGTGGCATGCTAACGGCAGAAGGTGTGCTCCGGTGGAAACAATGGGAAAAGGTGTGCTCCGGTGGCATGCTAACGGGAAAATGTGTGCAACGGTGGCATGCTAACGGAAAAAGGTGTGCAATGGTGGCATGCTAACAGTAAAAGGTGTGCTCCAGTGGCATGCTAATGGGAAAAGGTATGCTCCGGGGGTATGATAACAGGAAAAGGTGTCCAACGGTGGCATGCTAACAGGAGAAGGTGTGCTCCGGTGGCAACAACTGGAAAAGGTGTGCTCCGGTGGCATGCTAACGAGAAAAGGTGTGCAACAGTGGCATGCTAACGGGAAAAGGTGAGCAATGGTGGCATGCTAACGATACAAGATGTGCTCCGGTGGCATGCTAATGGGAAAAGGTGTGCTCCAGTGGCATGCTAACAGGGAAAGGTGTGCTCCGGTGGCATGCTAAAGGGAGAATGTGTGCTACTGTGGCATGCTAACAAGAAAAAGTGTGCTACAGTGGCATGCTAACGGGAAAAGGTGTGCTATGGTGGCTTGCTAACTGTAAAAGGTGTGCAATGGTGGTATGATAACGAAAAAGGTGTGCTCCGGTGGCATGCTAAAGGGAAAAGGTGTTCTCCAGTGGATGCTAACGGGGAAAGGTGTGTTCCGGTGGCATGCTAACGGGAGAAGGTGTGCTCCGGGGGCATGCTAACGGAAAATGTGTGCTCCGGTTGCATGCTAATGGGAGAAGGTGTGCTCCGGTGGCATGCTAACAGGAGAAAATGTGCTCCGGGGGCATGCTAACGGGAAAATGTGTGCTCCGGTGGCATGCTGATGGTAAAAGGTGTGCTCCAGTGGCTTACTAATGGTAAAAGGTGTGCTCCGATGGCATGTTAACGGTAAGAGGTGTTCTCCGCTGGCATGCTAACGGTAAAAGGTGTGCTACGGTGGCATGCTAACGATACAAGGTGTGCTCCGGTGGCAAGATAACGGAAAAAGGTGTGCTCCGGTGGCATGCAAACACGGAAAGGTGTGCTCCGGTGGCATGCTAACGTGAGAAAGTGTGCTACGGTGGCATGCTAATGAGAAGAGGTGCGCTATGGTGGCATGCTAACGGGAAGAGGTGTGCTATGGTGGCATGCTAACAGTAAAAGGTGTGCTCCTGTGGCTTGCTTTCGGTAAAAGGTGAGCTCCGGTGGCATGCTAACGATACAAGATGTGCTCCGGTGGCATGCTAACGGGAAAAGGTGTGCTCTGGTGGCATGCTAACAGGGAAAGGTGTGCTCCGGTGGCATGCTAACGGAAGAAGGTGTCCTACTGTGGCATGCTAACAAGAAAAGGTGTGCTACAGTGGTATGCTAACGGGAAAAGGTGTGCTATGGTGGCATGCTAATGGGAAAAGGTGTGCTATCGTGGCAAGCTAACGGTAAAAGGTGTGCAACGGTGGCATGATAACGGAAAAAGGTGTGCTCCGGTGGCATGCAAACGGGAAAAGCAGTGCAACGGTGGCATGCTAACAGGAAAAGGTGTGCTCCGGTGGCATGCTAACGGGAAAAGGTGTTCTCCGGTGGCATGCTAACGGGAAAAGGTGTGCTCCGGTGGCATGCTAACGGAAAAAGGTGTGCTCCGGTGGAATGCTGATGGTAAAAGGTGTGCTCCGGCGGCATGCTAACGGTAAAAGGTGTTCTCCGTTGGCATGCTAACAGTTAAACGTGTGCTCAGGTGGCATGCTAACGATACAAGGTGTGCTCTTGTGGCATGCTAACGGGAAAAGGTGTACTCCGGTGGAATGCTGACAGGGAAAGTTGTGCTCCGGCGGCATGCTAACGTGAGAAGGTGTGCTACTGTAGCATGCTAACGGGAAAAGGTGTGCTCCAGTGGCATGCTAAAGGTAAAGGTGTGCTCTGGTGGCATGCTAACGGGAAAAGGTGTGGTACTGTGGCATGCTAACGGGAATAGATGTGCTACGGTGGCATGCTAAAGGGAAAAGGTGTTCTCCAGTGGATGCTAACGGGGAAAGGTGTGTTCCGGTGGCATGCTAATGGGAGAAGGTGTGCTCCGGTGGCATGCTAACAGGAGAAAATGTGCTCCGGGGGCATGCTAACGGGAAAATGTGTGCTCCGGTGGCATGCTGATGGTAAAAGGTGTGCTCTAGTGGCTTACTAATGGTAAAAGGTGTGCTCCGGTGGCATGTTAACGGTAAGAGGTGTTCTCCGTTGGCATGCTAACGGTAAAAGGTGTGCTACGGTGGCATGCTAACGATACAAGGTGTGCTCCGGTGGCAAGATAACGGAAAAAGGCGTGCTCGGGTGGCATGCAAACACGGAAAGGTGTGCTCCGGTGGCATGCTAACATGAGAAAGTGTGCTACGGTGGCATGCTAACGAGAAGAGGTGCGCTATGGTGGCATGCTAACGGGAAGAGGTGTGCTATGGTGGCATGCTAACAGTAAAAGGTGTGCTCCTGTGGCTTGCTTTCGGTAAAAGGTGTGCTCCGGTGGCATGCTAACGATACAAGATGTGCTCCGGTGGCATGCTAACGGGAAAAGGTGTGCTCCGGTGGCATGCTAACAGGGAAAGGGGTGCTCCGGTGGCATGCTAACGGGAGAAGGTGTCCTACTGTGGCATGCTAACAAGAAAAGGTGTGCTACAGTGGTATGCTAACGGGAAAAGGTGTGCTATCGTGGCAAGCTAACGGTAAAAGGTGTGCAACGGTGGCATGATAACGGAAAAAGGTGTGCTCCGGTGGCATGCTAACGGGAAAAGGTGTGCAACGGTGGCATGCTAACAGGAAAAGGTGTGCTCCGGTGGCATGCTAACGGGAAAAGGTGTGCTCCGGTGGCATGCTAACGGAAAAAAGTGTGCTCAGGTGGCATGCTAACGGGAAAAGCTGTGCTCCGGTGGCATGCCAATGGAAAAAGGTATGCTACGGTGGAGTGCTAATGGGAGAAGGTGTGCTCTGGTGGCATGCTAACGGTAAAAGGTGTGCTCCAGTGGCATGCTAGCGGTAAAAGGTATGCTCCGGTGGCATGCTAACTAAAAAAGTTATGCTCCAGTGGCATGATATTGGGAAAAGGTGTGCAACGGTGGAATGCTAACGGCAGAAGGTGTGCTCCGGTGGGAACAATGGGAAAAGGTGTGCTCCGGTGGCATGCTAACGGGAAAATGTGTGCAACGGTGGCATGCTAACGGAAAAAGGTGTGCAATGGAGGCATGCTAACGGTAAAAGGTGCGCTCCAGTGGCATGCTAGTGGTAAAAGGTATGCTCCGGTGTCATGCTAACGGAAAAAGGTATGCTCCAGTGGCATGATATTGGGAAAAGGTGTGCAACGGTGGCATGCTAACGGCAGCAGGTGTGCTCCGGTGGGAACAATGGGAAAAGGTGTGCTCCGGTGGCATGCTAACGGGAAAATGTGTGCAACGGTGGCATGCTAACGGAAAAAGGTGTGCAATGGTGGCATGCTAACGGTAAAAGGTGTGCTCCAGTGGCATGGTAATGGGAAAAGGTATGCTCCGGGGGTATGATAACGGGAAAAGGTGTCCAACGGTGGCATGCTAACAGGAGAAGGTGTGCTCCGGTGGCAACAGCTGGAAAAGGTGTGCTCCGGTGGCATGCTAACGAGAAAAGGTGTGCAACAGTGGCATGCTAACGGGAAAAGGTGAGCAATGGTGGCATGCTAACGATACAAGATGTGCTCCGGTGGCATGCTAATGGGAAAAGGTGTGCTCCAGTGGCATGCTAACAGGGAAAGGTGTGCTCCGGTGGCATGCTAAAGGGAGAATGTGTGCTACTGTGGCATGCTAACAAGAAAAAGTGTGCTACAGTGGCATGCTAACGGGAAAAGGTGTGCTATGGTGGCTTGCTAACTGTAAAAGGTGTGCAATGGTGGTATGATAACGAAAAAGGTGTGCTCCGGTGGCATGCTAAAGGGAAAAGGTGTTCTCCAGTGGATGCTAACGGGGAAAGGTGTGTTCCGGCAGCATGCTAACGGGAGAAGGTGTGCTCCGGGGGCATGCTAACGGGAAAATGTGTGCTCCGGTTGCATGCTAATGGGAAAAGGTGTGCTCCGGTGACATGCTAGCGGGAAAAGGTGTGCACAGGTGGCATGCTAATGGAAAAAGGTGTACTGCAGCTGCATACTAATGGGAAAAGGTGTATTACTGTGGCATGCTCACGGTAAAGGTGTGCTCTGGTGGCATGCTGATGGTAAAAGGTGTGCTCCAGTGGCATACTAACGGTAAAAGGTGTGCTCAGGTGGCATGTTAACGGTAAAAGGTGTTCTCCGTTGGCATGCTAACGGTAAAGTTGTGCTTCGGTGGCATGCTAACGATACAAGGTGTGCTCCGGTGGCATGCTAACGGGAAAAGGTGTGCTCCGGTGGCATGCTAACACGGAAAGGTGTGCTCCGGTGGCATGCTAACGTGAGAAAGTGGCATGCTAACGAGAAGAGGTGCGCTACGGTGGCATGCTAACGGGAAAAGGGGTGCTCCGGTGGCATGCTAACGATACAAGGTGTGCTTCGGTGGCATGCTAACGGGAAAAGGTGTGCTCCGGTGGCATGCTAACACGGAAAGGTGTGCTCCGGTCGCATGCTAACGAGAAGAGGTGAGCTATGGTGGCATGCTAACGGAAAAGGTGTGCTATGGTGGCATGCTAACGGTAAAAGGTGTGCTCCGGTGGCTTGCTTTCGGTTAAACGTGTGCTCCGGTGGCATGCTAGCGATACAAGATGTGCTCCGGTGGCATGCTAATGGGAAAATGTGTGCTCCGGTGGCATGCTAACAGGGAAAGGTGTGCTCCGGTGGCATGCTAACGGGAGAAGGTGTCCTACTGTGGCATGCTAACAAGAAAAGGTGTGCTACAGTGGCATGCTAACGGGAAAAGGTGTGCTATGGTGGCATGCTAATGGGAAAAGGTGTGCTATCGTGGCATGCTAACGGTAAAAGGTGTGCAACGGTGGCATGATAACGGAAAAAGGTGTGCTCCGGTGGCATGCTAACGGGAAAAGGTGTGCTCCGGTGGCATGCTAACGGAAAAAAGGATGCTCCTGTGGCATGCTAACGGGAAAATCTGTGCTCCGGTGGCATGCCAATGGAAAAAGGTATGCTACGGTGGAATGCTAATGGGAGAAGGTGTGCTCTGGTGGCATGCTAACGGTAAAAGGTGTGCTCCAGTGGCATGCTAGCGGTAAAAGGTGTGCTCTGGTGGCATGCTAACGGAAAAAGGTATGCTCCAGTGCCATGATATTGGGAAAAGGTGTGCAACGGTGGAATGCTAACGGCAGAAGGTGTGCTGCGGTGGGAACAATGGGAAAAGGTGTGCTCCGTTGGCATGCTAACGGGAAAATATGTGCAATGGAGGCATGCTAACGGTAAAAAGTGTGCTCCGGTGGCATGCTAACGGGAAAAGGTATGCTCCGGTGGTATGATAGCGGGAAAAGGTGTGCAACGGTGGCATGCTAACAGGAGAAGGTGTGCTTCGGTGGCAACAACGGGAAAAGGTGTGCTGCGGTGGCATGCTAACGAGAAAAGGTGTGCAACGGTGGCATGCTAACGGGAAAAGGTGTGCAATGGTGGCATGCTAACGGTAAAAGGTGTGTTCCGGTGGCATGCTAACGTGAAAAGGTGTGTTCCGGTAGCATGCTAACGATACAAGATGTGCTCCGGTGGAATGCTAATGGGAAAAGGTGTGCTCCGGTGGTATGCTAACAGGGAAAGGTGTGCTCCGGTGGCATGCTAACGGGAGAAGGTGTGCTACTGTGGCATGCTAACAATAGAAGGTGTGATACAGTGGCATGCTAACGGGAAAATGTGTGCTATGGTGGCTTGCTAACGGGAAAAGGTGAGCTATGGTGGCATGCTAACTGTAAAAGGTGTGCAATGGTGGCATGATAACGGAAAAAGGTGTGCTACGGTGGCATGCTAAAGGGAAAGGGTGTTCTCCAGTGGATGCTAACGGGGAAAGGTGTGTTCCGAGGGCATGCTAACGGGAGAAGGTGTGCTCTGGTGGCATGCTAACTGGAGAAAATGTGCTCCGGGGGCATGCTAACGGGAAAATGTGTGCTCCGGTTGCATGCTAACGGGAAAAGGTGGGCTCCGGTGACATGCTAGCGGGAAAAGGTGTGCACCGGTGGCATGCTAATGGTAAAAGGTGTGCTACAGCGGCATACTAATGGGAAAAGGTGTAATACTGTGGCATGCTCACGGTAAAGGTGTGCTCTGGTGGCATGCTGATGGTAAAAGCTGTGCTCCAGTGTCACACTAACGGTGAAAGGTGTGCTCCGGTGGCATGTTAACGGTAAGAGGTGTTCTCTGTTGGCACTCTAACGGTAAAAGGTGTGCTACGGTGGCATGCTAACGATACAAGGTGTGCTCCGGTGGCATGCTAACGGGAAAAGGTGTGCTTCGGTGGCATGCTAACACGGAAAGGTGTGCTCCGGTGGCATGCTAACGAGAAGAGGTGCGCTACGGTGGCATGCTAACGGGAAAAGGTGTGCTCCGGTGGCATGCTAACGATACAAGGTGTGCTCCGATGGCATGCTAACGGGAAAAGGTGTGCTCCGGTGACATGCTAACACGCAAAGGTGTGCTCCGGTCGCATGCTAACGTAAGAAAGTGTGCTACAATGGCATGCTAATGGGAAAAGTTGTGCTCCGGTGGCATGCTAACGGAAAAAAGTGTGCTCCTGTGGCATGCTAACGGGAAAAGCTGTGCTCCGGTGGCATGCCAATGGAAAAAGGTTTGCTACGGTGGAATGGTAATGGGAAAAGGTGTGCGCTGGTGGCATGCTAACGGTAAAAGGTGTGCTCCAGTGGCATGCTAGCGGTAAAAGGTGAAATCCGGTGGCTTGCTCACGGAAATAGGTATGCTACAGTGGCATGATATTGGGAAAAGGTGTCCAACGGTGGCATGCTAACGGCATAAGGTGTGCTCCGGTGGGAACAATGGGAAAAGGTGTGCTCCGGTGGCATGCTAATGGGAAAATGAGTGCAACGGTGGAATGCTAACGGAAAAAGGTGTGTAATGGAGGCATGCTAACGGTAAAAGGTGTGCTCCGGTGGCATGCTAAAGGGAAGAGGTATGCTCTGGTGGTATGATAGCGGGAAAAGGTGTGCAACGGTGGCATGCTAACAGGAGAAGGTGTGCTTCGCTGGCAACAACGGGAAAAGGTGTGCTCCGGTGGCATGCTAACGAGAAAAGGTGTGCAACGGTGGCATGCTAACGGTAAAAGGTGTGTTCCCGTGGCATGCTAACGTGAAAAGGTGTGTTCCGGTGGCATGCTAACGATACAAGATGTGCTCCGGTGGCATGCTAATGGGAAAAGGTGTGCTCCGGTGGTATGCTAACAGGGAAAGGTGTGCTCCGGTGGCATGCTAACGGGAGAATGTGTGCTACTGTGGCATGCTAACAATAAAAGGTGTGCTACAGTGGCATGCTAACTGGAAAATGTGTGCTATGGTGGCTTGCTAACGGGAAAAGGTGAGCTATGGTGGCATGCTAACTGTAAAAGGTGTGCAATGGTGGCATGATAACGGAAAAAGGTGTGCTCTGGTGGCATGCTAACGGGAAAAGCTGTGCTCCGGTGGCATGCCAATGGAAAAAGGTATGTTATGGTGGAATGCTAATAGGAGAAGGTGTGCTCCGGTGGCATGCTAACTGCAAAAGGTGTGCTCCAGTGGCATGCTAGCGGTAAAAGGTGTGCTCCGGTGTCATGCTAATGGAAATAGGTATGCTCCAGTGGCATGATATTGGGAAAAGGTGTGCAACGGTGGCATGCTAACGGCAGAAGGTGTGCTCCGGTGGGAACAATGGGAAAAGGTGTGCTCCGGTGGCATGCTAACGGGAAAATGTGTGCAACGGTGGAATGCTAACGGAAAAATGTGTGCAATGGAGGCATGCTAACGGTAAAAGGTGTGCTCCGGTGGCATGCTAACGGGAAGAGGTATGCTCCGGTGGTATGATAGCGGGAAAAGGTGTGCAACGGTGGCATGCTAACAGGAGAAGGTGTGCTTCGGTGGCAACAATGGGAAAAGGTGTGCTCCGGTGGCATGCTAACGTGAAAAGGTGTGTTCCGGTGGCATGCTAACGATACAAGATGTGCTCCGGTGGCATGCTAATGGGAAAAGGTGTGCTCCGGTGGTATGCTAACAGGGAAATGTGTGCTCCGGTGGCATGCTAACGGGAGAATGTGTGCTACTGTGGCATGCTAACATTAAAAGGTGTGCAACAGTGGCATGCTAACTGGAAAATGTGTGCTATGGTGGCTTGCTAACTGGAAAAGGTGAGCTATAGTGGCATGTTAACTGTAAAAAGTGGGCAATGGTGGCATGATAACGGAAAAAGGTGTGCTCCGGTGGCATGCTAAAGGGAAAAGGTGTTCTCCAGTGGATGCTAACGGGGAAAGGTGTGTTCCGAGGGCATGCTAACGGGAGAAGGCGTGCTCCGGTGGCATGCTAACAGGAGAAAATGTGCTCCGGGGGCATGCTAACGGGAAAAGGTGTGCTCCGGTGACATGTTAGCGGGAAAAGGTGTGCACCGGTGGCATGCTAATGGAAAAAGGTGTGCTACAGCGGCATACTAATGGAAAAAGGTGTAATACTGTGGCATGCTCACGGTAAAAGTGTGCTCTGGTGGCATGCTGATGGTAAAAGGTGTGCTCCAGTGGCACACTAACGGTAAAAGGTGTGCTCCGGTGGCATGTTAACGGTAAGAGGTTTTCTCCGTTGGCATTCTAACGGTAAAAGGTGTGCTACGTTGGCATGCTAACGATACAAGGTGTGCTCCGGTGTCATGCTAACGGGAAAAGGTGTGCTCCGGTGGCATGCTAACATGGAAAGGTGTGCTCCAGTGGCATGCTAGCGGTAAAAGGTGTGCTCCGGTGTCATGCTAATGGAAATAGGTATGCTCCAGTGGCATGATATTGGGAAAAGGTGTGCAACGGTGGCATGCTAACGGCAGAAGGTGTGCTCCGGTGGGAACAATGGGAAAAGGTGTGCTCCGGTGGAATGCTAACGGGAAAATGTGTGCAACGGTGGAATGCTAACGGAAAAATGTGTGCAATGGAGGCATGCTAACGGTAAAAGGTGTGCTCCGGTGGCATGCTAACGGGAAGAGGTATGCTCCGGTGGTATGATAGCGGGAAAAGGTGTGCAACGGTGGCATGCTAACAGGAGAAGGTGTGCTTCGGTGGCAACAATGGGAAAAGGTGTGCTCCGGTGGCATGCTAACGTGAAAAGGTGTGTTCCGGTGGCATGCTAACGATACAAGATGTGCTCCGGTGGCATGCTAATGGGAAAAGGTGTGCTCCGGTGGTATGCTAACAGGGAAATGTGTGCTCCGGTGGCATGCTAACGGGAGAATGTGTGCTACTGTGGCATGCTAACATTAAAAGGTGTGCAACAGTGGCATGCTAACTGGAAAATGTGTGCTATGGTGGCTTGCTAACTGGAAAAGGTGAGCTATAGTGGCATGTTAACTGTAAAAGGTGGGCAATGGTGGCATGATAACGGAAAAAGGTGTGCTCCGGTGGCATGCTAAAGGGAAAAGGTGTTCTCCAGTGGATGCTAACGGGGAAAGGTGTGTTCCGAGGGCATGCTAACGGGAGAAGGCGTGCTCCGGTGGCATGCTAACAGGAGAAAATGTGCTCCGGGGGCATGCTAACGGGAAAAGGTGTGCTCCGGTGACATGTTAGCGGGAAAAGGTGTGCACCGGTGGCATGCTAATGGAAAAAGGTGTGCTACAGCGGCATACTAATGGAAAAAGGTGTAATACTGTGGCATGCTCACGGTAAAAGTGTGCTCTGGTGGCATGCTGATGGTAAAAGGTGTGCTCCAGTGGCACACTAACGGTAAAAGGTGTGCTCCGGTGGCATGTTAACGGTAAGAGGTTTTCTCCGTTGGCATTCTAACGGTAAAAGGTGTGCTACGTTGGCATGCTAACGATACAAGGTGTGCTCCGGTGTCATGCTAACGGGAAAAGGTGTGCTCCGGTGGCATGCTAACATGGAAAGGGGTGCTCCGGTGGCATGCTAATGTGAGAAAGTGTGCTACGGTGGCATGCCAACGAGCAGAGGTGCGCTTCGGTGGCATGCTAAAGGGAAAAGGTGTGCTCCGGTGGCATGCTAACGATAGAAGGTGTGCTCCGGTGTCATGCTAACGGGAAAAGGTGTGCTCCGGTGACATGCTAACACGCAAAGGTATGCTCCGGTCGCATGCTAACGTAAGAAAGTGTGCTACAATGGCATGCTAATGAGAAGATGTGCGCTACGGTGGCATGCAAACGGGAAAAGGTGTGCTATGGTGGCATGCTAATGTTAAAAGGTGTGCTCTGGTGGCTTCCTTTCAGTAAAATGTGTGCTCTGGTGGCATGCTAGCGATACAAGATATGCTCCGGTGGCATGCTAACGGGTAAAGTTGTGCTCCGGTGGCATGCTAACAGGGAAAGGTGTGCTCTGGTGGCATGCTAACGGGAGAAGGTGTGCTACTGTGGCATGCTAACAGGAAAAGGTGTGCTATGGTGGCATGCTAACGGTAAAAGGTGTGCAACGGTGGCATGATAACGGAAAAAGGTGTGCTCCGGTGGCATGCTAACGGGAAAAGGTGTGCAACGGTGGCATGCTAACAGGAAAAGGTGTGCTCCGGTGGCATGCTAACGGGAAAAGGTGTGCTCCGGTGGTATGCTAACGGGAAAAGGTGTGCTACTGTGGCATGCTAAAGGGAAAAGGTGAACTCCGTTGGCATGCTAACGGGAAAACTGTGTGCTACAGTGGCATGCTAACGGTAAAGGTGTGCTCCGCTGGCATGCTAACGGGAAGATGGTGTGCTACGGTGACATGCTAACGGTAAAGGTGTGCTCCAGTGTCATGCTAACGCGAAAAGGTGTGCTCCGGTGGCATGCTGACGGGAGAAGGTGTCTTCCGGTGGCATGCTAATGGATAAAGGTGGGCTACAGTGGCATGCTAACGGTAAAGGTGTGCTCCGGTGGCATGCTAATGGGAAAAATTGTGCTCCGGTGGCATGCTAACGGGAAAAGGTGTGCTCCGGTGGCATGCTAACGGAAAAAGGTGTGCTCCGGTGGCATGCTGATGGTAAAAGGTGTGCTCCGGCGGCATGCTAACTGTAAAAGGTGTTCTCCGTTGGCATGCTAACAGTTAAACGTGTGCTCAGGTGGCACGCTAACGATGCAAGGTGTGCTCTTGTGGCATGCTAACGGGAAAAGGTGTACTCCGGTGGAATGCTGACAGAGAAAGTTGTGCTCCGGCGGCATGCTAACGTGAGAAGGTGTGCTACTGTAGCATGCTAACGGGAAAAGGTGTGCTCCAGTGGCATGCTAAAGGTAAAGGTATGCTCTGGTGGCATGCTAACGGGAAAAGGTGTGGTACTGTGGCATGCTAACGGGAATAGGTGTGCTACGGTGGCATGCTAAAGGGAAAAGATGTTCTCCAGTGGATGCTAACCGGGAAAGGTGTGTTCCGGTGGCATGCTAATGGGAGAAGGTTCGCTCCGGTGGCATGCTAACAGGAGAAAATGTGCTCCGGGGGCATGCTAACGGGAAAATGTGTGCTCCGGTGGCATGCTGATGGTAAAAGGAGTGCTCCAGTGGCTTACTAATGGTAAAAGGTGTGCTCCGATGGCATGTTAACGGTAAGAGGTGTTCTCCGCTGGCATGCTAACGGTAAAAGGTGTGCTACGGTGGCATGCTAACGATACAAGGTGTGCTCCGGTGGCAAGATAATGGAAAAAGGCGTGCTCCGGTGGCATGCAAACACGGAAAGGTGTGCTCCGGTGGCATGCTAATGTGAGAAAGTGTGCTACGGTGGCATGCTAACGAGAAGAGGTGCGCTATGGTGGCATGCTAACGGGAAGAGGTGTGCTATGGTGGCATGCTAACAGTAAAAGGTGTGCTCCTGTGGCTTGCTTTCGGTAAAAGGTGTGATCCGGTGGCATGCTAACGATACAAGATGTGCTCTGGTGGCATGCTAAGGGGAAAAGGTGTGCTCTGGTGGCATGCTAACGGGAAAAGGGGTGCTCTGGTGGCATGCTAACGGTAAAAGGTGTGCTCCAGTGGCATGCTAGCGGTAAAAGGTGTGCTCCGGTGGCATGCTAACTAAAAAAGTTATGCTCCAGTGGCATGATATTGCGAAAAGGTGTGCAACGGTGGAATGCTAACGGCAGAAGGTGTGCTCCGGTGGGAACAATGGGAAAAGGTGTGCTCCGGTGGCATTCTAATGGGAAAATGTGTGCAACGGTGGCATGCTAACGGAAAAAGGTGTGCAATGGAGGCATGCTAACGGTAAAAGGTGCGCTCCAGTGGCATGCTAGTGGTAAAAGGTATGCTCCGGTGTCATGCTAACGGAAAAAGGTATGCTCCAGTGGCATGATATTGGGAAAAGGTGTGCAACGGTGGCATGCTAACGGCAGAAGGTGTGCTCCGGTGGGAACAATGGGAAAAGGTGTGCTCCGGTGGCATGCTAACGGGAAAATGTGTGCAACGGTGGCATGCTAACGGAAAAAGGTGTGCAATGGTGGCATGCTAACAGTAAAAGGTGTGCTCCAGTGGCATGCTAATGGGAAAAGGTATGCTCCGGGGGTATGATAACAGGAAAAGGTGTCCAACGGTGGCATGCTAACAGGAGAAGGTGTGCTCCGGTGGCAACAACTGGAAAAGGTGTGCTCCGGTGGCATGCTAACGAGAAAAGGTGTGCAACAGTGGCATGCTAACGGGAAAAGGTGAGCAATGGTGGCATGCTAACGATACAAGATGTGCTCCGGTGGCATGCTAATGGGAAAAGGTGTGCTCCAGTGGCATGCTAACAGGGAAAGGTGTGCTCCGGTGGCATGCTAAAGGGAGAATCTGTGCTACTGTGGCATGCTAACAAGAAAAAGTGTGCTACAGTGGCATGCTAACGGGAAAAGGTGTGTTATGGTGGCTTGCTAACTGTAAAAGGTGTGCAATGGTGGTATGATAATGAAAAAGGTGTGCTCCGGTGGCATGCTAAAGGGAAAAGGTGTTCTCCAGTGGATGCTAACGGGGAAAGGTGTGTTCCGGTGGCATGCTAACGGGAGAAGGTGTGCTCCGGGGGCATGCTAA
This sequence comes from Phyllobates terribilis, assembly GCF_046119375.1. Lineage (NCBI taxonomy): Eukaryota > Metazoa > Chordata > Amphibia > Anura > Dendrobatidae > Phyllobates > Phyllobates terribilis. The sequence goes on from NW_027363635.1 coordinate 563,431, forward strand.
TGGAAAATGTGTGCTCCGGTTGCATGCTAATGGGAGAAGGTGTGCTCCGGTGGCATGCTAACAGGAGAAAATGTGCTCCGGGGGCATGCTAACGGGAAAATGTGTGCTCCGGTGGCATGCTGATGGTAAAAGGTGTGCTCCAGTGGCTTACTAATGGTAAAAGGTGTGCTCTGATGGCATGTTAACGGTAAGAGGTGTTCTCCGCTGGCATGCTAACGGTAAAAGGTGTGCTACGGTGGCATGCTAACGATACAAGGTGTGCTCCGGTGGCAAGATAACGGAAAAAGGTGTGCTCCGGTGGAATGCAAACACGGAAAGGTGTGCTCCGGTGGCATGCTAACGTGAGAAAGTGTGCTACGGTGGCATGCTAATGAGAAGAGGTGCGCTATGGTGGCATGCTAACGGGAAGAGGTGTGCTATGGTGGCATGCTAACAGTAAAAGGTGTGCTCCTGTGGCTTGCTTTCGGTAAAAGGTGAGCTCCGGTGGCATGCTAACGATACAAGATGTGCTCCGGTGGCATGCTAACGGGAAAAGGTGTGCTCTGGTGGCATGCTAACAGGGAAAGGTGTGCTCCGGTGGCATGCTAACGGGAGAAGGTGTCCTACTGTGGCATGCTAACAAGAAAAGGTGTGCTACAGTGGTATGCTAACGGGAAAAGGTGTGCTATGGTGGCATGCTAATGGGAAAAGGTGTGCTATCGTGGCAAGCTAACGGTAAAAGGTGTGCAACGGTGGCATGATAACGGAAAAAGGTGTGCTCCGGTGGCATGCAAACGGGAAAAGCAGTGCAACGGTGGCATGCTAACAGGAAAAGGTGTGCTCCGGTGGCATGCTAACGGGAAAAGGTGTTCTCCGGTGGCATGCTAACGGGAAAAGGTGTGCTCCGGTGGCATGCTAACGGAAAAAGGTGTGCTCCGGTGGCATGCTGATGGTAAAAGGTGTGCTCCGGCGGCATGCTAACGGTAAAAGGTGTTCTCCGTTGGCATGCTAACAGTTAAACGTGTGCTCAGGTGGCATGCTAACGATACAAGGTGTGCTCTTGTGGCATGCTAACGGGAAAAGGTGTACTCCGGTGGAATGCTGACAGGGAAAGTTGTGCTCCGGCGGCATGCTAACGTGAGAAGGTGTGCTACTGTAGCATGCTAACGGGAAAAGGTGTGCTCCAGTGGCATGCTAAAGGTAAAGGTGTGCTCTGGTGGCATGCTAACGGGAAAAGGTGTGGTACTGTGGCATGCTAACGGGAATAGATGTGCTACGGTGGCATGCTAAAGGGAAAAGGTGTTCTCCAGTGGATGCTAACGGGGAAAGGTGTGTTCCGGTGGCATGCTAATGGGAGAAGGTGTGCTCCGGTGGCATGCTAACAGGAGAAAATGTGCTCCGGGGGCATGCTAACGGGAAAATGTGTGCTCCGGTGGCATGCTGATGGTAAAAGGTGTGCTCTAGTGGCTTACTAATGGTAAAAGGTGTGCTCCGGTGGCATGTTAACGGTAAGAGGTGTTCTCCGTTGGCATGCTAACGGTAAAAGGTGTGCTACGGTGGCATGCTAACGATACAAGGTGTGCTCCGGTGGCAAGATAACGGAAAAAGGTGTGCTCGGGTGGCATGCAAACACGGAAAGGTGTGCTCCGGTGGCATGCTAACATGAGAAAGTGTGCTACGGTGGCATGCTAACGAGAAGAGGTGCGCTATGGTGGCATGCTAACGGGAAGAGGTGTGCTATGGTGGCATGCTAACAGTAAAAGGTGTGCTCCTGTGGCTTGCTTTCAGTAAAAGGTGTGCTCCGGTGGCATGCTAACGATACAAGATGTGCTCCGGTGGCATGCTAACGGGAAAAGGTGTGCTCCGGTGGCATGCTAACAGGGAAAGGGGTGCTCCGGTGGCATGCTAACGGGAGAAGGTGTCCTACTGTGGCATGCTAACAAGAAAAGGTGTGCTACAGTGGTATGCTAACGGGAAAAGGTGTGCTATCGTGGCAAGCTAACGGTAAAAGGTGTGCAACGGTGGCATGATAACGGAAAAAGGTGTGCTCCGGTGGCATGCTAACGGGAAAAGGTGTGCAACGGTGGCATGCTAACAGGAAAAGGTGTGCTCCGGTGGCATGCTAACGGGAAAAGGTGTGCTCCGGTGGCATGCTAACGGAAAAAAGTGTGCTCAGGTGGCATGCTAACGGGAAAAGCTGTGCTCCGGTGGCATGCCAATGGAAAAAGGTATGCTACGGTGGAGTGCTAATGGGAGAAGGTGTGCTCTGGTGGCATGCTAACGGTAAAAGGTGTGCTCCAGTGGCATGCTAGCGGTAAAAGGTATGCTCCGGTGGCATGCTAACTAAAAAAGTTATGCTCCAGTGGCATGATATTGGGAAAAGGTGTGCAACGGTGGAATGCTAACGGCAGAAGGTGTGCTCCGGTGGGAACAATGGGAAAAGGTGTGCTCCGGTGGCATGCTAACGGGAAAATGTGTGCAACGGTGGCATGCTAACGGAAAAAGGTGTGCAATGGAGGCATGCTAACGGTAAAAGGTGCGCTCCAGTGGCATGCTAGTGGTAAAAGGTATGCTCCGGTGTCATGCTAACGGAAAAAGGTATGCTCCAGTGGCATGATATTGGGAAAAGGTGTGCAACGGTGGCATGCTAACGGCAGAAGGTGTGCTCCGGTGGGAACAATGGGAAAAGGTGTGCTCCGGTGGCATGCTAACGGGAAAATGTGTGCAACGGTGGCATGCTAACGGAAAAAGGTGTGCAATGGTGGCATGCTAACGGTAAAAGGTGTGCTCCAGTGGCATGGTAATGGGAAAAGGTATGCTCCGGGGGTATGATAACGGGAAAAGGTGTCCAACGGTGGCATGCTAACAGGAGAAGGTGTGCTCCGGTGGCAACAACTGGAAAAGGTGTGCTCCGGTGGCATGCTAACGAGAAAAGGTGTGCAACAGTGGCATGCTAACTGGAAAAGGTGAGCAATGGTGGCATGCTAACGATACAAGATGTGCTCCGGTGGCATGCTAATGGGAAAAGGTGTGCTCCAGTGGCATGCTAACAGGGAAAGGTGTGCTCCGGTGGCATGCTAAAGGGAGAATGTGTGCTACTGTGGCATGCTAACAAGAAAAAGTGTGCTACAGTGGCATGCTAACGGGAAAAGGTGTGCTATGGTGGCTTGCTAACTGTAAAAGGTGTGCAATGGTGGTATGATAACGAAAAAGTTGTGCTCCGGTGGCATGCTAAAGGGAAAAGGTGTTCTCCAGTGGATGCTAACGGGGAAAGGTGTGTTCCGGTGGCATGCTAACGGGAGAAGGTGTGCTCCGGGGGCATGCTAACGGGAAAATGTGTGCTCCGGTTGCATGCTAATGGGAAAAGGTGTGCTCCGGTGACATGCTAGCGGGAAAAGGTGTGCACAGGTGGCATGCTAATGGAAAAAGGTGTACTACAGCTGCATACTAATGGGAAAAGGTGTATTACTGTGGCATGCTCACGGTAAAGGTGTGCTCTGGTGGCATGCTGATGGTAAAAGGTGTGCTCCAGTGGCATACTAACGGTAAAAGGTGTGCTCAGGTGGCATGTTAACGGTAAAAGGTGTTCTCCGTTGGCATGCTAACGGTAAAGTTGTGCTTCGGTGGCATGCTAACGATACAAGGTGTGCTCCGGTGGCATGCTAACGGGAAAAGGTGTGCTCCGGTGGCATGCTAACACGGAAAGGTGTGCTCCGGTGGCATGCTAACGTGAGAAAGTGGCATGCTAACGAGAAGAGGTGCGCTACGGTGGCATGCTAACGGGAAAAGGGGTGCTCCGGTGGCATGCTAACGATACAAGGTGTGCTTCGGTGGCATGCTAACGGGAAAAGGTGTGCTCCGGTGGCATGCTAACACGGAAAGGTGTGCTCCGGTCGCATGCTAACGAGAAGAGGTGAGCTATGGTGGCATGCTAACGGAAAAGGTGTGCTATGGTGGCATGCTAACGGTAAAAGGTGTGCTCCGGTGGCTTGCTTTCGGTTAAACGTGTGCTCCGGTGGCATGCTAGCGATACAAGATGTGCTCCGGTGGCATGCTAATGGGAAAATGTGTGCTCCGGTGGCATGCTAACAGGGAAAGGTGTGCTCCGGTGGCATGCTAACGGGAGAAGGTGTCCTACTGTGGCATGCTAACAAGAAAAGGTGTGCTACAGTGGCATGCTAACGGGAAAAGGTGTGCTATGGTGGCATGCTAATGGGAAAAGGTGTGCTATCGTGGCATGCTAACGGTAAAAGGTGTGCAACGGTGGCATGATAACGGAAAAAGGTGTGCTCCGGTGGCATGCTAACGGGAAAAGGTGTGCTCCGGTGGCATGCCAATGGAAAAAGGTATGTTATGGTGGAATGCTAATAGGAGAAGGTGTGCTCCGGTGGCATGCTAACTGTAAAAGGTGTGCTCCAGTGGCATGCTAGCGGTAAAAGGTGTGCTCCGGTGTCATGCTAATGGAAATAGGTATGCTCCAGTGGCATGATATTGGGAAAAGGTGTGCAACGGTGGCATGCTAACGGCAGAAGGTGTGCTCCGGTGGGAACAATGGGAAAAGGTGTGCTCCGGTGGCATGCTAACGGGAAAATGTGTGCAACGGTGGAATGCTAACGGAAAAATGTGTGCAATGGAGGCATGCTAACGGTAAAAGGTGTGCTCCGGTGGCATGCTAACGGGAAGAGGTATGCTCCGGTGGTATGATAGCGGGAAAAGGTGTGCAACGGTGGCATGCTAACAGGAGAAATTGTGCTTCGGTGGCAACAATGGGAAAAGGTGTGCTCCGGTGGCATGCTAACGTGAAAAGGTGTGTTCCGGTGGCATGCTAACGATACAAGATGTGCTCCGGTGGCATGCTAATGGGAAAAGGTGTGCTCCGGTGGTATGCTAACAGGGAAATGTGTGCTCCGGTGGCATGCTAACGGGAGAATGTGTGCTACTGTGGCATGCTAACATTAAAAGGTGTGCAACAGTGGCATGCTAACTGGAAAATGTGTGCTATGGTGGCTTGCTAACTGGAAAAGGTGAGCTATGGTGGCATGTTAACTGTAAAAGGTGGGCAATGGTGGCATGATAACGGAAAAAGGTGTGCTCCGGTGGCATTCTAAAGGGAAAAGGTGTTCTCCAGTGGATGCTAACGGGGACAGGTGTGTTCCGAGGGCATGCTAACGGGAGAAGGCGTGCTCCGGTGGCATGCTAACAGGAGAAAATGTGCTCCGGGGGCATGCTAACGGGAAAAGGTGTGCTACGGTGACATGTTAGCAGGAAAAGGTGTGCACCGGTGGCATGCTAATGGAAAAAGGTGTGCTACAGCGGCATACTAATGGGAAAAGGTGTAATACTGTGGCATGCTCACGGTAAAAGTGTGCTCTGGTGGCATGCTGATGGTAAAAGGTGTGCTCCAGTGGCACACTAACGGTAAAAGGTGTGCTCCGGTGGCATGTTAACGGTAAGAGGTTTTCTCCGTTGGCATTCTAACGGTAAAAGGTGTGCTACGTTGGCATGCTAACGATACAAGGTGTGCTCCGGTGTCATGCTAACGGGAAAAGGTGTGCTCCGGTGGCATGCTAACATGGAAAGGTGTGCTCCGGTGGCATGCTAATGTGAGAAAGTGTGCTACGGTGGCATGCCAACGAGAAGAGGTGCGCTTCGGTGGCATGCTAAAGGGAAAAGGTGTGCTCCGGTGGCATGCTAACGATAGAAGGTGTGCTCCGGTGGCATGCTAACGGGAAAAGGTGTGCTCCGGTGACATGCTAACACGCAAAGGTATGCTCCGGTCGCATGCTAACGTAAGAAAGTGTGCTACAATGGCATGCTAATGAGAAGATGTGCGCTACGGTGGCATGCAAACGGGAAAAGGTGTGCTATGGTGGCATGCTAATGTTAAAAGGTGTGCTCTGGTGGCTTCCTTTCGGTAAAATGTGTGCTCTGGTGGCATGCTAGCGATACAAGATATGCTCCGGTGGCATGCTAACGGGTAAAGTTGTGCTCCGGTGGCATGCTAACAGGGAAAGGTGTGCTCTGGTGGCATGCTAACGGGAGAAGGTGTGCTACTGTGGCATGCTAACAGGAAAAGGTGTGCTATGGTGGCATGCTAACGGTAAAAGGTGTGCAACGGTGGCATGATAACGGAAAAAGGTGTGCTCCGGTGGCATGCTAACGGGAAAAGGTGTGCAACGGTGGCATGCTAACAGGAAAAGGTGTGCTCCGGTGGCATGCTAACGGGAAAAGGTGTGCTCCGGTGGTATGCTAACGGGAAAAGGTGTGCTACTGTGGCATGCTAAAGGGAAAAGGTGAACTCCGTTGGCATGCTAACGGGAAAACTGTGTGCTACAGTGGCATGCTAACGGTAAAGGTGTGCTCCGCTGGCATGCTAACGGGAAGATGGTGTGCTACGGTGACATGCTAACGGTAAAGGTGTGCTCCAGTGTCATGCTAACGCGAAAAGGTGTGCTCCGGTGGCATGCTGACGGGAGAAGGTGTCTTCCGGTGGCATGCTAATGGATAAAGGTGGGCTACAGTGGCATGCTAACGGTAAAGGTGTGCTCCGGTGGCATGCTAATGGGAAAAATTGTGCTCCGGTGGCATGCTAACGGGAAAAGGTGTGCTCCGGTGGCATGCTAACGGAAAAAGGTGTGCTCCGGTGGCATGCTGATGGTAAAAGGTGTGCTCCGGCGGCATGCTAACGGTAAAAGGTGTTCTCCGTTGGCATGCTAACAGTTAAACGTGTGCTCAGGTGGCACGCTAACGATGCAAGGTGTGCTCTTGTGGCATGCTAACGGGAAAAGGTGTACTCCGGTGGAATGCTGACAGAGAAAGTTGTGCTCCGGCGGCATGCTAACGTGAGAAGGTGTGCTACTGTAGCATGCTAACGGGAAAAGGTGTGCTCCAGTGGCATGCTAAAGGTAAAGGTATGCTCTGGTGGCATGCTAACGGGAAAAGGTGTGGTACTGTGGCATGCTAACGGGAATAGGTGTGCTACGGTGGCATGCTAAAGGGAAAAGATGTTCTCCAGTGGATGCTAACCGGGAAAGGTGTGTTCCGGTGGCATGCTAATGGGAGAAGGTTCGCTCCGGTGGCATGCTAACAGGAGAAAATGTGCTCCGGGGGCATGCTAACGGGAAAATGTGTGCTCCGGTGGCATGCTAATGTTAAAAGGTGTGCTCTGGTGGCTTCCTTTCGGTAAAATGTGTGCTCTGGTGGCATGCTAGCGATACAAGATATGCTCCGGTGGCATGCTAACGGGTAAAGTTGTGCTCCGGTGGCATGCTAACAGGGAAAGGTGTGCTCTGGTGGCATGCTAACGGGAGAAGGTGTGCTACTGTGGCATGCTAACAGGAAAAGGTGTGCTATGGTGGCATGCTAACGGTAAAAGGTGTGCAACGGTGGCATGATAACGGAAAAAGGTGTGCTCCGGTGGCATGCTAACGGGAAAAGGTGTGCAACGGTGGCATGCTAACAGGAAAAGGTGTGCTCCGGTGGCATGCTAACGGGAAAAGGTGTGCTCCGGTGGTATGCTAACGGGAAAAGGTGTGCTACTGTGGCATGCTAAAGGGAAAAGGTGAACTCCGTTGGCATGCTAACGGGAAAACTGTGTGCTACAGTGGCATGCTAACGGTAAAGGTGTGCTCCGCTGGCATGCTAACGGGAAGATGGTGTGCTACGGTGACATGCTAACGGTAAAGGTGTGCTCCAGTGTCATGCTAACGCGAAAAGGTGTGCTCCGGTGGCATGCTGACGGGAGAAGGTGTCTTCCGGTGGCATGCTAATGGATAAAGGTGGGCTACAGTGGCATGCTAACGGTAAAGGTGTGCTCCGGTGGCATGCTAATGGGAAAAATTGTGCTCCGGTGGCATGCTAACGGGAAAAGGTGTGCTCCGGTGGCATGCTAACGGAAAAAGGTGTGCTCCGGTGGCATGCTGATGGTAAAAGGTGTGCTCCGGCGGCATGCTAACGGTAAAAGGTGTTCTCCGTTGGCATGCTAACAGTTAAACGTGTGCTCAGGTGGCACGCTAACGATGCAAGGTGTGCTCTTGTGGCATGCTAACGGGAAAAGGTGTACTCCGGTGGAATGCTGACAGAGAAAGTTGTGCTCCGGCGGCATGCTAACGTGAGAAGGTGTGCTACTGTAGCATGCTAACGGGAAAAGGTGTGCTCCAGTGGCATGCTAAAGGTAAAGGTATGCTCTGGTGGCATGCTAACGGGAAAAGGTGTGGTACTGTGGCATGCTAACGGGAATAGGTGTGCTACGGTGGCATGCTAAAGGGAAAAGATGTTCTCCAGTGGATGCTAACCGGGAAAGGTGTGTTCCGGTGGCATGCTAATGGGAGAAGGTTCGCTCCGGTGGCATGCTAACAGGAGAAAATGTGCTCCGGGGGCATGCTAACGGGAAAATGTGTGCTCCGGTGGCATGCTGATGGTAAAAGGAGTGCTCCAGTGGCTTACTAATGGTAAAAGGTGTGCTCCGATGGCATGTTAACGGTAAGAGGTGTTCTCCGCTGGCATGCTAACGGTAAAAGGTGTGCTACGGTGGTATGCTAACGATACAAGGTGTGCTCCGGTGGCAAGATAATGGAAAAAGGCGTGCTCCGGTGGCATGCAAACACGGAAAGGTGTGCTCCGGTGGCATGCTAACGTGAGAAAGTGTGCTACGGTGGCATGCTAACGAGAAGAGGTGCGCTATGGTGGCATGCTAACGGGAAGAGGTGTGCTATGGTGGCATGCTAACAGTAAAAGGTGTGCTCCTGTGGCTTGCTTTCGGTAAAAGGTGTGATCCGGTGGCATGCTAACGATACAAGATGTGCTCCGGTGGCATGCTAAGGGGAAAAGGTGTGCTCTGGTGGCATGCTAACGGGAAAAGGGGTGCTCTGGTGGCATGCTAACGGTAAAAGGTGTGCTCCAGTGGCATGCTAGCGGTAAAAGGTGTGCTCCGGTGGCATGCTAACTAAAAAAGTTATGCTCCAGTGGCATGATATTGTGAAAAGGTGTGCAACGGTGGAATGCTAACGGCAGAAGGTGTGCTCCGGTGGGAACAATGGGAAAAGGTGTGCTCCGGTGGCATTCTAATGGGAAAATGTGTGCAACGGTGGCATGCTAACGGAAAAAGGTGTGCAATGGAGGCATGCTAACGGTAAAAGGTGCGCTCCAGTGGCATGCTAGTGGTAAAAGGTATGCTCCGGTGTCATGCTAACGGAAAAAGGTATGCTCCAGTGGCATGATATTGGGAAAAGGTGTGCAACGGTGGCATGCTAACGGCAGAAGGTGTGCTCCGGTGGGAACAATGGGAAAAGGTGTGCTCCGGTGGCATGCTAACGGGAAAATGTGTGCAACGGTGGCATGCTAACGGAAAAAGGTGTGCAATGGTGGCATGCTAACAGTAAAAGGTGTGCTCCAGTGGCATGCTAATGGGAAAAGGTATGCTCCGGGGGTATGATAACAGGAAAAGGTGTCCAACGGTGGCATGCTAACAGGAGAAGGTGTGCTCCGGTGGCAACAACTGGAAAAGGTGTGCTCCGGTGGCATGCTAACGAGAAAAGGTGTGCAACAGTGGCATGCTAATGGGAAAAGGTGAGCAATGGTGGCATGCTAACGATACAAGATGTGCTCCGGTGGCATGCTAATGGGAAAAGGTGTGCTCCAGTGGCATGCTAACAGGGAAAGGTGTGCTCCGGTGGCATGCTAAAGGGAGAATGTGTGCTACTGTGGCATGCTAACAAGAAAAAGTGTGCTACAGTGGCATGCTAACGGGAAAAGGTGTGTTATGGTGGCTTGCTAACTGTAAAAGGTGTGCAATGGTGGTATGATAATGAAAAAGGTGTGCTCCGGTGGCATGCTAAAGGGAAAAGGTGTTCTCCAGTGGATGCTAACGGGGAAAGGTGTGTTCCGGTGGCATGCTAACGGGAGAAGGTGTGCTCCGGGGGCATGCTAACGGAAAATGTGTGCTCCGGTTGCATGCTAATGGGAGAAGGTGTGCTCCGGTGGCATGCTAACAGGAGAAAATGTGCTCCGGGGGCATGCTAACGGGAAAATGTGTGCTCCGGTGGCATGTTGATGGTAAAAGGTGTGCTCCAGTGGCTTACTAATGGTAAAAGGTGTGCTCTGATGGCATGTTAACGGTAAGAGGTGTTCTCCGCTGGCATGCTAACGGTAAAAGGTGTGCTACGGTGGCATGCTAACGATACAAGGTGTGCTCCGGTGGCAAGATAACGGAAAAAGGTGTGCTCCGGTGGCATGCAAACACGGAAAGGTGTGCTCCGGTGGCATGCTAACGTGAGAAAGTGTGCTACGGTGGCATGCTAATGAGAAGAGGTGCGCTATGGTGGCATGCTAACGGGAAGAGGTGTGCTATGGTGGCATGCTAACAGTAAAAGGTGTGCTCCTGTGGCTTGCTTTCGGTAAAAGGTGAGCTCCGGTGGCATGCTAACGATACAAGATGTGCTCCGGTGGCATGCTAACGGGAAAAGGTGTGCTCTGGTGGCATGCTAACAGGGAAAGGTGTGCTCCGGTGGCATGCTAACGGGAGAAGGTGTCCTACTGTGGCATGCTAACAAGAAAAGGTGTGCTACAGTGGTATGCTAACGGGAAAAGGTGTGCTATGGTGGCATGCTAATGGGAAAAGGTGTGCTATCGTGGCAAGCTAACGGTAAAAGGTGTGCAACGGTGGCATGATAACGGAAAAAGGTGTGCTCCGGTGGCATGCAAACGGGAAAAGCAGTGCAACGGTGGCATGCTAACAGGAAAAGGTGTGCTCCGGTGGCATGCTAACGGGAAAAGGTGTTCTCCGGTGGCATGCTAACGGGAAAAGGTGTGCTCCGGTGGCATGCTAACGGAAAAAGGTGTGCTCCGGTGGCATGCTGATGGTAAAAGGTGTGCTCCGGCGGCATGCTAACGGTAAAAGGTGTTCTCCGTTGGCATGCTAACAGTTAAACGTGTGCTCAGGTGGCATGCTAACGATACAAGGTGTGCTCTTGTGGCATGCTAACGGGAAAAGGTGTACTCCGGTGGAATGCTGACAGGGAAAGTTGTGCTCCGGCGGCATGCTAACGTGAGAAGGTGTGCTACTGTAGCATGCTAACGGGAAAAGGTGTGCTCCAGTGGCATGCTAAAGGTAAAGGTGTGCTCTGGTGGCATGCTAACGGGAAAAGGTGTGGTACTGTGGCATGCTAACGGGAATAGATGTGCTACGGTGGCATGCTAAAGGGAAAAGGTGTTCTCCAGTGGATGCTAACGGGGAAAGGTGTGTTCCGGTGGCATGCTAATGGGAGAAGGTGTGCTCCGGTGGCATGCTAACAGGAGAAAATGTGCTCCGGGGGCATGCTAACGGGAAAATGTGTGCTCCGGTGGCATGCTGATGGTAAAAGGTGTGCTCTAGTGGCTTACTAATGGTAAAAGGTGTGCTCCGGTGGCATGTTAACGGTAAGAGGTGTTCTCCGTTGGCATGCTAACGGTAAAAGGTGTGCTACGGTGGCATGCTAACGATACAAGGTGTGCTCCGGTGGCAAGATAACGGAAAAAGGTGTGCTCGGGTGGCATGCAAACACGGAAAGGTGTGCTCCGGTGGCATGCTAACATGAGAAAGTGTGCTACGGTGGCATGCTAACGAGAAGAGGTGCGCTATGGTGGCATGCTAACGGGAAGAGGTGTGCTATGGTGGCATGCTAACAGTAAAAGGTGTGCTCCTGTGGCTTGCTTTCAGTAAAAGGTGTGCTCCGGTGGCATGCTAACGATACAAGATGTGCTCCGGTGGCATGCTAACGGGAAAAGGTGTGCTCCGGTGGCATGCTAACAGGGAAAGGGGTGCTCCGGTGGCATGCTAACGGGAGAAGGTGTCCTACTGTGGCATGCTAACAAGAAAAGGTGTGCTACAGTGGTATGCTAACGGGAAAAGGTGTGCTATCGTGGCAAGCTAACGGTAAAAGGTGTGCAACGGTGGCATGCTAACAAGAAAAGGTGTGCTACAGTGGTATGCTAACGGGAAAAGGTGTGCTATCGTGGCAAGCTAACGGTAAAAGGTGTGCAACGGTGGCATGATAACGGAAAAAGGTGTGCTCCGGTGGCATGCTAACGGGAAAAGGTGTGCAACGGTGGCATGCTAACAGGAAAAGGTGTGCTCCGGTGGCATGCTAGCGGGAAAAGGTGTGCTCCGGTGGCATGCTAACGGAAAAAAGTGTGCTCAGGTGGCATGCTAACGGTAAAAGCTGTGCTCCGGTGGCATGCCAATGGAAAAAGGTATGCTACGGTGGAGTGCTAATGGGAGAAGGTGTGCTCTGGTGGCATGCTAACGGTAAAAGGTGTGCTCCAGTGGCATGCTAGCGGTAAAAGGTATGCTCCGGTGGCATGCTAACTAAAAAAGTTATGCTCCAGTGGCATGATATTGGGAAAAGGTGTGCAACGGTGGAATGCTAACGGCAGAAGGTGTGCTCCGGTGGGAACAATGGGAAAAGGTGTGCTCCGGTGGCATGCTAACGGGAAAATGTGTGCAACGGTGGCATGCTAACGGAAAAAGGTGTGCAATGGAGGCATGCTAACGGTAAAAGGTGCGCTCCAGTGGCATGCTAGTGGTAAAAGGTATGCTCCGGTGTCATGCTAACGGAAAAAGGTATGCTCCAGTGGCATGATATTGGGAAAAGGTGTGCAACGGTGGCATGCTAACGGCAGAAGGTGTGCTCCGGTGGGAACAATGGGAAAAGGTGTGCTCCGGTGGCATGCTAACGGGAAAATGTGTGCAACGGTGGCATGCTAACGGAAAAAGGTGTGCAATGGTGGCATGCTAACGGTAAAAGGTGTGCTCCAGTGGCATGGTAATGGGAAAAGGTATGCTCCGGGGGTATGATAACGGGAAAAGGTGTCCAACGGTGGCATGCTAACAGGAGAAGGTGTGCTCCGGTGGCAACAACTGGAAAAGGTGTGCTCCGGTGGCATGCTAACGAGAAAAGGTGTGCAACAGTGGCATGCTAACTGGAAAAGGTGAGCAATGGTGGCATGCTAACGATACAAGATGTGCTCCGGTGGCATGCTAATGGGAAAAGGTGTGCTCCAGTGGCATGCTAACAGGGAAAGGTGTGCTCCGGTGGCATGCTAAAGGGAGAATGTGTGCTACTGTGGCATGCTAACAAGAAAAAATGTGCTACAGTGGCATGCTAACGGGAAAAGGTGTGCTATGGTGGCTTGCTAACTGTAAAAGGTGTGCAATGGTGGTATGATAACGAAAAAGGTGTGCTCCGGTGGCATGCTAAAGGGAAAAGGTGTTCTCCAGTGGATGCTAACGGGGAAAGGTGTGTTCCGGTGGCATGCTAACGGGAGAAGGTGTGCTCCGGGGGCATGCTAACGGGAAAATGTGTGCTCCGGTTGCATGCTAATGGGAAAAGGTGTGCTCCGGTGACATGCTAGCGGGAAAAGGTGTGCACAGGTGGCATGCTAATGGAAAAAGGTGTACTACAGCTGCATACTAATGGGAAAAGGTGTATTACTGTGGCATGCTCACGGTAAAGGTGTGCTCTGGTGGCATGCTGATGGTAAAAGGTGTGCTCCAGTGGCATACTAACGGTAAAAGGTGTGCTCAGGTGGCATGTTAACGGTAAAAGGTGTTCTCCGTTGGCATGCTAACGGTAAAGTTGTGCTTCGGTGGCATGCTAACGATACAAGGTGTGCTCCGGTGGCATGCTAACGGGAAAAGGTGTGCTCCGGTGGCATGCTAACACGGAAAGGTGTGCTCCGGTGGCATGCTAACGTGAGAAAGTGGCATGCTAACGAGAAGAGGTGCGCTACGGTGGCATGCTAACGGGAAAAGGGGTGCTCCGGTGGCATGCTAACGATACAAGGTGTGCTTCGGTGGCATGCTAACGGGAAAAGGTGTGCTCCGGTGGCATGCTAACATGGAAAGGTGTGCTCCGGTCGCATGCTAACGAGAAGAGGTGAGCTATGGTGGCATGCTAACGGAAAAGGTGTGCTATGGTGGCATGCTAACGGTAAAAGGTGTGCTCCGGTGGCTTGCTTTCGGTTAAACGTGTGCTCCGGTGGCATGCTAGCGATACAAGATGTGCTCCGGTAGCATGCTAATGGGAACATGTGTGCTCCGGTGGCATGCTAACAGGGAAAGGTGTGCTCCGGTGGCATGCTAACGGGAGAAGGTGTCCTACTGTGGCATGCTAACAAGAAAAGGTGTGCTACAGTGGCATGCTAACGGGAAAAGGTGTGCTATGGTGGCATGCTAATGGGAAAAGGTGTGCTATCGTGGCATGCTAACGGTAAAAGGTGTGCAACGGTGGCATGATAACGGAAAAAGGTGTGCTCCGGTGGCATGCTAACGGGAAAAGGTGTGCTCCGGTGGCATGCCAATGGAAAAAGGTATGTTATGGTGGAATGCTAATAGGAGAAGGTGTGCTCCGGTGGCATGCTAACTGTAAAAGGTGTGCTCCAGTGGCATGCTAGCGGTAAAAGGTGTGCTCCGGTGTCATGCTAATGGAAATAGGTATGCTCCAGTGGCATGATATTGGGAAAAGGTGTGCAACGGTGGCATGCTAACGGCAGAAGGTGTGCTCCGGTGGGAACAATGGGAAAAGGTGTGCTCCGGTGGCATGCTAACGGGAAAATGTGTGCAACGGTGGAATGCTAACGGAAAAATGTGTGCAATGGAGGCATGCTAACGGTAAAAGGTGTGCTCCGGTGGCATGCTAACGGGAAGAGGTATGCTCCGGTGGTATGATAGCGGGAAAAGGTGTGCAACGGTGGCATGCTAACAGGAGAAATTGTGCTTCGGTGGCAACAATGGGAAAAGGTGTGCTCCGGTGGCATGCTAACGTGAAAAGGTGTGTTCCGGTGGCATGCTAACGATACAAGATGTGCTCCGGTGGCATGCTAATGGGAAAAGGTGTGCTCCGGTGGTATGCTAACAGGGAAATGTGTGCTCCGGTGGCATGCTAACGGGAGAATGTGTGCTACTGTGGCATGCTAACATTAAAAGGTGTGCAACAGTGGCATGCTAACTGGAAAATGTGTGCTATGGTGGCTTGCTAACTGGAAAAGGTGAGCTATGGTGGCATGTTAACTGTAAAAGGTGGGCAATGGTGGCATGATAACGGAAAAAGGTGTGCTCCGGTGGCATGCTAAAGGGAAAAGGTGTTCTCCAGTGGATGCTAACGGGGACAGGTGTGTTCCGAGGGCATGCTAACGGGAGAAGGCGTGCTCCGGTGGCATGCTAACAGGAGAAAATGTGCTCCGGGGGCATGCTAACGGGAAAAGGTGTGCTACGGTGACATGTTAGCAGGAAAAGGTGTGCACCGGTGGCATGCTAATGGAAAAAGGTGTGCTACAGCGGCATACTAATGGGAAAAGGTGTAATACTGTGGCATGCTCACGGTAAAAGTGTGCTCTGGTGGCATGCTGATGGTAAAAGGTGTGCTCCAGTGGCACACTAACGGTAAAAGGTGTGCTCCGGTGGCATGTTAACGGTAAGAGGTTTTCTCCGTTGGCATTCTAAGGGTAAAAGGTGTGCTACGTTGGCATGCTAACGATACAAGGTGTGCTCCGGTGTCATGCTAACGGGAAAAGGTGTGCTCCGGTGGCATGCTAACATGGAAAGGTGTGCTCCGGTGGCATGCTAATGTGAGAAAGTGTGCTATGGTGGCATGCCAACGAGAAGAGGTGCGCTTCGGTGGCATGCTAAAGGGAAAAGGTGTGCTCCGGTGGCATGCTAACGATAGAAGGTGTGCTCCGGTGGCATGCTAACGGGAAAAGGTGTGCTCCGGTGACATGCTAACACGCAAAGGTATGCTCCGGTCGCATGCTAACGTAAGAAAGTGTGCTACAATGGCATGCTAATGAGAAGATGTGCGCTACGGTGGCATGCAAACGGGAAAAGGTGTGCTATGGTGGCATGCTAATGTTAAAAGGTGTGCTCTGGTGGCTTCCTTTCGGTAAAATGTGTGCTCTGGTGGCATGCTAGCGATACAAGATATGCTCCGGTGGCATGCTAACGGGTAAAGTTGTGCTCCGGTGGCATGCTAACAGGGAAAGGTGTGTTCTGGTGGCATGCTAACGGGAGAAGGTGTGCTACTGTGGCATACTAACAGGAAAAGGTGTGCTATGGTGGCATGCTAACGGTAAAAGGTGTGCAACGGTGGCATGATAACGGAAAAAGGTGTGCTCCGGTGGCATGCTAACGGGAAAAGGTGTGCAACGGTGGCATGCTAACAGGAAAAGGTGTGCTCCGGTGGCATGCTAACGGGAAAAGGTGTGCTCCGGTGGTATGCTAACGGGAAAAGGTGTGCTACTGTGGCATGCTAAAGGGAAAAGGTGAACTCCGTTGGCATGCTAACGGGAAAACTGTGTGCTACAGTGGCATGCTAACGGTAAAGGTGTGCTCCGCTGGCATGCTAACGGGAAGATGGTGTGCTACGGTGACATGCTAACGGTAAAGGTGTGCTCCAGTGTCATGCTAACGCGAAAAGGTGTGCTCCGGTGGCATGCTGACGGGAGAAGGTGTCTTCCGGTGGCATGCTAATGGATAAAGGTGGGCTACAGTGGCATGCTAACGGTAAAGGTGTGCTCCGGTGGCATGCTAATGGGAAAAATTGTGCTCCGGTGGCATGCTAACGGGAAAAGGTGTGCTCCGGTGGCATGCTAACGGAAAAAGGTGTGCTCCGGTGGCATGCTGATGGTAAAAGGTGTGCTCCGGCGGCATGCTAACGGTAAAAGGTGTTCTCCGTTGGCATGCTAACAGTTAAACGTGTGCTCAGGTGGCACGCTAACGATGCAAGGTGTGCTCTTGTGGCATGCTAACGGGAAAAGGTGTACTCCGGTGGAATGCTGACAGAGAAAGTTGTGCTCCGGCGGCATGCTAACGTGAGAAGGTGTGCTACTGTAGCATGCTAACGGGAAAAGGTGTGCACCAGTGGCATGCTAAAGGTAAAGGTATGCTCTGGTGGCATGCTAACGGGAAAAGGTGTGGTACTGTGGCATGCTAACGGGAATAGGTGTGCTACGGTGGCATGCTAAAGGGAAAAGATGTTCTCCAGTGGATGCTAACCGGGAAAGGTGTGTTCCGGTGGCATGCTAATGGGAGAAGGTTCGCTCCGGTGGCATGCTAACAGGAGAAAATGTGCTCCGGGGGCATGCTAACGGGAAAATGTGTGCTCCGGTGGCATGCTGATGGTAAAAGGAGTGCTCCAGTGGCTTACTAATGGTAAAAGGTGTGCTCCGATGGCATGTTAACGGTAAGAGGTGTTCTCCGCTGGCATGCTAACGGTAAAAGGTGTGCTACGGTGGCATGCTAACGATACAAGGTGTGCTCCGGTGGCAAGATAATGGAAAAAGGCGTGCTCCGGTGGCATGCAAACACGGAAAGGTGTGCTCCGGTGGCATGCTAACGTGAGAAAGTGTGCTACGGTGGCATGCTAACGAGAAGAGGTGCGCTATGGTGGCATGCTAACGGGAAGAGGTGTGCTATGGTGGCATGCTAACAGTAAAAGGTGTGCTCCTGTGGCTTGCTTTCGGTAAAAGGTGTGATCCGGTGGCATGCTAACGATACAAGATGTGCTCCGGTGGCATGCTAAGGGGAAAAGGTGTGCTCTGGTGGCATGCTAACGGGAAAAGGGGTGCTCTGGTGGCATGCTAACGGTAAAAGGTGTGCTCCAGTGGCATGCTAGCGGTAAAAGGTGTGCTCCGGTGGCATGCTAACGGAAAAAGGTATGCTCCAGTGGCATGATATTGCGAAAAGGTGTGCAACGGTGGAATGCTAACGGCAGAAGGTGTGCTCCGGTGGGAACAATGGGAAAAGGTGTGCTCCGGTGGCATGCTAACGGGAAAATGTGTGCAACGGTGGCATGCTAACGGAAAAAGGTGTGCAATGGAGGCATGCTAACGGTAAAAGGTGCGCTCCAGTGGCATGCTAGTGGTAAAAGGTATGCTCCGGTGTCATGCTAACGGAAAAAGGTATGCTCCAGTGGCATGATATTGGGAAAAGGTGTGCAACGGTGGCATGCTAACGGCAGAAGGTGTGCTCCGGTGGGAACAATGGGAAAAGGTGTGCTCCGGTGGCATGCTAACGGGAAAATGTGTGCAACGGTGGCATGCTAACGGAAAAAGGTGTGCAATGGTGGCATGCTAACGGTAAAAGGTGTGCTCCAGTGGCATGGTAATGGGAAAAGGTATGCTCCGGGGGTATGATAACGGGAAAAGGTGTCCAACGGTGGCATGCTAACAGGAGAAGGTGTGCTCCGGTGGCAACAACTGGAAAAGGTGTGCTCCGGTGGCATGCTAACGAGAAAAGGTGTGCAACAGTGGCATGCTAACTGGAAAAGGTGAGCAATGGTGGCATGCTAACGATACAAGATGTGCTCCGGTGGCATGCTAATGGGAAAAGGTGTGCTCCAGTGGCATGCTAACAGGGAAAGGTGTGCTCCGGTGGCATGCTAAAGGGAGAATGTGTGCTACTGTGGCATGCTAACAAGAAAAAGTGTGCTACAGTGGCATGCTAACGGGAAAAGGTGTGCTATGGTGGCTTGCTAACTGTAAAAGGTGTGCAATGGTGGTATGATAACGAAAAAGGTGTGCTCCGGTGGCATGCTAAAGGGAAAAGGTGTTCTCCAGTGGATGCTAACGGGGAAAGGTGTGTTCCGGTGGCATGCTAACGGGAGAAGGTGTGCTCCGGGGGCATGCTAACGGGAAAATGTGTGCTCCGGTTGCATGCTAATGGGAAAAGGTGTGCTCCGGTGACATGCTAGCGGGAAAAGGTGTGCACAGGTGGCATGCTAATGGAAAAAGGTGTACTACAGCTGCATACTAATGGGAAAAGGTGTATTACTGTGGCATGCTCACGGTAAAGGTGTGCTCTGGTGGCATGCTGATGGTAAAAGGTGTGCTCCAGTGGCATACTAACGG